>NC_134319.1:37077392-37690249 GCF_964195595.1 Calonectris borealis | reverse complement strand
TAGCTGTGATGTTTGCTCTTTATACGTGTCTGAAAACATGTTTTTTTCAATTCAGCTTATGTAGAGTGGCTGCCAACAGTGACTGATAAATCTGTGTTAAAAGCCAGTAAACCATTTATGCAAGTAGTGAATTTGCACAATACTTTCTTTAATCAATACAACTCTTTTTCCTATAATCACGTATATAACACTACTGCAACTTCCAAGAATTTCCTGAATAATGGCTTGGACAGTAAAGCTACTGCAGCTTTTGACAACAGAACCTAATTTGAATATTTGATGCATTATATATTCATTTAAAATTTGTTATTACAACTTATATAATAGTTACATCAGAATACAAGAGGCAAAGATTACAGTCTGGTTTTTAATATGTCTACAAAGTCTAACATAAACTGACAAGACATTTGCTTATAAGTTAGTTAAAACAGTCACTGATAATTTAAGAGATCTGCCTTCTGCCAAGAAAAGTAAGTGAGAGACAAAAAGTAGACCATTAATTTGAGTGAAAACAGAAATGAAACTTGGGTGTGCATGACCTTCCCATCTAGAAAGAAAAAAAAATTGTTCCCAACAAACTGCTTACTCTGCTCAGACTTATTGTGTTTTTAAATATTCCAGTCATATCTAGGACATAATTAAAAAGGCAGATTCAATTGTGGGTGGTAGATGGCACAATTAACTTGACGGTCTCTAAACAGCATCACTGCACTTTTTGCAAGAAGTGTACTTCTAATCAGACTAAGTATTCTGTTTGTTTCATTGTCGTGGTTTAACCCCAGCCGGCAACTAAGCACCACACAGCCGCTCGCTCACTCCCCCCTGGTGGAATGGGGGAGAGAATCAGAAGAGTAAAAGTGAGAAAACTCGTGGGCTGAGATAAAGACAGTTTAATAGGGAAAGCAAAAGCCACGCACGCAAACAAAGCAAAACAAAGACTTCATTCACTACTTCCCATCGGTGATCAGCCATCTCCAGGAAAGCAGGGGTCCATCATGCGTAATGGTGACTTGGGAAGACAAACACCATCATTCTGAACGTCCCCCCCTTCCTTCTTCTTCCCCCAGCTTTATGTGCTGAGCATGACGTCATATGGTATGGAATATCCCTTTGGTCAGCTGGGGTCAGCTGTCCCAGCTGTGTCCACTGCCAACTTTTTGTTCATCCCCAGCCTACTCACTGGTGGGGTGAAGTGAGGAGCAGAAAAGGCCTTGAACCTGTGTAAGCACTGCTCAGCAATAACTAAAACATCTCTGTGTTATCAACACTGTTTCCAGCACAAATCCAAAACATAGCCCATACTAGCTACTATGAAGAAAATTAACTCTATCCCAGCCAAAACCAGCACATTCATCTAGCTCAGTAACCTTCTTTTAAAGCACTAGGAAAAACAACTTCTGTGAATCAAAGAGAGCAGACTGAGTTATGTATCTCTTCTCGGAGGCAGCTGTCAGTGTCAGGTACATATTAAATGTATGTGAGTATCTTCATTAATTTTATTACCTCTGGCACAGTTTAGATGGAATTAATTCTAGCATGTGTCTGCTGCTTTAAAACAGATGAAGATGGGTTTTTAACATAACCTCATGGCTTGGAACAATCATAGGAATGACAGATTGCAGCACTGCCTAGGAGCATGGCTGTAACCAAGGGCTTGTCAAACTCCTAATGTTAACAAAAAAAAATTCTCTTGGGTCTGAAATTTGGCAGACACAATCTGTGTCCAGGAACAATTTCTTTTTTTTAATTCATATTGCCTTTTTAAGGATGCAAGACTGATGCAATAATGCTACTACTTCAGGAAACTTCAATCTACTTGTGGAAACTTAGGTTAGAGAATGAAGAACAATCAATCAAACTAAAGCTAGGGATGATAAGAAAGATTTTAAATAAACAGAATATATATTTACCTGGGATGGATTTAGAGAACCATGGTACCTTACTGTATGAAAAATAATCTTCTGAAGCTGTTATAAACTTCTGCCATAATAACAGTCCTCAAGTTTTCATCCACCCACTGTGGAGTGCCAGAGTGGAGTATAACCTGGATTCCCTCATCTTTTGCAGCCCTGCACATAGATCATAGTCTCAGGACAGGAAGATAATGGAGACTCCTTATAATGGCTGGGGTTTTTTTAATATTTTGCATCACCTCAATGGTAAATGTGGAGGAGATGAAGCCAAGAATGCCTATCTGAAACTGCTGTGTTTGATTCTTCTCAGCCTCTTCTTGTTATTTACTGGCGTGCTGTTAACATGGAATAAGCTCATCTAAAGTTCCATCTGCTTTCTTTCTAAAATGCCTTGAAAAATATTTTAGCAGACTTTTTTGCATGAGAACTGTTTGACAGGGATTCATACTCAACCACCATCTTTATCTTTCTAGATATTGCACTAATACTGCATCATTTCCCCTTCCCTGCCCTTTGCACACACAAGTCACTACAATGTAATTTGGAAAGGTATTGAGACGTTTTCCTCAGAACTAAGAGGACAAAAAGGCATCAGAGAATTCTGACATCTCTTCACAGATTATTTCTGTAACAGGTGGAAATATTTAATCTAATTTCCATATTTAGATGATTAATATATTTGCTTCAGTAAGTGAGAAATATTGCTGTTGCAGGTTTCCTTGGATTCTGCCCTAATTATCAGCACATTCTTTTGCATGCATACACCTAATGATATTTTTGATTAGAGAACTTAGGCATAGCTTACAAATTGCATTAGTTGTACTTGGATGACACTGTGTCTTGGATGTCCTGTTAATTTAGGCCAGGGAGGAGGGAGGAACTTATCCATTCCATGGAGACATCTTCCATCACAATCAGATGAGTGCAGATATTGAAGTTACTGAACTAGATAGGTAATTACTAACTTTCAAGTTAGAGTATTTACTCCTTAGTCAAGCAAAACTCTACACTGGAGATGGATTGAGAGGTGAATAATGAAACACATAGAAGGCTCTGGATGTGGAAGGCCAGTCAATGGATGATGTGGATTATGGTCCGTCTACACCAGAGGTGATGCCAAGGTCAGAAAAGCCTACCCCTGTATCATGACCACCTCCACAAGGAAGGAAAGGCAGGTTATAGTTGTAGGTGACTCCTTTCTGAGGGGAACAGAGAGTCCAATATGCCAGACAGACCCTCCTCTTAGGGAATTCTGCTGCCTTCCTGGGGCCTGGGTTAAGGACATCAGTAGGAAACTTCCTAGCTTGGTACGGCCCTCGGACTACTACCCATTATTGCTCTTCCATGTGGATGGTGATGAAGTTGTAACGCGTAGTCCAAGGGCAATCAAAAGAGACTTCAGGGCTGTGGGACGGTTGGTAAGGGAATCCGGAGCACAGGCAATTTTTGACTCTAACCTTCTAGTTGCAGGCAGTGATATTGGAAGAAACAGACAGATCTAGTCTATTAATACATGGCTCTGTGGCTGGTGTCACAGCCAGAATTTTGGGTTTTTTGATAATGGGATGGTCTGCATGGCACCAGGCCTGCTGGTGTCAGATGGGTTTCAGCTTTCTCAAAGGGAGAAGAGGATCTTTGCTCACAAGCTAGTGGGGCTGATTGACAGAGCTTTAAACTAGATTTGAAGGGGGAGGGTGATAATATCAGGCTCGCCCGTGACAAGCTGAGGGACGACACGGCAAGTTTAGAGGGATGGGGTGCTAACTAGGGCCCTCAGGCTGTTGCTCTGAGACATGCTGGGTACACTGGAGCACATTTGTCTTATGGAAATAAGCCAGGGGCTCCTGAGGTAATAGGACCCAACAAGGAAACACCGGTGAAATACCTAAAGGAATTAAAGTGTGTTCCTCTAAAAAGGTGACATGGTCGACAACCCAGGTGAAGTGCCTCTACACCAATGCACGCAGCATGGGAAACAAACAGGAGGAATTGGAAGCCACCGTGCTGCTAGAAAGCAGCAACCTAGTTGCCATTACTGAAACTTGGTGGGGTGAATCCTATGACTGGAGTGCGGCTATCGATGGCTACAGGCTGTTCAGAAGGGACAGATGAGGAAGGAGGGGTGAAGGGGTTGCCCTCTACGTCAAGAAATGGATAGATTGTGAAGAGCTGTCTCTGAAGAATAGCCACGAGCAGGTTGAAAGCTTATGGGTAAGAACTAGAAACCGAGGCAACAAAGGGAATCTTGTGGTTGGTATTTACTACAGGCCAACCGATAAAGGGGAGCCTTTTAACAAAGCCTTCTCACTCCAACTATAGAAGGCATTGAGCTCGCAGGCTCTCGTCCTGCTTGGGGACTTCAAACATTCCGACATCTGCTGGAAAAGTAGCACGGCGAGCTGTAGGCAATCCAGGAGACTCCTGGAGCACATCGAGGATAACATCTTAGGCCAGGTAATAGACAGCCCTACCAGAGGGGATGCGTTACTGGACCTGTTGGTCACCAATGCAAGTGCTGTCAAAACTGGAGGCAGCCTGGGCTGCAGTGATCATGCACCAGTGGAGTTCACAGTCTTGAGGGATATGGGACAGGTGAAAAGTAAAGTCAGGACCCTGAATTTTAAGAAAGCAAAATTCCAGCTCTTCAAGGAGTTAGTCAATAGGACCCCCTGGGAAACTGCCCTCAGGGACAAGGGAGCAGAACAGAGCTGGCAGATCTCTAAGGACGTTTTCTACAGAGCACAAGAGCTCTCGATCCCCAGGTGTAAGAAATCAGGAAAGGAAGGCATGGATGAGTCCAGACCTGCTGGTGAAACTAAAGGGCAAGAAAAAAATGCACAGGCAGTGGAAGCAGGGACAGGGAAGAGTATAGAGACGCTGCCCAGTTGTGTAGGAATGGAGTCACGAAGGCCAAGGCACGGCTGCAGCTGAACTTGGCAAGGGATGCAAAGAATAATAAGAAGGGCTTCTATAAGGTATGTCAGCCAGAAAAGGAAGGTCAAAGAAAGTGCACGCCCCATGATGAACATGACTGGCAAACTGATAACAACGGACGAGGAGAAGGCTGAGGTACTCAACAACATTTTTGCCTCAGTCTTTGCTGGCAACCTCTCTTCCCACCCCTCTCGAGTGGATGGACCTCAAGACAGAGACTGAGGGAGCAAAGTCGCTCCTACTGTAAGAGAAGATCAGGTTCAAGACCACCTGAGGAACCTGAACATACATAAGTCTATGGGACTTGACGAGATGCATCACAGAGTCCTGAGGGAATTGGCTGATGTAGTTGGCAAGCCACTCTCCACGATATTTGAAAAGTCATGACAGTCAGGTGAAGTCCCTGGTGACTAGAGAAAGGGAAACATTGCACCCATTTTTAAAAAGGGTAGAAAGGAGGACCCTGGGAACTACCGACCTGTCAGCCTAACCTCTGTGCCTGGGAAGATCACGGAACAGATCATCTGAGAAGCTATGCTGAGTATCTAAGAGAGGATCTAAGGACATGGAGGTGATTCGAGACAGCCAGCATGGCTTCACCGAGGGCAAGTTTTGCCTGACCAACCTAATGGCCTTCTATGATGGAGTGACTACATCAGCAGACAAGGGAAGAGCTACTGATGTCATCTATCTGGACTTCTGCAAGGCCTTTGACATGGTCCCTTCTCTCTAAATTAGAGAGATATGGATTTGATGGATAGACCATTCAGTGGATAAGGAATTGGCTGGAAGGTTGTATCCAGAGAGTAAGTGGTCAATGGCTCAATGTCCAGATAGAGATCAGTGACGAGTGGTGTCCCTCAGGGGTCCATATTGGGACCAATACTGTTTAATATCTTCATCGATGAAATACACAGTTGGATCGAGTGCACCCTCCGCAAGTTTGCAGATGACACCAAGCTGAATGGTGCGGTTGACACACCTGAGGGATGGGATTGAGAGCAGCCCTGCAGAGAAGGACTTTGGGGTACTGTTGGATGAAAAGCTGGACATGAGCCAGCAGTGTGTGCTCGCAGGCCAGAAGGCCAGCCATATCCTGGGCTGCATCAAAAGAAGCATGGCCAGCAGGTGGAGAGAGGTGATTCTGCCCCTCTACTCTGCTCTGGTGAGACCCCACCTGGAGTAGTGTGTTCAGCTCTGGAACCCTCAGAGAAGAAAGACATGGACCTGTTGGAGTGGGTCCAGGGGAGGACCACAAAAATGATCAGAGGGCTGGAAGACCTCTCCTATGAGGAAAGGCTGAGAGAGTTGGGGTTGTTCAGCCTGGAGAAGAGAAGGCTTCAGGGAGACCTTATTGTGGCCTTTCAGTACTTAAAGGGGGCTTATAAGAAAGATGGGGACAGACTTTTTAGTAGGGCCTGTAGTGATAGGACAAGGGGGAATGGTTTTAAACTAAAAGAGGGTAGATTTAGACTAGGTATAAGGAAGAAATTCTTCACTATGAGGGTGGTGAAACACTGGAACACGTTGCCCAGAGAGGTGGTAGATGCCCCACCCCTGGAAACATTCAAGTTGAGGTTGGATGGGATGGGACTCTGAGTAATCTGATCTAGTTGCAGATGTCCTTGCTTATTGCAGGGGGGTTGGACTAGATGACCTTTAAATGTCCCTTCCAACCCAAAATATTCTATGATTTTATGATTCTATGATTGTATGATTATTATACAATATTATTACCAGCCTAAACGTCCTCTTGTAAAAAAACCAAACAAACAGCAAATACCCAGCAACTAGAAGTAAAAATTATGGCACCACAAAAGGCTACCCCCAGGATAAAAGTAAGAATCTGGAGTTCTTTGGAAACATTAATAATGGTACCTAAGTGATGATGGATATGAGACTTAAAAGAAGGGGAGACAACTGCCTTTGATTAAGCCAGGGGAAATCTGCATGATTTCAGGACATCCTGCTGAGTATCTCCTCCCACCTTTTTCTGAAGGTTTCTTGGACAAAAGGCAGGAAAAATGTTCTAGAAATAGAAGAAAGGTCCTGGACATCCTCTCTTTTTTTGGGGCTGCACAAAAGCAGATTGAGACTTACCTAAATGAATGTTCTATTTAAGAACATACGCAGTACACAAAGCCCAAAAGATCAGCTTTTGGAAACTAAATTTCCAGGGCATAAGATGTTGTATAGAACCTCAACAGAAGAACAAACTTCACCCTCCCATCCGTAGGTTGGAAATGTGTACAAGTCAGTTACAGTTAGATGGTGGGAGAGGGTTATAGAATATGGTCCTTCCCCTCTGTCAAATAAACTCCTATGTGCCTCGGAATGCCTCAGATACTGCCACTGTTGAAGTATCCCAACCTTAAAGTGCTTATCTTGGGAAAAAAAGTGAGGCAGGGAAAAGCCAAGGGTTGGATGAATTATCCTGAGATGTGTGTTACTTGTAGGCTGTAGGTAGGATGACCAGTATAGCTTTGTTTAGAAGAAATAAAGTAACCCTATTGTTTGGACAGATATAAGGATTGGTTAACCCTCAGAAATTACATCAGCTCCTCTTTAGATGTCTGTGGCTCCTAAGCCTTTGTGGTTGCTATGGAGCACACTGCCAGAGGAACTATACTTTGATAAGTGAGAGTAGATAACCTTGTGGATAGTCATTAGAAAAAAAAAAAGAGTAGAAGGCAGGAACCTGTTGTGAAACACATGTACATAATTTACTTTTTTACATGATAGAAAACAAAACTAAATTTGCAGCAGCCAGGATTTTTTGTCTGGGCACAAGAATTATGAACTCAGATTTCCAGCTGTAAATTTAAATAACTTACTTCTACTTCTTCAAGTGAAACCACGCAGTAGTAAACCTACTTGACTGGAGGTGTTGTCCTGGTTTTGGCTGGGATAAAGTTAATTTTCTTCCTAATAGCTGGTATAGTGCTGTGTTTTGGATTTAGTATGAGAATAATGTTGCTAACACACTGATGTTTTAGTTGTTGCTAAGTAGTGCTTACCCTAGTCAAGGACTTTTCAGCTTCTCATGGCCTGCCAGCGAGAAGCTGAGAGGGGGCACAGCCAGGACAGCAAACCCAAACTGGCCGAAGGGATATTCCATACCATATAATGTCATGCTCAGGTTATAAACTGGGGGAGCTGGCTGGGGCGCAGTCACCACTGCTCAGGAACTGGCTGGGTGTGGGTCGGCAGATGGTGAGAAATTGCATCGTGCATTGCTTATTTTGTATATATTTTTTATCATTATTATTATTATTTCTCCTTCCTTTTCTGTCCTATTAAACTGTCTTTATCTCAATCCATGAATTTTGTTTTTTTTCCGATTCTGTCCCCCATCCCACTGGGGTGGGAGTGAGCAAACGGCTGTGTGGTGTTTAGCTGTCTGCAGGGTTAAACCACAACATGTGTGCACGCAGATGAAACATGTTAACAAGCCTGAAGAAGGCATTCTCTTGGCTTGGTTACAGACAAGAAAAATGAATGTTATAACAACTAAATTAGTGTGTGTCATGAAAATGGAGAAAATAGACTTGCATCAAACAAAATAACTTGCAGTAATTGTGAATAAGTCACCTCCTTCTTATGATGAAGTGATTAAGGGATGTAGTAGACAATCTAGTGTACTCAATGTGAAAGGAATTGTATGCATTACAAGATCCTTTCCAGTGAAATTCCATCTCAGTTTACCCACAGTGTATTAAGAAACATTGTACCAGATAGCTGCTTTCACAATACCGGTATGGTTTATGGAGTCAGTCTTAAATCCTGGATCACTTATCCAACATTTGCACAAGGCCATTTCATACAGGAAAAGAATTCAGTGGTATTGCCTCCAATGTGCAGATGCAGAGACGCTGCTGTGCACAGACCTGTATAGGTCATGGAAATTGCAGTTTAGAATTTCAAACACTGCACTTTGGGGAAAAGGGCAACACCTCTGACTTTGTCTAGAGGCTATAGAATAAGGACCAAAGTAATGAAATAGCAAATAAATTGTATATCAAGTTTCTTCTGGATTCCTCAAAGAATGAGTTGTCCTGCCTGTGAGCAAGAGATTCCATTGGAATACGAGGCCTCAGAACACAATAAGACATCTAATGAGAACCAGAGGTGTGATGAAAACTGCTGAAGAGCAGAAATATGGTTTGGGGACTAGTTGGGTTAAGTTGGGTTATATTGCTCTGCTATGCAAACTGTTTGTACTTAATTAGGAGTTGGTAGAGCTATCAAGGCTCAAGTAAGATAATTCTGTCCAAAAAAATGTATAATGAAAATGAAATATAATCACCATCAACCCTGGGGTCAGAAGGGAGACTCAGGATGCAACACTGACTTCATTGAGATTACTGCTTCAGTGATACTGTATTAGCTTACAATTAGCTTAGATAACACTGAAATTTGAGTATGCATATAACAGAATTGGGACCAATGAGGGAAAAAGTAATTAGGAGTGTATTGTTTATTTGAGAGGAGTTTGGGAAGAGAAGAGGGAGGATGGGATGTAGAAAGGAGGGTTATGGAAAAGAAAACATGGGGAATAAGGTATAAAATCAGGTGGAGAACAAGAAGTGGAGGGGTCTTATGATGATAACAGTGCAGATGCCTACAGATGGTGAAGCTATCTCCATGTTCTGTGTGGGAGACTACTAAGTGCAGGAGGGATGGTATCTTAAGGAATTACAACTCAATAGTGTTTACATGTGTGATTTATGCTTTCTTTCTAGTAATGTAACCAGGTACCAACACTAATACTAATAATAAGCAATAAAATTGTAACTCAATATTACTTGCAGTGATATAATTGTGTACTAATATTACCAATAATTAGCCAATTAAGGTATAATTAATTTTTTTTTAAAGGCGTGTTGCTTAATCAGTAAATATTATATCTCAGCCGGTTATGTCTCAAGCCTCCAAAATAAAGGGGAAGAGTTGGACTTAGAAAGTAACACTGTCACAGCCTAAAAACTCAGTCAATCCTTTATAGACTGAATGGTCTTTTTATTTTAAAAAGCTTTTCCTACTAAGGAAAAGCACCTTGTAATGCCCTTTTCTTTCATATATGACAAAAAGGTCACTCAGACATGGACTCTCTATAGCAAGTGGGAAATTCAAAATGGAGACCTGCATATTTAAAGACAATTGAAATATATCATTTAATGTAAGCACTTTAAGCACTCCAGTGTGAAAAGCACTATACACTTAATATAAACCACTTTTAGCATCCATCAACTTTGCAACTCATTTTTTAAGTCATTAAGAAAAACTTTGTTGTGTAAATATAAGTGCAGGATGATGTGGTAAAGCACATTCTGAAATTATTGCATTAGTATGAAAAATGTAACTGTGCAATATATGAATCCCTGCTTGTTAGAGGGGTGTTACACACGTCATGAAATAGATAAAATACATGGTACAGCACACATATTCACATGAAATATTTCATTTTTCTTTTGTTTTCCCAAGGTTTTCTTTCCCATTAAGTCACAGATGTGTAAATTCTATCCAAAAAGACAAGAAAAAGAGTGTGCTTGAACAGTTTCTTTTCCATTTCTTTCCAATATTTAGATCTTTGTAAAACTAAAATATTTATTGGGTACACGGGCACATGAGAAGAAAATAATTTACTACTAAGTAATCATGATCCTGTCTGCTCCTTTTCTGAATCACAGAGCAGTAGGTACCATTTATGACCATATTGGTTACAATGCTTCACAGTAGCTTTGCCAGGATGTTCCACCCTTTTCCCACTGGTGCTTCCCCCAAAGTGAAGAGATGGTGGGGGATATCTGTTGTTCATGTTTTCTTGCTAAGGAATCTGACGTTCCAAAGGATAGGTGACTCCCACAGTGATTAATTTGTATCCTAAATTGTCCCTTGGACTGTGCGTGGTCAGACTCTAAACTAGAAAAAGCTTCTGTAATCCTCTACAGTTCTGCCATTTCTCCTGAAGTTGGAGTGGTTCATATTTTCCAGTTCTTCTGAATAATGTTTTTTTCAGCAAGTTGATTTCACACTCCTGGGAAAAAAAGCTGAATTTCGGCCAAATAGCTCACAGCATCCAGGAACTGATTTAGCCTTAATCTCCACATTGTAGGTGTCCATCTATTCTACTGAAATCCCATAGAAAAAACATAATGACAGTAAAGATATAGCCATCAGTTGAATGAGTCTCATGCAGCTGTTGCATATATCACTTACAGGAAATATATGTCTTCGGCATTTCTCCTTGGACCGTGAAGATTATTCATTTGTGAAACAATTAAAGAAGGATCACACACAAAACGAGTTTGCCTAAAATGCCTGGAGTGTGTTTGCCAATAACAGTTTGATAACATGTACTTCCAAATTGCCTGAGCACAAGAGAATTTGAAGTGGTACAAATTATCCTAGGACTGAATTCCAATTTTGTAGAAGTCATCATAATCTGGAGGTGTTCCTTCACTAGACCTTGCAGTTGCACATTGCCCATCTTTAGTGGGCGTACTTATATCAGTAAAGATGACATTGTGCAGCTGAATTTGTTTGATTAGTGCCTAAATTTTAACAGTCATATTGTGTCATCAAACTTTTCCCAGGAAACATACTTTTTACACAAACAAGAGTAATCCCCTCTTTTATTTTTTTTTCCTAATGCTTTTTATTATTGATAAAATAAACGAACAAACTACTACTAACAGCAAAACAAAACCAGGTCTTTGGATGTACTCCCTCTGTTGTAGTGTATGGCAGTCTAGCAATGCACTTTACATCCCTTAAAAGTTTGCAATATCTATTTTTGTGAAGGACACAATACTACTAGTGTGTCAACTTCTTCTTAGTAAATGTTCTTTTCATTTATGAGAAATATTTAGCTATCAATATTCAGCTTATCAATGTAAATCTCAATTAGTTTTTTACCAAAAAAAAAAAAAAAATTTATTTGTAGTTAGAACCATATACCTTTTCTGCCACTTCTCGACTGTGTTCATATTTGTCTATTAGTGATATATATGGATATATATATATGTCTATAGTGATAAATATGGATTTCAAAGTTTCTGATTTATAGTTTTGGAAAACTACAGCTTCAGAAATTCAAACTGAAGGAAAAAATAGTAATGACATAGAGCCAAAAGACACTGCCTAAATCCAACCAAATCTAACAAAAATACTGTAACACAGCTTTGGAATTACCAGTGTTGTGAATTTATCAGAACTATTGGGAAGAAAGGGAGAAAAAAGGAAGATGCAAAGTAATGGTTTTGTCCTCATTTCACATTTATGAGAGTAACTGAACCAGAACTTAATGTAGGAATGTATGTTCATCCCATTTAATATAGCTGAGGAGTATAAATGGACAGCAGTCATGTAAATAAAGAAGAAATGAATCTCTGCAGAGATCTGACTCACTGGAGCCAAGATTTGAAAAGGGAGGATGAAGTAATCAGTGAACACATTCTATATTACTAATCTCGTAAATATTTTTTTTCCCTCTGCAGTTTAATGATGCTTAGAAATGTATTAACTCTCATAACATAATCTTGGACCTCACCTATTAGCAATGAATAAATGGCATATAGCAAATTCACTGGGGTAAACCTCTTACTACTGACACTTTGCCCTTTTCATAGAATCATAAAACAGCCCAGGCTGGAAGAGACCTTGGAAGATCATCTGGTCTAACCTTTGTGGAAAATGGAGCCTAGATGAGTCTAATAATTGTAAGAAATAATAACAATTAATTGTTAATCACCCACATATGTAGAGGTTTCTTAAAAATCACTGAAAGTATTCATGGCCTGTCTTGAATCATTGAAAAGACAGTGCCCCACCCTGCTCCAGTATATATGCAAGTGTGATGAAATAAGAAACCGTGGTAGAATATGGTTAACAGGATTTTTTTTATACTTAAATAATAAATGAAATTATTATAGCTGAAATGACCTAAATTTACAATAAATGGTCAACATTGATTATGTTTCATGTCTTAATATCGCCTGGTGTCATTAATGTGCTTGATATTTATCAAAATGGAGAATCTGAACAGGGTGATACCACTTGCTCAGTTTCAGAGAGCTTGAATTTCCATTGTAACTTCTTTAAATCTAAAGTATTGTTTTTACAGCTTTCATAGTATTTTCTGTCAAGTTACATTTATTTCATTGCACTCTAATACTAAAATAGTTCATTTTTAATAGAATTTAACTAATCAGAGGTCTTGGACACATCATGATAATTTGATGCTGGATATAACTTGATTTGACAGATGTAAGATTTTGTTTGAGATCACATGAAGTATTTGAGATAAATTAACAACACCCCAAATTTTCCTTTTATAAAATTTATAGATGTTTAGGTAACTATGTCTTGCATGTTTTTCAGGTTTATATATTTCTATAAATTTAAACAAAACACCAGAAGTATTTGCTGTATCTTTGGTGTCAAAATAATTTTTAAAGGTCAGAGCAGGAAGCACTGAATATCTTATAAAGAAGGTTGTTCTCCTAAGATTAAAAGAGGGATTTATGCTGAGAAACAAAAGATTCAAATAATCCTTAATTAGAGTTTTTCATAAGTTGCTGGTAGTGTTCTTCCTAAATATAAAATCATCCCTGACAACTCCAAATCATATTCCAACTACTTCTTATAACAGATCAATCACTTGGTCAATCTATCTATATTTGAAGGAATAGCCAGTGCTGAACGTTTATAGTGGGTTGACCCTGGCCAGCAGGCAAGCACCACATGGCCACTCACTCACTCCCCCCTGCAGCTGGATGGGAGAGAGAAAAGGAAGAGCAAAAATGAGAAAACTCATGGACTGAGATAAAAAAAGGTTAATAAGTGAAAGAAAGAGGTGAAAAAAAACCCGTGATGCAAAGTCAATCACCCACCACCTCCCAGAAGCAGACTGATGCCTGTCCAGTCTCCAAGCAATGGCTACTTGCCAGACCAACCCTCTCCCCTGCTCGGTTTTTATTCCTGAACATGACGTTATATGGCATGGAATACCTCTTCGGTCAATTTGGGGTCAGCTGTCTGGGTTGTGTCTCCTCCCAAATTCTTGGCCACCCCCAGCCTTCTCACTGCAGGGCAGAATAGCGAAAAGAGAAGGCCTTGACACAATGCAGGTACTACTCAGCGATAGCCAAAACTTGGTGTATTATCAGCACTGTTTTAGTCACAAATCCAAATCATAGGGGCTGCTATGAAGATAATATTTTCATAGTTTTCACTCTCACACACAGTGTGACCATAAGGACATTGTGCTGTATCTCTGTGTATGTACCTACACAGCTATATCTATGTTTCTGTTATGTATGTTCAAAACAGACCCTCACTCCAAGCTACTCTCCATCATTCAAAAACCATACTCACTACTGCAAGTTAATAACAAATGCTTTTCCTTAGCATTTATCTTGGTTTTGTTTGATTACTTGGTTTCCTTCATTATTCTGATTGCTTTTTAAGAGGACTGTACTCAGTGTGAAAGTAGCACTTGAGATAAAGATGTCATTTGATTACCTAACAAAGTTATACTGTTTCCCACATTGTTTTCTATCTTCCTTTTAACACCAGTTTCCACCTTATTTGATTTTTCAACTAATCCTGTACGTTGGAGGTACAACTTCACTAAAGTCTTGTCCTGTGGAATGTGGTTGTTTTTTCTTGACATGTTGCAAATACTTCAGCTTATACATTTTGCAAAAGTTGTTTAAACTCCACCTCTCAGTATATTTATTTATGTCCATTACCTTGTGCCATCCAATCTTCTTGCTACTCTGTGTTCATTTGTAGTGGCTCTTAAAAAATTGAATGCTTAGCCAAGAGTAAAAAGCAGAATACCAACATAAACCATAAAAATAGTCTAAATAGTTACCCAGGGCTACAAGAATGCTGCAAATCATTTATTGCTGTTGTTTTCACCGTTGCTATGCCATTGATAAGTACTGCTATTCTTCAAGAATCTCATATAGAAATCCAGTTTTTCCTTAGATATAAAATTTACTGAAGATTCCTGACAACCATAAAAATATTTTTGCAGAGAAAATGCATATCAATCTAACTCTCTGCTTTCCTAGTCATAATATATGTGGTCTTAATAGAGATCAGAATCATAGTTCGCTATTCTGCAAAAACACCTTGGCATTTTAACAGTCACTTATCATAAAAGTGTGGAAAAACTGTATTCATGATTTCTTTTTCCTAGCAGCAGTCCTCCCACCCACATTTGTCTTAAAGTTCCTTAGGTGGCAGTAATAGAACTGCAATTTTATTCTTTGTATATATCTGGCTTCATATCAGACAGCTGTTCTGCTCATAATCAAGTTTCATGGCTAGAAGGCATAGTAACCTAAATTCAAACCCCTTGAAATATATCTATCTGTCCTTATGTTGTTATATGCAGAGTGAAAGCAATGTATATTATTTGGTTCATAGAATCATAGAATCATTTAGGTTGGAAAAGACTTGTGAGATCATTGAGTTCAACCATTGACCTAACACTACCAAGTCCACCACTAAACCATGTCCCTAAGCACCACAGCTACATGTCTTTTAAATACCTCTAGGAATGATGACTCAACCACTTCCCTGGGCAGCCTGTTCCAATGCTTGACAACCCTTTTGATGAAGAAATTTTTTCCTAATATCCAATCTAAACCTCCCTTGGCGCAACTTGAGGCCATTTCCTCTCATCCTATTGCTTGTTACTTGGAAGAAGAGACTAACACCCTCCTCACTACAACCTCCTTTCAGGTAGTTGTACAGAGTGATAAGGTCTCCCCTCAGCCTCCTTTTCTCCAGGCTAAACAGTCCCAGTTTCCTCAGTCGCTCCTCTTAAGACTTGTGCTCCAGGCCCTTCACCAACTTCGTTACTCTTCTTTGGACACGCTCCAGCACCTCAATGTCCTTCTTGTAGTGAGGGGCCCAAAACTGAACACAGGATTCGAGGTGCGGCCTCACCAGTGCCGAGTACAGGGGCACGATCACCTCCCTACTCCTGCTGGCCACACTATTTCTGACACAAACCAGGATGCTGTTGGCCTTCTTGGCCACCTGGGCACACTGCCGGCTCATGTTCAGCCGGCTGTCGACCAACACCCCCAGGTCCTTTTCCTCTGGGCAGCTTTCCAGCCACTCTTCCCCAAGCCTGTAGCATTGCATGGGGCTGTTACAACTCAAATGCATGACCCTAGCCCATCATTTTCAGTGCCCAAATCCTCATTTTCAGGGCCCAAATCCTCATTTTTAGGGTACAAACATGTTTTTTATTACCCATAGCCTTTTTTTAGGACCCACAGTTTCATTCTTAGGGTCTAAACTTTTATTTTTAGGTGCAGAAAGCCTCATTTTAAGAGTCAAAATACTCTTTTTTAGGGCCCAAACCCTAACCCTCAGTTAGGGTACAAAGCCTCATTTTTTTAATGTCCAAAGCCTCACTTTGACTGTCCAAACCCCCATTTTTAGGGTGCAAAGCCTTTTTTTTGGTACCAAAACATCATTTATCGCACAAAAACTAATTTCAGGGTTTAAAACCTCATTTTCATTTCATTTTCTCTCACAGAAATGCACCTACTGTGCTTAGGACTATACTCCTCAAATTCAGGGAATTTAAGTTTATAATAAGTGTAAAAATTAAATCAGAGTACATTAGCCCTGATAATTTTGTATCCATGAGAGAATTGCAAACTAACACTTATACAAGCAGCCCTGATCTATGCACAGAGTCCTGGTGATGTTCAACAATCCTGGGAGAATGAGGGGGTTTTATCAGGGAGGAGATTCTAGTCAAGCTTTACAAGATACTCCCTCGTTAGTCAAAATGTGTGCGCAGGAATTGGTAAGGAAGGAAGGTACCACAGAAATCAAAGAAAGTTTCCCCAAATATCAAGGAATTAACAGGTAATGAATAAAATCCACAGGTTAAATTTTAATTCCCTTTTATTCACAATCATGGAGCACCTAGACTCCCGGAAGTCTGGTGACTTCCAATGTTGCATTAAGTGTCTATATGCAATCTATCTAATCATTCTGACTCTTCCACTTTGTGGAGCCTCTGTTCCCTCACTCTATAAATTATGGGACATGATATCACTTTGGAGTTGCTTTCCATGGGCAAAAGCATAGGGATGGCAGTCTGATATATCACTAGGACAGTAATCTTCCTGGGTGTTTCAAAATGAATGCTTTGGATAAAGGAGAGACAACTGTGCACAATGAATTTTCTCTGTACGTGGTCAACAGGGGCGACAAACCAGTAACTCCCGATAATCTGTTCATAAAGTTTGATTGACACAGGGGAAGGGAGTAATCCTGAGATCTAAAGTTTCTGCACGACTGAAATTCCAGAGATAGAAATGAATCAAGCTCTCCAAGTATTCCTTTTATAGTTTCTTTATATCAAAACACAAACCTTCTGAGCTTTCTCAAAGTCCTCATGGGCAATTACAATTTAAAGGTATATGCTCAGAATTTTGTTGGCATCCAAGTATCATCACCATAGCGACCTGGTGTTTCATGAAAAGGTCATCTGAAAATACATCAGTATGGAACCAGGATCTTCTGAAGCCCGACCAAATGGTCTGGCTGAAAGAAATTTAAAAAGGGGTTGGGCCTTTCAGGCTGGCAGATAAGTATCTCTGCCTCCAAAATACAGTTTTTCACATTCTCTGCTCACTAAAATTAAAGCAATCCTACCAAAGTCAATGAAATGACATCCATAGATGGAAGGAGAATTCAGTTAGTAAACTTTTTTAGCTAACCTCACAGAGTATTCCTCTCTGTCTACCTCTTTGATAAAGTACTGCATAAAAAGAACTTTGGTGCAAAAGAGGGCAAGCTCAAGATTGAATGGGATGTTTCCTGCCTAGATGGCATTTTTAAATCAATCATTTTGTTAATCAGGGATTAGCTGATGCTTTGGATCTAGTAGGACTAAACTGTATGTTTAAAATAAATCAAAATGTTTATCAGACAAGGAACTCTGCTTCTAAAAGGAAAATGTAGGCAAATAAATCTCATTTTTCAGGCCTGTGAATTAAACTGTGCCATACAGTACTGACACAGCAGGAAACATGAAGCAGCCTCAAAAAGGGAGCAGCCATATTTCAAAGTGGCATCCATTAACTTTAAGTTCTTCCAAGGTATCTCAACATGGAAAGAATTCTGCTCTCAGTTTTCCTGGGTTCTCTTTTTTTTTTTTCTTTTTTAAACAAAAGCTCACAAATCTCACTGTAACTAATTAAAAAGAATTTTAAAGGAACTGCAAAGCAGTGAAGCAAACTTTCACTGGTAAAGAGAATCAGACTATGAGGTAACGTTAGATCTCTTTGATGAAACACAGCCTGACAAGTTTTGACTTCAGTTTTCTAAAGTTTAGTTTGCTCAGAATCCAGTTTTGTTTTTAACATTAAAACACTCATTTTGAAGGTTCATAGTTTTGTTATAAATGTTGATTGGTTATAAGGGTTTGTTTTGTTAAAAGGGTTATGGTCACCTGGCAGGACTTCATTTATAGAAGCACAAATGTATCTCAAAGCCTTATTGTACAGACAGTCAGAGATAGATTGTTTATTAAAAAACAAAACAAAACAACTTCCACCTAACTGATTGGCATCTTTACATAAGGGAATGTGCACATCGGGAGCTGAATCTCTTGAACAGGATGGTCAGTTGTGTTCAGAATGCAACAAGACTCTCAAAAGCAAGCGTACTTGAAATGATGCCTTTAGCTGGATTGAGTGGGCCTCCTCAAACACCTGTTCGGAGTTCTTATAATCCAGCTGGCCCGTGGTCCTACCTGTCCACTCCAGTGCACTCATGATCCTTTGCTATTGATTATTTAAATTGTGTATAAAACATCTCCTGATTATTTAAAATATTTACAAAAGACTGCAAACTTTTCTGCATCTGCGGGAACAATTTCTACTGAAGTGTTTTGTCTCTGTACAGTTTGGTCAATTCTATAGCTGGATCTGACTGGGAGTGCCTCCGGGATGGCTAAATTCTCCAACCAGATGTTAATCAAGACATTGGAACATAAAACCAGTGCCTATGACTGTGTGTGCACAGAAGGTGCTGCCCTGAAGGGGAATCTCTAGGACTGTCCAAAATTCTCACCTGGATTGCTCTAAGACTAGTGAAATGCTTTGTGGTGAGGATGTATTAGAGTTCAGTCAGTCACCTTGTTTCATATTAGTCTGTTATCTCATTTATGCAGATTTTTAGCTGGGAATTTCTTGGACTACCCAGGGAGTAGTACTGAGTGTACTGAGTTACACCACTATTGTAAATGTATACCCAACTTGAATTTTATTTAGCGTTATAGCTTAAATTTCATGGGTCCTGCCAGACCTTCCCAAGAACCACTGGAACACTGAGCTTTCCTGCATCAAAGATGAAGAGAAAATATTATATATATTTGTAATGTAGCAATAGTAGTAGTAGTAGTTAGAGTAGTAACATTTTTTTCCCTCCAGTTAACAGCAGATGAAGTCTCACAGTCAGGCAAGGGTTCTGAACCTGCAAGAACTTCTTCACTGAACTCCTCATGCTGCCAAGGCCCTCCTCTTGGCATGCTGAGCTTCACAATGAGCTTGTTTCCACTTCTATCCTCTCCCCCAGTGCTGGCTGCCCACGAGGATGTGAAACTATACTTGGGAAGAATGTCCTCTGAAACATGAAGCAGCAGCATGGGAGTGGGACTGAATAAGACCATGCAGGAATAAGTTCATATACAGCACGGTCTTAGCCATGTAGTATTGAGACAACCTGGTTTCAGCACTAAGTTACTCAAGCAGACTGGTAATCAGAGAAAGTCTTTCTATTACGGTCATCATTTTCCTGCCTATATTAGTCTGCAAATTTAAACTGCCGCCTGTGTTTCCTTACAGGCTGCCTTGCTCTACCCTTATTTTCCCAGAAAGGGAAAGGAAGATTTCAGTGGGAGATTTAAACAGGAAAGGATCCTGGAGTAAGGTCACATTCCTTGTATCTAAGCATGGGATTTTCACACACAGTTTTCATTTAGAATAAAAATATTACCGAAGTTTAATCTGCATTTAAAATATACACTCTGTTCACTTGTGAGTTGCTGAAGGATTGAACAACAGGAAATAAGTTCTCAATTGAAGAAAATAAAGGAAAAAAGGCTTTAAGAATTTTTTTCCTTCACTCTGGAGCAGATAATATTTTCTATTTAGAAAATGAATTTTAACTACTGGATATAATGCTCTGCAATTTTCTGAAACTTTTGGCAGAAACTCACCTCGGGCTGTCATGCTGTAGTCCTTGTGCTTATAAGGATATCCACTGAAATTCCTTAATAAGGAGAGTTAGAAGAGCCTTGCATAAAGTCTTTTGCCTTTTTTTTTTTCCAGTTTAATCTCCTTCATGTTTTCTAGGACTCTTCCAGTGAAAAGGGAAAACACAGAAGACATTTTTTAAAGTCTGTATTTAGGAGAAAAAAAATCTGTTTTACCTGATCCCTGGGGGAAAAAAAAAGCACAATATGCACTCACACCCGGTTTTCATAAAGCTGGGCATCCATTGTCACTCATTTAAGAATCAGGCAATCATTACCTTTTGTTATTCTAGCTCACCACTAACTGACAATAAAGAATCACCAAACTGTCACTTTTTCTTTAATACTGTTGGGGCCTGAACTGATGTCTATATAAATTATCGCTTTTTTCATACATATATTCTGTGGGCTATCTGCAGAAAACTGAAATTTAAAAAATTCTAATTGGGTAGCAATACAGAGAAACAGGATGTACAAGGGAAGGTTTACTAGGAACTCTTTCCCCTATCTGTCATTCCTTCCTCTTTCCTTTCACATTGCCTCTGATTTTATTCAGGTTGCTTGAAATGGGCTTATAAGAGTGTTTGTTTATATATAAGAGTATATTTTCAAATGGTTGGGGATTATCTGAGACATTGATTGGTGTGTGAAAATATGATAGTTTTAACTATTACAAAATTTAATGGGAAATGCTCCTTTTTTGATTATAGCTATAGAAATATGAATAATCCTTCTCCACATGCCTCTGAATTTTAAGCAGCTCTGCCTTACGCTGGAGCCCAACTGGTGCTTCCTGTAGCTTTTTATCTCCACCACTCTATTAGATATAATTTCTTTCAGGTAACCCTTGAATCGCTTTAAAGCAATCCTTGAAAAACAGCCCTGTGGCAGAATTTGGTTTTGTAGAGTGCTGTAGAATGCATAACACTGAAAAGGATGTCTGCACGAGGATCTATGCAGAGAGCACCACTCCAGGAGGAGCTTGCATGGAATAGAAACCATAGTGCAGCAGGCATACAAATGCCTCTATTCTTATAGCAATGCAGGAATGGCAGGAACATGTCATTGTCACACAGGTAAGGTTTCCATTTACTTCAGAATGAAGGACTTGTCCCTATAGCTGTCAGTCTGCAGAAGAAATGTGTCTGTGTGGGCAGTAACCAGGGGCTACTGTGCTGTAACTGGGCGATCATTGCGATAGCATTGGTGGAACAGAGTACCTATGCATTGAAAATGCAATTAATGCAAATCAAAGTAAAGAATTTTGGGTGGAAGACTCTCATGATCAGTCTCTATCAATGGCCATCAATGTGTTTAAAAAGTGAGTGAAACTGAAATATTAATGATCATCAGCTGCTTGGCATGAATATGAAGTGGCACAGGAAATTAAGGACAAGTTACTACTATTAAGCTACAGTAACTTTCCTGAAAACAGTAGAATTATTGAGCTATTTTAGATTTAGATCATTGTAGCCAATAGTGAATCTGTCACTTTTTTTTTTTTTTACTCTAACTATTCACAAAAAGCCTGAATAATTTAGGTAGTCTTATGATAAAATAATAAGTTAGGTATTAACAACAAATTTATAGTCAGAGCAGGAGTTCATAATAGAGGTTATGAATATCTTTATAACAGAAGTGAAAATACTGCAAATGTAAATTGTCGTCTCTTGTTCATAATTCTAATTCTAATTTTCCAGTTGAATAATGGGATCTTTTTTTTTTTTTTTTTCCAGTGAGAGTGGAATTAAGAACAGGCAAAATAAGGGACCTATTTAAGAAAAAAATATTACCTTTTATAGCATTTGTTTGATGAGATAACTCTTCATCTCACACTTTTATTTATTTTTTTGGACCAACTACTCACTTCTCATGTAAAGAGGCCATGAAGATTGTAACATTAAAGAAATTTATTCAGTGTCTTTTTCCTCAGATGGAGTATATAAGTGATTAGCAGTTTTTTCACTTCCTTGGCTCCAGGATGTTCATATGTAACCTAGATGCCTTTGAATCCCTCTGGTCATTCTCATTTGCCTGCCCCATGTAATGGATTGTAAATGAGTTTCAACCCCTCATGAAAGTACTCAAATTCCAGACTAGACATTATTTCTTACACTAATTTGTTTTAGTGACGCTCTAACCTATCTTTCCAAGACAGTACAGGGCACAAGAGCAGCTTCACACATGCATTTTCCTCAGAGCAGAGTCTAACATTGATTAAAACCCAATCTCATAAGCAAGAATCTTTCTACCGAGTTCTGTTGCTTTACAGTGTAACAAAGGAACAGAGGAACAAAGGTGGCTTCCTGGCAGTGAGATATAACCAGACCTTTGGTATCTTCTAAATCCTTTAGAACTGCTTGCACAGCTCAAAGGAAACTAAAAATGGCAGCAGGTGAGGATGTCCTCGGTAGAGCAGTCTTATAGCCGTGTCTGGCATGCTGATAATGGAGACACAATTGGTCAGGAGAGACAATAGATGTTGTCAAGTAGATTCTTATTTTACTGGCAAAGGAACTTTGAGTTTGTTCTACCTAATGTGTGCAATCCCTTCCAGCTGTAGGGGTAGAAAGAAGAAATAAAACCATGAGTTTCCTTCTTGTGTGCTGTAGTGGGACCCCAAGACATTCAGTTGCTTATTTCTAAGTGTTTTTTCTACATATCCTACCACTGCCATCTCTGATCATTTCTACATAACTCTGCACTTGTGCTTCCATGCTAGTTCAGAAGAACGAATCAGGCAATGTATTTTTCTGAAGAAGACAAATTACATTAGCTTGAAAATGTATTTAGGTGCTGTCTTTTTCCTTTACTAGTCTTCTAAATAGCATTCAAAAGCCTCAGTCAGGTATAGGATATGAGAGGTCACAAATAATCACCCACAGACTTGCTATAAATCTTAGGAATTTCTCAATTGCTGATGGACATTTTTAGTTAGATGAGACACATTTTAGAACAAGTTATCTACTGACTGACAGGACGCTTTAGAAATATAAATAAGCTATAATCCAAGACAATGTTTGATCCATGATTTATTAAATTGGAATTGATAGTTACTAGACCTTTAGCAGTATCATTTTTTGTGCCACAAAAATGCATAAACAATGCACAGGAGCAAAACCCATACTGTTAGTTGTAAATGACTGTAAAAGAAATATTTACACATCTTTGTAAAAAATAATATAAAATATTCGTGTTTGTTCAGGCATATTAAAATAAAGAGTATGATAATGCCGTAGCACCACATATTTTACAATGAAAGGCCTCCAATGAGAGCCCACGATGACAGACTGGACCTGCATTGAGATCAGAGATATAAAAAAGATACTGAAAACCTTTAGACGCATCTAAGTATCTTAAAGCATCTCATTTTCATTACACCTGTGCTTGAAAGTAAATTCAAGAAATATACCAGTAATGACATGAAAAATAAAACAACATATTGCTGTTAATCTCATGAAACTAAGCAAAATCTAGTTAAGTTAATAATTATTTACTCAGATCCTTCAAAAAGTATAAAATTCAGTGTGTCAGGGCAAATGCTTCTTTGTGCTTATTTGCATTTGTTCAGCTAGTTTTCCAGCATAAAGCTCAAGTGAATTTTTGAGACATGCATTGTATTTATTATTAAATGCTGAACACACAGCGTATCTGTCATGATAACAACCAGTAACTGCGAAGTTAGATCTTAACATTGTGTTTCTAATGGAAGGATTTTCCTAAGTGTTGGTGGAAGCTCTCAGCAAAATATGTAGTAGAAATGAGTTGGTAGAGATGAGCTGTAGTAGAAATGTTCTTGATAGCACTGAGCTTAGGTCCCTGTTGAGCATACAACTTTCCATTTATGCTTAGGCTATCTAAATAATATACTGTAAACAGCCTGCTGCTCAGAAATGCTGACCATCCAAAGAAATCAGTAAAGACAATGTTAGCAGTAAGAGCTTAGTTTGTTTGACCTCTTTTATCCAAGTTACTTGTGCAGACAAAGCAGCCTAACTTTTCACGTGTGATCAAGAAAGCTTGGGCCCTACAATCTGTATTAATTCATTGAAGCTCTTTATTATTCTTCAATCTCGTTGAAGTATTTCCTCACACTTTTGAAACACATATGTGGTGACAAATCTGTATTTTATTCAAACTAAACCAAACTTCTTGATATAACTATAAAAGTGTTTTAATAACAAAAATTTTACTTCCCCAGATAATACTTAAAACTGGATTACTGTAGTTCTTAAATTATATGCTATAAATTAATTTCTACTTTAAAAAGAACCACATCTTAAAATAAACTGCTGTCATGGTCTGTTTGGATGTCACAAATTTACAAGACAAAGCACTCTGTAAGTTAAACTTTATTTTATGAGCTCATTAGAAAAAAAAAAAACAAACACAAACAAAGTCACAGACTAGACTAACATATGAAATCTGTAATTCATTACTTCATTGGTTTATGAATTCTCTAACTCACAATCCCCTATTTCCTCACTTATAACTCATGCACCTGTGAGCAAAATAGTTGCTGAGCTGATGGTGAGAGTGCTCATCCCTCCTCTGTCACGGAGCAGGTGTCCCCTGTGTCATAACGGGAAGCGTGAAAGCCTCAGCAGTCCGGCTGCTGCTGGATTTGCTTCAAAAGCTTTTTGGGTAAGCTGATGCTGCAGAAGTTTGGTCTGTACCATTTCTGTAAATCAGTGGATTCTGAAGAAACTCCCAGACAATTACTATGCAAAAATGCAGGAGATGATGGGTGCAGGAGACGGCAAGCTGCAGGTGACAGCGGCTGCAGAATGGCCTTTATTCCTTCCTGTCCATCCTGTCCTGCCTACTTTGTTGCTCTTGCTTTGACCAAATGTTGCTGCTCCGAGCATACATCAGGTCTTAGCATGGGCTGTGTGTTAACCAAAGCCTGAGCAGCAGTTGAGTGAACAGTCACACACCCCAGAAGGAAGAAGGAGAGAATCAGAAGGGTAAAAGTGAGAAAACTCGTGGGTTGAGATAAAGACAGTTTAATAAGTAAAACAAAAGCTGTGTGCGCAAGCAAAGCAAAATAATAAATTAATTCACTACTCTCCATCTGCAGGCATGTCTAACAAGGAAGACAAACTCCATAACTCCAAACATCCCTCCTTCCTCCTTCTTCCCTGCAGCTTTTATTGCTGAGCACGATGTCATATGGTATGGAATATCCCATTGGTCGGTTGGGATCAACTGTCCCAGCTGTGTCCCCTCCCAAATTCTTGTGCACCCCCAGCCTACTTGCTGGTGGGGCAGCATGAGAAGCAGAAAAATCTTTCATGCTGTGTAAGCACTGCTCAGCAATGACTAAAAGATCCCTGTGTTATCAACACTGTTTTCAGCACAAATCTAAAACAGAGCACCTTACAGGCTGCTATGGAGAAAATTAACTATGTCCCAGACAAACTCATTACATTTATGTATGTTTTGAATGAAAATAATCTCTCCTGAATAGAAAGAGCTCAAAGCACATCAATGGATTCCAAAATCTTGCAAGGTACAAGGTTTCACAAAGCTTGCAAGATTGAAGGCTGTGGGTCAGATTCAAAGGCTAGTCTAGAGGGAATGGAAAATTATGCTATTTATACCTTAATCTGCCAGCAGCAATATGAAATGCCTCTACAGCTTAAAATTACTTACATATTGCTCAACTCATGAGGTATTCAACTCATGCTTCCGTAACAATTTATAGCTTACACATTTATACATCTACACTGACTCTGAATATAAATGGAATCAGTGTCCTAAAGATATCAGGTTGATCCCATTCACCTGCTAGGAATTAGAAAAGAAGAAAAGGAAAGAGAAGGGTACAAGTAATAAGTAATACTACCCAGCACTTTAACTTAACATTTGACTATTTCAGAGTGCATTTTCCTAGTTTTTTTCTTTTCTGTCTGAGTGGGAATTTATTACCTAAATCATGCAACTGATTAAAATCAGTAAGTGAATACAAGTAAATCATTGGGTGTCTCACACTGTCTTCAGGATCATCTCTGAATAAGCTATGCATTAAATCAAAGAAAAATTAATTTATATGAAATTACCTCAATTGCATCTATGCAGCCCTTATTGGATATATGGGATTAAAATAATCCTGAAAGTTTTCTAGGCACTTAGGAGGAACACCTGGAGTAACAAGTATAAAGTCTCTCCTTCTAGATCTGAATGTGTCTGTAGTCTTCATGTCTGTTGTGATCCTACTTCAATAACTAAATTCTTGACAGCATAAACACTATGTTGGTAGACCAAAGCAATACACAAATACAACACAAAAGAACCCCCTATTGCAGTATGAATCCTTCACCCTTCCCCCACCCCCACCCCCTATTTTGGCTTTGTGCCATTATTTCTATTCTTGTCACCCTCCTAACACTGGTAGTGCATTATCGCATGAAAAAAAGCTTTTAAAATGCTGTTCAAAGAGGGAGGCATTACATTGCAACTCAGTTTATGACAATCTGGACCTGATTTAGCTGCTGCCATCCAATGGTATACTCTTGTCAGAATATCCAATTCATGTGGAAATATTATAGAGTATCAAGCAGAAAATAAAGCAAGGATCACTGGGAGAAGAAAACTTGGATTGCTAAAACATCAGATGGGAGGGACTGACCTAATGCCCATGAAAATCAGTGGGAAACATTTCACTATGCTTATATATTTGTTATCTAATCCAGAGAAAAAGATACTGACAATTTACTGATACTGTTGAAAAGAAGTAGTAAGCATTCCTAGAGAGCATAAGTCAGGTTGCTTTGAGCGACCTGATCAACTGAAAGATGTCCTGCCCATGGCAGGGGGGTTGTACTAGATGACCTTTAAAGGTCCCTTCCAACCCAGACTATTCTATGATTCTGTAATTCTTTACTTTCTCTCCAGGACACAATTAAAAGCATTGACCTGTCCTGTGCTGCAGATAATCCAATACTTGTTTTTGCACTTTCAGTCAAGACACATTAGCACACTTCTGAATACTACATCTTTTAAAAGTATTTGTTATTCAAGGAAATAAAGCTAAGCATAATGAACTCGATACGATAAATATCAGCTGGATTTGCAACTACAGAATTGTAACATACTTTTCTCTTTCCAGCAGATATCATCCAGACAGCTTTTCACTTCCGTGTCCTGCAAACTGGATATTACAAACATGACAAAACAGCATCTATATGAAAAATTAATTCTCTTCCACTGTGTGTGTCAGATAAAAATGCCCAGAGAACATCTGAAGTTATCTGTCAGGGGGCTTGTAATTTAAGTTCAGTGTGGACAAAATGTACGGATATATTGTAAATCCAAAACAAAGAATGATTGTTTTTATGGCCACTTCTGTATACGGCAGTTCTACATTTAGAAATCTCTGACTTGAATACCAGATGTCTTTTTTATATAACTTAGATTCCTGGCCTTTTTTATAATTAAGCTCTGTTTCACAAAAGCTGTCAGTTCTGTACGGTATGAACTTCTGCTAGCTCTACATAAACATTTGCCAAACCTCCCTACCAATAACGCATTCAGGAAATATTGCAGTGCATTTTTCAGATCTTTTGTTGTTCACAAGTTACTCAATTCAGAAATTTTAGGCATTGTTGTGAGCTGAAGTAGGCCAAAGAATGTTAAGCAATATGTTAAATATTGTTTCACAGAATTTACTAATATTTCATATGAATGCCAGTGACCTTTGCTTTCCTTGTTTGTTCAGCATGAACCCCTTAAAGTCCACAACGTAAGAAATGCCAAAAAAATGCACAAAAATTATTCCCATACTTATAACATCATGATAAAATAGTCAAAAGACTTGCAAAATCTTTGCAGTTTGTAAGATTTAGCACTGACATGCTCTTTGGGGCTCTCAGTTCCAGCTCCCTGCAGTATCTCACTGGAAAAACTACATACCTCATGGGATCGAGCTGTTAGTTAGTTTTGTCATTAACTTCAAGAATGATATGCCTGTCACTTTAAGCTCTGAGTTAATCTACTAGATCACTGTGAGTGCTCTGAAGTGTCCATGAGACTTTATACTTAATCTGGCTTCTTAATATTTCTTATAGCTTCTTCAGGAATTCAGCTGTTCATAAGGGTTATCAGGCATGAATTTCAAAGTGCTGGCATAACTACAGGCACATTGGACTATATCAAGATCACACAATAGGGCACAAAGCCTCGGTCAGGAAGCAGTTTAGCCTGCAGATTATCCACGATGCCAGGTAGGAGATGTGCACATAGTCAAAGGATTGCACATGTGTGTAATGAGTCCAACACATGAACAGTTCATTGGTAACCTCCAATACATGCAAGTACATGGGCATACTTCTATCGGGGTCAAGACAAACTCAGAAAATTTTGACTAGAAGTAGACTGTCATTAGTTCCTGAAAAACTGTTTACTATTGAGTTGTCCTACTTTAGGATGCTGGTAGTAAAAATGTTGCAGCCAAGCCGATTGTGCAAAGAACACAAGCACAAGATTGACTATCTTTGCCTTTATAAATTCTCTTATAATACTACAAAAAGAAAGGAAGAGGAGGAGCACAAGAGGGAGCGTTTCATCCCTCTAAATTATTGTCCCCCAACAAGCAGAAGACACCCTCTCAGTTGTTGTACTATGGATCACACTTATTGTACTACAGATCATATCTGAGATCATCCTCGTAATCTCTCTTATAACGTTTCTCTCCACAGTGCAAGAGAAAGAAAAATTTTCTTTTAATGCTTTGTCTTACAGCAATAGAAGAGGCTGCAGATTTTATTGCTACTTCTCAGTGCACTGTAAAGGATGGCAGTTTTCAGTCAATGAGAACAGATTTGAGATGTGCGGTCAGCTGGGTTCAAGGCCCAATGCATGCTGTTCTGATCCCGTTCCCTTCTCATCCTTCTCCAGGGTTGAAAGCAAAATGTACCAGTGACAGACATTGCATCAGTCTTTCCCTCCTCTCTCTCTCTGCAGCAGGAGAAGAGACAAAATGCACACTTTTGATGAACCCCATATGAATAACTTGTATACACAAGCCTGTATTTTTATTTTGTTCTTTAAAAAGCACAGAAAGAAAGGAAACTCAAAAGCCTGATGAATAGCAAGCAAGCTAATGACATATCATCATAAACACTGGCCAACTCCTATACTAAACCATTGACTAATATCCCCCTACTTCTTCTTTCCCTGGGATTTCACTGCACTATCTTTCCACTGTCATCCCAACTCCAAAACACTCCATTCCCAATATCACACATATACTCTCGATTTTCATTACCATTTTACTGTCTCCACTCCAAATGGATATCTTGCCTCAGATTTCACCCTAGAAACCCAGCTTCTAACAACTGTGTCTTGGTGCCTTCACTGATTGTCATCTCAGCTGTGAATAGCTAGGAGCAATGCTATCTCAGACCCAGCATCTTTTCAGTTGCTTACAGTTCATTGGGGTACCCAATGTGCCATGGTTATTAGGGATGCGGAAGGAGCAGTGGAGTTTCTGAGAAAGATTAAAAAGGCGGCACTGGATGTTCAGGAAGGTGAGAAGGAGGACACATAAGCTTCCTAGGAGGAAAGAATATGTCAGCAGCAAGATTGCTCAAAAAGGTAAACACTGTATGCTCTCCACTTGCCCAGGAGCAATAATTCATTAAACATGTCTTTGGAATCAGAGAGAGAAAAAGACCCAACAACTGACATTTTATTGTTTACTTCAGAAAGTACCTGGACATTTGGATGATGCATGCCAAAGTCCATGCAAAATCTTACAAATAGCAGGAATAATGGGCTGGAAACTTTAGCAGGCTTCTTTCTTTTGAAAGAGAAAGTCTCAGCAGGCTTCTTATTTCCATTCTATTTACAAATTCCATGAGGATGACTTTTTTTATGGTATGTCAAAGCTTTGGTACATAAGCCAAAGATGTTACCAGAATTATTTCCTTAAATCAGTCCTTAAATCAGAAGGACTAAAAGTACTCCTAGTACAGTTTTGCTTATAGCCTAGTGCTTACAGCTATTTGGATTCAGTATCTTTAAACTTCCATGGTGAGTTCAGGCATCTCAGCACTGAGTATGTTTGAAGAAGATCTTGGCTTGTTTATCTCAGCAAAGTAAATGCAAAAGAATTGGATGCGTATGAACAAGACCTCCCGAAGGTAGTAGAAAATGTCAATGCAAAAAACCAGAAGAAAATAACCTGACCATAGATGATGCATTTAAGGTGGAAATTGGCTTTTTACATGCCAGAAAATGGAGGGTCTGAAATAACCGAGAGTGAGAGAAGTAAAAAAGAAAGCACCAGGAACACAAATACTTTTAAGATAAGAGCTTGCTTTGATAAATGTTACAGGTTATGAGCACCAGAGGTGAAAGCAAACTGGCCTCAAAGACAAGGAATAGACCTTCCTGTATTCCTGTACATACCAATTCTCTGTAGATACCAATTCTCTGTACATTCTGTACATATTCTGTATCAATGAAGGTCAAAAATGGGTACCCAAATCAAATAAAAATCCACCCCGAGTGCCATAAGTAGAGTCAAGGAGGATTCGACACTCATATGTCATTTGATTGCCATGCACCTTTCATCCTTAAAAGGGACATTTCACCATGTAAAAAGGGGACAAATAAGACTTTCCAGGAAATGTGGTCATGAACTGAAGATCAGAAATGTGTCTTTGTCTTGCTAAAAGAATTCTGCATGATTGAACTTAGGAAAAGTTCTCTGCTATATATGGATTTATCACCAGTACATTCCTTTTACAATATCATTTTTTTCTGGAAGTTTAATGCACTTATCTTAAATACACTGAGTGAAAAATAACATCCTCATCTTCTGTCTATTGTACAATGAGATAATTTTACAGCTCATATCTTTAAAATTCAGTATCCATTTGAAGCAATATTTCAGGGCTGTGCAATAAAATAAACAGGCCCAGTTGGATTTCTGAGGCTTTGCTTGTGGTCTCAGTAGCACTAAAAATGCTTGTTTCTATCAATGTAGCCTCATGAATTTCTATTAAAAAATAATACTGCTGTCTTTCTTATTTACTCTACCCTGATTCCTGTTGTAAGCTTTATTACATTATGCAGCCTTACTTTTTAAATTGCTTCCCACCCTCAGATAATTATTATTTATCCTTCTTCCTGTAAAATGTTTGTTTTGTTTGCTAAAATAGTGCCATCTAAGCATTTTGTGGAGGTAAATGTGTGCCTTACCTCCTCCATAATGTATGCTCCTTATCTTCATAATGCATTATGTTACCACTTTTGATGTAAAATATAGATATCAGCTTCCAAGAGGAGAAGAACATTTTCACTCCTTTCTGGTTTTTATTGTGAAAAATCTGATTGGAAAACTTGCTAGAAACATGCAGGTTGTACATGGAAAAATTTAGATTGTCATTTTTTTGAATAGACTTTTTGTTCTGATTTTGAGATTTTTCACAGCTTTATTTTTTCCTTTCCTGAAGAGCTGGGGACAGAACCAGATGGTAACTCAGAGCTGGCCTGTGGTGAGATAACTGCGTCAAGTCACTGTAGAACTAGGTGAGTGAGCTTTGCACTGCTTTGGCTTTACAAGAAAAGTACTGAGAACATGGTCTTTCCCAAAAAGACCTTGTCTTTCTAAGTCAGAAATAACAATTAAAAGCTTTACAAAATAGTTTGAAAAAGGAAATTCTCATCTTATTCCTAGATAAAACAGGCTCAAGGCACAATATTTTCAGAGCCATTTGAGAGAAAGATGTTGCAGAATTTTGAAGTATGCACTCCCTAAAGAAAAGGGAAAACAAAACCTACAGAGCAGTGAAGGAGCAGAACTTTGAAAACTTGGCATCAATGGGTGACAGTAGGGCTCTCAATAAGCAGCTTGGTTTAGAATTAAAAAGCAATGCAGGTGGTGAATCACTGAAAGAAAAGATATTCTGTGTCTTTCCATTCAGGGATGCACAAATGTCAGACATATGTGCTAGTGTGCCAATGAGGAGAGGTGTTATCCTGGACCTTGTTCTCACCAACAAGGAGAGGCTGGTGGGGAATGTGAAGCTCAAGGGCAGCCTTGGCTGCAGTGACCGTGAAATGGTGGAGTTCAAGGTCCTTAGGGCACCGAGGAGGGTGCACAGCAAGCTCACTACCCTGGAATTCAGGAGAGCAGACTTTGGCCTCTTCAAGGGATCTGCTTGGTTGAGCACCACAGGATAAAGCCCTGGAGGGAAGAGGGGCCCAAGAAAGCTGGTTAATATTCAAGGATCAACTCCTCCGAGCTCAGGAGTGATGCATCCCAACAAAGAGGAAGTCTACAGAGGGTGGAAGCAAGGACAGGTAGCCTGGGAGGAATACAGAGAAATTGTCTGAGCAGCCAGGGATCAGGTTAAGAAAGCTAAAGCCCTGGTAGAATTAAATCTGGCCAGGGACATCAAGGGCAAGAAGAAAAACTTCGATAGGTATGTTGGGGATAAAAGGAAGACTAGGGAAAACGTGGGCCCTCTCCGGAAGGAAACAGGAGACGTGGATACCTGGGATATCTTTGTTGGCGACATGGACAGTGGGATTGAATGCACCCTCAGCAAGTTTACAGACGACACCCAGCTGTGTTGTGCGGTCGACATGCTGGAGGGAAGGGGTGCCATCCAGAGGGACCCTGACAGGCTTGAGAGGTGGGCCCGTGCGAACATCATGAAGTTCAACAAGGCCAAGTGCAAGGTCTTGCACCTGGATTGGGGCAATCCCAAGCACCAATACAGGCTGGGCGGAGAATGGATTGAGAGCAGCCCTGAGGAGAAGGACTTGGGGGTGTTGGTTGATGAGAATCTCAACATGACCCAACAATGTGTGCTTGGAGCCCAGAAAGCCAACTGTATCCTGGGCTGCATCAAAAGAAGCGTGACCAGCTTCAAGGGAGGTGATTCTGCCCCTCTACTCTGCTCTGGTGAGACCCCACCTGGAGTACTGTGTTCAGCTCTGGAGTCCTCCGTACAGGAAAGACATGGACCTGTTGGAGCGGGTCCAGAGGAGGGCCACAAAAATGATCAGGGGGATGGAACACCTCTCCTATGAAGACATGCTGAGAGAGTTGGGGTTGTTCAACCTGGAGAAGAGAAGGCTCCAGGGAGACCTTACTGTAGCCTTTCAGTACGTGAAAGGGGCCTATAAGAAAGCTGGAGAGGGACTTTCTACAAGGGCATGTAGTGATAGGACAAGGGGTAATGGCTTTAAACTGAAAGAGGGTAGATTTAAATTAAATATAAGGAAGAAATTCTTCACGATGAGACTGGTGAGGCACTGGGACAGGTTGCCCAGAGAAGTTGTGGATGTCCCATCCCTGGAAGTGTTCAAGGCCATGTTGGATGGGTCTTTGAGCAACCTGGTCTAGTGGAAGGTGTCCCTGTCCGTGGCAGGGCAGTTGGAACTAGATGATCTTTAAGGTCCCTTCCAACCCAAAACATGCTATAATTCTATGATTCTATGATTTTAAGCTGGCATTCAACGTTAAAATGATCAACTATTGCCATGGGACCCTGGAAACAGCTGCTATATCAGCAACACAGTCAAAAACTGCCTGCTTAGTTTTTAATATGAATGTGCTAAACCTGGAAAGCCCTTAAGGATAGGACACTTGCTCTACTAAAGAGCTTTGCTGAGAGCTGTGTGTTTTCATTGTGGTTAAGTATTTCTCTCGTTACTAAATTCAAATGTATTCTACACTAAATTAAGAACATTTTTTGTCTTGTTAATTTTATTCTTTTAGGATTATAAATGCAAACAGACACAAACCCATGACAATGTACAAATGAAAAACATAATTAGAAAAAGACTTGTTTAAATGTTTCATTCAAGTCTTCATTTTTTTAACTAGTCTAAGTTTGAGCATATCTAGAATGAGAATTTTGCCAAACAATCTTACTTTTGAACTCAGACCTCATCACAGGATAAGCCTCCATCTCCAAATAGTAATTCCAATTCTTAACTAAATTTCTTAAGGCCTTCAGGCAACTTAATTCCCCTGAACTTTCATTATAGGGAGCTTTTAAATCTCATTTGTAAGGGCTCTATTTTACTGTATGTTTTTTATATTACAATTCAAGGGTACATGACTACTGATCTTCTAAAACCATATTCTGCACATGCACGTAACATAAACACAAAGAGTATGGGAAATCTTGTGCTAACATGAATACATTAATTGAAATGTAATATTAAGATTTTATACAGCATAAGTATTTCTATCGGAAACATGGATTATATCACTCCTTGTTTCCAGTAAATCATTCAGTAAACCAGCATAAGTCACCTATGGAGTCAGAAATGTCTCCTACTATAATGAAATGCCTAATCAAATGATGTCTGCTAATTCATTCAGTTCAATCAAACTCCTACCATGATGGCTATATTGTCTCTTTAATAAGACGTTTCACGAGCATACTTGGACATAATAAAGAAATAAACATGTCCATGCCAGGATTTCCATTACATCACTAAATAATTATCATTACATCACAAAATATCATCTGAAATACAGTAATGTGAATTAAATACAGCACTACATAAATGGATTGTGTGCTAAACTAGGGAAGCTGCAGCATTTCCTGACATTCTTTGTCATTCTTTAGCACTGATGGTGATCTTCAAGATTTGCAGTGTTAATGACACATCTAAAAGAATCAAAGTGTTTAGGAAGTTAATTTTATATTTATACAGATAAAGCAGCATTAAGTAAATAGAGATACTTGTACACAATCAGTGTAATGGTAAAAAACCAAAATTAATAACTATAAATGTCATCATAGATAGTTGTGCTATAAATAAAAGATGGCCATGATGAGATAAATTCTTTACCCTTTTTAACTATTTCTAAATATTCTGTGAAAAATTGCACTATTTTTTAAAGACATACCCCAATACAACAAAGCTTTTAAACCATATTTTTTATGCTGGAATATAAAAGGGCATGAACTTAAATGAAATTGAGCAGTAAATTGACATTCAACTGTATTTCAGCAAACTTTTTTTTTTTTCCTAATATTTTCTAATATTTTCACTAACAGTATATTTATGTAACTTGAAAGCAACTTACTAAGGGGTATGATTTACTTCCCTCATCCTCTTTTCTATATACTACTAATAAACTTTCTCATGCGCTTGCTGATAAGAGACATTGACTACTGCAATAAGAAGGGAATATTACATCAGAATTAGAAAGCACTGAAAACAAAAGCTTGAAACAAAATTAAATTGCTAGTTGCAAGTGAAATATGAAATATAGGATAAATAATTTATTGAGGAAAAAAGAATGATCCAAGCATAAAGGATTAAAACATTCATATAATATGAAAGGCAGTACAGGGTATTTGTGACTTTTGCTTTAGAAGCCTTGGAAAATGTTATCAAAGATTAATGACCAATATAATTTATTTTGATAATTAGTCAATTTCATAGTTGGACACAAATGGAAACACTTTTTCTTTTTGGTATTTTTTTTTGTTGTTATTTCTTTTTATGAGTTAACACAAGAAAAGGCAAATGTTGTCCACATGGGATATGATGTGAATGTCCATCAGATGTGGCATGGAAAAAAAGTTAATAAATACAAAGAAAAAAATCAGAGCAACATTGTGTTGATAATCTGAAAAAAAAATTAGAAAAAGTTGTTAAAAGAGGATTTGACAGCATCACTGTGGCAGACAGGATACAGGGTTTAAACCGCTGGTCTCCAAATTTTTTGATTGTCCTCCCCTATCAGTAAAAACTTGTGAGCATGCTCTCGCAATAGATGTATATTTATTTACTTATAAATTAAATACACATATCACTGTACTTATATATGATGTACATTATAAAACATAAAGGAAAAATATAAAGTAAAAAGGATAGGATAAAGAAGAATTTTTTTTTTTATTTATTAACTGTACAAAAAACCCTTTTGCTCTTACTAAAAAAAAATATTAATAATATTATGAGAGCAAGGTAATTGAATATGCTTCATTATTTTTCAGAATCTTGGTTTAACATTTTGTGATATAGTGATTCGTATGTCTGGTTCTAAGCACAGTTTATTTCGATACATGGTTTTAATGGCCATCATAGCTGAAAAAGTTTCATCTTTAATGATAGCAGATGTAAATCCATACTTCAAATTGTCTTCTTGATAATTGCTGACTTCTTGTCAGGTCTGATTAGATCATCTTTGTTTTTAACCTCATAATGTGGCTGACAAAGAACTTGTAGGAAAGTGTCAGCTCTGCCATTTTCTTCTTGTTCACCTGTGCTTGCGTTATTAGCATTATCTTCAATCTGCAGCTTATTTGCAGGATATTTGTCCATTTTTGTGAGGGTTATTTTAGTTAAAACTAGGCAATATAATCCATAAATCCACTTTACTGGGCACACATAAATTGCAATACATTGCAATATGCTGAAAATGAGTGAATGAGTGAGGGCACCACTGTGAACCCCTCTGCATTGTGAATACCCACTCTTCCCCCAGGATGCCTCACCTACTGTACGTGATACAAGACCATGTTCTGAATTTCATATCCTTACTCTGTGTTTTGCACATATTTGGACCATGCCTCTAAGCTAAGTAATAAATAAAATGAAAGTAAGTGATAACAAGAATTTTAAAATAAGACTGGAAAAGACTATCTGAATCGTCAACCAACTCTGCATTCACCTGTGTGATTCATCTAAATCAGAAAGGTTGGGGAACAAATATTTCATTTGATACAAAATAGTTTCTAATCAACATAGGGCTCATTAAATTCAGAAGGCCACTCATCTATTGGATGACAGGAAGAGAGAAAAGATCAAAAATCCGCCATTTTCAGGGTCCTTCAGTTGCAAAGGTTTACCTGTTAAATGAAACTCCCACTCAATTCAAAGAAGTTAACCACATCTCACACTGCAAAGGCAAGAAGAAAAAAAAAAACATCCAACCCTGAAACTAACTCTTAATCAACATTTCTTCCTGACCCCAATGTAATGATCAATTTAATGTGAAATAGATCTGCAAGATATCTCAGCTAGCCACCTGAGAGTTTTTGAAACTTATGTCTCCTGTAATAGAAGTCATTGCCTGAAGTAGTTAGGTTATAGGAAACTGCAATCAAAAAAAGATATTTTTATTCATGTCATCAATGGCATCATGAGGTGGATAAAGGAGACCTAGAGAGTAAAAAGAAATCAGAAAAGGCCTCTACATTGTTTTGTAAAAGCAATTGGTTACAGTTTTGTATTTCTGTTGTTTTTAGATACACACATATACAGAAATACACACAGGTTTTCAAACAGAAATCCACTGACATCCAGACAAAGCTGAATAGGTCCACGTGACACTGAAAGTACTACCAAACTTTTTGACAAAATTTCTGTCACATTCTAATCTGATTGTTATCACTGGGATTTATATGCTTACATGAAGATCCATCCAATACTTCTTTAGATAATATTACAAAAAGTATATACTTTAGATAACTTTCATGACATGTATTTTACTTTTCAACTATTCTCAGTTGCTCCATCATTTATTTCTTAAAAGAACACATTAAAATGTGGATTCCAATGTTCAATGACTTTTAATAAAATAAAGTCTGTGCTTCTAAGAACATGAAGGGGGAAAATGTTTTCTCACAGTGAATTTTAGGAATTTCATATTATTTGTAATTTTTTCTAACGCTTTTTCTCTTGTCTGAAGGGGTACATAATCATAACATAAAAGCATTTTTAACATAACATAAACGCATTTTTAACATAACATAAACATAAAAGCATTTTTAAGTTTTGTGCACAAGATAATTTTCTTCTGCTTCATTAATTTATTTCAACAGGTCTTCATTTTCCAATGCTTCTGACTGGGCTTTCACCTTAAGATCAAGCAGCAAAGAACTGAATGTTAGATCTTTGGAACTCAGCAGTGAAAATGGACAAGGTCTAGAGAATAAGCAATAGTTATGTTCAGAGTTCTAGTTAATAGAAATACAACAATGGCAAGACAGCTGGTCACTGTGGAACCTCCCCAGTGTGAAATCTTTCAGGACAGGAGCAGCATCCAAACCCAGAAGCCATTGCGGTGCTACATCCAACATAAAAAAATCGAGACTATTTCTGCTAAATACATTATCATTAGACATATAACATTAAATTAATACAGCTGTAAATACTTTCCATAACAATCACATCGTGGTGCAGAAAGCTAATTTTCCTTTTTTGCTCTGCAATAAGTAGAGCATTATTTAATGATTTCTCAAGGTTTTTTTTGTTTTCCACAGTTAGGACTGTTGCCTGTTCATAATTTGCAAACACAGAAACAATGGCCTTTAGCAAAAGAATAGAATTGCTTTATTGTACCGATTATCTATTTTATCTGAAATAAGGAACTTTGAAATGGATGATTTTATGACTTCTTTCTGGTAATTTACCAGAGTAGGTAGAAGAGTTTCACTGAAATTCGATACTTCCAAGAACCAAGCAACAGATATTTATATGATGTGTTTATTTAAATGAAATCATCCATGCCATATCAAAGATAGACATGATTAAGTTTATTTATCAATACAGCCAACATATTGCAGTAGTACAGAAGCAGGTTTGATTTGAACTGCATGAACATGTTGTAATCACAAAAAGAAAACTTTTTGCAAAAATTAAACCAAAGTAATAAGGTGCACACAGCATACAGAAGTGATTAATATTTAAGGGCCTGACTAAATTACTATGGACATACACCAAAAATACAAGGTGTTTGTCTTAGTTCTCCCCATGAGCATGAAAGATTATTTTAGGTCAAAATGGGAGCACAATGCAGAGAAAATGTATTTCTTCTCAAGTTGAACCAACTCTGAGGTCTTTCTTTGCTGCCCTTCATGCTCTCCTGAGGGAATGGGTGCTTGCTGTCTCCTTGATTCAAGGGCAGTCAGCACTGAGTTCTTTCTGCTTAATTAAGCACTGCTGTCAGATGTGATGTTTGGGGACAGATAGCTGTATGGTGGGGAAAAGATTTTAACCCTTGCTTGCTGGGAACAGAAGCAATTGTTCTTTTTTACCATGAGTTTATATAACACGTGTTTTTAGGAGTGGTCGTCAGTATTCTATGCACACATTTTCTCTCTCTAATACAGGAATTAATTTGTGTTGCCCATTGGTGTTTTGATATACTGGACTCTATCACTAGACATTCAAGTTGTTAACCACCCAGTTACCATGGCAACCTGTCAGGAAAGTGCCTTGTCTAAATACACACAGCCTCTGTAAATCAAGGCTAAATAAATCCAATATTTCCTTTCCATGTTAGGACTTAGCATTCTTCAGTGAGTCAATATAAGAATTAGGTAACTATCCTTACATCTTGTCTAGTAACAATAGAACTATTAAAAACACCTCTCTCCATTATTTGAAGGTATTGATTTCTACAACCTCTCCTTCATTCCACTTTCATGCTACAAATTCCTTAAAACTCTTCTTTTGCTATAACAGAGAAAGTATTAAATAGTATTGATAATAACTCAGGAATGAAGCAAAATTTGAAATCTTCAAAAAATCAATGTGAGATTTCCATTGGTGCTGGACTGCTTGCTTCTGGATACAAAAGTCAGTATTGCAATGTGCATTGTAAGTTGCTTTCTGACACAAACATAAGTTTTTGCCTTTTAATTCTGTGCTATTAGGGTAGTTTTACCCATGTTTTCTTCCCAAGAAATGAAAGATTTCTAACAAAAAGGGATTGGTTTTGGTGCAAAATTAAAATGTGTCTGTTTCTTAAAAGGCAGAAGTTTGCAGACGTTCACTATTATAAAACCTGAATAGATTACTCATTATAGACTATTTATTTGATTATTTTTAATGTTTATGATTAAATGCAACACTAAAAGAATCTTTGTTACTATTATCGGATGTGGCCACTACAATCATTTTCAAATAAATATCACAATTACCAGCAGTAATAATGCTCAAATTTCAACAATACGGTGAATCTGAATTTAATTAAAACTGTGAGGAAAAGTGGTGCCTATGTTTTTGGATATGTGCTTTCTAGCCAGTGCTATGTGTTAGCAAGTTTTCTGCAAACCCTTCAAAATGAAGCAATTCTCTTAGTAGCTGCTATTGCAATGAGAGGACTTGTTAACAGGAAGCAAAGAAGCAGTTTAATTTTTTATTTGCAGAATGATTTAGCAGAATCAGCTGCACTTAAAACATTAAATTAACCATCTGATAGAGCCCTGAGAAGATGGTCTGATTAGTTATTGTTGTCTGAGTATTGCCCAGATATGTAGTGGAGGAGAAAGAGAGAGCAAACCCCAGCTCGTTCCCTAGATATGTTCACAAAAAATCCGGGGGTTTCCATTGCATTTTGTGAAAACTTATTATTTCTTTGTCTGTGTTACGCTCGCTTGTGGAATCAGCCACCAGATCAGATTCCTGAGAGACCTACAGCAGGACATCTGCAGCCTAATCTAGACCTATCCTGAGCTAACCACGTGTGGTGGGTTAGCCTTGACTAACAGCCAAATGCCAACCCAGCCACTCATTCCCTTCCCTTACTCAACAGGACAGGGGAGAAAATAAGCTGAGAAAGCTCATGGGTTGAGATATATTGTATATTATATTGCCAAATAAAATAGATTTGGGTAGGGAGAAACAAAAAGACAAACAGTAAAACAACACATTTCCTCTCTCCTTTCCCAGACTCAGATTCACACCTTCATTCCAGACTCCTCCTCCATCCTCTGAACAGTACGGGAGGGAAGGGGATATTGCAGTCAGTACATAGCTGTTTGTCTCTGTCACTCATTTCCTCTCACACTTTTCCCGTTCTTTGTCTTGGGTTCTCCATGGGCTGTAGGTCCTGCCAGGACAATCTGCTCCAGGATGGTCTCTTCCATGGGCTGCAGGGAATATCTGCTTTGCCATGTAGTAGCTCCTCCTCCTTCTCTGACTTTGTCATACCCTTTGCTGTTTCATACTCTTTTTGTTCCCTCCTCCTCTTTTCGTCCAGTGTTTTTGCCCTTTCTTAAATATGTTTTCACAGAAGTTCCAGCAGCTTCACTGATGGGCTCAGCTGTGTCCTGCAGTGGGTCCTCTGCGGAGCCAGCTGGAAATGGCTGCGTCCAGCACAAGGTAGCGTCTCAGCTCTTTTCACAGAGACCCTCCTACAGCAAGAAATTGCAGTCAAATATTTAGGGAATTTAGGTATCTCCAGACATCAACTCAACAGAAGTTTTTTGGAATGCAATTTGGGCCTTAGGCACCCAAATTCTACCTAATTCTGGGTGAACACCTTTTTATGAATCTGACCCTAAATATGTCGCTCTGTTTCATGTAGTATGAAAATTGGCCCAAGACATATCTCAGTCACAAGAACTTTATTAAATCAACAGAAGATGCTGCTTTTTAAGAGGTAATAAAAGCTGGAAGATGGGGCGAAAAAAGAAAAAAAAAAGTGGACTGATGTTTAGGATGCTATGCATAGGCGTTTGATATTTTGAGCAAAACTGAAAAAAACCCCAGACAGATGAAGTAAGGGGAGAAAAGGAGTGTGGTTTTTTTCTGGACTCTTGTTCTTTTTCCTTCTTTCTCTGTTTCTTTTCTTTTTCCATAGTATAAATGATGATTGGGGGTTTCTTCTCTTTCTTTGGAGAAACCTCAACCCTTCTTAAACCATTGCCAACTCCTGAATGGAGATCATCAATGTCAAGGTGTTACCAGTTATCTTGAGGAGCTGTCTGCATCTGTGGGTCCTCCATATGTTTGGGCCTCATTTGTTTGCTACATGCAAAAAAGGAAAGGTTTACTAAGTAGAAATTTCTGCAACTGCTTCATTAGAAACCATTTTGGGTATAGGTAGAAAAGGCGATTTTATCAGTAGAACTGTCCTGCTGCTTTTCTTAGATGTCAGGATGCTGGTATAAAGTACCATGCCATCAGTCTTTCAGTATTGCTTATACCTGGTGCTCCTTCTGTTTTGCTCTGTAACATTCTTGAGCAATCTTATCCCTCCCTGACCCATGCTGCAATGGATAAATATTTAATTTAAATTATCACCAATTCGTGTACTTGGTCTGGACAGTCAGGAAATAGAAATACAAGAAATTATCCTTCACAGAATCTCTGTCACTCATAGCTACTTCCTTAAAGTATGACAGTTGCCAAAAGATTTGAACCCCTTGATTTCAGACATAAAGGGGGGTCAAGATAATAAACCATCTAAACTCATGACTACTTTTAAGTCTAGACATTACTGCAAGGTACCATTTATATGTCTATTTAGGGAGTATGTGGCTTTTCTATCCAGTTTGCCCAGAAAAAAAAAGTAGAACTATTGTAAGATTTTTTTTCTTCTCTTTATTCTCTTAAACCCCCCAAAATTTAGAGTACTGACAGCAGCAGTCACTTTGCTTTTTCTGAAGAATAAATCTACAGTGTTAGGTACAAAGAGCTATGGAAACACCCATGTCAGTGCCTGACATTTAAAAGAACAGAAAGATCCAAGAAATATATTTCATTGCTTTCCCTTGGTTAACACTCTAAAGTCAATGTTTCAAGACCATTAGAGAGTTATAATTTCCATTATCTCAACTGGAGTAGATTTCCAATGCAGTGAAATGTAACTTTTATTTTTTAAAGGTAACAGAATGATTTAACCAGATGTCTTACTCGCTAAAATAGATTATTATTCTTATGTGTAAGTGCAGAGTTGATTTTAAAAACTTAGAAAAGTGAAACAGAATAAGGTCTTTCTTAAGTCTTTAGGAAAAAAGTTAATAGGTGATGATTTTTCTTACCATAGATATGTCTAGGTATCCAATGAACATGCAAGATATTGAACCTACTTCTCTTATTTGTATGACACTAACTTTTATTAGGAAAGTGCTGAACTGGGTATACAATATTATATTTAACTGCTCCAAAACCTTGGCTCTGAAACTCCAAACTGTGGTGACATTTTTGCTTGTGGGAATATGCCAAAAATTTTTGGTTGATAGTTAAGAGGATTTACTTATTTGGCAACAACGCCTTAATAAAGACAAGAATGTACATGAAATTATAAATATTCTATATATGGATGCAATTCGGGGGAGAAAGAGTAGGAAGCACATTAAAATGTGCTTGTCACCCAAGTGCACAGAGTAAGTACAAGGTAAATTTAAAATAAACTGGTGATAAACTAGACTTGCATACAGGGGATTTACAGTTTTCCAGCAGTCTTCTTGCCTAGGCTGATAAACCTGCATTGCAGGCCCTTTTCACCATGATAAACTTGTTGAAAGGAAACCAATTCTATGATAAAGAGATTTAAGCAGACATGAGGAGCAGTTACCTAGTTAGAATGATATGCTGTAGAGCTTGATGAATGAAAAGCAAGCCGGCTGTGGCAGGTACCAGAAAGTGGAGGCACAAATGTACTTGGCTGGAGCCAAGTGTAGCTGATCTGATATCCTGAAAACATTATGTAGCCTAACACACTGGGCAGACCTTAGGAAGCCTTATACAAAGCCCTGGATTTGCTTGGGGGGCTTTGGGAGGTTTGGGGTGGTTTTTTTAGTTGTAAGGACATGCACCCTTTGCACTGGGAGTAATTTCAAACAGCTAAGTTTGGAAATCCAATCAGTAGACTCCAAGGTAAACCAAAGAAGAAGAAAACCATTTTATTTTTCATTCATTTAAAACTCTCAGTGAAACAATGCTGAGATTTACAGAAACACTGAGTGAGTGTGTATGTGTGTATATACTATTTCCAGTTTTTAAATACATATCCAGCCACATACTTCTTTTTTTCTTTTTTCATATAAGGTTAGAATATTATCACATTGTTTTCTAATAGTAGAGGATAGCAAATAATGTCTATTGAAAGGAAGGGCAAAATAGTTAAAGTCCAAAAAGTTTAGACACAAACAGAGTAGGTGGCACCAGTAGGAAAGAAAATGTTTAGTCTACTACTGACATAACTCATTTCATTTTTCCTTATTATTGTTTTTAGCTTTCCAGAAAAAAAAAACAAAAGAGCACAAGAAACAGAGTTTTGAGCTGATTTATATTTAGGTTAAGATCCAGGTGTAGAGATACAAATCAAATCTTACCACCAGCAAAGAATAAAGTCCAGGGACTCCCAGTAGACTGCCATGGATCTTATTCTAGAGCTGGAGCTTTTGCTCCCATTTCCAGTTTCATGTAACTGTTACTCCCTCCTAACACTGACTCTTTGAAGAGGCTTGTTATGTGGTATCTTGAGTCTGACTTCCTACTGACTTATCTAGTACTTTCTAAAATTTATTCTGTAAATTCTGAGGGCTGTCATCTCTGGCTCCTCAGCCTTAATGTGCTTTAGATTGTGACTTCCACAGATCTCAATGCAACGTCAATATTTGCATACTGACAGTAATTTTAAGGTGCAAAGAAGTTCTACAAGACTTGAGAGCTGATGTTGCTGATGGGATAAAATCAACTGTCTATATGTAGTTCTTCAGAAAAGGAATATAATGAGATTCTGGGACATCTTTGAATGGGAAGTGAAAAATACTATTTCTTCAAACTACTGAATAAAAAATATTATTACATTTATTATATCAATGCCCAGAGAAAACAACAAAATATAGCCTACTGTGTGTGGTGTTGGATGTAGACTTAGCAGAAACTAATCCTTGCTCTATAGAGTTTAAATTATAGGCTGGCCAGGTAAGAGGGAAAATTAAGTATTGTTATCCCAAAAACAGAGACTGGACTAGGGCTCAAGTAATTTGGAACCAGTTCTGCAAAGCTGAAATCCTGTGATGCTTGACTTTAAGCATGAAATCATCTCTGTGGAGAAAATGAGCATGCATAGCAAATGAAATTTTAGTTGTCTTGAAATCGCTGGAGGATTTGTCACCAACAAAGGCATGATAATAACCTGTTAATATAAATGTGAACATATGTCTCAGCAAGATCTGGGCCGGAGTTATTTACCAAAGGTCACAAAGCAGGCTGTGCCACCAAACTTGAGGTTTCATGATTATATTTTGAGTTTCTGTTCTGTCTGCCAAGACAGGTCAAGATTTGGGCTGTTCCTGTATTAAATGTATAACACAGAACTTAAAACAACACATGCAACCACTCATCCATGCACCCATGCAAGAAGACTTTTTATTAAAATTCATATTGCCTAATTTGAACTTACTTCTTTGTGCTTTACATTAAAATCAAGATTTACACCATAAATTATACATTAATGAATTCTGTTGCTTCAAAGCATGAAATAATCTTTTGAAGATAAATGTTTTTACAGAAGAAAGCATTTTTTCTATGTAGTTACGAGGTTATGGGGATGGAAGATTAGAAATATATTCCTTATTTAAATGTTGTAATATTCCCTTTTTTCAAAATCCTTCACAGTTGTTCATAAATAGCTATTAACAAATTAAAACCTGTTTCAAGAGTTGGAAATGAAAAGTTTAAAGAGAAAAGCAATAAATTGTAAAAAGAATAACACATGAATACAGGAATATTTGTTGTTCTTTTCTCCTGAACATGATTCCTCCTAAGCATAGACATGGTTTGGGACTTTGTCTTCCTCCTTCTGTTCTCCTGATGGCCCTGCTACGGAGTAGACTGCCTCATCCACTTCTTCCTCCTGTTCCCTCTTAGAAGAAGCTTCTTCATCCCTTGCTAAACAAGCTGACTTTCTCTTCCAGTATTTCTTCTTGTGTATGGGGGTGACTGATACTGGCATGGGTTGGTTCTCTGGTTTAGCTGCAGTGCCTGTCTCCGGGGCTGGAGTAGCCGCAGCGCCTGTTGGTTTGTTTTCCCTCTCTTCTCCCTGAGGGTGCTGCATAATACTGAGCCGTGTTTGGTAGATACTAACCAGGGCCCAGCACAGTGCGCTAAGTTGTGCCTCTTTGGAATAACCACAGCATTTTTTTCAAGCATTCTGTCACTTCTTCAGGATCCTGTAGTTGTTCGGGAGTGAAGTTCCCGACCACTGGAGGTGAGAAGTTCTCTAAGTACCTGCCTGTATTCTTGCCACCCATGACCATCTAGCTTCGGGGCAGATCTCTGGGTGATTTTTTTAAATAGTCGTTGAACTCTATTAAAAAAACGTATTCAGGAGACATAGCAATAGGAGCATGCTGGCTTGAAGAACCCAAGGATACTCAAAATTCTCGAAAGCTGGTGTAACTAGCCTAAAGGAGAAAGGGAAGGTGAAAGAACAGGGGAAAGCATCCTCCTCAGTCTTCCCCATAGATTGGTTCTCTGGGGAGAAAAGGTAAAGAGTGTCATTATTAATAATTTCCGAGAGATGGCGCCCGAGGTACGAAGATGACAGCAATACCAACTACAGATACCAAATTAGTTTTTTTTACCAATAATATTATTGTACCAGAAGCCGATACAGCAAAGTGATAATCCTGACCCATCTCCCAGAAGTGATAAACAGCACCGCAGGAAATACATACTGCAATTAAGGATTTACATAATATGACCACATGAACAAATAAAACAACATTGTGATCAGTGACTATTAAATGCTTATAACAAATTTATTTTAACACGCTCTGTCATTATCTCAAACCTTTGAGTCCCACATTGGGTGCCAAAAAGGACTGTCGTGGTTTAACCCCAGCCAGCAACTAAGCACCACACAGCCGCTCGCTCACTCCCCTCCGGTGGGATGGGGGAGAGAGTCAGAAGAGTAAAAGTGAGAGAACTCATGGGTTGAGATAAAGACATTTTAATAGGGAAAGCAAAAGTCACGCACGCAAGCAAAGCAAAATAAAGGATTCATTCACTACTTCCCATTGGTGTCCAGCCATCTCCAGGAAAGCAGGGGTTCATCATGCGTAATGGTGACTTGGGAAGACAAACACCATCATTCTGAACGTCCCCCCCTTCCTTCTTCTTCCCCCAGCTTTATATGCTGAGCATGACGTCATATGGTATGGAATATCCCTTTGGTCAGTTGGGATCAACTGTCCCAGCTGTGTCCCCTTCCAACTCCTTGCGCACCCCCAGCCTACTCGCTGCTGGGAGAGAAACAGAAAAGGCCTTGACTCTGTGTAAGTGCTGCTCAGCAGTAACAAAAACATCCCTGTTATCAACACTGTTTCCAGCACAAATCCAAAACATAGCCCCATACTAGCTTCTGTGAAGAAAATTAACTCTATCCCAGCCAAAACCATCACAATACATAAAACCAGAAGTGAACAAACACAATTAACTATGGCTATGTCTGATCTGTAGTAAAAATATTGTATTAGGAACATAGAATAAACAAAGCATAAATAAGTTTGGAAAGGTTTTTCATGTGTGCCATCTTTAGCTGAGTTTGAACAAGTTTTTCAGAGATCTATTGTGGGCTGGCCTGTGCTTTATTGCTTTATTTTATCCCAGTTGTTTGTGCGTGTCAGTGTTTGTGCATGTGTGTGTGCCTTTAATATTGACCAAGAGAAACATCATTACCTGAACTATACATGGATTTTCTTCTATACCTTCTTGACAAAAAGAGAGAGTTTTTCTAAGCCACACACAACGCACATAACATATTATCTTTATAAGAAACACAATGAAAATACATTTGCATAGAAAAAAACAACCGTAAGGACTGGTAAATTGGATGAGAAAAAAACCCCAACATTGTACACAGATTCAGGAAAATTTAAGTAAATTTAAGGAGCTGCTAAAAGAGCCCAACAAAAACAGTACAGGAAGTACAAACTCTCTGGATCTTTATGAGTGAGCTCATTGTGACAAGGACTTTTTCAATGTCTCAGTACAGTGTCTCACCAAAGCGGACCATAAACAGAGATGACACTATTTATTTCAAGGAAATTCAATTCTGAAATGGAATGAATAAAGGAAAAGGATCATACCGAGACACAAAACAAAAATACACTATTAAAAAAAAAAATGTATCTGAATTTCCTTGTCACTGGAACAGGAACATATTTCAGTAAGAGCAAGATAATATTCAAATAATCTAAGAGACACTAGTATGGAAAATGTGCAAAATCTCACAAAGCCAGTGAGATTTAAAATCTGTCTCTCTCTGTATCAAAGGCATATAAATTAGTGTAATGGAGAAAATAAAATAGCTAGTCTCAAATCAGCTAAGTATCTATGTGAAAAAGTAATGATCGCTAGAGCAACTGGATTAAGAACATCCTTAACTTCAAAGACCTGGAAAATGACAGTAAAGTCTCAAAACTTATAATCGTTTATTTTTATTATAGTAGCAATAGGCTCCAATGAACACTTAGAACAGAGAGGGTCTGCACCAAACACCTTGTAGTCTAGTCAGACATCCTGTATAGCTGTCAAAACAATGAAGGACCAATCTTGATTGGGATCTTGAAGTACTAATGTAATACAAACTCCATATATTAATAAACAAGGAGTGAAAGGGGACAGAAGGAGATAATTTATCCAAGACTGGCCATCAAAGCAATAGGGTACAAAATTCAAATTTTCTGATGCTCAGTCCAATGCCTCATTATTTAGATCTATGTTGTTCCTCTCCATATTGTACCATAAAACATAACCCTATGTAAAACATAACCCTAACCAGTAGCACTATAACAGAAATGTCTACAATACCTAATGATAAAATTTATCTAAAACTCAACCTCTGAGAAATTCCCCAATCACTGTTTTTTCTTATGTTATTCTTCTAGCCTGTTCCTCTCATATTTTTAGCAATCATGCAAGATTCTGTTATTCAAAATAATCTATAGTAATGGAAACCTTATATTGCAAACAAAATATATCCAATGGTATTTAATAGCTGTGCTATTAGCTCCTAGGCTTTGGTTCATCTGATGAACACAATACTACTCCAAAAGAGAGTACCAGGAGAACCCTGCCTTAGCTCTTACTGGCAGAGATCTTCAGCACGCACTGGTACACCCTGGAAATGCATAGTATTCAACCAGATGCTGTCTATGGAGGGCAGAAGACATCTGTGCCTGCTATGGTTTCTGTGTTGACTTTCTACAGTAGTCTGTAACGCAAGTATTTATAACCCAAGTATTTGTAATACAAGTAGTAGTAGAGAAGCAGTAGAGAAGAGAATTTTATTCCCCAAACTCCCTTCTTGCAATCGAGAGCCATCTGGCCTGAAGATCTACCAGTGTAAGTCAGGATGTCTCTGTCAACTGCTGGAGGAGACTGTGGGCTTGGGCATCAACTGAGATGCATTTGCACGTCTTTGTGTAAGTCTTTGCGTGGGAAGGCAAGGACTGTGTGTCTATGGCTACTGGAAGGATCCCCAGTGCGGTCTGTTTATGTGTGTGTCTGAATGAAGGGGGTCTGTACCAACAGTTGGAGTGGGGCAACACCCGTCAGGGTTCCTTATCTTCTGGTGTCAGCTGCTGGGGACACTGGGATCCAGGGAAAGCTACTGGTCAGAGAGAGGATCTGAGGCCAACTATCAGAGTGACTCACATTGTACATATGTATATATGTATTTCCACCAGTTGAAGTCCCTCCTGATCAGCCAGAGAGAGCAACAGGATGAGGTCATTGGTGCTGTTTGTGTTCATGTGAATGCTCAGAGTTTCTGCCTGTGTTGATTTGTGCGGCCAGCTGTGTGCGTATGTACAGCTGCACTGTATTCATGCGTGTGGGGGGGGTGTGCGCACACACGTGCCTGCTGGGAATCCATGCTCAGCCTCACTATTGGCAAATGGAGCTCTGGCAGCCTCGCCCCTGTCAGGCTGCTGGATTTCGGCAACCCCTAAAAATGTCCCTAACTGAAAGAGTATTCAGAGAAGAGTTTTAAAATAAACTTTTCAGGAATATTCATATTTCAGCCTGAATGAGCACTGTCAGGAAAAAAAAAAAAAAAGAATAGTTGGTAAATTAATTTGACTTTAAAATCAGGTGGTCAGGGTTGAATTCACAAGCCAACTGAAAGCTCCTGACTGACATCACTTGTAATCACTTTAAATGTTTTTTTCCCAGTGGACACAAGTAGTCTTTTCTTTTCAACTCCCAGTTCTGACCCTCTTTGCTGTTTTTTATGGTGTAAGGTATTACAGCCCCTCCTCTAAGAAAGGTCCAACTAGGCAGTGTTTAACACTAATAGGAAGTGGGACTTCACCACTGCAACGAGGAATATCAGTGCAACAAAAATGGGTGATTCATACTGTTTTCATTGGTAAACGGTTGTACATTGAAGGTTAGTTATTCAGGTTAAACACTGGTCAGAAATAATGTTGGACAGAAATTACTCTTCCTTATTGTACACACTTTGCGTTAATGCCTGTGCATCATATTATTTGAAACCTCTGAATTGTTACGGTTCCAATACTTTAAGTTTACAAATAAAGTGTTGTGGCAAATTCATCTTTCCTATTTATGTATAACAGATAGCATGCATCTTTGCCTTTCTCTGACATCAATAGAAAAGTTCCCATTGTTGGCTGACCTTAATTACCAATTTTGTCATATGTATTTTCATATGTGTCATATGTGTCCCCCCACAGTGCACCTGTACATACGCACACGGCTGGCCGCACACATCGACACAGGCAGAAACTCTGAGCATTCACATGAACACAAACAGCACCAATGGCCTCATCCTGTTGCTCAGGATGGGAAGTACGTATACACATATGTACAACGTTGAGTCCCTCTGACAGCTGGCCTCAGATCCTCAGACTGACTAGTTTCCCCAGCTGCTGGCACACCGGCTGGTTTTGGCTGGAATAGAGTTAATTTTCTTCACAGCAGCCTGTATGGTGCTATTTTTCAGATTTGTGCTGAAAACAGTCTTGATAACACAGGGATGTTTTAGTTATTGCTGAGCATTGCTTACACAGCACCAAGGCCTTTTCTGCTTCTCATGCTGCCCCACCAGTGAATTGTCTGGGGAAGCACAAGAATTTGGGAGGGTACACAGCCGGGACAGCTGACCCCAGCTGACCAAAGGGATATTCCATACCGTATGATGTTGTGCTTAGCAATAAAAGCTGCAGGGAATAGGGATGGAGGAGAGACATTTGTCTTCCCAAGTCACCATCATGTGTCATGAAGCCCTGCTTTCCTGGAGATGGCTGAACACCTGCTTGCTGATGGGATGTAGTGAATGAATTTATTATTTTGCTCTGCTTGTGCATGCAGCTTTTGCTTTACCTATTAAAAGGTCTTTATCTCAACCCATGAGTTTTCTCACTTTTACCCTTCAGATTCTCTCCCCCATCCCACCAGAGGGGAGTGAGCGAGCGGCTGGGTGGTGCTCAGCTGCCTGCCAGGGTTAACCCACAACACACAAAAATGCAAACAGGTCCGTCTGGCAGCAAGCAGGACCCTGTGGTCCCTCTGGTAGCCAGCTCCCCCTGGTCTCATCCTCAGGGACAGGCATACACTGGCACACACAGGCCCCTGGCACACTTATCTTACTTGCTTGCTAGTCCAGCATGATGTTTGCTAGCCATCACACACTGACATGTGCACCCTCACTCCCTCCAGTTGCTGTACGACAGGAACATGGGGCCTCCAAACCGAGGTACCAACTCACCTGCTGGACACAAATCCCCATAGAAGCACATGCACTCACAATACATGGTCCCATATCCAGGAAAATACTTAGAAACGGAGTTCAATGAGAATCATAGAATCACAGAATGGTTTAGGTTGGAAAGGACTTTTAAAGGTCATCGAGTTCAACCCCACTGCTGTGGGCAGGGTCATCTTCAACTAGATCAGGTTGCTCAGAGCCCCGTCTAGCCTGACCTTAAATGTTTCCAGGGATGGGGCATCTACCACCTCTCTGGGCAACCTGTGCCAGTGTTTCACCACCCTCATCGTAAAAAATTTCTTCCTTATAGCTAATCTAAATCTATCCTCTCTTAGTTTAAAACCGTTCCCCCTTGTCCTGTTGCAACAGGCCCTACTAAAAAGTCTACCCTCCATTTTTCTTATAAGCCCCCTTTAAGTACTGAAAGGTCGCAATAAGGTCTCCCCAGAGCCTTCTTTTCTCCAGGCTAAACAACCCCCAACTCTCTCAGACTTTCCTCATAGGGGAGGTCTTCTAGCCCCCTGATCATTTTTGTGGCCCTCCTCTGGACCCGCTCCAACAGGTCCATGTCTTTTCTGTGCTGAGGACTCCAGAGCTGGATGGAGTACTCCAGGTGGGGTCTCACCAGAGCAGAGTAGAGGGGCAGAATCACCTCCCTCCACCTGTGAGCACACATTGTCGGCTCATGCCCAGCTTTTCATCCACCAGTACCCCCAAGTCCTTCTCCTCAGGGCTGCTCTCAATCCCTTCATTCCCCAGCCTGTATTGATACCGGGCGTTGCCCCGACCCAGGTGCAGGACCTTGCACTTGGCCTTGTTGAACCTCATGAGGTTCACATGGGCCCACATCTCGAGCTTGTCCAGGTCCCTCTGGATGGCATCCCATCCCTCAGGCGTGTCAACCGCCCCACTCAACTTGGTGTTGTCTCAAACTTGCTGAGGGTGCACTTGATCCTGCTGACTATATCATTGGTGAAGATATTAAACAGTACCGGTCCCAAAATGGATCCCCTGAAGGACACCACTCGTCACTGATCTCCATCTGGACATTGAGCCTTTTACCACTACTCTCTGGATGCGACCATCCAACCAATTCCTTACCCACCAAACAGTCTATCCATCAGATCCTTATCTCTCCAATTTAGAAAGAAGGATGTTATGGGGGACCATGTCAAAGGCCTCACAGAAGTCCAGATAGATGACATCCGTAGCTCTTCCCTTTTCCACTGATGTAGTCACTCTCTCATAGGCCTAGAAGGCCACTAGGTTGGTCAGGCAAGACTTGCCCTTGGTGAAGCCATGCTGGCTGTCTTGAATCGCCTCCCTGTTCTCCATGCACCTCAGCATAGCTTCCAGGAAGACCTGTTCCATGATCTTCCCAGGCACAGAGGTTAGGCTGACAGGTCGGTAGTTCCCAGGGTCCTCCTTTCTACCCTTTTTAAAAATGGGTGCAATGTTTCCCTTTTTCCAGTCACCAGGGACTTCACCTGACTGTCATGACTTTTCAAATATCATGGAGAGTGGCTTGGCAACTACATCAGCCAATTCCCTCAGGACTCTGTGATGCATCTCGTCAAGTCCCATAGACTTATGTATGTTCAGGTTCCTCAGGTGGTCTCAAACCTGATCTTACAGTGGGAGGGACTTTGCTCCCTCAGTCTCTGTCTTGAGGTCCATCCACTCAAGAGGTGTGGGAAGAGAGATTGCCAGTGAAGACTGAGGCAAAAATGTTGTTGAGTACCTCAGCCTTCTCCTCGTCGGTTGTTACCAGTTTGACAGAATAAAGGACAAACTGTGTCACTCAGTAGCAAGGCATGGCCAGACAAACATACTGACCAGCAATCTTTTTACATGATTGGCACTTTTTACCCCCTCTTCCTTGTTTTCCATACTTTCCTCCCTAAACCACCCTCCTCCTTAACATCTCTTAATTTCTTGTGCAATCCTGAAATGTTCTTCCCCCTGAGAGAAGAGGCTAAGGGAATTTTAGTAGTTGAATGATAGATAGGATTAGAATTAGTAGAAGGAATTAGAATTGATAGAAGGATTGAATTAGTAGATAAAGTTTGATACTCTGTGAACTATTGTGCAAATTAACTGTGACTACTCACAAGGATAGTTCCTGATAAGCTTTGTTAACTATTGTGTGTAAATTAACTGTGACTCCTCACAAGGACAGTTCCTGATAAGAACTAAGAACTTGCCTTAACAGACCAGCTAAAACCAACCCTACGGTTTGGGCAAGAGCCAAGGAACAACTGAGCCTGCGCAAGAACAAAAGGTTACTAGCGGTGACGAAGAGGAACCACTAACCTTCATCCCCATGACCCCCGACGACCACCACCAGGAGACAATGCGCAAGCGCAGGTGGGAGGGGCTCATGGAAATAACGTCTTGGAACTCATTTTAATACAAAGCGGGGATAGGTCATGCATATGTATAGGCATATTGCGAAACTTTATGTATATACAACACTTCGCTGTATATATTTCTGGCAAGTACCATGTTGGGGCGCGCACGACTTTGGTGGGATTACCCCCCATGCTGCCCAGCACTGAATAAACATACCTACTTTACAATCTTATAGATTGTGGAGTCCGATTTCCGCAAGTCACCCCATATCCCATAATTAAGTCCTATACCCTCATGCAGTGACCCCCTGCTCAGTCTGTGAGGTGACCTGGGGAGCTGCTCCCAGTGACTCATTGTGACAGCTCCCTCCCTGGCCCACGGCCTGATGGCTCTCCTGGGACAGCCCTGGGAGGGCTAAAGCAGGGGTTTGTGCCTCTGGCAGGGCTATTGGGGTTCCCCACCCCCCCGTCATTTTGTCTTTGTGCTCCTTTGTGTGAGAGTGTGTGTGTGTGTGTGTGTCTGTGTGTGTGGAGGTGAACTTTGATGGGCTGCTGGCTCTCCTCTGATGGCCCTGGGAGTAGCTGGGTCAGGGTGTTATTTGTGTCTCCCCACCCACCATTGTTCCTTTGTGCTCCTTTATGTGTGTAGAGAAGCCTTTTATCACACAACTTAACGTGTGTGTAACTCACATATGCTGTATGCAGATATTTTATTTATGTACCAGCTGCTGTGCTATCTTCTACATTAGAATATGAGTATACCAAAAGTTTGTTTAGCCCAGTATGTTGCTTCCAGCCCACAGATGAGTGAGAACAGGGCAAACATACATCTTGTTTCTCTTAAAATTTTCAGTGTGTGAAAATATTCAGCTTAGAAACTTCCTACGTCATCACTTCATTCCATAATTTACAGATAACCTTAGTGTCAGATTTCTGATGAGTCCTCCACAAAGACGGATTTCATGGATCCCTCCTGTTTGTTCCATAGTGCACATGGATGCTAACTGTTCATTCAGCTTCCCTGTAATGATCTTCTCACTGTGCTTTTTATGGTGATCTTTGATTAGTCTCACATGCTCTGGCAGATTTTATCGTCCACATATTTTTTAAGAAGGACTTACTATTAATTTTGGTCTTCCTTTTTGTTTTGATTTTACTTTTTTTACTTACCAAATTATGCGTTATTTTGGCTAAAACTAGAAATTATTGGAAACCTAGAAATAAGTTTGCCACTCCAGTTTCTGGACCAATGAGATGCAGAAAACTCCTGAGAGAACAGAATATAAAGGGGTACTTGCTAATAAATTCCCTAACCAGTTCGGCTGAAGAACAAAATTACTCCTTAAATGTTTAGTGTAACAACTGTATATGAACAGTTCCCATGGCCTAAGAGTTTCCATGGCTTGGATGATAACTTCTTTTTTGGGGTGGGTTATTTTTTTAAATTATTTTCAATTAACTAATATCCCTCCGTTGGGATGAGGCTTAGAGGACAATTTTGAATTCAGCTTTATAATACATACTGTCAATTTCCTCTAAAAAATAATGCCTGTTTAAGAATTAAGAAAGCAATTAAAAAAGAACAAGTTGTTTTCACTTTGGTATCATCACTGTATAAGACATTAATTAAAGAAATATAAAAAAATCAGAGCAAGAAAATTGACCCAGAGTTTCACTGCTGAATAACCTTGGCATCTTCTGTCTTGTAATTATGAATGTATGTTTTTTTCCTAATAAATCATGTCTAAGCACACCATTGTCTATATTTTCCATTAAGTGTACTCATAGTAATATCTGTGATGAAATTGTTAAGGGATATTAAGACCAGCTGCTTACTTCAGCGACTCTGGTCCAGGACCCTCCTGCCCAGATGCTGGAGCCCAGCCGGGTTCCCGGGGACCCAGAGCTTCTGCCCCGGCTGAGGGATGCAGCTGCCGCTTTCCCCTTTGAAGGTTCAACCAGCAGTGAAGCTGAGCACGTGTCCCAGAGACGCACATAGACACACCTGTGTGTGCACAGGACACAGACACAGCCGGTCACAGAGGCTGTCACAGACAAGGTGCTGCCGTCACCAGCGCACACACACATGACCCACATCACACAGCAGCACTGACAGCCACTGGGGCCGGCAGAGACAGGAGGTCACCAGTGCAGGCACACACACGACACTCGGGGTTCACAAGCACACGCACACTTGCAGGTCCTCTCAGCACCAACATAGTCCCTCTGTCCCCCCAGGCCTCTGACCCACCACACAGGTCCCCGACTCGCTGGTTGGTCCAGCTTGAAGTTTGCTGGTGAATTCACACGCACATCCCATGCACACCCTGTCTGGGAGAGATACAGACCCTCACCCCACAGCAGCCGGCACCAGGCACATGGGCTGTGACCCGCGGTCCTGCTCCAGCCACCGGTGCTGAGCCTCTCACTCCCCTCTCTCACACTGGTCCCCCCAATAGCTGGTTTTGGGGACACACACTGTTCCCGCCCCCGTGGCTGGAGGTTAAGGACCCCTACTGGCTCCAGTGGCTGCACTGGGACCCCACTGGCTCCAGGGGTTGCACTGGGACCCCAGTGGCTCCAGTAGCTGATACCACAGGACAGGGGCACCTACAGTCCCAGTCTGCCTCCAGTAGCTGGCACCCAGTCCACTCATGCCGGTCCCCCCAGCAGCTGGCACTTGAGCCTTGGAGCACACACACATGCACACAGATAGATAGTGAGATTATGCAGAGAGATAGTTAAGAAAGGATTTAATAAGAAGATCTAGGATGACAGGACAGACTGTGGTGATCAGGCACAGGGCTCAGCCAGATGAGTGCACTGACCATCCCCGTCTTACACCCCACTGGCCCCTGTTATACCCCCTCCTGCCCACCCGCCTTGCTCCTTCCAGATCCCCTTCCCCTGCATGTCCACCGTGGGTTTGTACAGTTCTATCCACTCCTGCACCCCTCCCAGCCCATGACTGGGTCCCCCTCGTTCACAATAGCATCAGTGGCAAAGTCCAGGCTGATCTTCAGGAAGTGGTGCCTGTGATTTCTCCATCAGTGTGAGTGGCAAAGTTTGTTTCTCGTCATTGTCTCCGTGCTTTTTTCCTCACATCTGTGTCTCTGTATGTTTTGGTTTTGGTTTCCCCCTTTCTCCCTTAGTTTCCCAACAGACCAACGTGCCCTATCAGATAACCTCCCTGGAATAAACACTCTCACACTCGCACACACCCTCATCAATTAGTGTGACTGACCAGGTTTGGTTCTGCCTCCCTTATCATTTGTCAGTCAGGTTTGTGTTCCTGCATGTTCTTGTTTATGGCTTCGTCCTTTTCTTATTGTCCCTTTTTTTTTGCATTGAAAAAGGTCCTTGACCAGTTATCCTTAAGGGAACAGACACTGTCCTTCCATATAACCTTACAGAAATAACTGATTTAATTTAGAATTACAGTTTCTGTAAGTCTTTAAAAAATAGAGGGAATATTTCTCAAAGTACTTCTTGCATAATATTTCATATTGTTTTGCTATTGTAATTTTTTATTTGCCAGTGAAAGAGTGAAATTCAGCCATCTTCAGAGGATTGCGAAGTGAAGAACAGGCTGAGCACTTTAAGACAGAGAGTTTGGGATGGAATATGCTATTCAGTATTTTGAGATCAAGCTATACTTGTCCTCTGATTGGGACATTGGAATGTTGGTTATAAATTACTTTTTATATATTTTCCAATTTAATAATTCCTATTCACTGCTATTTTCCTTTTATACATAGCTATGAAAGATGTCAGTGGGCACCTTAGTTTCAGTAAATGAATGAAGTACTCCTAATGGTTCAATAGGTATTTAAGCGGTGAGGTTTCTTAATTTAAAAAAAACCCAAACACATGAACTTAGTCTAGCAAATATTGTCTTTAGGCTCAGCATTAAATTAGCAGAACATTTCTGGATTTTGTCTCCTTTCCTTCTTCAGCATACCATTATTAAGCCCCATGTTATTTAGGTATGTCTTTCTGTTGATTAATTTGCATTTAGTACCTGTCTTTATTGCTAAGTTTGACTACAGAGATTAGTAGAATAAAATGTTCCTTGGCAAATAAATGGCAGAACAAATTATTTTTAAAGTGCAATATTATAAATAAAGATGTAATTATTGTTTCCCTCTAGCACTGATTTTCTTCATTAGATCTTATTCTATTGTAGTTATTTTTCTTGATAAGAATGTGAGAATTTCCACGTGAATCAACCACAGGGTATTTGATCCTGTATTACATCTTCAGAAGTGATCAGAAACAAGCAATTAAAGCAAAGGAATAAGAAACAACCTATAAGCAGTGTTACATCCTCCCAGTTTTCTGGAAATCAGAGGTGTAGTGACATCCTGAGACAGTGTTTGCTGTTAAACCACGAAATTTAGAAGGTACCATCCTCCAAATGTACTTAAATCTGACCACTCTAAAGTAGATGAATTGTCTAGTATGCATTAATATATATTTGTATCCGTAAATAAGTATGCTATTTAATTTTTTTTTAATAGTTGAAGTTTTGATATTTGTTCTTGACAGAAATTATATTCTCAGAATTCTCAGTCAGCTCATATTTCTGCAGGTTCCAACCTTGCCTATTGAACCTGCCATGAGATGATGAAGAGAAATAGTTGGAATTATGCAGGTAATGCATTGCTCACTATTTAGGAAATGCTGCTGAGCAGTTTAAAGTCTAATGAGCAGATTTCATTAATAAAACACCAAAAAGAGATACGATATAGTCACAGTCACCTCACAGTAATGATTTCTTAGCCCAGGACTGAAGGGTTAAGACACAAGGACTTGTGCAACTCTTTAAGCAGTTACTTGATAACATATTTAATTAGATATGCATAAGCACAAAAATTATATTGCAGAAAGAGATTACATTCTGCTGGGCATGCTAATGTTAGATTAATAAGTCAAGTTATAATTATGTTAATTATATTAACTAGATGTTATATTATGTTAATTATATTAACTATATAGAAACTATCATTTTTCCATGTGCAATAGTTTGTCTTGAAAAAAAAAATCATAAACACAATTTTAACTTCTAAATAAAATAAAACTATTATTTCTTGTCTTGTAACTGGAAACCGTTTTGAAAAAGGCTGGTGAAATGAATAGGAGCTTTACCACATATTCTTAAAGAGCTTTGGATCAAACCCCAAGGCTCAAAAGAGTACATGAGTAAAATTAGTATTTGGTCTGAGAAACAGAGTCAATATACATACATGATGAGTAAAACTTATGTGCTAACTCTTTTTCAGACTGGGAAGTCGCGTACTGTTTTATGATAAAAAGACAGAAACAAATAACTCTCTTTTGAGGGTAGTTCTGTAAGTAAATATGTTGCAGGTATACTGATTTGAATTGGCCCCTCTCAGGAGGATGATCTGTTAAAGTTCATTGTAAATTTTTCAGAATTTATGCCATCAAGAAATCAATGAGCTACTTTATACTAGTTTCTTTTTTTGTTTATCAGTATCTCTAATAAACAATATTTCACTGTTTCTTGCAATGACTTGGTGTTATGGAATGCTCACATACATACATCTATATAAATTAAGAAATAGGTAATTATAAAGTTTGACTTGTAACAATTCATAATTGTAATGCTAAGCGAAACTTGATTTAATAGGTGCAGAATAGTTTCCAAAGTGTCATATAAATTAAATCTTTTTGATTGAGTGGTGCACTTAATTTTCCAGCAATAAAAATATCTTTTTATTTCAGTAATAAAATTTGACAGAATAATTACATTAAATATTTTATGGTGTTCTGAAACACTTTCATGGGGTATTATATTGAAAACATAGTACTGACAAGCTCATAGCAAAAACTATCTTTTCTTCTATCATTTACATGATAAATAAAAGGTCACAGAATGACATAGCAAGAGCTCAAACTCCCAACTGAGCAGAGAATAGTAAGTCCATTTTAAAGAGGCTTTCTAAGTCCAGAATGAATTTTGATTTTTTTCGGTGTAGGATTTCAGTTGAATATCAGGCATCATTGAAACCAATGGCAAAGCTCTTTACAAGCTTCAGTAAAGCTATAATTTCGATCTTCCTAATTGACATTTGACATATTTCAGTGCATTCGATTTCATTTCTCCATGACTAAACTCTTCTACATTTCATAGATACTGAATTCTTATTAGAAAGTACAATGCAATAGGAGCTTTCATCCTCCCCAGCACTTTATCAATGAACCCCACATTAGTAACCAACCTATGAGTTAAGAAAGTTGGCATATTTTAAATTTCTTAGACTTTCAATGTTTTGTTGGTCATTTTACCATAATTACATGAACAAATTCAAAAGAGAGATTTTGTCAATGCAAACTGTATGAACATACTTTAGCGTTAGTAATCTGTTATTTTACACTTTATTTGAACAGCAATTTCTTCTAAACAACATAGAGATTCTACCAATATTTGCATCTCACGGTAAGTCTTGCAATCCAGACAAGAGAGATTATTCTACGGATATTTTTCTGAAGATTAGATTTATGACTAGAGATATCCTGGGACTGTCTTTTACTGCATTTATGAGATTTAGGGAAATGGTGACTGGCAAGTTGGATCTGTCTCATGTTACCATGCTTCCATTTCCCCTTCTATCAAATCATCTTTCCATCTTGCATGTTCATTTTCATGCTATAGCTGTTATAATGGCCAGCTTCTGTTTTTAAAGTTCGCATGGTCTGGAGCCATGTAGAACCTTTTACCTCATCAGACGTCATGCAATGGATGGAGTTGAGCCTTGCCAGCATTCACTTGGAATTCCTTCAAAGGCACGCCAGGGTCCTCCAGAAGCAGTTTGCTAATAATTTAATTTAATAATAAAGGAAGAAGATCAGAATCTCCCTGATCAATGGGATTTAGTAACCTATAAAAACAGGAGAATCAACCAGAAGGCTGTTTATTAAAAGTTTGTGGTTTACAAAAAAATATTCAAGCTGAAATGCTTTCACTGAGGCTCCTATCTTATTTGTTTTAGTGCTTTCAAGGCATCAAAGAAGTTTTCATTAATCATAAATTGAACGACAAAGACTACATAGTATGTCTAAAAGCAGAATAAAAATAGAGTATTTTTGTTCTTCCTGTTGCCATAAATTAAATCTGTTGTAGCTGTTGTTTTCCACAAATCTCTGATTCATTTCCACAACCATTGCTCCTTTCATGCTTTAAAATGTGAAGTTCCTGACATGAATAACTTTAAAAGTTATCTAAAGTTTGTGGATGCTGCAAAGCTCTCGTCTGAGTGCTCTATAGCAAGCTCAAATACTTGTTCTGAAAAAAGCATGAAAAAATATGCGCAAGCTTGCCTTGCTAGTAGTCACATATATGCACAGCTAAGCACAGTAGCTTTGAAAAAAGTAAGAAGAGCAAATACATATTTCTCTCTTGTTTTCCTCTAGCATACAAAGACGAAGCCTAATTTTCTTTTTTCCTTTCTTCTTTTCCTTTTCCTATCGACATTTCATCTCTGAAAAAGTAACTACATGCTTTGGTCTGTGACCTTGGATCAGAACCTGGAGAAGGGATGCATATTTTAAGACATAATAAAAAGCTTCCTGAGAAAAGTAAAAGGAGTTGCTGTTCTTATGTTTTGAAAGATGAAACATTCAATGGATACTATGGTTTTCCAGTCGCTTGCAAGTTAATGACTGATAAAAACATATCTGTAATTAAGTTAAGTAAGTTCAGCTTCCTCTTAAACCAAGGAATGCCACAAATATGAAGACTTGATATTTTATTTTTCAGAACCACAAATCACAGAATGGTTGAGGTTGGAAGGGACCTCTGGAGGTCATCTGGTCCAACACACCTGCTCAAGCAGGGCCACCTAGACCCTGTTGCCCAGGACTGTGTCCAGATAAGGATGGAAACTCCACAACATCCCTGGGCAACCTGTTCCAGTGCTCGGTCACCCTCACAGTAAAAAAGTGTTTCCTGATATTCAGAGGCAACCTCCTGTGCTTCAGTACGAGCCCATTGCCTCTGCACTTATCACTGGGCAGTACTGAAAAGAGCCTGGCTCTGTCCTCTTTGCACCCTCTCTTCAGCTGTTTATATAGATTGATAAGATCCCCCTTGAGCCTTCTCTTCTCCAGGTTGAATAGTCCCAGCTCTCTCATATGTGAGGTGCTCCAGTCCTTTTATCATCCTTGTGGCCCTTCATTGAACTCTCTCCACTATGTCCATGTCTCTCTTGTACTGAGGAGTGCTGAATGGGACACAGCTCTGCAGGTGTGGCCTCACCGGTGCTGAGTAGAGCAGAACGATCCCCTCCCTCGACCTGCTGGCAATACTTTACCTAATGCAGCCCAGCATATCATTCACCTTCTTTGCTGCAAGGGCACATTGCTGGCTCGTGTTCAACTTGGTGTCCACCAGGACCCCCAGGTCCTTTTCTGCAAAGCTGCATTGTAGACAGTCAGTCCCCAGCATGTCCTGGTGCCTGGGGTTGTTCCTCCCCAGCTGCAGGACTTTGGGCTTCCCCCTGTTAAACGTCATGAGGTTCCTGTCAGCCCATTTCTCCAGCTTACAAAAGCATTACTTATGCAGACAATGATGATGTGCACTGTTTTATGAAATAAGATGCACTTTTATAAAAATGCAAGTTTTCATACTTGAATCATAAATTCCTGTGGGTAAAAAAAGAATCATTCCCACAGCTAAAAATTAAAAATTACATTATATTTTTTCTGTATGCCTATTAAGACATCTCTTAGTTGACCAGCTAAACCTCTGGGTTTATTCTATAAATCAGCATCACTATCCTCTCTCTCATTAACACCCTTCCACCTTTCTTCTGGGTTCAGCTGCCTGCGTACCAAGAATTGAAGGTTTGTCTCTGACATGTCCCAGTTGTGGAACCCCAAGCAGTTGTGACAATATCTATAAAAAGATTAGAAATGTAGAGACAGACAGAATTGTTGACATAGGATCATTAGGAGCACAGTGATTCGAAAAGGAGAACAACAACATGGATAGGTATAAAATCCTAGAAGGAAAAATTCAGGGAGAAGTATTCAGGCTTGTGAATCTATTTGGAGACTAGCCGTGTGTTGCTGGATCATAAGCTCAAGCCCTTGGTGCACATTGATGGAGCTGGTGGAGGATGTCATCTCAGCAGCACAAAGGACTCATTCACGAACCACAGGGCACACCTCATCCCCTCCTGACTAGTGCCTGCACAACGAGCAAAGTCTTCTGGGTCTTATCCTGAGTAATGAGTATGTTCATACTTAGGCTAATAGTTACTAAATCCTAGCTATCTTCTGAGTGTTAGCTAATAAATAAACATTTTTTATATAGTCATGCATATTCTGCCTCCTGAGTTTCTTTGTGCCTGGCTGAAGATGATGGAGCAAAACTAACCTAGAAAAATAAAGGCAAATGTTGTTAAGATCACACCAATTTTTAAAAATATTATGTTTTTCACCTTCATCCATGGTGTCAATGGCTCTCCTGGGCCAGCCATGGGAGAGGCCAGTGTCATATATGTCTGTATCTGGATATGAGCCTTTGATAAGCTGATGGCCCTCCTCTGTTGGCCCTGGGAGTAGCTAGGTCAAGTTATTTATTCAGGTTCATAGGCAGCAATGAAAAAGCAGAAGGAATAACCATTCAAGATATGCGTAGGATGCAAAGATGCAGATTTGGAGCTTGTCTGATGATCAAAAAAATGGAGAAGAGCTAGTATTCATAGCTGGTATATAACCCTGATCATAACTCTGGAATATAACCCTGATAATTTAGTTATGCCCAAGGAGGTATGAGAAGAAGTACAAAGTACACTTCATTTTCTAGAAACCAAAAGGAATGTGACGCTACTATTACAGCAAACTGGTAAGTACATGCTAAACTTGATTTGTGAAAGTACGTAAGCCTCTAAAAATGCAGGTAAAAACACCACAGGATTTTCAGTATTGTTCAGGCAGAATTAGAATTTCAATCAGTTAAGCATCTAGTTTGCTTAGCCAATCCTGTGATTTGTGTAACCATATTGCACCTGACTATTGTTTGGCCCGTGGAATACCTTTGAAAATCTGGCCTGCTACGACCACATATAAATTAGCTAAACTATAAGAAATCATTCATTTGTGAAGCAAACATGAACAGCTCACAGTGATAAACATTCATTTTTATGGGGATTACACAGGAGATTCAATAAGATTATGACAATATCAAATAATTGACACTAAAGTTATCCTTTCCACTATAGCTTTAATGTTGTCAGATAGCCTGGAATTATTAAATCCTGGTGATAAAAAGGTAAACTTCATAATACCAGGGAAAAACAAAACCAACCACCCAAACAAACAGATTAGTCTTTCATGCTATTTCTTTGCAACTTCTCTGCTATTTTCTATTTTCCAAGAAAACTCTTCTTCCAGGGAAAGAAATCCTGAATATAGGCAACTGGATTGGTATGAAATTTTCTTGCCATCAATGCAATAGCATTTTAGAAGTAGGTTGTGGCAAATCTATCTTTGACATAAGCCTGTTGAAATTAGTAGAATGACAAAAAGACAGATTTGGCCAAAGCTATTAGTTATTTCTTTAACCTTGTTCGTAGCTGTTCTCAGTATTATAAGTATAGCAAAACAAAATGAGTGCAGTCTTCAAGTGAAACAGGACTAGCATGATGCTGTTACATGTACTATAGTCCTTTTCTTCTTTTAATGAAATTAATATTAACTGGTAAACATGTGTTTGTCTATGCTACAAGGGTAGTCAACATGTCATGCATGATCTCTTGTAAGAAAAGGGTAAATATTTGGATAAGCACCATCATTAGCTGAATACAAAAGTGTGAATCATAATGCCACATCTTCTTATTGCAGGAAAAATCATTTGTGGGTTTAAATCCTGACCAATTCCAGTTAGGGGCATGAAGTAGGATGTTGCTATAATTAGTTTTCATAGCCTTTTTTTACAAGACTGGCCTTTTTGCTCTAGAGTCATGAGAGGAAGCTGGAAGGAAAACATTTAACAGTCACATTGCTAAAGGTTATATCTTGAAGCGCAGGTGTTGAAGGAAACTTAAGGCCAATTCAAAGTTTTGCTGCAGACTTTTTGTCACTCTCAGGTTACACAAACTATGTATGTTCCAGTTTTTATTACTGTACAATAACGATTGTATTTCTTCCAAACTCTACCTGCTAGCTCAATTTAACATATAAACTCTACAAGGCAGAGAATTCCGCTTGTGAACTATACCTATGCCAGTGAAGGAACTGGTCTGAGATGAGGTCTATGTGTATTATGTGATGCATACTCCCTACAAATAACAAATAGTAGGGAGACCTGTGAAATCTTTTAAAGGTTTCTTGTAAAGCAGCCTTCAAGTCAACCTTCACAGCTGTACTGAATAAACCTACTAGACTACTTCGATTCACATGCTGTTTTCCAGCCACCCTCTTTTGCTCCAATGCAGGCACATATGCATACATAAATAAGTACTGTTTGGTCTGTTCATGGCTCACTGCTTATTGAAATTTGACACTGATACTAATAAAGACAAAACACAAACTCAGTGTGTGGAACCTTATTGACCAGACAGCTAATTTTCCTTGTTTGACTAATATTTTTCCTCCAAAACAGATATAATTATTCAGGATTTGGGTAATACAAATATTCTAGCTTCCAAGACCATGGACTTACTAAGTAATAGGCTTTCTTTTGTTACCAAAGTGATGGATTGGAGTGCATTCACACTCTTTTACTAAACTGGTTTTAATTGTTATTCAGACAGAGGAGTTCACTTTAAGTGCAGGGAGTGCTTTGCTTTTAAAAATGAGCAGTAAATCCACAGTCAAGTGGTTAAACTTTTATGGGTTTTTTTTAAACAACTCACTGTGACAAATACAGCTTCTTGAACAGATGTCCCATTAGCAGCCATGAACAGAATCTTTCCTCATTAAAAGCTGCAGGCAGAGCAAATGCATTTGTAGGATGTTACCAGGAAATTGGCACAAATAATGTAAGAAATATATTGCTCAAAATTGTCTTAGAAGAGAAAAGGAAGGTTGCAACACTGGTCAAAAGTATTTCCTGGCAAAAAGAATGGTAAATAATTGTATGAACTTCATGAAGTAGTTGACTTTCAAATCATTGGTGATAGGAGAAAAACTGCCAGCAAAACTTTGACCCTGATATGGGGAGAGCAGACTTTGGGCTACCGAAGTAACCAGTTAGTAAGGTCCACTGGGAATCTGCTTTTGAAGGTATTTGGGTCTATGAATATTGGTCACTTTTTAAGAGCCACCTCTTATAAGTGCAGGAGTAGGCAATTCCAAAGTGTAGGAAGTCAGGCAAGTGAGGCAGAAAGCTGGCTTGGCTGAGCGGGGATCTTCTTCTAGAACTTAGGTGGAAAAGGCAAGTGTATGGACATTGGAAGCAAGGACAGGTGACACAGAAGGACTACAGAGATGCTGTTTGCCACTGTATGGAGAAAATTTGTGTGGCAAAAGCTCAATTAGAATTCAAGCTGGCCAGTACTGTAAGGACAACAGAAAGGGCTTTTAAAAATATCTTAACAGCAAAAGGAGGATCAGAGATAACATTGGTCTGTTACTTGATGAGGTCGGTCACTGCACAAATAGGGACATAGACAAAGCAGAGATGTATAATGCCTTCTTTGCCTCTGCCTTTAACACTGATGATGGGCCCTGGGACTCCTGGAGCCCTGTGTTGGAAGACCGTGTCTGGGGGAATGATAAACTCCCAGCTGACTCTGAACTTGTTCGAGACTCGTTGCTCCAGCTGGATGCACATAAATCTATGGGGCCCGATGGGATTCATCCCAGGGTACTGAAAGAGCTGGCCAGTGTTATCGTGGGACCTCTCTCCATTATTTTTCAATGGTCTTGGAAGTCTGGAGAGGTCCCAGTCAACCGGAAGCTGGTAAATGTTGTTCCAATTTTCAGAAAAGGTAAGAAGGAAGATCCTGGTAATTACAGGCCTGTCAGTCTCACTTCAGTGCCTGGTAAAATTATGGAGAAGGTTATTCTGGGAGTTATTGAGAAACACTTGAGAGACAATGCAGTCATTGGTCATAGCCAACATGGGTTCATGAAGGGAAAGTCCTGCTTAACCAACTTAATTACCTTTTATGACCCATCTAGTCAACCAAGGGAAGCCAGCAGATGTGGTGGTTTCGGATTTTAGCAAAGCTTTTGATACTGTCTCTCACAGTATCCTTCCAGACAAAATGTCCATAGACAAGTCCATAATACATTGGGGGAGCAACTGGCTGATAGGTTGGGCTCAGAGAGTTATATAGTAAATGGAGTTACATCAGGCTGGCGGCCAGTCACCAGTGGGATTCCCCAGGGTTCAATTTTAGGGCCAGTGCTCTTTAATGTTTTTATAAATGATCTGGATGCAGGAATCAAATGTACATGAAGTAAGTTTGCTGATGCTACTAAACTAGGAAGAGCTGTGGACTCTCTCAAGGGCAGAGAGGCCTTACAGAGAGATCTGGATAGACTAGAGAGCTGGGCAATCACCAACCATATGAAATTTAACAAGAGCAAGTGCCGGATTCTGAACCTGGGATGTGGTAATCCTGGTTATACGTACAAATTAGGGGATGAGAGGCTAGAGAGCAGCCCCGCGGAAAGAGATCTGGGGGTTTGGGTTGATGGCAAGTTGAATACGATTCAACAGTGTGCCCTGGCAGCCAAAAGGGCCAACCGTGTCCTGGGGTGCATCAAGCACAGCATAGCGAGCCGGTCGAGGGAGGTGATTGTCCCACTCTACACTGCACTGGTGTGATCCCACCTCAAGTCCTTTGTGCAGTTTTGGGCGCCTCAACATAAGAAGGACATCAAACTATTAGAGTGTGTCCAGAGGAGGGTGACCAATATGGTGAAAGCTCTCAAGGGCAAGACTTACAAGGAGCAGCTGAGGTCAGTTGGTTTGTTCAGTTTGGAGAAGAGAAGGCTGAGGGGTGACCTCATTGCAGTCTACAACTTCCTTAAGGGGTGCAGCGGAGGGGGAGGTGCTGATCTCCTCTCCCTGGTGACCAGTGATAGGACACGAGGAAACGGAATGAAGCTGCATCAGGGGAAGTTCAGACTGGACATTAGGAAAAGGTTCTTCACTGGGAGGGTGGTTGGTCACTGGAACAGGCCCCCCAGGGAAGTGGTCATGGCACCAAGCCTGTCAGAGTTCAAGGAATATCTGGACGACACTCTTAATCATATGGTTTAGTTTTAGATAGTCAGGTGAGGAGCAGGGAGTTGGACTCGATGATCCTTATGGGTCCCTTCCAACTCGAGATATTCTATGATTCTATGATAAGAAATACCGTTTTGGAGAAAATATTTTGGTGAATTATACCACAGGTTTTGCATATATATCTCTACCACACTTCAGAATATATATAAAACAGTATCATATGTTGTTCTCATCCAAAGTCTTGAAAAATATGTTTCCTCCAATCAGGAATCAAACAATTACTTAATTAACTGATTTTCTTGAATTAAAAGAAGATTTGCACTATTGACTGAAGCTTCAGTTATACATAATGTGCTGTACCTCAACTGACACGTTTTGATTAGGGCTCAACAAAAGAACTTGTAAAATGAAGTCTGAACAGAGACATGCAAGAAAAGATACAAAGAATCAACAATGTTCTTTGGAAGTAATTTCAGTTATTCGTGCTACCAAATTCCAACCATACTGTTACCCATATGAACTCTGGAGAATTCTCCTAACAGCAGTTTCATATGGAGTACCAGAAGGATTTATATAATGGCAAAGAAAAAAATCACTAAGGTTTAAAAAGTACTTGTGAAACTATTTTGGTTATAATTTGTGTTTATTATCTGCAACTTACAAAAGCACAGCTGATCTGAAAGAGCAGCAGTAGTATTCTGTATTGCAGTACAAGTATGTACAAAGAGTCACTTTTTTTTTTTTTTTTTTGTTAATTCACAGAAAAATCAGGGTTTGTGCTGGTTTATGGACAACAGATTTTGTTCAGTTAGCAATATACATTCAGAAACTAGGTAAACTTCACTGATCTTGTGGAATTATTAAGTCTTTTGGTTGAGGAATAAAGTAAGAAGCTGTCAACCTTTTGTCATTACAGTACGATGCAGACTGAGGGAAATATTTTGTGAGGGGTGTTTCTTGGAATTGTTCACCTTGGTTTCTGACCAAATTCTAGTCCGAGTAATTGCTTTGGGCAAGAACCAACAGAAAACACGGAGGCTAAATTAGGACTTAGATGAAACTTAAGTGCTTAAATTTACTACTATAAACTTAAATATTCCTGCTTAATACTAGAGGTAACTAAACTCCACATCTGTTCTACTACCTTACATTAGTGTTCATCAGACACCTGCAGTTACATGTGAATGGTTTGAGGCTTAATAAGCAAGAGTGTGGTAATTAATTCATATTTAAGAACAGATTTTTTATGGACTCAGAAGATAAAGCAGATTGTAGGAGATGGCAGCATTGTTCTCTGCAAAGAACTTGGAGTTAGCATCTATCTTATTCAAAGCTACTCAGAAAAGAAAGTCTTAGCGACAATGAGTTCCTATTATTAATTAAAGAATCATGGAAACAAATACAGAAAAGCTGCATTTACTCTAATGAATTAAGGCATGCAAGGGCCTATGCTCAGGTGCTGGAATGCCATCGTCCCTTCTGTTGGACAGGTCTAGCAGTGTTTGGTCCATCATCGCCCAGGCCACCAAGACTTTCCCCAGCCATTTTGCAGGCATGGCAGGGACGTCAGCACAGTCAAGGGCCAACTACTAGCAGCCCATTTGGATGAAGCCCATACTGTTTAAGAAGCTATGAGTATGAACTAAGCCTGATCGTTTATTTGGTCTCTGGGACAGAGAACAGACCCTAGAAGTGTCCTCCCATGATAGGGCCTCTTACTTCCTGCTCTTGCTAAGATTTGCAGGATCACCTTTGTGACTGGTGCTGCCTTCTGGCTAAATCTGTCCCTGTTCAGAAGTGGTTCAGTTTGCTTTCTGTCCTGGTGCCCACCTGAGCACGTAGCCTCTCCATGCACTGTGGAGGAGTTGATTTCACGACAAAGATAGCCTCCCTCTGCAGCTCCTAAGTGGTAGGCTTTAAAATTCTCCTTTCCTTATTTTTCACATTTCTCTGAATTGTTTTTTCCCTTTATTGTGTTGTATTGCCTTTTGTTTTTTAAATACCAGCTGTACTACAGAGTTGAGTTCTACAGTTAAGATTATAAAGTACTTTGAATAGAAAGTTGCACTGCTAAAGGAGAATATAATTCAAAATTAATACTTAAATGTATATAGTACAAAAGCAGCAACAACAAACCGTACTATGCACAGCTACATTTCCTTTTCCAGTTACTGCTAGCTCCAGCCAAAGAAACTGTGGCTAAGCCTGTTGATCTCCAATATCAAATCTACACTTCCAAAAATTTAATTTTCTCTTCCTAATAACACATATTATATGCATCTTGTATTAGAGTGAAGGGAAAAAAAACCATGTTCTTGGATCAGAAAAATTAACTTGCTTCCCTCTAGTTAGAAGGCTTACCAAGAGAAAACATAGTTTACCCTTGTTAAGGTCATTGGTTCGTATCAAAAGTTCACAAGTATCACATTGCTCAGTTTCTAATACTTTCTAATTGTTTAATAATTTAAAACCAATTCTCAATATGAACACTAAGGCAGCTGAAAACTGACTTTCCTCAATCTCTTCCTCTCCCTTTTTAATAAGGGCTATAGGTCTGAGCATGTTCTTGAAACTGAAGTAATTGAAAGGAAGTAGCTAAAGTGCTACAGTCCAGCAATGTTAAATCTTTAATTTCATGTTATGACAGATGGTTTTTAATGTGTGAAAACATATTCATCATTTTAAGATGCTGATTTTTTTTCCATCAGAACCTTTGTTCTTTCAAGAATTAAAAAATTAAGGAAGCCAGTCCTATAAAATTCAACTTTGAGGTGAAGGGTTACTCTTTAGAACAGAACAGAACAGAACAGAATAGAATAGAATAGAATAGAACAGAATATTTCAGTTGGAAGGGACATACAATGATCATCTACTCCAACTGCCTGACCACTTCAGGGCTGACCAAAAGTCAAAGCATAACATTAAGGGCACTGTCTAAATGCCTCTTAAACACTGACAGGCATGGGGCATCAACCACCTCTCAAGGAAGTGTCGTAGTTTAACCCCAGCCAGCAACTAAACACCATGCAGCCGCTCGCTCACCCCCCCACTCCGGTAGGATTGGGGAGAGAATCGGGAGGGCACAAGTAGGAAAACTCGCGGGTTGAGATAAAAACAGTTTAATAATGGAAATGAAACAAAGTAGAACAGTAATAATAACAATGATAACAACAACAATAACAGAATATACAAAGCAGGCGATGCACAATGCAATTGCTCACAATCTGCCAGCCACGTGTCCTGAACTAGGACAGCCTGCCCCCTACTTTTTATACTGAGCATGACGTCACATGGTATAGAATACTCCATTGGCCAGCTGGGTCAACCACCCCACCTATGCTCCCTGCCCCTCCAGCTTCCCCTGCACTTGGCAGAATATGGGGGCCGAAAAGTCCCCAGTGCAAGCACCACCCAGCAACAACCAAAGCATCAATGGGCCATCAACACTCCTCTCATACCAAAGCCAAAACACAGCACACACACCCAGCTACTAGGAAGAAAGTTAACTCTGTCCCAGCCAGGAAGCCTGTTCCTGGGTTTGACTACCCTCTTGGTAAATAAATGCTTCCTAATGTCCAGGTAGAAGAGATCAGCACCTCCCTCTCCACTTCCCCTCCTCAGGACACTGTAGAGGGCAATGAAGTCACGCCTCAGCCTTCTTCTCTCCTCTCGATGCATTCGAGGACCTTCACATCCTTCTTAAATTGTGGGGCCCAGCACTGCACACAGTACAGGCCACACCAGTGCTAAATACAGAGGGATAAACCCCTCTTTTGACCGTCTGGTCATGCTGTGTTTGATGCACCCCAGGATGCAGTTTGCCCTCTCAGCTGCTAGGGCACTGCTGGCTCACGTTGAGCCTGCTGCCAACCAGCAGCCCCAGATCCCTTTCTGCAGGGCTGCTCTCCAGCCACTCCTCTCCCAATTTATACTTGTGCCCAGCATTACTCCATCCAAGGTGCAGAATCTGGCATTTGTTCTTTTTAAATTTCATCCCATTAATCATTGCCCGATGCTCCAATGTGTCCAGATCCCTCTGCAAGGCCTCTTGTCCCTTGGGAGAGTCAACAGCACCTCCCAGTTTGACATCATCAGCAAACTTGCTAATGATGCATTCAGCTCCTGCCTCCAGTTCATTGATAAATACATTTAACAGCACTGGCCCTAGAATTGAACGCTGAGGAACACCAATGGTGACCAGTCGCCAGCCAGATGTAACCCCATTCACTACAACCCTTTGAGCCATGCCATTCAACCATACCATACCTGCTCATCCCTCAGTTGGACAACTTGTCCAGAAGGACGCTGTGAGCGACAGTATCAAAAGCCTTACTAAAATCCAGAAAAACTACATCCACCACCTTCCGTTCATCCACTAGGTGGGTGACCTTATCATAGAAGGATACCAAATTAGTTAAAAAGGACTTTCCTTTTTCAAACCCATGTTGATTGTGCCTGATGATTGCATTATTCTTTAAATGCCTTTCAATAGTACCCAGGATAATCTTCTCCCTATTTTTTCAGGAACAGAGGTTAGACTCACACGTCTATAGTTTCCTGGGTCTTCCCTCACACCCTGCTTGTAAATTGGAATAAGATTGGCTAGCTTCCAGACAGCAAGGACCTCCCCAGACTCCCAACACTTCTGGTAGATAATTGAGACAGGTCTTGCTGTAACATCTGCTAGCTCGTTCAGTAGTCTGGGATGAATCCCATCAGGCCCCATGGACTTATGAACATACAGCTGATACAGCTGGCCCCTTACAATTTCAGTGTCCACAAATGGAAAGTCACTGTTCCCACACTTGTGGTCCTCTGACTCAGGGGACCGGGCAGCCCAATGTCTATCAGTATTATTAAAGACTGAGGGCAAAAAAACATTGAATGCCTCTGCTTTTTCTTCATCCCTATTAGTGATGGCCATCTTCAACAAGTATCATTCCAATGTTTTCTTTAGACCTCCTCTTGCTGTTAACATACTTAAAAAGCCCTTCTTGTTGTCTGACACACCAGCCAGTTTCAATTCTAGTTGAGCTTTGGCCTTTCATGTCTTCTCCCTGCATATGCAAAGCACAGCTTTTGTAATCTTCCTGTGAAGCCTGACCTTGCTTCCAGAGACCATATTATTTCTTTTTCCTCCTGTATTCCAAGAGGAGTTCCCTATTCAGCCAAGCTGTTCTTCCCCCCTGCTTGCTTGACTTTATGACCCAATGGGATTGCCTGCTGCTGTGCTTGTAAAAGGTGGTTCTTAAAAACTGACCAGCACTCGTGGACTCCTAAGCCCTCCAAAGCAGATTCCCAGGGTACTCTGCTAAATAGCTCCCTGAATAACTTAGTTTGCTCTCCTGAAGTCCAGGGCAGCAATTCTGCTGTCTTTTTGTTTCATTACACTGACAATTTTAAACTCAACCATTTCATGATCACTGTGGCCAAGACAGCCACCTACCAAGACATCTCCCATGAGTCCTTCTCTATTCACAAATAGCAAGACTAGGGGAGCACCTTTCCTAGCTGGTTCATTGAGTACTTGTGACAAGAAGTTATCTCCTACAAACTTCAGGAATTTCCAAGACCTGTTCATCACAGCAGTATGATATTCCCAGCTGATGTCTGGGAAGTTGAAATCTCCCATAAGGACAAGGATTAACTGATCCAGAGATTTCTCCTAATTGCCTGTAGAATAACTCATCAGTGCTTACATCCTGGCTGGGTGATCAGTAGTAGACATCCACTACAACATCTCTTTTGTTTTTCTAATCCTCACCCAGAGACTCTCAACCACATCATCGCTAACTGTAGGGGCTGTATAATCAAACCTCTTCTTCACATAGTACAACTCCTCCACTTTGCCTGCCCTGCCTATCCCTCCCGAACAGCCTGCAGTCCTTCATCCCAGCACTCCAGGCATGGGACTCATTCCACCAAGTCTAGCTAATACCAATGATATCATAGTTCTGGGAACTAACCAATGCTTCCAGTTCATCCTCTTTGTTGCTCATACTGCGTGCATTGGTGTACAAGCATTTCAGATGTGCTCCTGAGCAGTGTAAATGTTCCCACTAGCATTGCCACCCAGGCGATGCCATACCAACCCTTGGCTTACCTACTGCAATTCTGTTGGTGTCCCCTTCCCCCTTGATTCTAGTTTAAAGCTCTCTTGATCAGTCCTGCAAGCTTACGCCCAAACACACGATTTCCCCATTGGGACAGGTGGATCCCATCAAGCCGCAGCATACCTTGTGCCTCAAAGTCTCTTCCATGGTTTAAAACCCCAAAGTTTTGGCAGAGGCACCAGTCCTGGAGCCAGGTATTAATATCCTGAGCTCGCCTGTTTCTTCCAAAGTTTCCCCTCATTATCGGGAGGATTGAGGAAAACACTATCTGTGCTCCCTAATTTTTTAGCATTATTCCCAGGGCTTTGAAATCTCTTTTGATCTACCTTAGACTTTTTGTTGTGACATCATTAGTACCCATGTGAAAGAACAGAAATGGATAGTAGTCTGAAGGTTGTACTAAGCTCTTCAGTCTTGTGGTGATATCCCTAATTCGGCAGCAAACTTCCCTAAAAAGAGGGTCTGGTCTGCAAATGGATGCTTCTGTTCTGCACAGGACGGAACAACTATAACTCGCCATTGTTTCTTCTTGGTGCTGGTCTTAATGCAGGTCTTGTTGTGAGGGGTTGGTCTCTCTGACCTTGACAAGACTGCTTGTGTAGGTTCCTCCTCTATCTCATTTTGCACTTCCTCTCCCACATCCAGGGCCTCGTACCTATTCTGTAAGGGTATCTGAGAGAGTAAGGAGCAGTTTCTCTTACTGCTTCATGCTGTAACCTTCTTCCACCCCTCCTTATCTCTTGTAACGCTTCCTTCCTCCTGGCACAAAACAAATCCTGGACCTGCCTCCCTAGTGGCCACACTGAGTTGGCTTCCATGCATCAGAGATGCAAGAGCACAACTCCATCGATCAATCTCCTTCTCAGACTCTCGAATACTCCTCAGTCTGACAACCTCCTCCTGTAGCTCAGCCACCAAGCAGAGCAGTTAATCTATCTGGTCACACCTCCCACAAGCCTGCTTGCTCTCACTTTCCACCCCCAGGAATCTCCCTGCGCACATCCCACAGCCGGAAACTTGGGTGGTCGCATGCTTTGACAGGAGCTCTGTCTGTGTGGCTGCATTGGTTCTACTGGGTGCTAGAACCTCAGGAGAAGCGGAGGACACTGTTTTTTGCCAGGGGGTCACCATGCTGTCCACTGGCACGTGCCTGCCCACTGGGAAATATATATGCTCGTTCGTTGCAATCAGCTGGGCTGATTGTTTTAGCCTGTTTAAATATGCCATGCTGTTGGGTACAGGCTCCGCCCCTTGCTGTCTTGTCCAATCAGCAGGTCTGGGCTCAGTTGCTTGGGGAACCACCCCTTTTCAGTCAAGTCTCTCCTTGTCCATGTGTACCCCTCGTGTGTCCCACTGCTGCTGGGTGCTGCCGCTGATGGTGCTTCTCGCACTGCTCCGGTGTCCATTGCAAGGTCTGTTGCATATATGTGAAGGTACCTGGCAATATTAAGAGAGGTCGCAAAAAGAAAAGATGGAACTTTCTTCCCCTTTCCTCTCTTGCCCTGAATGCCTCCTGAATAAAACCCATTTATAAAATATAAATTAAGGTCCATCCGCATCATTTGTCTAATAGACAATGGAAACTTGCACGTCCTTTGGGTAGCTGAACTGCTTAGGTTAATGATCCTCATGCCTTTATGCCACACAAGAAGGCACTTTTTATTAGGCACAAAACCCTAATGTACTTGAATAAATACGTATCAGCACTGTATTTAAAATGACAGGGCACCTGTGTGCAAAACCACATTTACTTTGCAATCATCTACTCTAAAGAGAGCTGTGCTTTGTTCAGATTTTTCTGTCTGACTATCATATTGTAAAACCCATTGGGGTGGGGTACACAGAACCCCACAATCTAACCCCCATTCCAAAATTATAGACAAAAAGTGGTGCTATTTAATTGATCTGAATAACAGAGACAATAATCTCTGTTTTGCTGGATGTTTCAGTGTGCTTACAACAGTGAGAGATCTGACAGATGAAGAATTGTTAAGCAGAGCAAAAGAACTACATGACAAACCTGGATGGGCCATGCACAGGAAAGCCATGTTGAGTGACATTCCCTTGTTTGAGGATCTGCTACACATTAGTATACGCATCATCCTGAGGGGAAAGGGGTTGGAGGATTTTTTAAAGCCAAACAGCAGTCCTGGATATCCAAAGACCTATTTCCTCCTTTTACATGATGAACATTATTATGGTGTTAAGGACGTTGGGAAGGTATTTGGGTTAAGAAACTTCTGTGAGCTTTGTCACATAACCATAGCCATAACTGTAAATATTATTGCCAGCTCTGCTTGTCTCATGACTGAGCAGGCAACCTGGGGACAAGGATGAGGTACCTCAGTTACAGACTGCTGTGTAAGCCTGGTGAATGTTTAAAGATGTACAAGGCCCTGGTTGTTAAAAAACCAATTTGTTCTTTGGCTATGATTTTCTGTGAGAAGTGTAAGAACTATGTAGGCCATGATGGCTACTTTGTTGTTAGTCAGCTTCTAAAGGAAAAAGATGGATGTGCAATTAATCACCCAAGGTGGTAAACTCAACGTGCATAGAAGTACCCAATGTGAGAATACGTTCCATAGAGCCTTTAATTTTTTACTTGTGAAACTGAGCAACCTTCCCCAAGGTTTGGGTATCACACCAGGCACAAGAAGGACAAGTTCATTAGGTGTAGTCAGCATGAATTCATCAAGGGGAAGTCATGTTTGATAAATTTCTATGACGAAATGACTGGCCTGGTTGATGAGGGGAGAGCAGTGCGTATTGTCTACCTAGACTTCAAGTAAGGCTTTTGACACTTTCTGCCAGAGGATCTTCATAGAGAAGCAGTTGAAGTATTGGCTCGATGAGCAGACAGTGAGGTGGATTGAAAACTGCTGGAATGGCCGGGCCCACAGAGTGGTGGTAGGAGTGGTAAGTTGGAGGCCAGTAACTAACGTTGTACCCCAGGGAGTAAAAACTGGGTCAAATCCTGTTTAACATCTTCATTAATGATCTGAATGATGGGACAGCAGCAAGTCTGCTGATGACACAAAACTGAGAGGAGTGACTGATATGCCAGAGGTTCGTGCTGCCATCCAGAGGTATCTCAAAGGCTGGAGAAATGGGCTGACAGGAACCTCATGACGTTTAACAGGGGGAAGCCCAAAGTCCTGCAGCTGGGGAGGAACAACCCCAGGCACCAGGACATGCTGGGGACTGACTGTCTGCAATGCAGCTTTGCAGAAAAGGACCTGGGGGTCCTGGTGGACACCAAGTTGAACACGAGCCAGCAATGTGCCCTTGCAGCAAAGAAGGTGAATGATATGCTGGGCTGCATTAGGTAAAGTATTGCCAGCAGGTCGAGGGAGGGGATCGTTCTGCTCTACTCAGCACCGGTGAGGCCACACCTGCAGAGCTGTGTCCCATTCGGCACTCCTCAGTACAAGAGAGACATGGACATAGTGGAGAGAGTTCAATGAAGGGCCACAAGGATGATAAAAGACTGGAGCACCTCACATATGAGGAAAGGCTGAGAGAGCTGGGACTACTCAGCCTGGAGAACAGAAGGCTCAAGGGGGATCTTATCAATCTATATAAACAGCTGAAGAGAGGGTGCAAAGAGGACAGAGCCAGGCTCTTCAGTGCTGCCCAGTGACAGGACCAGAGGCAGTGGACACAAACTGAAACACAGGAGGTTCCCTCCCGTTCTATCAGGAAACACTTTTTTACTGTGAGGGTGACCGAGCACTGGAACAGGTTGCCCAGGGTAGCTGTGGAGTCTCCCTCCTTAGAGATATTGAAAAGCTGCCTAGACATGGTCCTGGGCAACAAGCTTTAGTAGGTGTGTTGGACCAGATGATCTTCAGAGGTCCCTTCCAACCTCAACCATTCTGTGACTGAGGGCTGCAAAGATTATTTCCATCATTTTATCAACACTGCTGAAAATCAAGGTTATGTGGGTCCTATTCTACCACCGGAATATTACGGGGTGGATAGCATGGTGCCTGAAGAGAAAAATCAATTCTCGGCATGGCAGACATAATCAGGAGAAGATTTCTGACTTTAAAAAAAACCTGAGTTATTATTGCCAGTCGACTGTAAAAACGTTGAGGGAGGCCTGCCTGTCATACAGGACTGAGATTATTATGACGAAATGTCATGCATTCTATGAGAAAAGGGGTGGTGAAAAAGTGAAGGTTTATCACTCTGTAGATCCCTTTGAGGCCTCTACTTGCACATCCACATACCAGTTTGTGTTCCTCAAAAGACAGTTGCACTCCTTGGCAAGACTCCTTGGCAAGGTGGTGAATAGTAAGTAGGATCCTACTTCTTGGATGTCTGTGCAGGCATTGATGAGGCTCCAACAGTTTTTGAATTCGGGTGTTTTTTCCATGGCTGTACCAAATGCTACCATGGAATCCTCCGGTGGGGGCCACCTTTGTATGTTTGTATTATATAACACAACAAAAGGTGTACCACCTAAAGAGTTTTAAAATCAGATCCATATGGGAGCATGAGTGGGCGCTATGACAAAATTAGATGGGGAGCTTGCAGAGTTTTACCAGAAGCAAACTGCCCACACTACTGTTCCCCAGAGATACACCTTTTGCCAGCAGAACAAATGCCATTTCTCTGTATTACAGAGCAGTCACTGATAAAAAAAAGGAATTACTATGATTTTACTGGCCTCTATCCCTTCATCCACATAACAAAATAAAACTCTCCTGGGCACCCCAAATTTAATTTTGAAAATTTTGACATCCTGACAGCCTATTTTGGGATGATCAAAGTAAAGATGTACCTTCCTCGTGGGCTCTTGTTCCCTGTGCTTCCCATGAGGGTAAATGGCAAGCTATTGTTTCCTTAAGTTGCTGTGGTGGGTTAACCTTCGCTGGCTGCCAGATGCCCACCAAGCCATTCTCTCACTCCCACTCCTCAACAGGACAGGGAGAAAATAAGATGATAAAGCTTGTGGCTTGAAATAAAAACAGGGAGATCACTTAACAATTACCATCATGGGGAAAACAGTCCCAAATTTGGGAAGATTAATTTAAATTTTTGCCAACTAAAAATGGAGTAGGATAGTGAGAAACAAAGACAAAATTAGAAACACTTTCCCTCACCACTCCTTCTTCCTAGGCCCACCTTCACTCCTTTGTTCCTGACTCTTCTACCTCCTACCCCTGAGTGGCACATGGTTGCCACCCCCACATGGGGGTTGCGGTCAGTTCATAACGGTTCCTGCATGGGCTTTCCATGGGCTGCAGCTTCCTTCAGGGCATCTCTGCCTGCTGTGGCATCGGGGGTCCTCCACAGCATACAGTGTGGATATCTGCTCCAGCGTGGTCCTCCACAGGCAGCAGGGGGACGCCCTGCTTCATTACGGTCTTCTCCAAGAGCTGCAGGGGAATCTCTGCTCTGGCATCTGGAGCACCTCCTCCTCTTTCTTCACTGACCTTGGTGTCTGCAGGGTTGTTTCTCTCACATTTTTTGTCACTCCTCTCTCTTACAGCTGATGCCCAGCATTTTTTTACTCTTTCTTAAATAAGTTGTCTTAGAGGCACCACCAGGTTCACTGATGGGCTCAGCTTTGGTCAGCAGTGGGTCTGTTTTGGAACCATCTGGAACTGCAAGGGGGCAGTCCCTGGCCTCTACTGACAGAGGCCACCCCTGTGGCCCCCTTCCCCACCCCCCCAACCTTGCTATGTAAACCCTATAGAGGCTTGTGCTGAAACCTGCACCCATAGTGATGAAGAAAGAGCTCTTGTGAGTCCCTGGAGTACCTTGGGACTGAACAAGGCTCTGGAGAAGGACTACAGTGTTTGTGAAATCCATGAGTTTTGACATTTTGAATAGAGGGATAGCAGTCTTAGATTATATAAAACTATACCTCCACCAGAAGCAGGAAGCCTCATGCTACCCAGCCTGGTGTACAGACGATGACAAAAAAGCTAAATATGTTGAAGATTACAGGTTGAAAGAAGATGTCATTCTGCAACCTGAACATATGAAGAAAACCCCTGGCACATGCCAAATTGCAGAACTATTTTTAAATTCTCTCTTGGGAAAATTTGAATAGTGATCCAACCTACCCAGTGCCACCATTGCAAGAGAACAAGGTGAGTTGTGTGGTTACCTCTTTTCTCTGGCTTATAATGGGTCCTCCTGGCATTTTATTGATGAGGATGTGGCCACTGTCTTGTAGGAAGCACCAGAGGATACCTGACCCTGGAGCACAATGCCCACATTTTTATAGTATATTCACTGTAGCACATGCACGCTTGGAGCTTTGCGATCTCTGAGATGCCCTGGAAAACCATTGCTTTTATCACGGCACAGACAGTGTGATATTCGTGATTTGTCTGATTTGGAGCCCTCTGCTCAGTGACTATTTAGGCAAGTTGCCACGTGAGTTGCAACCAGATGAGCACATTACTGAATTTGTGTCATCAGGCCCCAAATCCTACAGCTACTTACAGTCTGGAGGAAAGTGTTGTTTAAAGATTAAAGGCATCAATCTAAATGCCACAAACAGAGAAAAGATCAGTTTTGAGGCACTGAGGGATCTCAGTGGATGCCACATTGGATTGTAGCATAAATCCATACAATGATGGCCCTAAAAAGATCATAGTGCAGTGCTCTGTTGTCAGGAACAAAAAGAATTGGGCAACAGAAACAAGGCCCCTTCAGAAGACACAGAAGGTTGTCTATGACAGGAGTGCTGACTAAAGATTTTAAAAGCCTCCTCTATGGTTTGTGATCATGGACAGGAGCTGGAAGCACCCATTTTCTGCTATAGTAGCAACTGGGAAAAGTTATTTGTTAAAAGTCTTTTGGAGAATGCTGACTGCTCGCTGTCTGTTATGTCTGAGAATATTGTGCAGTGTTACAGTTGTTGGCAACTGTTGTACCAGGAACTGCCCCGTAAATATCCTTTTATCAAATTTTGGAGGACTTACTTGAAAGTCTTGATGATAACCATTTATTCCCCCTAATAAAGTAAATATGGTTGTGATCCATGAAGATTTGACGAGCTCTGCTTGTGAGAGTGATCACACTGAGAAAGCTTTTAATAAGTATTTGCATCACAGGAGTCTTAGCATCCTGTACATTGTGCAGAATGTTGGAGTGTTTTTGCCAGGGTAAAAGGAGCTGCATGATCACTCTCAATACAAAATATATGATGTTATTTAAGAAATTCCAGGATAAACTCTAGGTTGTCCCTAGCCAGCTAGATGTATCCTTCGTTTTAGAAGCATTTGAAGATGCCACAAAGACACCCTATGAGTACCTGGATGTCTTTTTAAATGCTTCTACCCCTAAGAGTTTTAGACTAAGAACTGGTCTTTTCCCACCAGAGTGCCCTATGATTTACATATTAAAAAAAAAACTTGTGTTCAGCAATAAATAGAGAGGAGCTCTACTGACACCCTGTATTGCTAACAGCGCAGACTTAGAAACATGATCATAGAATCATAGAATAGAATTATTTACATTGGAAAAGACCCTTAAGATCATTGAGTCCAACCGTTAACCTAACACTGCCAAATCCACCACTACACCATGTCCCTAAGCACCACATCTACACGTCTTTTAAATACCTCCAGGGATGGTGACTCAACCACTTCCCTGGGCAGCCTGTTCCAATGCTTGACAACAATTTTGGTGAAGAAATTTTTCCTACTATCCAATCTAACCCCCCCCCTTGTGCAACTTAAGGCTGTTTCCTCTTGTCCTATCACTTGTTTCTTGAGAAAAGAGACTGACACCCACCTCGTTACAACCTCCTTTCAGGTAGTTGTAGGGAGCGATAAGGTCTTCCATCAGCCTCCTTTTCTCCAAGCTAAACAACCCCAGTTCCCTCAGCCGCTCCTCATAAGACTTGTTCTCTAGACTCTTTACTAGCTTTGTTGCTCTTCTTTGGACACACTCCAGCACCTCCATGTCCTTCTTGTTGTGAGGGGCCCAAAACTGAACACAGGATTCGAGATGCGGCCTCACCAGTGCCCAGTACAGGGTCACGATCACCTCCTTACTCCTGCTGGCCACACTATTTCTGATACAAGTCAGGATGCTATTGGCCTTCTTGGCCACCTGGGCACACTGCTGGCTCATATTCAGCCAGCTGTCGACCAACACCCCCAGGTCCTTTTCCGCTGGGCAGCTTTCCAGCCACTCTTCCCCAAGCCTGCAGTGTTGCCTGGGGTTGTTGTGACCCAAGTGCAAGACCTGGCACTTGGCCTCGTTGAATCTACTTGGTTGTGGAAAACGGTGTCAAAGGCTTTACTAAAGTCCAGGTAAACAGCCTTTCCTTCATCCACTAAGCAGGTCACCTTGTCATAGAAGATCAGGTTAGTCAAGAAGGACCTGCCTTTCATAAATCCATGCTGACTGGGCCTGATCTCCTGGTTGTCCTGTACGTGATGTGTGATGGCACTCAAGATGATCTGCTCCATGACCTTCCCCAGCACTGAGGTCAGGCTGACAGGTCTGTAGTTCCCCAGATCCTCCTTCTGGCCCATCTTGTAGATGGATGTCATATTTGCTAAGCTCCAGTCAACTGAGACCTCCCCAGTTAGCCAGGACTGCTGATAAATGATGGAAAGTGGCTTGGTGAGCACTTCCGCCAGCAACCTCAGTACCCTTGGGCAGATCCCATGCGACCTCCTAGACTTGTGTATGTCTAAGTGGTGCAGCAGGTTGCTAGCCATTTCCCTTTGGATTATGGGGGTTTCATTCTGCTCCCTGCCCCTGTCTTCCTGCTCAGGGGGCTGTGTGCCCTGAGAACAATTGGTCTTACTCTTAAAGACTGAGGCAAAGAAGGCATTAAGTACTTCAGGCTTTTCCTCATCCTCTGACACTATGTCTCCCACTGCATCCAATAAAGGATGGAGATTCTCCTTAGTCCTCCTTTTGTTGTGAATGTATTTATAGAAACATTTTTTATTGCCTTTTACGGCAGTAGCCAAATTAAGTTCTAATTGGGCTGGTGTCCCAGCATCTGAAGAGTAATTTTTCCCTCCTTGTGGCGTATTGTTCAAAAATAATCAGCGCAACGCTCCATGGAAGTAGTAAAAAGATCTTTATTCTTGCCAATCCGCACAGCTTATATACTATCTACTTGTTGTCTACGTGCTACGACACTGTCTATGTGTTAGCCCTTGTTACAATTTTTTGCATCTCGTGACAAGCAGCCAATCTTTGCATTACTTTGTTTCCAAGGCATCAGTCATGGGGGTTTTGGCCACCTGCCTCACTGTTCCCATCTCGGTTTCAGGATCAGCAATGTTCACTCCCTTCTCGCTGTTCTCATGGTTTCGGTGCCACCAAGGCTGCAGCGCTTGCCCAGAGTTTGTTCAATGATACAAAGTCAAAACCATCCACTGTTGCTCGTATCCCTACTCCCACACCTCCTGGAGCTGCTGATCTGGTCCTCCCCCCAGCAGATGAAAGCAGTACTCTGCACTGTTTCCGATAATCTATAAAGACCATTTCTGAAATTGCCCTGAAAACCTTGAAGGGGAACATTTTCTTAACATACCATTAGATAGGCATGCTGAAAAAGGGTCACCTAAGTAGTAGGTGTATCCTTTAAAAGAAGGAAGCTACTGGTGAAGCAAGCCAGTGGGTTTATTGGTCCTCTTCTAAGTTTTGCTCTTCCACTCATCACATTGGTAAAGCAGCAATGGAATATACAGAAAAATTGTTATCTGGCACGAGCAAACCAGCTGGGACAGCTAAGGGTGCCGCCATTATCTGGGGAAGACATGAGGTCTGATGCTGTGCACACTTCAGATGCTGAAATGAGGGACATTCTCCAGAAACCAGGCTTGATGGCCCACAAGAAAGCGAAGGTGTATACAGCTGCTTTGCAGATGTACTTGGCACATGTGAAGCGGTGATCAGGAAAGGAGGAAACTAAATCTTGTTCTTCTTGAAGAAAAGAAGGCAGACATGGAAAAGCACCTTGAGACTCCCAAGGACCCGTTTTTCAGAAAGTTTTGGATAATGTGAATCCATGGTTTTGGAGGAATGCACAAATGCTCCTGGGTAAGCTAGGGCAACACAAACTTATTTCTTTTCAGGACAACCAGGGAAATTTTGTATACAGAGGACATGTCATCAAGGGGGTCCAGCCTGCTTGATTTAGTCTGATGCATCCTTCAGACTTGTGCCTTTTCTAACTGGAGAACACCTGAAGGCTGGAATGTTTTTATGAAAACCACGTCTATGGTGGATGTTTCATTTTCTGCCATAGGTCATACAGCAAACCGGGGTCTCTTGGAACAACTAAAAATGACTGAGGGGGACTGAGAAGCACCACATGGACCACCTAAGAAAAGAAAGATACTTAAAGCCCAGTGGCTCACCATGTGAATTTTACCATTGAAAATAAAGATTCATAACATTCTGAAACTTTGTTGTCTGCAGAGTAAAAAAAAAAGTTGTTGCTGGTGGTGGTTAAAGAACACACACAGAGCCCATTAGTTGCATTGTAAGTTTTATTTAAAGAATACATTTCTGAAAATCATTACAAGAGATGCATGATTGGGTCTTGTGGAACATATTTCGAGTGGCTTTGTTCACAGGGAATGCTCCACGTTCATATTTTACAAAATGCATAACTATCTGGTCATTTTCTACTAAATTGCTAGAATACAATTTTAAAGGCTATTCAGAAAGTAGTCTCTTGTTACATTGTAGGAAAAAGACACAGTGGTATCTACCGTCCGTGGAGGGGGGATGTTGAAGTTCCTTCCCCTGGAAAGCAATATACAGTGTTGTGTTTTAAAAAGGACATGATGTTTTCAGGAAAGAGAGCAGTCTTTTGAGGGTAGCCGTATGAGTAAAAAAATTCTGCTATGCCAGGCAAATTGCTAGCCAGTGCTCTCCAGGTTGCCTATGTGGATTCTTATTCACAACCACGCTCGCTGGTCTTGGAGAAACATGCGCCCAGGGAGCCACTTGCTTGGGTATATATCTAGAAATGTTTCCCTGCCAAAGGATCTGCTGAAAAAAAAACCAAGAGAGCTGTTTGGTGTCCATCCTCACATGTAGTAGAATAGCACGTCTCTTCTGCTTAATTTCTATCATGTTGTTAAACACACCATATGTGATCATATTAACAGTGGTGGCCAAGGCCTCAGCAAAACGTACTTCTGCTCTCAAGTTTCATGTTTTCATCAGGGAATAACGATCAGCACATTCTTGGTCTGGAGACAGGGCAAAGGCGAACAGGATACAGCGAGGGGAAAACTATTACCTGTCAACTAGCAGGGAATAGTTTTTCATATGGCCGCCAATCATCTGAATGATCCATGTGTATTCTTTCACACAGGAGCCATTCTTAAGATCAGGCTGCAGTGGTTTTGCTGGGCTTTCCTCACCATCCACATACAGGGCCACAAAATTTATACCTCAACATTGAACGGGTTCCTAGCATAATTATTGTAAAAAGAATCATTATCTATGAACCCAGTAATATCAAGATTCGGCAGCTGTTCCAGAAATAAATTTTCCTGATTCTTGACACAACTGCCAGCCAATATGCCAAACACTTTGCCCATGTGGTCCCCTGCGTATTTAGTGTTGAAAGTAAGTAATGCATCAGCGTACTTCAAATGCACTCCAGGTGTCACCTGCACCTTCTTCACAAATAATGAGGCAGAGGTAATAACCAGCTTGGAGGATCCTGGTGCTGGGGAGCCCACCCAGCAAAAGCTGACTTTGCTGCTTATTGGCTTAATTTTTAAATTCATGCTGTTCTTGAAAGAACAGATCACTGTGGAGGTATCCCAGAAGTTCAATCCTGCTGCTCTGTCAGAACTGGGCGTTGCCTAAACCCCTGATTACTGATGCCATCCAGTCTGACTGTTTCCCGCTGCCTGACTGTGTCTTTGTAGAAACACAGGGCTTTGCAGCCAATCACAGGGCTGCCTAAGAACACACGGGTATGACAGTGCCAAGAAACGTCCATCAGTCAATCACAGAGCGGCATGAAAACACTTAACAAAAGGGCAGCTCCCTGCCATAAAATGGTGGCTAAAACAAAATGGGGAACCCTGTGTACATAGCTGAAGGAACTTCCTGGTCTGATGTACTTCCAGGTAAACTGGAAGTGGGTTGGCTGGTCCTGCCAGTCAATCACAACAGGCCATGTGATCAGGAGAGGGGTGTGACAGGGCAACAGTACAGGTGGCTGCCCACAGAGGGGTTGGACTTTAGCTGTAAGCTGGGGACAGGGCTCATCTCCGATAAAAGTTGTCCCTGTACTACTGAGGTGCCATGAACTGTGAAGAAAATTATATTATTTCCACAATATAACTAATAATGCTTAAAATAAATTCAATGAGGTACTGATATGTGCTGAGCAAAATACAACTGTTTGTATCCTACAAGCTTACTAAATGCATCTTTTTTGTTTCCTAAATGCTAACTAAATTTGCCTTCTCAATCTTGATTGAAAAGATGCTATTTTGTCCTTATTTACAACGAAACATTCTAGTACATAAAAACTTGTTGTGGTTTAACCCCAGCCGGCAACTAAGCACCACACAGCTGCTCACTCACTCCCCCCTGGTGGGATGGGGGAGAGAATCAGAAGAGTAAAAGTGAGAAAACTCATGGGTTGAGATAAAGACAGTTTAATAGGTGAAACAAAAGCCGCGCACGCAAGCAAAGCAAAACAAGGAATTCATTCACTACTTCCCATCAGCAAGCAGGTGTCCAGCCATCTCCAGGAAAGCAGGGCTCCATCATGCGTAATGGTTACTTGGGAAGACAAACACTGTAACTCCAAACGTCCCCCCGCTTCCTTCTTCTTCCCCCAGATTTATATGTTGAGCATGATGTCATATGGTATGGAATATCCCTTTGGTCAGTTGGGGTCAGCTGTCCCAGCTGTGTCCCCTCCCAACCTCTTGTGCACCCCGAGCCTACTCGCTGGTGGGATGGTGTGAGGAGCAGAAAAGACCTTGACTCTGTGTAAGCACTGCTCAGCAGTAATGAAAACATCCCTGTATTCATAGAAATCATAGAATCATACAGGTTGGAAAAGACCTTTAAGATCATCATGTCCAACCGTCAACCCAACACACCATGCCCACTACACCATGTCCCTAAGCGCCTCATCTACACGCCTTTTAAATACCTCCAGGGATGGAGAGTCAACCACTTCCCTGGGCAGCCTGTTCCAAGGCCTGACCACTCTTTCAGTAAAGAAATTTCTCCTAATGTGCAATCTAAACCTCCCCTGGTGCAACTTGAGGCCATTTCCTCTTGTCCTATCGCTAGTTACTTGGCAGAAGAGACCAACACCCACCTCGCTACAACCTCCTTTCAGGTAGTTGTAGAGCACGATGAAGTCTCCCCTCAACCTCCTCTTCTCCAGGCTAAACAACCCCAGTTCCCCCAGCTGCTCCTCATCAGACTTGTGCTCCAGGCCCTTCACCAGCTTCGTTGCCCTCCTCTGGACACGCTCCAGCACCTCCATGTCCTTCTTGTAGTGAGGGGCCCAAAACTGAACACAGGATTCAAGGTGCGGCCTCACCAGTGCCGAGTACAGGGGCACGATCACCTCCCTACTCCTGCTGGCCACACTATTTCTGATACAGGCCAGGATGCCATTGGCCTTCTTGGCCACCTGAGCACACTGCCGGCTCATGTTCAGCCGGCTGTCAATCAGCACCCCCAGGTCCTTTTCCTCTGGGCAGCTTTCCAGCCACTCTTCCCCAAGCCTGCAGCGTTGCCTGGGGTTGTTGTGGCCGAAGTGCAGGACCCGGCACTTGGCCTTGTTGAACCTCGTACAGTTGGCCTCGGCCCATCGATCCAGCCTGTCCAGGTCCCTCTGCAGAGCCTTCCTACCCTCGAGCAGACCAACACTCGCGCCCAACTTGGTGTCGTCTGCAAACTTACTGAGGGAGCACTCGATCCCCTCATCCAGATCATTGATAAAGATATTGAACAAGACCGGCCCCAGTACTGAGCCTTGGGGAACACTGCTCGTGACCGGCCGCCAACTGGATTTAACTCCGTTCACCACAACTCTCTGGGCTCGGCCGTCCAGCCAGTTTTTTACCCAGCGAAGAGTGTACCTGTCTAGGCCGTGAGCCGCCAGCTTCTCTAGCAGAATGCTGTAGGAGACAGTGTCAAAGGCCTTACTGAAGTCCAAGTAGACCACATCCACTGCCTTTCCCTCATCCACTAGGCGAGTCACCTGGTCATAGAAGGAGATCAGGTTGGTCAAGCAGGACCTGCCTTCCATGAACCCGTGCTGGCTGGGCCTGATCCCCTGGTTGTCCCGGACATGGCTCGTGAGCACCCTCAAAACCAACCGCTCCATGATCTTCCCCGGCACCGAGGTCAGGCTGACCGGCCTGCAGTTCCCCGGATCCTCCTTCCGGCCCTTCTTGTAGATGGGAGTCACATTGGCGAGCCTCCAGTCGTCCGGGACCTCCCCAGTTAACCAGGACTGCTGGTAAATGATGGAGAGCGGCTCGGCAAGCTCCTCCGCCAGCTCCCTCAGTACCCTCGGGTGGATCCCATCCGGACCCATAGACTTGTGAACGTCCAGGTGGCATAGCAGGTCATTAACTTCATCCTCTTGAATTATGGGGGGTTTATCCTGCTCGTCGTCCTTGTCTTCCAGCTCAGGGGGCTGAGTACCCTGAGGATAACCACTCTGACTACTAAAGACTGAGGCAAAGAAGGCGTTGAGTACCTCAGCCTTTTCCTCGTCCTTGGTGGCAACGTTCCCTCCCGCATCCAATAGAGGATGGAGATTCTCCTTGGCTCTCCTTTTCTCATTAACATACTTATAAAAGCATTTTTTGTTGTCTCTCACACAGTGGCCAGGTTGAGTTCTAGACGGGCTTTTGCCTTTCTAATTTCCTCTCTGCACGACCTAACGCGATCCCTGTACTCTTCCTGAGTTGCCTGCCCCTTCTTCCACAAGTGATAAACTCTCCTTTTTTCCCTGAGTCCCAGCCAGAGCTCCCCGTTCAGCCAGGCCGGTCGCCTTCCCCTCCCGTTCTTCTTGCGGCACATGGGGACAGCCCGCTCCTGCGCCTTTAAGACTTCCTTCTTGAAGAACCTCCAGCCTTCCTGGACCCCTTTGCCCTTCAGGACTGTCTCCCAAGGGACCCTCTCGACCAGTGTCCTCAGCAGGCCAAAGTCCGCCTGCCGGAAGTCCATGGTAGCGGTTTTGCTGGCCCCCCTCTTTACTTCACCAAGTATCGAAAATTCTACCATTTCATGGTCGCTAAGCCCAAGCCGGCCTCCGACCACCACATCTCCCACCAGCCCTTCTCTGTTCGTGAATAGCAGTTCAAGCGAGGCATCTCCCCTGGTGGGCTCGCTTACCAGCTGCGTCAGGAAGTTATCCTCCACACACTCCAGGAACCTCCTCGACTGTTTCCTCTCTGCCGTGTGGTATTTCCAGCAGACGTCCGGAAAGTTGAAGTCCCCCACGAGAACAAGGGCTAGCGACTGGGAGACTCCTGCCAGCCTCTGGTAGAATATTTCATCTGCCTCCTCGTTCTGGCTAGGTGGCCTATAACAAACTCCCAGCAGGATATCTGCCTTGTTGGCCTTCCCCCTCATCCTTACCCACAAGCATTCGACCTCGTCATCACTACCATCGAGCTCTAGACAGTCGAAGCATTCCCTAACATACAGGGCTACTCCACCGCCTCTCCTTCCTCGCCTGTCCCTTCTGAAAAGCTTATAGCCGTCCATTGCAGCACTCCAATCATGCGACTCATCCCACCATGTTTCCGTGATGGCGACTAAGTCATAGCTACCCCGCTGCACAATGGCTTCCAGCTCCTCCTGTTTGCCGCCCATGCTGCGTGCATTGGTATAGATGCACTTGTATTATCAACACTATTTGCAGCACAAATCCAAAACATAGCCCCATACCAGCTACTATGAAGAAAATTAACTCTATCCCAGCCAAAATTAGCACACAACTCCAGACATCTGTCTGTGTTGTGAGGACAGTCAGCTATGGTTGACAGAACAGATTTTAAGTTGAGATATACCTTGTTTATTTTTTTCTTTGATTTGGAGTCCCTGAAAAAAGTAGAAGTTTTAATATCCAAATGTATTTAATAAAGTGATAAACTTGTTTCTTTCGAAGGCAGCATAGGCTATTAGTCACTGCAGCGCAGATATGTGTTTTATTTTGTTCCTGAGCTGCAATCTGTTGTGTTTCCCATCAGTAGTTATCGAAAAAAATTGCAAAAATGCAATTTTACTATCAAGATTTGGAGATATATTTTTCCTGTGTAATTTATTTTTTACCTAAGCAAAATAGCATATATTTAGATGTAATTATTACCAAAGAAAAAGCAAGAGCCCAGCTCCAGCAGAGAATTTGTATGAAAGCTAGAAACTTTAAACTCCTAAAGGAAAAGTTAACATGAGCCAAATTGAGGTGTGTGAACTTGTAGTAACTACGATCTGTAAACTCTTGCTTCCTGGTAAGAATCAATGCAATTTGACTTTTTCTGAATGAAAGAAGGTCAGGAGTGTGCATGTAGACTTACATATCACAGGTGGTGCATCTAGCCACTCAGCAACTAGTTCATTTGTCTACATCTTTCCAAAACAAACAAACAAACAAACAGAGGCCTTAGCTGCCTCTTATGCACGGAGTTGTACCAAACCAGTTGCAATTTGTAGCATTGTCAAAATGCCAGGATGAGACAAGCCACTTTGTTTTGGGAGAATTAGGTATTTCAGTAACTTTCTAGTACTTAAGTGTGAGAAAAATATGGTGAAATTTGCAATTCTTATCCTAAATCCAGTGAGAGTCTTAATCTGGTCTTTCCACAGCACCTCCGGCAGAGACAGGCAGGGTTGGATCTCTCACCGCTAATGCCACATTTTAAAATAATGGAAGGGAAATATGATGGTCTCCTTTTATATAATTGTTGTGGTTTAACCCCAGCCAGCAACTAAACACCATGCAGCCGCTCACTTACCCCCCCACTCCGGTAGGATCGGGGAGAGAATCGGGAGGGCACAAGTAGAAAAACTCGCGGGTTGAGATAAAAACAGTTTAATAATGGAAATAAAACAAAGTAGAACAGTAATAATAACAATGATAACAACAACAATAACAGAATATACAAAGCAGGCGATGCACAATGCAACTGCTCACCACTTGCCAACTGATGTCCAGCATGTCCCAAGATGCGAAACCCCCCCCTTCCTGGACCATGCCTCTTAATTATATACTGACCATGACGTCACACAGTATAGAATACCCCATTGGCCAGCTGGGTCAACCACCCCGCCTATGCTCCCCCCACCAGCTTCCCGTGCACCTGGCAAGAGTATGGGAAGCTGAAAAGTCCCCAGTGCAAGCGCCACTCAGCAACAACCAAAACATCAATGGGCCATCAACGTTCCTCTCATACCAAAGCCAAAACAGAGCACACCCCAGCTACTGGGAAGAAAGTTAGCTCCGTCCCAGCCCAGCCAGGACAATAATATTCAAGTGTGCAGAACACCTATAATACTGGGCCGAAAAGTTCGAATCTCTCTTTTTCCTGAAAGGATTCAGACTTGCATCTCCTAATCCAGCATTCAAGGTGGGGAGGGACTACTTGCAATCCCTCACTTCAGATCCCCAAATAAGAGACTTGGAATTCTGTGACAGAGTGTGAGGGAAGATCTGTTCTCGAATCCTCTATGGAAATGGTGAAAAATTGACATTAATTTCCCCAGACCCAGGTAAAAATCTAAACACCCTAAACTAAAATAATAAAGAAAATAACCAGTGGTTCCTACACTGATTCCTCCACTCATATTCTAAAGAGGAAGAGGGAATCCTTCTTAATTCTCCATTAAAAAAAAGGCAAAGATGTGCTTGTTTAATTGGACATGAACAGAAGGTTGCAGGGTGCAGATCCTGAGAGGACAGAGGCTGAGGCATTGGAGTTGACTCTTCCACCTTTTCAGAGTTTTCTGTTGATTGGTTCCCCATAACTATCTCCTTTCCTTAAGAAGAGATATCTTAAGCTTAGGGAATTTTTTGATAATCTTTCTGGGGCACTGAATGTTCTTCACATATGGTAAAAGAGGCAGGATAATGCAGTAATGTGAATGTCAGCTCCATCCCTGAAAAGATCGATATTGTGGCACTTAGCTTCAGTGCTTAATTTCCTTAGAGATCTAGGTCAATTGGATTATCCCCAGGAAGATCATTCCATCATAATGTTACAGAGATACTGTTTCTGCATTATAGTAGAACCAAATTCTGACTTCAGCTGATTGGTGTAAATAACTCCATTGATTCAGAGGGCTCTTTATAAGCACAGAGCTCACGTGTGCTGTTTAACTGTTATTATTAATTAAATCCCCTTCTTTGCCAGGTGAGGTCAAATATGCCAGTAAAATTGCCTATTCTGGCTCTTGAAAGACTTGTGATGTTCAGAAAGGATTTACAAACTGTCCTGCTAACAGAAGCTTATCTTAAGATGAATATGGAGAAACTCAGAGATGTTGCAGTCAGCAGCTGCCAAAGTACATTACACCCACTATCAAAAGATAACCAAACTGGACAGCACAAGACAGAGCTCTGTTTATCTGTGACCTCAAAAAAATGTGACTTCTTTATGTGAATCCAGTGGCTAAAAATGCTTCAGGAAGCTGTTAAAAACTAGTTCATATTCCCCAAATTCATAACTGGTACACTGGAATCGTGGAGATGGCATACTGAAGCCACGTAAGCAAGTAAGCAAGTCTGCATTGATATTTGTATGTGCAATGTCCAACATATTCACGTTTGCCTTAAATTAAATATATGTCTATATCTGATGCACTAAGATATAGAATCTGATGAAATATACTAGGACAGAGTAACTTGGATTGAATTGTACCAGGAAAAGTAGGAATTTGGAGTTTAAATTTATGATGGCCTAGTGAAAAGCACCCAGTGAGGTAAGTCTTTTTGAGAAGAATTAAAGGAAACAGATGGCAAAGTGATTTAAATAAAATAAAATAGTATTTCAGCAAGACAGAATTTTAACCCAGTTTGTTAAACTCAGATATCTCTAGTAAGCTTTCCATTTCATCTGTCTCAGTGAGCCTCAGGAGTGACATACAGCACTTTAAAAAATCACATACTGTAAACTAGAATATGAAACCATACCCATCCAAGCAAGCATTTTTCACACAAAACCCCACAACAACAAAAACCTGCTGAAAACCCCAAGGAACTCAGAAACATCATCAATTTATGCTGCAAGAGGTATACAAATTAGATCATAACTACAGATTTAAGATATACTGAGGATAGCTGCAAATCAGTTAGAAGACTAAAAGCCTGTGATGACAAATACAGCAGGGTCTAGGATCCCTGAAATCCACCTAATTCCAAAATTGCTCTTTAGTTTCGTAACTTACTTCTACTGACCTGCTTACTTAGATTCCCCTAACACTTTCCTTCTGCATTAAAATTCTCTAGACGCTTCTGTGTATGCCACTGAACTGTCATGCATCTCTGGACGTATACCTACTTCTGTATCAAGAACTATCTAGGATTCAGAAAGAGACTTCAAATTAAATGCCTTAGAGTTTCAGAGCACTCCTAAAAACCACATCAACAGGAAGGTGCTCCATTACTTTGGTAGCAGCTACTTTTCCTATAACAGACTACTTGCTATGGGAGAGGAGACTCAAGTTCATTTCTTTCTCCCAACCTCAAATTTTCAACACCCAGGAGATCCCTCAGCACCTATGACAGAGAAGAACATGAACTATATTGGGCCAGTGTTTAATTTGAACCATTCTGTAGCTAGTTCCCTAGGGCACTCATAAAGACAGCGTCAGCCTTGGGTTCAGGACTCTAAAACCTATTACATTGGAAGTGTTAAATCTATCTTGAAATAAACCTGAGATAGAATATTCTGGATACTAAGTCTTTAGTGTGCCAATCCCGTATTGTTATTTGGACAATTCTATCTGGACAATTCTATCTAAATACTCTAAATCTCTTTTCAATGCCCACTATCTTGGGCACCAAACTTTGTACTAAAAAGCATAATTTTCGAAATGTATTATTTAAAGGGTCTTAAATCTTCAGTATGGGAAGACCTGTTCCAGGTCTGATGAAAAGGCAAAGTAGAAAAAGGAAGAAGGAAGAAGAGGAGAAGTCCCAAGAAATGATAATCTATGATGGTTTTGCTTGATGTTCTTAAGTTTCAGTGTTTGAGTGGTAAAACATTACGTGGAAGGAACTGTGTTGTGGCAATCGGCAGATGTGAATTATGCAGCCTGACTTACCAAGTAAGCTGTTGAAACAAAAATATGTCTAATCATTGTCACAGCAGTGAAGGTGAGAGATGCCTTTGTTGGCTGTGTGCAACCATTTCCACTTTTTCTCTGGCCTTTTTAGGTAGACTCAGCACTGTGCTCGTATGACTAGACTGATGCCAGAACTTGAATTACCTAGTTTTAAACAAGCTCAGGTACCTTTGGACTGCTTTGCAGTTACAGATCTATGAGGTGGATCTGTCTTAGCTTTCTTGAGATCAGGGGGTTGAACAGATTTGATTATGAATGAACAATAAAGTGAATTTAGAGATGAAAGTCCAAACACCAAGAACATAATAGGAAAAGAGGCATAAATTAAATCTTTGTATCTTGAAAATGAAAATAAAATAAAAATGTGAAAATAAAGCTATTGGAGTATTGAAATGTACAAGAATGGAATAGTCAACCTGTCTGTCATATTTCACCCAGCCAGTTGGACTACCAGCAAACTCAGACGCTCACATGCCAGCATGAGTGTCTAGCAGCAAACTCAGATGCTCAAGATACCGACTCTGGTAGTTGGGATGCTACTAAAGTATTTTACGGCGCCTTTGTAGAATGTGTGCAGTCTTGCACAAGTCATTTATTTGTCCTTATCCTGGGTTCCTCATTTGCAAATAATAATCTCTCCTAGTTTCATTTATTGCATGCCTTGTCTACTTTGAAGTAAACTCTCTTAGGCAGAAATTGTGCTTTATTACTTGTATGACTAATGGTTAGTATAATCATACCAGAGTCACTCCATGCTTCTGTAATAAAAAGTATTTTGCTCTTGAATTTTGTTGAGTGGTATCCATTAATAGTCGTTATGGGAGTATTAGTTTTGAAAACACCTGCCTGTTTAGGACCATTTCAAGAAAATCTGAATTTTAGAAGACTGCTGCATTTCAAATCTCAAATGGAAATATATTTCAAATGAAATATTTCCTTGTCTATGCTTAATTCAAAGAACTCATTATTCTACTTTTTTGAAGTTTGATTCTAAAGAGTAACTATATAATTTACAATGTTTTTCCAGTAATCTGGAACCTTCCTAGAACCCTTTTTTGCAATTCATTTTATAAAATACATGTTATCAACTAAATATTGAGCAGTAAATCCATCCATTATCATGGTACACAGTAGTCTGGAAATAATAAGAAATTCCTTCCCACAGGGAAGCTCCTCTGGAAATATTTTTTTTTCCACTTATTTTAAAAGATCTGGATTTTTAATTTTTATTATAACCCAGAACTTCAGCCAGCATCATGGCAAGCTATTTTTCATTCCAAAATGAAGATGTTTTCAGACTGTTCCTAAACGTGTTTTTCAGGCTGTAGGAAAAAAAAAACAAACAAACCCTGTGAGCATCCAAAACAAAGAATACTTTCAACCAACCAAATCTGAATGCAAACCTTCACCCATCTGAAGCTTTTTTCAGTGATATCCACCCACTAGCCCTTTAAATTAGCCATTTAATATAGTCTGGTATTGACACCAAAGTTGCAGTATTTCAAGTTCTTAAGAAATCCTTGCAGATTAATGAAAAAAATGGCACAAGGAAAATTATTAACAAAGCTGGTTAATGTAGTCTGATAGACAATGATGGTCTCTTCTTAGCTCATGGTATAATGCAAATTAAAAACGAGAATAAACAAACAAAAAAATTCAGTGAATTATCCATAGAAATTATCTGACAAATTTGTTTCAAGCCTCACTTATTAGTTTCTTATAAAATTGGTTTCATGTTTTTTAAAAGAAACTGATTAAGTTATTAGAAAGTGGTAGGGTATTCAAAGTGACTTTACTTTCTTGATTAGAATCCACAGGGCAGAGATCAAGTGGATTGAGAGTATGATATGGCATGACAATGCCTCTCCGCAGGGAGCCGTTATCAGATTATCATCCAAATAAATCAGAGGTCTGACAGCTAGGTACTGGGGGAGAGATTACATTAGCCTTGGAATCAAAGTGAATAAGCAAGAAATTCATACCCATTGGCAAGGTGTACCCTGCAAACAAATGAATCCTGACTAACCAGTTGCAATAAGTGTGGACTGCAGTACTAAAACATCCTGTACTCAGGTCAATTTTATCTTGGGTAGATAATTTATGGGTCTGTTGCTTACAGCTATGCATACAGGACTTCATAAAGAATATATTTGAAAGTTGTCATGTATGGTGTGCTGAAGACCTCTGCAAGATGTTAGAATATTTGCTGAGCTATTTCCATTCCACGCTTTTCTCTCCCTCTTATATTTGAGTCAAGAACAAAGTATTATCTACACATCATCCAAAAGGAGACAGAATTTAAGGGGAACAACTGGACCGTTAAGGAGCAAAAAGATATAAATTATCTCTTTCCTATATTTGAAATTAAACAATTAGACATATGCAAGAACTACAACTAATACCAAATCAAAGTCTAATAAAAAGTGAAGGTTTAAAAGCAGCTGCCATAATGAAGAAAATGACACAGACCCTTGATTAAAAAAAATGCCCCACAGAGTTTTACTTGGATTTTAGCTGAGACTTAGGAAGTAAAAAATCATCTATATATTTAGAAACTATGTAGAATCAGTACAGTAGTAGTCACTGTAGGTAGGCTGTAACATGAATTCAGTTTATTCTAGTGTTCATATGAAGACTAGTATAAAAGAAGATAAAATTCCTGCTGATATTTCCTGGGTTTTATACAACATGTTGCTTTTGTCGTTCATGTACATCTCATTTCACAAAGTTATATCACCCTTGTCATTGTATGTTAATTAATGACCCTGTGATTAAGAGGAATGTTTAGCTACTTCCCATGGTGCTGATTTAAGGCAGACCTAAGGAAGCCTCTGCCCTCTGTTAGCAAAGCGCGAGCTACGCACAAACCATAAATGTGTCAGCAGCAAAGAAAGCATGAAAGGATAAATCATCACCATAACGGGACTTGTATACAAGCTATTCTGTCATTTCAGGTGCCATTTATACCTGGCTAACTGATACAAATGGGAAACTCTGCGACTCTTTTTTCTGAGATGGAAAAGCATAAAGACTCCACTGAGGGCACAATTTATTAAGTAGCATTATGTCTTTTGCTGTAGAAGCTGTAAAAAGGCCTCATACAAAACAAGATCACCCCAGAGATCATTCTTTTTGCTGTCTTTGCCTTGTTCCCCACTTTGATCCTCATTACTTTATTAGTATCAATACTATAATCCGGATATGTGCAGACAAACCAGTCCAGTGCCATGTGATTACTTTGCAGGTAAGCCATCTTTAAATATGGTTAGTATTCACAGGAACAATAATTTCAGGAACCAGATGGGGTATTTTTTCCACATTTTTGCTTTGATCTTTGCTGCTGATATTTCATAGATTCAATATCCCTGTCTTGCAATAACTCAGGAGTATTTTGGCACCCTGTGGTCATGAAAAGCTGGCATTAATCAGAGAAGTAGGAAAATCACTTTTACTGCATATTGCCATGGGATGACAATTCATAATTCAAATATGATACAAAGCAGAACCTTAGTCTAGGTCATTAACTGGGCTAAGTTAACAACTTCTCTTATTTTCTCTGTGCACAATATCTGCAACAGGTGTGTGGAATGTGAGAGGATCTGGTTCATCTGGATCTGGTTAAGGAGAATTAAGTATAAAAGAAAAAAAGAATAACAAGGAACATGGTAAATTAAGTGCACAGATACATCAACTTGACAAGTGGGTAGGCGATATGGGAGGCAATAATAACCACCAGAAGTCTCCAGCCATTGACTGATGGGCCATCAGGAAACTCACAGACCTACCCTTGAAGAGGGTCAGCTTGAACTTCTGTCGTGGTTTAACCTGGCAGGCAGCCAAATACCACGCAGCCGCTCACTCACTCCCCCCACCCCCAGCGGGACGGGGAGAGAATCGGAAGAGTAAGAGTGAGAAAAACTTGTGGGTTGAATAAAGACAGTTTAATAGAACAGGGAAAAAAAGGGAGAATAATAATGATAATGATAAAATATACAAAATGAGTGATGCACAATGCAATTGCTCACCACCCGTGCTGACCGATAACCAAGTAGCGATTGGTACTTCCTGGATCACGCCTACCCTTCATATACTGAGCATGACGTCACATGGTATGGAATACCCCATTAGCCAGCTGGGCTGGCTGTCCTGATTATGTTCCCTCCCATCTTGTGTACCTAGCTCAGTCAGTAGGCACAGGAGCTGTCCTTGGACTAGGAGGGCACTTAGCAACAACTGAAAACATCAGTGTGTTATCAACATTCTCCTCATACTAAATCCAAAACACAGCACTAGGAAGAAATTTAACCCTATCCCAGCCAAAACCAGGACAACTTCACAGCTGATCAGAAGGGAGAAACAAAAGTAACATAGTATGGGAAATTTGAAGAAGACCCGGGGGGTCCTGTGCAAAATTTATCATGGAAGGTTTAGAGGAAGGTGCAAAGGTGGGGAAAAGGAGGGCATCTGGGTTGATGGCGGAGGAGCAAGTGTGAGAAAATAGAGACGAGGGGGATAAAAAAGGCTGCTTGCATGTAAGCAGCTGCTGGTCTGTATACTTGTCTGTCTGAGCCCTGCACTTTATCACTGCAGTCTGTCTTGTCTTCTTGTTAAATCCTTTCTTGACTATCTGTGTAATTTCACTCTATTCAATATGTGAGTGCAGCAGCTTCTAAGTGCCAGGAACTGGAGAAACTGTAGTAAAGTAAATCAAGTGCCAGAAACTGGATTTGGAACATGGGTCATAGGGGCATATGTGTCTGTGGTGCCAGCAGCTGGAATGAGTGAGGATCTAAGTACTAGTGGCTGGGGAGACTGGCATGAAATTAAATCAAGTGCCAGCAAATGGAGTCAGACCACGGTTCATAGAAACCCATGTGTGTGCAGTGCCAGAAACTGAAAATGAGAGTCTAAGCACCAGCAAGTGCACTGAGACTGTGCGTCGCAGGGCCATTGTGCCTTGGTGCTAGCAACTGGAGCAACCACAATATTTAAATTTTCTCCTAACCCAATGTGCGTTGCTGTGTATGTGTAATTTGCTTGCAAACTTCAAGCCGTACTAGGCTGGCCATGTCAGTTCTTTGTGCAGCCTTGCTGCTGGATGAACCTGCAACTGGGAAAGCAACAGCCGCATCCATCAGCCTGGGGAGGAGAGACCTGCAGGTCTCTAGGCACACTGGGCTGAGCTCCAACAGCTGGGCAGAAGGAATCACCAGGTCCTGGAGTCCAATGGAGGCAGTGACCTTATAGCATCTCTTAAAACCTGGTGTAATTGCTGGGATCCAGTAGAGCTGTGAGTATTCCAGAGATGACGGATATGGAATCTCTATGGGATGAACGGACTGGTCTTCATTCAAATGTGCCCACAGTGTTAAAATTTGTAAGCACACCTCTAGAGCATTATGGGGGCACCTGGACAGGATCTGCCTCAGGAAATTCTTGGGATAATTAGGGTAATTGGATTGAAAATATTTACAGAAGATAAAAAGAATGAGAGTTGTAAAGTGGCTTTACTGCAGGGTATAGTGGGGACGATTTATGATTTGTGGGTTGAAAATAGATACTTACAAGAGTATGTACAAGACCTCCTGTGAGAAATAGGTCACTTCAGGTTATTAAATCGACAAATGATATTAGCTATAGAGCAGGAAGAAACCTGAGAGAATTAGGCTAAGGCCAAGCTGTCTACAAATGGAACATTTATATTTGAGAAAAATCAGTTATGAAAGGAAAATACCTGACTGCAAAAGGATAACCTCAACTTACAGAGAAATTCAAAGATTTGAGCCAGGTAGCACAACTCTTGAGTATCACAGAGAGAATCTGTGAACTATGGAGACCTTCCTAGGGATCCTTAAAGATTCTGTCCCTGCAGAATGACATATAACTGTGAGCACATGGGATGGTCCATATTAAATTTTCAGGGTCCCACTGCATGGACCCCCACTCCCCCCAGATATTTTAAAGGCTAAAGGCAGCAACAGCACCAACACTTTTTGTTGAAGGGGTTCACTGTGGGGGGAAGGAGAGTTGAAGACCCTCTCAGCTCCCTTCTCTCGCCCTGGAAAACCAGGGTGGCAGGGCTCATGCTCTAAATTAACTATTGAATGACCACAGGTTGACATCAGGTATTGGAGTGCAGAACTATGACACCCCCCTTTGGTACAGCCTCATGAGAGTATGCTCAGATCCCTGCTGCAGGTCTAGGGATTTCTCCCTATGAGATGTTGACAAGAAGAAAGTACCGGAGAGTGGCAGAGACCATCCTGTTACTTGAATCGCTTCACTCCCACACCTCTTTTTGCAATAGCTGTAGTCACTTGGCCTTTTTACATCCCTTGACAAGGGACATGATAAGAAACCATTGCATGCAAAGAGGCAGAACTCAGCTGAAAAGCCGTACAATTAACCTGCCTCCAGGAAAACCACACGGCATGAGTCACACAGGAAATGGCAGTGGATTGGCAATGGATTTCACTACAGCGGAGATATGGCTTCACAGCTGATTATCAATGAAGCAGCAAACAGTACAGGACATATGAGGGCTTAACATCTAGGTATCAAAAAGACACTTAAAGATGCAACTTTCCTAAGGGCTGTGTAAATCTGAAAAAGTAAATAAGATGATAGAAATACTGTGGTAGGAATTATTCTTCTAAATGCAGTGCCTCATTGCCTTCGTTTATAGTCTTATACATTTACACCACATTTGCAAGGTAACTCAATCATATTTCGTGTTCATAATTACTTCCTCCATTCTGGGTCTGTACCTTGCTCACTTCCCAACACACTCGTCAGTCTTGCATCCTCTTACTGTCCTGTATTGCTTCATTACCCGTCATTACTTGGCTAATCACCTCACTGTTTCTCCCCAACACATGCAGAGCTAGCAAGCATAGAAAACCAAAGCAGTAACATTTGTATTTTTTTGGTGGTGGTGTGGTTTTTTTTGTTTGGTGGTTTTTTTTTTTTTTTTTAAATAATTGCTATTTGGCAGTTTTACCAGCTGAAAAGATTTCAAGTAAAATTGGAAAGAAAAGTACTCAAGTTAGCAAAAAATATCCAGTGACTTTAGGTTTGTGGTAAGTTAGAGTCGGTGGTACATAATATATTTGTGTAAAATACAGAGCCAGCTGGTAGGGTGGGTGATAATAATCGAGAATATAACCTGAAAACTTAGAAGCACCTGTGGCACAACAAATGACACATAAATTTTAGTGATCTTCAAAACCATTTTATTTTGAACCACTTCTATAATGTTTCAGTTTTTTTCCTTTGATCTGTTATGAAAAATATTTACATTGAAAAAAACAGGTAATTTGTTTTCACAAGATCATATTACATGCAGTGTATGGATGGAGTGTGCAAGCACCAATGTAATATAAACAATTAGGCTCCAGTTCTCTCAAAGCAAGTATACTCTACAGTTACATTCCAAAATATTTCCAGGATTTGAGCCACAGATTGTCATGAATAATTGCAACACTGAAACACAATTTGATGGCAACAATTTTTTTTCCCCCCCTTGGGAAACAATGTTATTAGCAGACAAATTTGTATATAATCACACCCAGCTTTGCTTCTCCAGCTGTTCTTGGCCTGTGTGTGCATTTATACAGAAATCTGCAGGAGGCAAGGCAGTCTGAAGGAAACCTCTGATACTGTTATCATAAAAATAATACTTAATGTTAAATCATGCTAAGGGTCAAACTCCATATATATTTGACATCTGGTGCTACCTAGAATTCATGTATTAATTAGTACAAAAGAATTTTATTGATTTGCTTATGAAAACTAATTATCAGTTTCAGACTTTGGTATTTTATAAACAGAGCTTATTCCAGATCTGCTAAGAAAAAAACTGTCATAGTGTTGAAAGAATTTGCTATCATTAAGACCACATATTAGTGGGCTTCTGAATTTCTTTGAAACTCTGGTCATCCTGTTCTGCCAGCCTGCTTGTCCTCAAGTGAGATCAGTAATAACATTCACATTTTGCTTTTAAGCTCAGACCTGTGGAAAAAGAGGGAAGAACAAACCCTGTCTGAGGTGTCAAATGTTGCCCAAAACCCGGTGGATGGGAAGAAGTCTACTCTAGCCAGTTAGAGCACCTACAGACATAGGAAAATACAAAACCCAGACCCTGACAAAATTTAATGAAACGTAATGATGGACCACTGAGGAAATGAAACACATCCCTCCTGGTCTATTTCAGTGCTTTATGAAGAAGACTACCTCATAATGGCTCCAGCCTTTGCTTCACCCTGCATCATTTCACACATTGTATATCATCAGTCTTTGTAGGTGATGTCTCAAAACTAACATATAAATATGTTGGGCTTAGTATAAGAAAATTCTTAGAGCTTCTCTTTACACATGCTATTTATACCATTTACAAAGCTATTTCCACAAAAAACATTTTTCCTTCCTTGAGGCAGTCAGGGAAAAAAAGGAAAACCACTGCTATGTTGAAAGGCTGAATTTGTTTCTATCCTCCTACAAAGAGCTTTTTCTTTTCCCCTTGGATTTCATTAATGATAGCAAAATTACATATTTACTGTGTCTGTGCCAGCCTGTTCCAGACTTCAGCTAGAGTACAGATATAAAAATACGTCTCTGAAACTTTACTAGCAACAAGAGTGCATGATAATTTGCTTTTCATAGTTCACTTGAATCAACATGCATCAAAAAATCAATCTAAAACATTAAAGGCAAACTTATATAATAATACACAGGAAATAATCTGACATGTTCCATTTTAAGATTTGCTGTAAATGGAACAATTATTCAGTTTATTTGTAGTTCAAAGTTATTCAAATATATAATTTGGTAACTAAATACCGCAAGTGAGGAATTTTCTGTTTTACATTAGAATGTCAATTTCTGGAGGTTAATTTTCATTCACATGCTGCATTTCCGTTTCTTAACTAAATAGTTGTGACTGCAAATTCCTATTTGTGACAGATGCACTCGACTCCTTCACCAAACTAGTGGTACTTTGGTATCGGCTCCAAAAGAGGTAAAGGCCTAAGCTGTAACCGGATTAAGAACTTCTCTCGTTCCAATCTGTTCTCTGAAAACCCACAAAGGAACAGAGTGACATGGTGAGCATCAATGCAGATGAGCTTGGAACACTGGTCATGCAATTAACACATGAATAACAGGTGGCTTTTCCAAGACTCATTTATCAAGGAACAAAGAAAGTTGTGGGTACAAGGAGTTTCATGCATACTTTTTCCATCACATGTAATTTGACTACAAGCCAACCACTTTATTCCATAAATATGGAATATGACTGCCTAAGCGAGCCTTCTTCGAGCTCTCCCTGCTAAACAGCTAGCTGTATGGTGGTGATCTCTCCTTGAGCTGGAATGCCTCTCAAGATTGCTCCTCGAAGCAGAGAGAATTCTTACCAACTGCACATCTTTGGTAAGAGACTGATATCGTGCATAACCTTGTATTATAGTGCACTAAAATTTTGCCTTGGTAACTTCGATTTTTGTCCTGGTAGTTTTGAATAATTGTTATATCCTTTGTGCAGTAAGTAATAGAGTGAACCTTGCCATTGAACTTTGTTAAGTTGCACTTTTACAACATCATATTTCAATAAAACCACTTTTGCTGATACCTTTGACAGTGGTTCTTTAAGTGGTCTAAATCACCCATTCGCGACGCTATTGCATATAAAGCTTGAGTGAAATGTTCTATGCAGTTGAGGGTATATGCATTTGAACTCATTGCTGTTTACAGTCCCCTAAGTAAGATGGTATTAACAAGAACATTTCATTTGCTCTATACTAAAAAATATTTTTTTTTTTACTTCAGTCCAGTTGTTCCTGTCCAAAGGTGACGATAATGCCCTTTATATGATCGACATTTTATTCTGTATATTTAAGAACCATTGCAAAAACACAAGGAACTATAGTCAGTTATGAGAGATTGGCTAACACTGCTTGCCCATAAAATTAGTCTGAGAGTATTAATATGAAGAATGATTTGCATTAATCTCAATTTTCACAAGAGGGATTGGAATTTCTTGGAATTTCCACAATCTAGTATTCTAGTGAAGTTCCTTACAGGGGTGAAGAACCAAACTCACTGTCTCATATCATTATCAGAAGATGAAACTTGAAAGGAGATGAAAATTGAAAAGTATGTGAAGCAAACAGAACTGCTTGGTAGGATGACCAAGAAACCATGGCAATTTAAACTACAATAGACTACGTAGTGTATGATCTTATTTTGTAGCCTGATAGATTAAAACCAATTAAAACCAATGGGATATGTTCAGCTTACATGAGATAAAAACAAAATGTTCATAGCAGAACTACTCAAAACTTGTACTATAAAAGTGTTGTATTCATTAAGGAGGAATGAGGTACACAATTATTTTTTTTAATAGGAATATTATGAAATACTGCTTTAAAGATGTAAATCTTATTCTAGAAAAAACTACATTATATCACTCAATTACAGTCCTAATTAGGTTAATATGAAGCTCCAAGAAAGATTTTCTTAAAGCAGGTGCTTTTGGCAGCTGCAACCATTGCCACTGTTTGTAGACTGTAACTCTCAGATTGCATTAGCTGTAAATTAATAAAACTCCCTTGCCTCTAGACTAAGTGTGGACTGTGCACTATTGAATAACTGGGATTGTGAGAAAAGGGAAAAGCATGTGGTAGAAGAAGTGCCTGCATTTTCTTAGACAGTGAGTGATCAGAGGAATTCTAGTCAATATTTTATTTGCATTATCATATAACAGTCATCACACTGGATATTTAAATTGTAGCACTGAATATGGAGACAAAGGAGATCATCCTACTAGGTACTGAAAACCCATAGGACATAATTCTGTCCTGAAAACTGCAATGCTAAAACAAGAAGGGAGACAAAAGGTTACAAATGTGTTGCCTAAGGTTAATTAATTGAGCAATATCAGAGCATGGAATAAATTTCCAGATCTAATAGAGTGCTTGGCCACTGTGCTATATTCTAAACACAAGCCTTAGCCAGCAGGAAGGAATCAAGATTCTCAGACTTGCTTTTTGATGCATAATATTTAGATAAATATGTATTATTTAGATCAGGAACAAAATTTCATATATCCCACCTCTGACAATGTCTTTACTTGCTACATAACTGTCTAAACAAGTTATTTCAGATGATGTTGTTCAACAGGATGATAGAGGAAAACGTAAATAAGAATGTCATATATAGCTAAATCCCTGAAGCCAAAATTACAGTCACTTTTCTGCATGGCAACAGCAGTCAACTTCCAAGTAAGAAAATGAATTCAAGTTTTGCTTGGTTGGATTATCTAACAAAACAGCTATTTGTTCCTAATTTGTTTACAAATATGAACCTGTGGTAAAACATTGATTTAGTCCTTCAGAGATAAATCCCAAATATGAAATAATTTCCATTGTGTGGTGTACCAATTACATCACCTAAATATATTGCACAAGAAGATCCAAAAAGGCTCCTTCTCCTACTCAAAGTGAAAATGTACTAAATTGTTTCATACAGAAGAAGTTTTTACTAGACTTTAACACGTATTATTTGTTGAGGAAATGAGACAGAATGATGTGCAACTTACGATAAACTGATTTGTGGTATGGGGAAATGTTAACCCTCTGTGTGCTCCCTTCTTGGGATCAGCACACATGCTAGAGGAGAGGGACACAATTGTCCACCAAGGACCTTCAGGGCAGCATATGCTGCAGCAGGCAGGGGTCAGGCACCCTGAGGGGAAGAGATGGAGGGAGATGTCTCCCTTTCCCCCAAACCTGCAATCACAGGAGCCCCACCTGGGTCAGTGGAGCCCCTTTCCCCCTTCTCAGTCACCACTCTACTGGTTGCTGCTTGTGGCCAGGGGAACCTTGGCTGAGACCACTGACAGCCCCTTGCACAAGTTTTGGACAGCTGGGAACTCCCTCAATCTGAAAGACTAAAGTCCATGACAATAATCCTGCATCATAAAGAAACCTCTTGCATTGGCTGTTGAAATCATTCAAGGAACTAATTTAACTTAGAGAACTCAATGCCTGCAGATACAAGTCCTTCTAACTCATGTCCATACTTGTTCACTTTACACTGGAGGCAGATCTAAACACTCAGAAATTTCCTCCTTTGGTTCTACATGCTCAGTGTACATTAATAATTAATTTGAATTTCTCTCTGATATTTACTTAATGCTTTTGTCCTGAGAGCACTCATTCTTTTACATTGGATGAAGAACTGAGATTGGAAGCCATTTGCAGCTTTTAGAGAGTAATGAGAACTTTAGGCCTCCAACAACATCCATTCATCTGCATATGATCTATGGATCATAAATGATTATGTGCATATTTAAATACATTTAGGGCCGAATAGAAGTGTGCAATCTTGGGTCATAAATTACAAAATAAAGACTCATTCATCTTCTTGGGATATGAATGTATACAAATCATTCCACATTTCCTACCGAATTCCTTGATATTCAGCCAACATAGGCATAGTATTAATGATATGGAGGATAAACACTTCAAATTTTCATTTGGTTTTAAGGATATAGATGTGAGTAATTGGTCTAGGGTAAGCAAAGAATAAGTCACACCACCTGAGGTTTCTGATTTGTTTCCTAGAGGCCAAGCTGTCTCTACTTGTTCTGTGGAGCCTGTCAAACTCAAACAGTACTCAAACTATATAGTTAAGGATCTCAGGTTAAGGGCATGGCTATAAAAATGTGCTGTTGTCATTGCTCTCACTTGCTCTCATCTAAATACATATTGTTTCAATAAAGACAGAACTATAGAGATTGGCACTGCATACAGAGCACAATTTGGCCCAGAATAAAGGCTGTTTGTAAGAAGGCAAGTGACAAGTGACAGCCCGGCATTTCTTTGCTCAAGCTCCAAACAAAAAAGAATTCAGCTGCCTTTTTGACCTTAAGACAAGCCTTCTTATAAAATACAATTCAAATACTGTCATCTTTAGAAGAGTTGAAATTACTTTCAGGTGGAGAAATGTTAAAAGTTTGTTTCTCAGCTCTATGTCCTCTGTGGGAGGCAGAAGAAAATGAGAATACTTCCTTACTAGTAACAATTCAAAATATTAAGAAGTTAATTTAGTATCACAAACAGATTCCTTCAAATAAATAAGCATCTGTAAAGAGGTGATAAAGCATTCTTTAACTGTTTCAAAGTACATTTGTGAATAAATCTAGCTATTTACTTGAGTAATATTTGTACTCCACTAGATTATCCAAAATCATTCATTGCACAAATTAATTGCTCCACAGGACATTTTGTGGTGAAAGAACTGTTTGAGAATGTGTCTGATGTGACTGTGTTGATGTAAATATTGTCATTATGAGCTAAAAGATAAATAGAAGGCTACAAAAATTTATCAGAGAAGTAGTATATTTATTCCCATGAGTAATGAAGAACATAAAAGAGTATTTCTCATTCTAGATCAATGTAATTTCAAATTAGAAACAACAGAAGATATGCAGTGTGTGTGACAGAGACAGTGAGAACATACTGGCTCTGCCTATTACACTCTCTGTATGGAATAAAACACCAAATTAGGAGTTGTAATCTCTGCTGCTGAACATTTGAAGATGCAATACGCACATCATAACATAATACCAGCTGTATCAGTTACTTTGCCATACAGATGATACTAATTTTCTTCAGCTGTATTTTCTCCAAATCAGGATTGTGATTAAAAAAAAAAAAAAAGAACAAGATTCATACACCAATTTACATAGCAACTTCTTATCAAGAACAGCTACAAAAATCAATCAATTAATACAACTTCATTCCCAACTATAATAATAGCTCTAGTTCTCTAATAATAGCATTGGAGAACATATCTATCAGGAAGCAGGTTTTCTTTGGGGCCTATAAAACATGTCATTAGAAAGATTTTCTGAATAAAATGTGTTTGGTCTTGTCCAACACTGAAAGCTGAACTCTTTTGCTGGATGAAAAACCACAAGAGAGGTCTTGACTTTTGATTGGCTTCTCTTGGTGTTACCCAGTAGAGACAGTCACAACTGCAGAGATCTACAGCTGTTGAAAGTACGTTTGGCTCCTAAAATATTCACTTTGTGAAAGGATAGGGGTCTCTGGTCTGTCTGTTCTAAGACTGTATTACATTTCAACATAAATAAAATGCTATATCCTGTAACATAAGTCATCAGCCCGCAATTCTCCAAAAGCATTTCCAGGGCAAGGCTATGGTAATCTGTTTCCTGGGCAAGGCACCTGAGCAACCCATTGCATCAAGACAAAATCACAACCCAGCATATTTGTGCTACTGGTTAACAACCGTGACAATTTTCTAATAATAGAAAATAAACAGCTGGATCAACTAAAATTTTTTTCATTCTTAATGTTACTAACAGTGATTATTTGTGACTTTACCAGTTCAATCTTATACATATTTTTAAACTCTACCAGGTTTACTTCTTAAACATGGCTCTTTCTGTGTGCTCTTCCTCATCAATCCTGATATTGTCTGTCAAACTCTGGACACTTGAACTTCACTAGTTTTTTACTTCCTAGCAAATTCTGCAGAAACAAAAGGTAGAATAACATAAACCAGAAATTATGTTATTTTGGCAGTTTGCTGTATATAGTTTTAGGAAGCTTGAAGCCTCTGCACAGGTGCATATTATGTTGTGTACAGGAATTTGAAGTAGTCATGACCCATAGCAAGGACTGTGACAAAATCAGCTTCACTTTATCTTCTCTGTAGAGCAGTTTTTAGAAGTTAGTCTTGATAATCACCCTCTATTCAGAGAAAAAAAAAGGCACCATATACAAAGAAGTTTGGGTCAGTCTGTCTTACCAGAACTTTATATTAAGATACAAAGATATGAGACTAAGAGAATGCAATTGCTTTATGATCAGGGTAAATACTTTCAATAATAGAATATCTCACCTTTGAAGCATCTTGAAAGTCATTGAAATGTGATAAAGTCAAAGTATGAATACCAAACCAAATGAAACCAATATCTAATCTCAGGCAGGAGAACAGGCCATTTTTGTTGTACTATCTACAGCATAAACCAGAGTGTGCTAAACATTATTTATGGATGCCATTTCTGCAGGTACAAAGGAAAATAAGATTTTCATATTCTTCTAACGTAAATTCCACTTTATTGATCTCAAACTTCTCTGCTCATGTATACAGTTAATAAACTTTATTTTATTCCTGCATCATGTCACACCACATCAGTAATCAAAAATCTAATGTGCGACAGCACTGTTCACTGTTTCCAAGACTATTCTGATGATACGGTTTTGTACACGCTCTAAAACTACTGTCACTGGAATGGGAAGCATCATCCTTTGAAGTATTTTCATAATGTGACTGGAATATGGTTCACTTTCATCAGTTACTCTTTGATTTATAAATGTACAGAAATTATCATCAGGCATGGCATATTGGACACTCATTTTATCAGTAAGAGCTAACTTAAAGATAGAATTAAAACTAACATCCAAGGAACTGCAGGTTGTGGGTAGGAAATTACTCCTCTCCTATACAAAATAACATTGACAAGAACAACCCACATCTGTGGAATGCTTTTGGTATGTAACAATGTTTATCTGCACTTACATGAGACACTTTTTACTGTTATGTCTCATACGTAACTCTAAAATTAATCTAACAGACAGAAAGAGAAGTGATGACAATAGTTATTTTATTTCACATTTCTGGCACAAGAGATAACTGCAGGCAAGCTGTAGTTATTTAAACCATCTCAGACTCATTTCCAGCAACAAAATTAGCTTTTTTCTTTTTTTTTTTTTTTAAAGCAGATACTACTAATGTGCAAAATTCAAGCTGTTATGATTCATTCATCATCTTTCTCAGGAGAAAGACAGCAATTTCTTCCTGAAGAGCCCTGGCCATTTTTTGTTTCTGAATAAGAGCCTATTCCTTAAGACTGTTACACTGTTCATTGATTTTCTTCACTGGAAATGATAAAACTATTCTCTCTGAACCATTCAGAAGAGTCCTGCAAGAAAACATTCCATCAAAATGAAACATATAGTATCAGGTATTATTTGATATTACATGAGTTATGTTTTTGATGCAATTTTCTCTCATGAACCACAAATAACTCTCTCAAACTGGGAATAAAATAGGTATCACATTCATGTATCAAGATAGGCTGTAGATACATAATTCATAGAAAAATAGACTGCAAATATCCTGGACGTAAAGGTACTTTGAAATTTGTACCTCCAGAGGGTAATAATTTTTTTGTTACATAGGACTATCAGTGCATTTATCCTCCAGCTAATAACTTTCTCTGAAAACCGGAACTGATTTTTTGAAACCTTACAATTAAAACAGAATTTAGTTGATTTATGAATTATAATTCTCTGTAGAGAGCTTGAAGTATGGTGAGTAATTCACATGCACTGACTGTAGCTGTATTATCAATATTGGTTGATAGTTTACTAACTTTATAGAAGGTCTTTGTTGTCTGGTTTTTTTTTTTTTCATTTGCTAGTATTCAGGGACTCGTGGCAACAAAGAACATTTATTTAACAATCCCAGTAAATTCATAATCTGAAACTGAATTCATTGCGGCAGATGTCTCCATTAATAATAATATTTATAATAGTTATTATAATAATGCTCCTAATGCTTTGCTAAAATTCTCCATGGTGGCACTAGGGAAATGATACGAATAAATTAACTCACTGAAATGAACTTGATAAACCAAAGCAATGCATAAGAACAGCATGGAGTGAGAGGGAACACTATAAACTCTGTAAGATTAAAATGTACTGGTAACATGGATAAAAACAATTTCAGTTGTTAGAAGAATAATTAACTGAAAGTTCCAAAATAAAGCATATTTCATATTTAGACCTTTACTTTTAGCTGTATCTTGAAACTTGCTTGACACCTGTTATAGAAAATGAAAAGATTTTGCCAAACTTTCTTGTCTTGAAGAAAATGAGAGATACTGGACAGGAAATCTTTGTTCAGTAACCTGTCTCAAAATACTGTTTGTTTTTTTTTTTCTGTTAAGTGTTGCTCTTTTAAGGCCAATGAAGGGATATGACCAAGAATTTTGTGTTTGAGCTTATATTTTTTCATCTAGCTTTCAGCTCAAGACGTCCTGAACTGAGTTTTGAAGCATATGCAGATTTTTCTGTCATGTTCTAGATCTAGTAGTGTGCACAAATCTTCCCATTAGAACTTTGATTTATATATCAAATGTGCTGCAGTTTTCATTTTTCTTTCTTCAACATAAAAGATCATGATGCAATAGCTGTTGCCTATTTTTATAAAGGTATATGACCAAGCCATATTATAAAATATCCCTGGATATATGAAAGCAAATCCTGAACTGGACTGAGTTGTCTTAGTTTCATTTGTTTTCAGTGGAGTTATAACAGTTTACACCAGTTGGCTGTATGCCTTTGTACTTACATATACTAGTGTTGTTATTGCTCTGTGGTGCAGGATCTACAAATCAACAAAAACTGTAATATTTTTAGGTTTTTCCAGAAACAGGAAAGATAATGTAATGGTTACTGTTTTGAAACTTTCTTTCAAGCACACTTAAATGAAACTGTAAAAAGATCTTTGAAATGAAAAACACGTGCAGAGCATCAACTGGATCACAATCAACAAAAAGACAGTGTCAAATAAATACACAAACCCCCCATATGCAAGTTTTCAAAGAGAACCACAAAATTTTAGATTTGTACAGAACTTAAATCCTAGCTTCTCTGTAGGGAGACAGAAACTGTAAACATTTTTAATTTTGGAGCTAGAAAACAGGTCCATGAAAACATACTTGTGCTGGGAAACAAACTGCCAGAGTACTGTGAAATGTTTTTAATCTGCTTCATCTTTTAAAGAACATTCTGCGTATCAGCTTCAATATAGATATATTCTGAAACTGTCTAGCATTTTATGACTATTAATAAATCAGCTCCAGTGGATGCACACTGAGGAAATCTAACAGATAGTGGGTTCTTGTCAGTTCAGTTGCAATCAGTAGAAATGATAGATCCTAACCAGCAAACATTTGTATGTATGATTCAGACGGGTGACTAACCATACTGAAAGATTACCCTTTACTCAGTGAAGCTACAGTATTGTGAATCAGGCCAGATCCTGCCAACTTTTTTACCCAGTTATGAAAGGGACTCCTTCTGGCAATAGTATCTTAGGAAGAGCATGATTGTAATAGAAATTGTGCCTCCCAACAGAATTTCCATTAAATCACAAATGCTTTAAAAAATTAAGTCATCCTCCTGATTTTCTGGTTCATTTTTTCACAACATCTTTATAGTATAGATAGTACTCTTAATACAATGGGCACTAATGAGAATACATAATATTCTCTATTCAGTGTTGCACTAAAGGATATGTACAAAGCACAGAAACTTGCTTTCGTTAAAATCTTACTGAATCTCAAATATGAGGCAAAATAATTATTTCTTGGATTCTTTCCTTTATGAACATGTAAGTATCAGTTGTATTTAAATCAACATTTAGAAAGTTAACTAAAACTAATAAGGCAAGAACTATAGGAAGTACTTAGTTCCTTTGAGCATTTAAAATGTTTTTTTCACACTTCTCCAGCAGTATGAAGCTCAGCTACTGTAGATTAAATCTTCTTTTCACATCTGGGCAGAAATAGCATAGGAAACCTTAATATGAACCTGAATGAGCCTGACAGAAGTTGATAAAATACCAAGCTATTTTTTTTGTTGATATGTAATTTATATTGCCCACTACTTTTATATCATATGTTAAAATTTTGAAGGTAAATATGAATATGAGTGAAATATTCCAATGAAACAGTTTACAGATGCCCTCTACATATTACATCTTATTCAATACAGAAGCTGTGTATAAGAAATTTTCTGTCTATTTTATATATTTTACAATCTTTGTGTTTGATTTTTAATAAGCTTTTACTTATGTAATGCCAACAGTACTGTTCTGGTGTGGTATGGCACACTATCACATTATACATCATATATGGCATTTTTAATGATTCCACTATTTGTACAACAGGCAATTTTTACTAAGGTCAATCTAATTTATATATGGACAGATAATAATCAGCCCTTAATGTTCATCATAGCTCTAAAACCTACGTAGCTTTTACCTACTCCCCCTTGCCTCCCCAACACGGTTGCTAACTTACCAGAATTTCATTTCTTATTTGAGCAGCTCTGAAAAAGCATACAGGGCTGGTTGATTCAAATGAATCTGAGGGACACAGATATCATTCTCTTATTTAGTCCATATTTGTCAATAAATTTGATAGCAGATTATCCACCCAGTGCCCACTATTAACACCTGGAAGGAGAGGCAACATTCAGTTGAATTTCTGCATTATTATTCAAAGCAGTTATTTCAAAGTCATCGAATAAAGGTCCTTACTCTCCAAAATTCAATGTCAAATGACAAGAAAGATCCCCTTTTACAGCCAGCTTTTCACAGTAATTCTTCTATTTAAATAACATTCAAAATTCTTGATTCAGTGATCAAAAGAAAAGCTTGCAACTCATTGCAAGCTCATTGTCTACAATATACATGATTGGTAGCCGGTTTGTTCCCTCCTGTTCTCCATACTGTTGTGAAAAATATGATGGTCACTCTCTCTACCTATTTTCCCCTCTCCTAAAAGCTCACAGCATTGCAGAAGACAAAAATATCAATTTTATTTCTCAGTTAAAGGAGCAAGGGTCTTGGCTTAAAGTGGAAATTTCCTCCTCTCTTTCTCTACAAATCAATGACTCTTACAACCATTACGCTATTAGGCAATGGATTTGGACAGAAAGCACGAATTAGCTGTAAATCAGAACACCTTGTAAAACTGCACCCGCAGGCACGCTATCATTGATTGAACAACCCATCATTACTTTTTTGCAAAGAAAAATTTGTTATGCTGGATTTAAAACATTATCTCTTATAAAAAAATTACTGATTTTTATCTGCCTACTGCCTCTTGCAATATTGGAGTACTATTATATTAAAAAAGTATCTCAGACCACTTTTTTGAATTACAAAATCTGCCCATACATGAGTTTGCCTCCATCATATCTGATCCAGTGACATCTATTGTAATCCTCTGACTTCAGTAATGGGAATCATGAAATCCAGGATATCTCAGAAATGAAAAGTGAAAATACTTCATTTTCTCTTTATTTCTTTGAAACTCCAAACAGCCTGGCTAGTATTACTGCTTGTATGTAACATCAATTTCCACCACTGCTAAATGTGTAAGATCTCAGATCATCCATTCACCCATGGCAGCACACCATGCAGACCCCAACCACAGCAGGGACTCCCCTTTTGGTCATTTGAGCTATTATAGGATTTTCTTACAAGGAAACAACTCTATTTATCATTTCTACAGCCAAAATAGAAACAGTCTTCTTGTGAGAACTTTGTGCTGCACTTTTAGATAAAGGCACGGTCACACAGGTGATGTACTTGCTGGTAAGTCGTGGGAGCTGGCCGTAGGCTGCCCTGTTACAGTGAGCTGGTTGAGTTTACCCTGCAGCCAAGGTGAGTTTTGCAGCACAGCACAGCCTGAAGGCCACGCTGGATGTGCAGCACAGCTCAGCACAGGCCTGGGCGTGCTCAGGTTGACTGAATTATGCATCACTAACTCCCTTATGTACAGTGGTCTTCTGGTCAGGATTACCGCACTTAAATTTCACCACTCTTAGACCTGTTTGTTTCATTTCCACCACTTTAAGGACAGCTATCCTTCCAGATGCTTAAAAACAAAATTTGCAATATTTGCATTTACTTGATCCCCAACTGGCTAAGCAAAGCTTGGTAGAAGAAAGACATTTCAGTGACTTAACTTTTCAGACATCGTACAAAATATATAAACTTTGACATACTTCATAAAGCAAACCAATAAAAATCAAGAAATTGATATTCTGGGAAATCTTGTTGGCTGTCCTCTAATTTATTATTTAACTATGATTTGTATGATTTTTGATAGTCTCACGAAATAAATTTTTTAACCATTTTTTTATTTGCTCGATGTGATAAAATCTGAATACCTGAACTATAAAGGGTGATGCTTAAAGGTCACAGAAGTAACTTCTGAGATATTCTTTTGTAGGTACTTAAACTGATAAAATGTATTTCAGTGTGAGAGGTTAACTTCTGTTTTGGAACCTAAAATTTAATGTGTATCACAGGCAGAATTATAACTCAATTATCCTTTAACTATACATTCTCAGGATAAAATGCTCTCATTCCCATGACTCCAAAACCTAAGCATGACTCCTTCTGCTATCCTTTTGATTAAACTTTAATATTTAACACTTTCTTGCCTTCCTAGCTTGCCTATGCCAAGAAATCTGTCTGATGAGAAAATTCTGTACAGTGAACTCTCTGCTGCCTTTGATAGGAACAAACCCAAAGATGTTTGTATCTTTGAAAAATGACCACAGCTGTGAGGCTGTGCTGGCTGCTTTACAGGACTTTAAAAGTTAAATTTGTGCTGGAGACACAGTAAAAATGTAAGGACAATTAACTAGCCTTGCATTTCATTGCATATGGATGTTGGCATATTTTCAGATTTATTTTAAATAACAACAGAAAATTGTTATAATTTGACAAAACTCAAAAGCCAGATATATATTCTCCACAGACTAGGTATGCAACATCATGAATAAAAGTTCTAGTCCCTTTGGTTTGGTTCTCTGCAACCATATCTGTGTTTCTATGGAAAAATGGGTCTAGCTTTTTACACAAAAGAACCTGTCTGAATATGTTACACTGAGCATGTAGGTAGGAATTGTTTTCTAAAGCCAAAAGCAATAATTTTGTGTCCTGAAAGACAAGATGTGATAACACTTACCACAATTGGTGTTCAATGTCTTGGGGAAAAGCCCCCCTTCCCAGCCCCCAAAATCGGAAATACACAAAAAACACTAGGAATTTAAAAAGGAAAGAAAGAATAAATTCAGTCCCTGGGAGTTTAAGCTAGATATCCAATCCATGAATCTGGACCAATAGGTCTTTAATTGGATGTGTTTTGAGACCTGTTAAGCAGTTAAGGGCAGCATACAGTCAGTTAGATGAGTTAAAAAATGGAGAAAGCTATGCTAAAACCCCTAGATTTCTAGTTCTGCAAAGAAAAGATAAGAATGATGATGATTCTCCCAAAGGCAATTTATCAGTAAGAGGAAACACTTTTCTCACCCAGAATATACTTATCCAACTTAACTGTGCTTTTTATGCAGATTACAAAGAATATGGGTTGTTATTTGTCTTTAAAATTCTGAAGAATGGCTACTTCGAGAAATTAGCAGAGAACAGGGAACATGACTGCAAACCTTAGCATGATCACCAGCCTTGGTAATCCTCTCAGCACAGGCTTTGGTAATACTAGGCCTTTCTGTCCTTTCTGGTAAAAACCAGAAAGATTGTCAGTCTGTCGAAGTCAGCATGCATAGCCTTCATTGTTGGACCAGAATCTCAAGGGACATTCTTGATTCTAGCAACAAAGGCATCTCCAAAATTTCATGCCAACAGCACATGAAACTGTTTAGGGGTACGGAACTCTGTTACCTGCTCTTCCTGCCCCTACAGTAAAAAGTGCTTTCACTAGAAACACCTGAGCCCCAGATTCAAATGGGAAGAAGAAGGAGGAGGGAGTCTTTCACTTGAAGGCAGAGAAATAAAAATACCTTCACAAGAGTTCCCTTGTTCCAGCAGATAAATATAGCTTCCTATTTCTACTTGTGATGTTGTCTTAGTACAGAAAGAGATTTCTAACATAAGATCGTTCCAAAGAGACCAGTAATTAGAAAATCCTTTAATGTTACAGTAACCCCAAAATTCAAAGCAAAAAATGAACCAGAGACATTAAAGCTGTTCTTTGTGAAGATTTTCAGTGCTTTACTCTTAGGAGTGCAATGGATTTAACTAAGGCTGGACAAAATGATTTTTGTTACATCCCTGATAATTTTTACAAATTTAAATTAATTTATTGTTCATGTGGAAAAAAAAAATCTGATCTTGGATATCTTTTTAAATAACATAAGTAATAATAATAGTATAAATATTTAACAATGGTGCCCACACAAGACAAAACCTTGAAAGGAAACATTATGTTGATGCTCATAAATCTCATCCTAGACAGTGACAGAGTCCTGTCATTACAGGAAGCTTTCCTCTGCTTCCAGCAGATAAGGAAGCATACCATACTCATGACATTAATCTCCCCCACAGTAAAACACAAAACCTTAATAATATCTGAGAGCACATGTATGTCCTTGCATCCCTAAATCCTGCCAAAAACTCACAGAAGCAGGCAGTGAACTCCTAACATTGTCATCAACCATTTTTGCACTCTGAAATGGATTAAAGATGAGGATCTAGGCATTTGTTCCTTTTATTTCATGCCTAAAACACTGTCGCACATAAGATCTGTCTTGTTCCCCTGCCCTCCCAAATGTCCTGAAACAAGCCATAAGTCTATACCACAGTGTCTCAGTTTTTACAGAGGGAATCTAGCAATCACCTGTGAAAAATGGCGACAAATGGAAACCATCATATAAGGGTATTTCTTTACTATTATTAATTGAAGACAATAACCTCTAAAATGAAAATGTTCCTTTCTGGTTAACCCAATCAATCTATGACACCAAACAAGCTTTAGACCTGCTGGGCTGGTACACCTCCACTGCTTTTCTGACCTCTTTGATAGTGTTCCGATTTACAGTGGATCTTATTCTTTACCAGACCCTAGGAAAACTGAGATCCTGCACCAGATTTAAATCTCTAGGTAGTTCTGTAATAAAAATGCCACCCAAATGACAGATAGATATTTTTAAAATTGAAATGTATTCATTTTTACTGTAAATTTAAATTACATCAGAGTACTTTTTGCAGTGTTTTTGAGAAGGTTAAATGCAGCAAAATGTGGAGGCAGTTTTATTTTTGTTTTATAAGTCCGCATTGTATTAAAGTTTGTGCGACAACATTACTATTGCAGTCTTGGCTGTCCCTAGTGTGACCTATTGTACTGTCTGAAATCGTAAAAATGACGTTTTATAAATCCAAGGCAAGTTTATGGTTAAGTTAAAAAGAAAATAAAGGGGTAAAGTGGCTACTGCCAGTTAGACTGGAGAAAGTAAATTTTTTTCCTGTTTTTCTGTTTTTGCTGGTTTTTTTTGTTTGTTTGTTTGATTTTGGTGGTTTTCTTTTGTTAAGCAATCCACACTAGCTGGGAAACAATGAATCCAGGGGCTGTTTCTGAAACTTGATATAGTATTAAAAGGATATGTGAAACATGTGGGTTTCAAGGTGCAAGATATATTGCAAAGGTATTCTGGAGTCAGAAAAAAGTAAGTTCAGTTTCAAGCAATAATAGGTGTTATTCCATGGAAATCTAGTTTTATTTTGCATTTCTTTGCTGGAGTCGAGGTGAAGCAGTGGGACAGGGAGAGAATCAGAAGGGTAAGAGTGAGAAAAACTTGTGGGTTGAGATAAAGACAGTTTAATGGAACAGAAAAGGAAGGGAAAATAATAATAATAGTAATAGTAATAGTAATAGTAATAGTAATAGTAATAGTAATAGTAATAGTAATAGTAATAGTAATAGTAATAGTAATAGTAATAATAATGATAGAATATACAAAATGAGTGATGCACAATGCAATTGCTCACCACCCCTGCTGACCGATAACCAAGTAGCAATCGCTACTTCCTGGAACACGCCTACCATTCATATACTGAGCATGACGTCATATGGTATGGAATACCCCATTGGTCAGTTGGGTTAGCTGTCCTGGCTATGCTCCCTCCCAGCTTCTTGTGTACCTGGCAGAGCATGGGAAGCTGAAAAGTTCTTGACGAGCGTAAACACTACTTAGCAACAACTAAAACATCGATGTGTTATCAACATTATTCTCATACTAAATCCAAAACATAGCACTATACCAACTTTTAGGAAGAAAATTAACTCTATCCCAGCTGAAACCAGGACAGTCATGAATACAGAAATATTTATAATAATTCCTCTAATTCTTTTGTCTGCATTAAATAGGAATAAGAGGGCAAGAGATCAACTAAAAGCAATCATTTCTGCCTTATTTGAGACAAAAGTAAAACAGGACCCTGAATACGTGCTGGCAGATCTTTAGTGTAAGAAAATGTCACATTTTTTGTGGAGAATTACCCTTCTAAGGCTAAAACTTTGCTATATCTTTGCTTTGAGAACTATGTAGCCAAAATGCTCTTAGGATTGATTCAAAATATTCTTGCACAAGATAAAAAGTTGTTTTATGCCCAAATTTGAGGTGTGCTTTTTTTATTCTATTGGAGGGAAAAAAGTTAGAAACATCATTAAAATCTTAACTGGAATATCAGTTGTAGTAACTTGATTAACTTAGTATCAGAGCTTAATAATTTATTGTTTTAACTGGACGACTATGACTTTGTTATGAATATTTGTCAATGAAAACATGTAAAAAGGCATTTAACTTGCCTTTGTGCTTGTTACAATCATAATTCAAAACCAGTGACTTGTGAAATGATTACACATTTCAAGTGTCTTGCAGGATGACTAAGTCACAGACATTCCTTTTGACTACTTCTCTGTTCTACTCAGTCATTACCTGCAATATCTTAAATGTGTCAATCATTTAATGAAGTGAATGATGTTATTATTACAGCTCTATTCTGAAGCCTGATATTGTGGTCATTGTCTTACTATGAAAAGTATAATTCTCTATGAGAGACAATGTCTTGAATAATTTCTTACTGATCAGCATACTAATGAAACATTGCACATCAAAATATTTGTTATGCACTTATCAGTTCCTATCAACTGTCCATGACTCCAGAAAATGTCTTTTGGTTTTCCTTCTGGGAACTTTTCCTCTTCCAGAATTTCTGTTAATATCTTTTCCTTCCACCACCATGCCCCATTCCCTCCACACTTCTCATTCATTTGAGAATGAGGGGAGAGCTTCAGCTTTTCTCCTAATGGGGAGGTTGATTAGAAACTGAGGGTATTTACCTCTTAGTTACTGAGAGTCCAGTCAGCTATCAGGAAACACTGACTGGACTCAAGTTTAGACACCTTAAATACATATATATCTTTTGGAATATACATACCCCAAAGATGCATAGTTCAAGTAGACTTACAAACTTTTTAACAGTATAGCCTGGAGAAGAAAGATGTGCCTATGAGATAAATGCGAGCTGATGTGACTCAAAGAAAAATAGCACACTTTCATTTATATGCAGAAGCTTTCTCAAAAACATTTGTTTGTATTCTTTTCATTCACTACCCTGGAGAAAGAGGGTTACCTGAAACATGCAAAGGAAACTGTGTAAACCTCCTCTTTCTTGTATAAGTACCTGGAAAAGAAATCCAGGGATGAGACCGTAGGAGCTAATTATGTTCTTTTCCCAGCCTTTTAGAGAAGTTCAGTAACATTTTTGGCTATGGTTTGGCTATGCAGAATACTAATCAGGGAATGATACCATTGTATCATGCTGATTACAAGTCATGGCTGCTAAGGATGTTGCCTGAGCGCCTCACTCACTTTCCTCAACTTCCTATAACTTTCCAGGAGAACTTGCCTTCTCCTGCTGCCTCTTTTATAGGTGTATAAAAGGTGGTGATTAGAGCTGAAACTCTTCTTGTTTAGATCATAAACTTTACAAAACAGGTTTCTCCTTTCCTGCAGTGACTTGTGACCTTAGTATTTCCATTGCGGATAGCTAGATACCATCCCTTTTCTTTAGTTTTTGCCCTTGCTCATTGACAATTATTTTTCCGTGATCTCCTGAAAATACCGGGCAGACCTAAGGCAGCCTCAGTTGTAAAAACATTCCAGTGCTTCTTGGAAAGATTAGACAACATTGTACTGAAATTCTGGCAGAGCTTACTCACTTTTCCACACTAATAGGAGGGATTTTTCTCTCTAAATTTCTTTACCCCATTTTGTCTTTTGACCTTCATTCTCCATTACACTTCACCTAACACATAATCTCAAGAAAATATATTTCTTTTTCTGGGAAAAAAAAAGGATGCTTTTGACGTTAGTCTCTTGTCTCTACTTCAATTTATTCACAGAACTCAGATTTATTACATGCTTTTGGTATTTTGTAATAAAACAGAAGGAGATGACGTTAATTAAGTATGCCAAGGGACAATGCAATCACATTTTGATTATTAATACATTTTAATCCGTGATTTGGTTAAAATGTTCTCCCTTTGAAGGGCTGTTGCATTATTAATATGTGATCACATAAATTTACCCTGGTGCTTCATTTTGCCAATACTGTGGCTACAAATTATTAAATAGCAATAAAAATCAAGCTTATTAAAGAAAAGCTGCTACACGGCACTTAACTGAATCCTGCCTTGATTTGGGCTGTTAAGATATTTGGAAAGCAGACTTGCTGTAAGTTTGTAAGCCTTGTAACATTCTAAAATGTATGTTCATTTTGTGTTAAAAACAAGAAAATGTAATGTGCCTAACCATATTTGACAGCAATTATGATATAATTGTATTGAATTTTAAAATATCTGTTAAGCCTCAGGGTAAAATATTGCATAGAAAAAGGATTCATCTTAATAAAAATAAGAGGAAAACCTAGGGACTGGTGGGCAGCCAAACTTTTTATCTGTTTTCCCCTATAAAATTGCATTTATTTGCATTATAGGATTAAAGTTAATTACATTATTTTTTCCTTTAGTCTTACAGCCCAAGGGACGTTGTATCAATTTATATGACCAAGTTCCTCTATGCAGCAAGATTCTTGCTGTGATTGGATTGAAGTTGTTAATAGAAGATATATGCATAAGATGGTAACAAGACATTTGGTCTTTGACAGATTTTGTGGACCCATCACTATCAACAGCTGCTTCCTAAAGCTCAGTAGAAGCAAAAGCCATTTTTCTTGGTAAGGCAAGACATTATCTTCCAGCTGATCAGATATTTGCTGAGTTTTAGGATTCCACATCTTTCCTGTACTCTTGCCTCACTTTTGCTACTGCTCCATGGTAGAGCTCCCAGTTCCACAGGAGCACCTCCATGTGCTGCTTAGGGGCAAGTAGGACATGATCAGGAAAAGGATAATCTTCTAAGACTCTGCTTCAGGGCTCGAGATGTTTTTGTGTTTGAATCTATAATTTCTGCTATACAAAGATTTGCTCTACGCTGCAAAGTTCAGCTATGTTGCACGGAAATGTTTGTGTGTCTACATGTGTCAGAGGAGAAAATCTCCCCTCCTACGTACTTCACTCCACCCAAAATAGACCTAGGTACACCAGCTAAATGTGACTTAGTTTATAGCCTTCAGGAAAGTGGTTTAGCTTTGATGGGCTGGCTCTATCTGGTGTTTCTCTACTTCAGGCTTTGCCAATGCAGTTATGCCAATGGAGAGTCTATAAAATAAATATTTCTTTAATTCCAACATGGGAAGGGAAGGAGAATGAATTAGAAAAGTCCTTGAAGAAATTGATTACATCCAACTTTCTGATTCCCGGCAGAAGTCCATTCCACACATTTTTCTCTCATGCAAAAATTGTTGATTGATAAAATTATTCCACTGCACAGGGTTACTTCGTGTTTATGATGAATATATTTTTTTCTGTTGTGAAAGTTTTGAAAATGAAAGTGAAAAGCATATTGAAAGTGTATACTACGTATATTATTGCTTTATATATTATTATATATTATTATGTATATTATTGCTTGTTATACCCTAGAGATTTTAGCTGTACCTTAAACCAGCATTGAAGAACATCAATCTCTAAATAGGAATCTTTCTAAATTTTTTAAAATTTCTTTTTGAGGAAATGAAAAACTAACGTGAAACATAATTGTTAATAAAATAAGATCTTCAACAGCAATCAAAGTTATCTATTGGCTATAGATGAGAACAGCAGGAGAAGTAGAAAGTGGAAATGTGTGAGCTAGTTGGTAAGTAAAAATCAGAATAGTTGGTATTTTTGGTTGGTATGAGTAGTTGATATTCCTTCTTCAAAGTCAAAAAGAAATGTGGGCTTAACAATTGCTGCTTCTATTGTGGGGCTTATGCCAGCAGGAGGTTTTTCAAAGAAAACTTATTCTAATCTAACTCAGTATGCTATCCTAATCTAACTCAGCGTGTCCTTAATGACTGTTGAAATTCTAGAATAACCGTAGCCTAGAATAGCCATCATTCAACCTCAAAAGCAAAGTTTGTGCATGAGACTGTATGTGTTTCAGAGGTTGCTGATTCTATTAAAGACGCAATAAATCCTATGAGTTGTATATAACATTGCTACAGTTAAGTTTGTGCCAAAATTTGAGTGCAGTCCTCATGAGATCATATTTTTTCAGAACCAGAAATCTATAGAATCCAGAGAAGCATCAAATATTTAAGTGCTAATCCTAACTACACCTGAATGCCAAATATTTGAAGTTCAGCCATCAATCATCTGCAAGTCAAATATATTCCCAGTTATCTGCAAATGATTCAGTTTGTAGTAATAATTCAGATATCCTTTCTGGATTACTGTGCACTTCTTCAGTCTGGAAAAAATTCGATCACATTTATATGGTTATCTGCAGTGTGGACTAGTGAGATTAGGTCATTGCTAGCTCAAGGGTTCCATGCTTCAGGAGCAGTGTGATTGACTTTTCTCCCTCCATTAGTCCCTATTTTTATAGTCTAATGTAAATTACATTTTTATTATTTGTGGTTTTGTTTTATTTGGGTTATCCCAGTCTTTAGTGACCCTAGAGAACAGAAAGTTGAGCGAGGCTGATTTATTCTTTGGGTCTTATTCAATCAGAGGGACTTTTAACCCACAATTAGTGACAGGCTTTAAAAAGAAAGTGAGCAAGATACAATGCATAGGGATTTTTCTCTTTTCCAATTACATTTTAATAGAACCATTACATTGTTAGACAATCAATTGGCTTTGTGTTCAAGAAACATCTTACAGAACAGTTATAAACTAATATTATTGTTATTAACTAATTCCAGTAACTGGGGTAATAGAGCTTTATTGCTACCTCAAAACTTCTCTATTCTAATTTTTTTTTCAGTGTTTCCATCTCGCACACGCAGGCTATGATTACTTGGAATGCAACACGCTAATGATTTATCCTATCAGAAGTTCATTATCAACTCAGAAATTCAAAGTTTTAAATGGAAATCCAGCTTTTGTCAGTGAATTTTAGAAATCTGAATTTCTGTAAAATCATGCAGGACATATCTCACATGAGACAGTAATGTCAGAGTTTTCTTCACAAAGCAGCAGTCGAACATTTTGAATGTGTTATAATAAGTAGAATTAAGCTGAGTAGCTAAACTGATACTAGCTAAAATGAATAATGTACAAACTGAAGAACCATCAATACTAGTGTAGTGGCAGTTAAAGAGAAAATTTAAATTTTAATTAGCATTTAACAAACCAGAACTTTCCTATTGCACAATCCTTAATGGATTGCAACAATAAAGGGAATTCTGCTTTCTCAGTAAATAATATTTGAAAGACAAAATTGAGCATATAGAATCTTTTTTTTATTATTATTAGTAAAAAGCTATTCCAATTCTTGAAAACTTTCAACATTTTCTAACTCAACAGGGACTAAAGAAATGGATTGATACTGAATCTAAATCAAATGCTCAAATACTTCTCCGAATCTTGCCCTAAGGCCATTTTAGAGTGACAACAGGGGGCAGCTATAACAAAGCAAGCTGAAATAAAGCCAAATACTGTCATTATAAACAGTAAGTGAGCAACAAAAAGACCAATTACAAATATCCTCCTACCTTGATTTTCAAGGAATCTCTTGTGCTGTACATACAGTGAAATACTTTCACTCAAATGCACCAATAAAGAAGTGAAGAAGCCCTGTTTGCAGGTAAACCTAGTGGCTCTTGTTTGTCCCTGATGTGAGATCATCTCATGTCAGAGAGACAAGTTATTTGTGAAAAAAATTTTGGCTTGCTCCACTTTAACAGAAAGGGCAAACTTTTCTTGAAAGTTGTTTCTTTCTAAATCTAAAATATCATAAACTTGATTTCATATGGATCCTACTAGTCTGTCAGGTCCTTGACAAATGTTTTATTCAAATAAGAAGAGATTACAGTTGTTTAAGCAATCTTCTCCTAAAAAATGCGGCATATCTGTTGCAATTATAATGCAAACAGAAGTAAATATTAAATGACTAATTTCTAAATGACCCTTTCTCCTAACAGAGAATAGGTCAAAGAAATTTGGTTTTGTGTAGAAAATCAATCATCTGACTTAAATCATATCATCAGTCATTATGTTTCTCTTGGGAAACTCCCCTTCAGTCATCACTTGTTGAGACTAAGATAGCTTGCATCTACACACAGTGCCCTCCACCCTTCCTTTTCATATGGCAGCTGTTCAGGATAACTTAAATCAGATATAGAATAATGAACCGGTAAAAACAATAATAATAACAAAAATTCAGACTCAAGAGATGCCTAACACAATCCTTTGTTTTGATAATGCTGAAAAATGGGCTTCCTGTAGCTTGCAGAAAGCAAGGCCTGTGACTGCACGACCTTCTAAAGCACAAGGCCCTTCAGACGCTCTCTGTAATATGGGTAGATGTGGAAATTCAGCTGAGTCAGGAGCATAACCTGAGCAGGAGGGACTAGGCACAACATAACAAACTGCACGTTTCAGAAACCTCCAGTAGGGGACAAAAACATTACTCTTACACAGTGGAAATGGAGAAGGGAAGTATTCTCAGTCACTAGCAACAGTTCTTACTTTACTAAGAATGAAACAGAGTTGATATATATTTTAGTATAACATAGTAATTCTATAGTATTATATATTACAATATTATATAATATAATATTTATAACAATGTATTGTTATAAGTGCATGGGTATATAATTATAGTATAAATGAGTTAACAGTTACAACTAACACATTAATATAGGGTTTAGTTTCATTCTTGCCTGGTTAATGTATTAAACCTCTTTTAAAGTTCTAATTGATACTGATTTCCTATATTCAATTCATGCACAGGTATGAACAAATGTTCAATTGTTTAAGGAAATAGTGGATGGGACAGCCTGGGAAACTGTCCTCAGGGATAAAGGAGCAGAACAGAGCTGGCAGCTATTTAAAGACATTTTTCTTAGACCCCAAGAACTCTTGATTCCCATTTGTAAGAAATCAGACAAGGAAGGCAAGAGACCAGCACAGCTGAGTAAGGACCTCCTGGTCAAACTAAAATGTAAGGAAGAAATGCCCAGGCACTGGAAGCACATCCTGGGAAGAATACAGGGATACCACCTGGGTGTGTAGGAACGGCATCAGGAAAGCCAAGGCACAGCTGAAGCTGAATTTGGTAAAGAATGTGAAGAATAATAAGGGTTTCTACAGATACATTGGTCAGAAAAGGAAGACAAAAGAAAATGTACCACACCTCCCCCCGCCCCGGTAAGTAGGACAGAAGAACTAGCGACAACTGATAAGGAGAAGACTGAGGTACTAAACAATCTTTTGCCTCAGTTTTCACTGACCATCACTCTTCCCACATCTCTCGAGTCCCTGAACCTCAAGTCAATGGACTGGGGGATTGAAGTCCCATCCATTGTAGGAAAAGATCAGGTTCGAGACCACCTGAGGAACCTGAACATGCAGGTTCAAATGCATCCCAGGTCCTCAGGGAACCAGCAGCTGTAGTTGCTAAGCCACTCTCTCCATCATATTTGAAAAGTCATGGCAGTCAGGTGAAGTCCCCAGTGACTGGAAAAAGGGAAACTTCAGACCCATTTTTATAAAGTATAAAAAGGAGGACCTTGGGAACTACTGACCAGTCAGCCTCACCTCTGTGCCTGGTAAGATCATGGAACAGATCCTCCGGGAAGATATGTCAAGGCATATGGAAGGCAGGGCGGTGATTCAAGACAGCCAACATGGCTTCATCAAGGGCAAATTTTGCATGACGAATCTGATGACCTTCAACGATGGAGGCGCTGCATCAGTAGACAGGGGAAGAACTACTGCTGTCATCTACCTGGACCTGTGTAAGGCCTTTGATACGTTCCCCCCCCACCCCCAACATTCTTGCTGCTAAATTGGAGAGATATGGGTTTTTTTAGATAGACTATTTGATGGATAAGGAATTGGCTGGACAGCTGCATTCAAAGAGTTGCAGTCAATAGCTCAATGTCCAAGTGGAAAGCAGTGAAGAGTGGTGTTCCTCAAGGGACACCTATTTAATATCTTCATCAGTGACATAGACAGTGGGATTGAGTGCACCCTGAGCAAGTTTGCAGTTAACAGCAAGCTGGGTGGTGCGGTTGATACACTTCAGGGAAGGCATGCCTTCCAGAGGGACCTTGACAGGTTTGAGAAGTGAGCCAATGTGAACCTCATGAAGTTCAACAAGCCCAAGTGCAAGGTTCTGCACCTTGGTCGGGGCAATCCCCAATATCAGTATAGACTGGGTGATGAATGGATTGAGAACAGCCATTTGCATAAGGGCTTGGGGATATCGGTAGATTAAAAATTGGATATGAGCTGGCAATGTGCACCTGCAGCTCAGAAAGCCCATCCTGTCCTGGGCTGCATGGCCAGCAGGTCGATGCAGATGATTCTCCCCCTCTTCTCCACTCTTCTGAGACCCCACCTGGAGTACCGCATCCAGCTCTGGGGTCCCCAGCAAAAGAAAGACATGGACCTGTTAGAGCAAGTCCAGTGGAGGGCCATGAAAATGATCAGAGGGCTGGAACACCTCTTCTATGAAGAAAGGTTGAGGGAATTGGGATTGTTTAACCTGGAGAAGAAAAGGTTTCAGAGTGACTTTGTTGCATCCTTTCCACACTTTTAATGAGGATTTCTCCTTCAAGAGGGAAAGAGACTTTTTACCAGGGCCTGTAGTGATAGGACAAGGGGCAATGGTTTTAAACTGAAGAGGGTAGATTAGATAAAAAAATTCTGTACTATGAGACACTGAAACAGTTGCCCAGAAACATTGTGGGTGGGTTTAAAGTCAGGTTGGATGGACCTTTGAGCAACCCGATCTAGTAAAGGATGTACCTGTCCATGGCTGGGGGGTTGGAACTAGATGGTCTTTGAAGGTTATTTCCAACCCAAACCATTATATGATTCTATGATCATGAGACAGAAATAAAACATGTATCTATCACTGATACTTTAGACAGGCTGTGCACAACCTTACCAATGTCAAATTAGCTTCATCTGGATGACATTGATACCTTATGGTGTGCTTCCAAAGTTGCAAATATAACTATAAAAAGTGACAGACATAGTAACTACCGCAGTACAGGTGTGAGAATGCATAAAAGCTGCTAACTCAGCATCATTAATTTTATACTTCTTGACAATTTGATTTTAACTCTTAGAACCCGTCTGTTCGGGCTTTACACTGCTGAGCATTTAATCATGTGGGTAGTGTCAATGAAGCAGAGAAGAGCGCACGGAGCAAGTAAGAGATTATCAGAGTGTGAAATTCACCCTTGTGCAGAGAAACAATACATATTTTATGTTCTATTGTTGTTTCACTGAGAAGAGCATAGGTTGGGAAATAAAACTTTTCCTTCTGTGAAGTTTTCGCTATCTCTCAAGTGATCCTGTACACACTGGGATGAAACAGAAGACATACTCCATATAGCCTCAGTGACAACGACATTAATCTGGCATGTGGGAGACACAGGTTCAAATTCTAGCTGTCTTTCTTTCATTGAAACTTTAGATGAATACTTAGATCACTGTTCTAGGATAGGTCAAGTTTGCTTTATTTTTAGCTATTAAATCCTAGATTTTTTTTAATTGTTCATAAAAACAATGTCCTTGCAGAACATTTGCATTAAATATCTCTGTTGTGACAAACTGAATTTTGCATGTGAAAAAAAAAGAAGTCCAAATGCTTTCACCAGGAACCAGATGTCATATTAATTTTATCTGTAACATTCAAAGCCTTCATTGAGCATATTGTCAACTGGACTGAAGCATAGATTATCATTCCAGACAAAAAATAGAATGTGGTTTTGACAATAATTTGCAAATCCTTAAAATTGCAGTTTATTCAGTATTTTCAGGGATCACTAAGATACAGTAATTGTTATTATATAATTTGTGATTATATGATACAATATATAATAAGCACATAAACTTTCATATGTATTGGTCAGCCAAAACACATAATATGGAACAAAGTTTGTATTTAGTCATTTTAGATAATGGTTTCTCAATTAATCAATGCACGACCTTTTCATGCAGAGATAACATCAGCGTCCTATCTTCTATTTTGTTTTGTGTCTCTATGGTATGATGCATTCTATATTGATCAGGGACTTGTTTAGTGCTTCAGACATCTTAAATTAGGAGAGTCCAATATAAATTAGGATGTCCAATGCAGTGTCAAAAATGGAATCTTCATTACTGCTTTAATATTGATCTTGGATATTTCCATTTTCAGCACTCATATTTTCTAAACCTTTGCAATGACTGAAAAACAACTGAAATGAGCCACTGTGCTCTTTCTAGTGGTATAAATGTATGGTCAAGACCAATATATTTTTAGCACAAATATTTTTTTGTTATGTTTAATCACATGTATACCTGTGTTGGGTTTACGTGTCCAGGTTTTGGCAGTGAGGGGCTGCAGGGGTGGCTTGTGAGAATAGGCCAGGGGCTGCCTTGTGCCAGACAGACAGTTCCAGCCAGTTTCAGCTGGCTCTGCAAAGGACCCACTGCAGGACACAACTGAGCCCATCAGCAAATCTGATGGTGCCTCTTTGGGGAGAGGAGAAAAAAAAAAAAAAAAAAAAAGGCAAAACACTGCACAGGCAGTGAGGAGTAAGGGAAAAAAAATGTGAGAGAAACAGCCCTGCAACATGAAGATCAGTGAAGGAAGGGGAAGAGGTCCTCCAGGTGCCAGAGTAGAGATTGTCCTGCAGCCTGTGGAAGAGACAATGGTGATGCAGGTTGTCCCACTGCAGCCTGTGGAAAAGACCATGGTGGAGCATGTATCCACACTGCAGCCCATGGAAGACTCCATGCTGGAACAAATGAATATGCCCTGAAGGAACTGCAGCCCATGGAGATCCCATGTAGGAACAGGTTTATCCTGAAGGCTTCAGCCCTTGGAGAGACCCCACACTGGAGCAAGGAAAGAGTGTGAGGAGGAAGGAGTGGTAGAGAGGAACTTTTATGGACTGATCATATCTAAAATGGACCTGAAACTGCTGTGGGTAGAGCAAATTGTCTTCCATTTTCTATGCCAGCCTTCGGAATGTCTCATTGAGAGAAACCATTGTTTTATGGTAACACCTGCATCCAGAACTTTAATTGAATCATTTATCAAGGAGTTAGCCTTCTTAAATCAGTAAATGTCTATATTTAAATAATATTATTTACTCATTTTAAAGGGAAGCTTAGTACATGTTCTCTCATGTTCTCGTGTTCTATTTCTTGTATGTTGGTGAAGCCTGAATTTCTTAATTCAAATCATATATTACTGAATATTCTTTTTGCTGTATCAGCTATAGTGCATACAGAAAATCTTACAGAGAACCTTTAAAGATTCAAGTAACCAGTTTTGGAAGAGGTATATGAAGTGGAATTAGATAAATGTTAAGAACATAGTTATCTTTCATTTTGCCCCCAGAAGACTTATTAAAATATTTCTAATTCATTCATGTTACTATAAAAATATGAACTAGAAAGTCTTTAGTCTGAACATCTTCGAAGCCAGTATCAGAACCCTCAGTCAAGTTTGCTTTAGAAAGAAAAGCTTCAAATTACTACTTCAAAGTATTAACTTAGCTCCTATATGTTCATGTTTTAATTTGTTCCCTCATTTAATTGCTCCCAGTAACAAACATTTCTAGGAACTTAAATCAACCAATTTTTTGGTATCTCTGATTATCAACAGCTAGATACATTCATTCAAGTTCATTTTGTTTCTTTAGTGATTTTATTGCTATAAATTCCTATTTTTTCCTTGGATTTTTTCTGTTTATTTGTTTCTACTTGAACTGATATTTCTAGAATAACCATATAAACAGGTCTATGGCTATTTAACATTTCCCTCAGAGTCAGTGTTTCATGTTGGCTGAACCACTTTCCTCATGAGCAAAATAAAGAATATTTGAGATATTGCCGCTTCCTACCACTGAAGTCAGGTTTACCAGAAATTTCATTACCTATCACTATTCTAGTTTCTCAGCTGGAAACATACGCAGCCCTCAAAACTTTTCATTATTCATGCTCTGCTTTCTGAAAAACTGTGTTTGCATACTGACCATATTTGCGTGCTTTTTAAAGTAGCTGGTGAAGTGAAACTGTTGAATTCAAAATGGAGGGGGGGTTTGTGTTGGATTTTTTTTTGTGGTTAGTTTTTGTGGTTTTTTTTCCTAAAAAAATATTAAAATTACATTTTTAGGATCTGTGAATGTCTTATTTTTCTCTTAATTTTTTTTTCTTTTCCGCTGTAATAAGAAGACCCATTAGAAGGGTTCTTATTTTCTTCATAATGCTCATAGTGCAGGAAGGTAGCCTTATTTTATTACAGACTTTTGAAGATGCCAATTAGTTTTATATCATTCTCCATTTTATATTCGTGTTATTTCTTCTTAATGTCTTTCGTGTCTTATCCATATGAAAATGTTTAAAGTTTTATTCTTAAAATCCAGTTAAGATCAGATAACTATCAAGAAAAAAGGAAATATTATCTATGTAAAGAATTATGGTTGTTAAGCCACTGCTTATACTAAAGATACTTTTAGCCACTTCCCAGCACTGCTAAGACACACCTATAAAAGCATGAGGCAGAAGTAAAGCAAAGAAAGCCACATTGCCATTTTGTTCTATAGCAACATATTTGAAATTCAATTCCAGTATAATGCAAAGTGTATTGGGAAAAAACCACTTACTATTTGTTGCTCCAATGTGTCATTTTCCATTGGCAGGTATGAGTGTGAGCAAGCTACAACTTTTTCTAGGTGATATGACCTATGTTAGATTTTACTTACTGTCATTCACAGCACACATATAATAAGTGTTTAGAAATACAGTCTGTGTGCAGAGTACATTCCTAGGGTTTTACAGAGGACCATTCTCCGTGCAGGCTGACAGCAACAGAAGTCTAGAGACTGGGGGAACTCTCTTAAAAGGAATCCTATAGCTTTCCTCTAGATACTCTGCTGTGCAGATGGGATAGACAGTACGAAAAAGCATAGAAAGTAGGAGGAGAAGAGAAAAGGAAGGCTTAGGAAAGTGAACCATGGAAGGAAATGAATGCAAATTAAATGAAAAGGCACTTCTGTTTTGCTGTCTTCTTATACAGTTAGAGAACCAGCTCTGGTAAAAAGCTGGAAATAAAGTTTTTTTTTTTCCCCTGATGTTGATTGTAGAACATAAGGAAAATAATCTCTTTTGAAGTGCATTTTTCTGAATTCAGGCTGCTGGATACTAATCCCACAACATATAATTATTCATGTCAGTACGCAGATCAAATGTATTTCCTTTAATTTACCATCTAACAGAATAGTGCAAATATGCATCAACTGCTGCCAGCCAGTATTTTTAACAGCTCAGCTTTCCCATTGCAGAAGTTTATAATGTTACAATGAGACTTTGCTTTTCATCTTCTAATATTGATAGTATAACATGATTCTCATAAAGATTTCATGTTATTGAGAGAATGATGAGCCTAATCTCCGAGAAAAGTTAAACAGGAGACATGTATTTATGGCTTCCTCAGGCATAAAGTGTTCTGACGCTAAGCCATTATACACATTTTGTAATAGCATCTGTACAGCAGTGAAACATGACTGAGAACCTGTCTTTTCCTTGTATCCATTTGAGAACTTAAGAACAACTGAGTCGTCTTAGGTAAGTTAAAAATAATGAGGTGGAATGAAATAAATTAATGGAGCTACACTGGCACAGTTCTTTGAAAAAAAATATTTATGACTAAAGCTTTAGACATTTTTTACTGTAGCCTACAAATGTGTTCTAGCAAAATAGTTAACTGCTTTTGAGTTAATGCAGGATTATGGATATGGAAATTAATTACCAGTGTTAATAAAAAATAAAAAAGGAATCTACACTTAATAATACACACATTTGTATATAATCTTCACTATGGATTTGATAAGTGCAAAAGCAGATCATTCAACAAAACTGTTCATGAATCATAGAATCATAGAATCATAGAATCATTAAGGTTGGAAAAGACCTCTAAGATCGTCGAGTCCAACTGTCAACGCAACATCACCATGCCCACTACACCATGTCCCTAAGGGCCTCATCTACACGCCTTTTAAATACCTCCAGGGATGGAGAGTCAACCACTTCCCTGGGCAGCCTGTTCCAAGGCCTGACCACTCTTTCAGTAAAGAAATTTTTCCTAATGTCCAATCTAAACCTCCCCTGGTGCAACTTGAGGCCATTTCCTCTTGTCCTATCACTTGTTACTTGGCAGAAGAGACCAACCCCCATCTCACTACAACCTCCTTTCAGGTAGTTGTAGAGCGCGATGAGGTCTCCCCTCAGCCTCCTCTTCTCCAGACTAAACAGCCCCAGTTCCCTCAGTCGCTCCTCATCAGACTTGTGCTCCAGACCCTTCACCAGCTTCGTTGCCCTTCTCTGGACACGCTCCAGCACCTCAATGTCCTTCTTGTAGTGAGGGGCCCAGAACTGAACACAGGATTCGAGGTGCGGCCTCACCAGTGCCGAGTACAGGGGCACGATCACCTCCCTACTCCTGCTGGCCACATTATTTCTGATACAGGCCAGGATGCCATTGGCCGTCTTAGCCACCTGGGCACACTGCCGGCTCATGTTCAGTCAGCTGTCAACCAACACCCCCAGGTCCTTTTCCTCTGGGCAGCTTTCCAGCCACTCTTCCCCAAGCCTGTAGCGTTGCCTGGGGTTGTTGTGGCCAAAGTGCAGGACCCGGCACTTGGCCTTGTTGAATCTCGTACAATTGGCCTCAGCCCATCGATCCAGCCCGTCCAGGTCCCTCTGCAGAGCCTTCCTACCCTCGAGCAGATCAACACTCCCGTCCAACTTGGTGTCATCGATAAACTTACTGAGGGAGCCCTCAATTCCCTCATCCAGATCATTGATAAAGATATTGAACAATTCCAGCCCCAAAACCAAGCCCTGGGGAACACCGCTCGTGACCAGCCACCAACTGGATTTAACTCTGTTCACCACAACTCTCTGGGCTTGGCCATCCAGCCAGTTTTTTACCCAGCGAAGAGTGTACCTGTCTAGGCCGTGAGCCGCCAGCTTCTCTACGAGAATGCTGTAGGAGATAGTGTCAAAGGCTTTACTAAAGTCCAGGTAGACCACATCCACAGCAGGTGGATTTCCGTCATCCACTAGGCGGGTCACCTAGTTATAGAAGAAGATCAGGTTCATCAGAATCTGCCTTCTATGAACCCGTGCTGGCTGGGCCTGATCCCCTAGTTGTCCTGCACATGATTTGTGAGCGCCTTCAAGATGAACCTCTCCATAATCGTCCCCGGTACTGAGGTCAGGCTGACAGGCCTGTAGTTCCCCGGATCCTCCTTCAGCCCTTCTTGTAGATGGGCATCACATTGGCAAGCCTCCAGTCGTCTGGGACTCCCCGTTTAGCCAGGACTGCTGATAAATGATGGAGAGTGGCTCGGCAAGGTCCTCCGCCAGCTCCCTCAGTACTCTTGGGTGGATCCCATCCGTCCCCATAGACTTGTGAGTGTCCAGGTGGCGTAGCAGGTCGTTAACTGCTTCCTCTTGGATTATGGGGGGTTTATCCTGCTCGCCATCCCTGTCTTCCAGCTCAGGTGGCTGAATATCCTGAGGATAACTAGTTTGACAATTAAAGACTGAGGCAAAGAAGGCATTAAGTACCTCAGCCTTTTCCTCATGCTCGGTGGCAACGTTCCCCCCCGCATCCAATAAAGGATGGAGATTCTCCTTGGCTCTCTTTTTGTCGTTACTGTATTTGTAAAAACATTTTTTGTTATCTCTTATGACAGTGGCCAGATTGAGTTCTAGGCTAGCTTTTGCCTTTCTAATTTCCTCTCTGCATGACCTAACGCGATCCCTGTACTCTTCTTGAGTTGCCTGCCCCTTCTTCCACAAGTGATAAACTCTCCTTTTTTTCCTGAGTCCCAGCCAGAGCTCCCCGTGCAGCCAGGCCAGATGTCTTCCCTGCCCATTCTTCTTACGGCACATGGGGACAGCCCACTCCTGCGCCTTTAAGACTTCCTTCTTGAAGAACGTCCAGCCTTCCTGGACCCCTTTGCCCTTCAGGACTGTCTCCCAAGGGACCCTCTCGACCAGTGTCCTGAGCAGGCCAAAGTCTGCCCTCCGGAAGTCCATGGTAGCGGTTTTGCTGACCCCCCTCCTTACTTCGCCAAGAATCGAGAATTCTATCATTTCATGGTCACTGAGCCCAAGACGACTTCCGATCACCACATCTCCCACCAGTCCTTCTCTGTTTGTAAACAGCAGGTCAAGCAAGGCACCTCCCCTGGTACGCTCACTTACCAGCTGTCAGGAGTTATCTTCCACACACTCCAGGAATGTCCTAGACTGTTTCCTCTCTGCCGTGTTGTATTTCCAGCAGACGTCCGGTAAGTTAAAGTCCCCCACGAGAACAAGGGCTAGCGATTGTGAAACTTCTGCCAGCCACTTGTAGAATGCTTCTTCTGCTTCTTCATCCTGATTAGGTGGTCTATAACAACCTTCCAGCAGGATATCTACCTTACAAAGTTTCAAAAGGGACATTCCATTGGCCAATTATGGGCAGCCTCAAAAGATATGCTACAGTCGTGGTTTAACCCCAGCCAGCAGCTAAACCCCATGCAGCTGCTCGCTCACCCCTCCACTCCAGTAGGATGGGGGAGAGAATCGGGAGGGCACAAGTAGGAAAACTTGCCGATTGAGATAAAACCAGTTTAATAATTGAAATAAAATGAAGTAGAACAGTAATAATAACAATGAGAACAACAGCAATAGCAGAATATACAAAGCAGGCAATACACAATGCAACTGCTCACCGACCACTGACCACATGTCATGAACGGGGAGCGAGCTCCCGGCTCCCCCATCCCTGGTTTTTATACTGAGCATGATGTCACATGGTATAGAATACCCCGCTGGCCAGCTGGGTCAACCACCCTGGCTATGCTCCCCCCACACAGCTTTCCCTGAACTTGGCAGGACATGGGAGGCCGAAAAGAGAAACAAAAAGTCCCTGGTGCAGGCACCACCCAGCAGCAACCAAAGCACCAATGGGCCATCAATGTTCCTCTCATACCAAACCCAAAACACAGCACACCCCAGCTACTGGGAAGAAAGTTAACTCTGTCCCCGCTGGAACCAGGACAGCTACTCTTTTTCATTTTTATTCTGATTAATATGAAAATCCTACTCTTGCGTGAAGTGTTATATCTAGGACGTCATGTATAAATTTCAACTGTATATTAAACCTTATGAAACAAAAGTTCAGTTACTTCAAGTATTAACATTACTGCTTAAAATTATGATTTTGTGTAGGATAATAGGATAAGATAGGATTTTGTGTAGGATAATAGTAGGATAATTTTGTGTAGGATAATAGATTTTAATGAAGCTTCTCATATGCCAAAGCTGATCACCTTCATAAATATTTATATATCAGGCCTACAACAAAAGTAGAGAGGCAGTGTGTGTCTGTTCTCAGTAACATGCAAAATTTACCTTCTTTTTTTCCTACTGTCAACAAAATCAGGTAATTATATTAAACCTGCCAATTTTATTTAACATATGATATTCAAAGAAGTGAATGGAAAAGCTGAGCTGAAATTTCTCACAAGTCTTTTATCCAATTATTTACTTCATTAATTTGACAGCCATCAGTATATATGCTTTTGCTTTCTTCTTTAGAGAATTATTAGCTTTGGACATTGGGAGAAATTTCTTTACCGAAAGAGTGGTCAGGCCTTGGAACACGCTGCCCAGGGAAGTGGTTGAGTCCCCATCCCTGGAAGTATTTAAAAGATGTGTAGATGAGGCGCTTAGGAACATGGTTTAGTGGGCATGGTGGTGTTGGGTTGACGGTTGGACTCGATGATCTTAGAGGTCTTTTCCAATCTTAATTGGATTCTATGATTCTATGATTCTATTAGCTCCCCCTGTGGGTGGGCATCTCTCATGTTTCACTGAAGACAGGGTTTTTAGGGGAAAAAAGGAAACACACAATTCTACAGTAAAGAAGGAGTGGCAGAAAGATTAAAAGGGCCTAGTGTCTCTGTACTGTCATCTAGTGTTAGCAATACTTTTCAATGTCTTGATAATTGATTGCAATAATATGCAATGTTTTTCATTTTATTCATGCACTTATTCAATACAACACTTTAGTTCTTCAAATAAAAGGAATATTTAAGTGGTTTGTTAAATCAAATTCTATATTGGACACAGATACATGCACAATCCATTATGGCTCACCTTCTTTAGATGTGGATCTTCATGAAGTCTGTCTGCCAGCCAAATAAATTAAAAATGAAAGACCTTGAGACATGAAATGGAAGACATGAATTTTAGTATGTTATATTAGTTACACTTATCGAGATCGGTAATGCTGACACACTCCGTCAGCAGATTGGATATATAACTACAAAGATATGATGGAAAGGAAGAAAGCATACATTCCTTTGAAAACCATAAATTTGAAAGTATTATTTTCTGATACCGTCAAAAATATTTCTTTGTGCTGTAACTACTATGCCTGTTTTGTTTAGGGAAAATCTATGTTATGATGCAACAGATTTCAAGATGTGATGGTAGGAAATGTCCTTGAAGACTGCACTTAAGGGCCAACCAATCTAGTATAACACTTCAGACTTGCCTACTATTTAAGCTATGTTTGGCTTTTACTGAAGGGTTGGGTTGATGAGCTTCATTTAGTATAAGTACAAGTGTTTGAGGATAATTATTTTGCATTCTGTTTCTTTAGAAATGAGTTCCATCTCCTAAGAAAACAGAAAAATGGAATGCACGTCTTGTATAATCAAATAATAAGATTCTGACAAAATATGCCATTACATATATCTGACTACACCATTTAATTAGTCGCAAACAATTGATCTGACTGACTTACAGATCTGATAGCATTGAATAAACTTAATGTCTAATAAACTTAATGTCTAATGTATGAACATGTATTTCTGCAGAGATTGCTACCTATTTAGATAGCATCCTCAGATCCTAATCCACCTCTCAGAGCTTTGTCATTCATTTTCTTTAGGGAAGAGAGGTTTGTCATGACACTGGTGTCTATGAATTCTAGTGTAAGAAAAAAATGTTCATCTGGTTCAAAGACATAAGCTGTAGGACAGGCACATCATGCACTTCTGCTCTTTCAGTTGTCCAAATCAGGAACAAGAGGTGACCTCTCTGGCCGGTTACCCTACATTTTCTTTGGATAAAGATGAAGTCCTTCAGAGTGTGTGGTAGAAGAGGAAATGCTGTGCACAATGGACTTATTCTGAGAGAGTTAAGACACAGCTAACTTCCCACAGAGTACAAAACTGAGAAGAAGAATACTCGTTTAGCAACTTTTTGTAAGTGCAAACATTTTAAGTTTATTACTCCTCACCCACATATTCAGAGATTCTATTCCTTCTCTTGGTAAAAAGGAAGACTCTCCCAAAACCCTCACTGCATTTTCCCTTTAGTCAATAGATGGTAGAGGATTTTGAGAAGTGTTCTGCTGCTCTTGCAAGCACTTGGGAGCACTAACAGATGAAAATGCAATATTAGAATAAAATAATTTTAGTAATTTGAGCAAGCTGATCCTATATGTTTTTGTTACCCTTGGCTTATTTTTAGCATTTTGAAAATTCTTCCACTAAAAAACCATCTGCATTTCAATATATTTTAGTAGACTTGTTGTGAAAGTCTGGATATACTGAGCGTGGTGTGTGATACGTGGATATGTGAGTGTGGATATGTTGTAACAAGTTTGCATTTTATCCCTGGCTGGTTGCCCAACTTGCAGATGAAGAATCTCAGTGAAAGAAAGAAGGCGCCTGTTAAACATGAAATGTGGGACGGGATCTAGTGTTTTCACTTTAAGTTATATTAGGAGCATGAGGTTATCGACTAGCGTAGCCTGAACCCTAGTACCATGAACAAAAATCCCAATGCCTTAGGTTGAATAGGGTCCTTTATCGCACCTTCACTAACTGTTGTTTTCTTTCAGTCAAGGGAATTTGTATTAACCAAAGGTGATATTAACTATCTTTCCTAACTAAAGAATCACTTGAAACTCAATCAACTGTGTTAGTATTAAAAAAGAGGCTTGAGTCAATAAACTGGCAATGACACCAAGCTTTTTTTATTTTTATCTATATACACACAAACTGTGTAGGAATTTGGTAATGTAATAATCAGATACTTCTGTGGAGCTGGTGATTCCTAACTAGAGAATTATTTAATGTTTTTTTAACATTCAGTTCACTAATTTCTTTTTTAAATTCTCAAACCAATTCACAGATTAATTGAGCATGATCTATAGAGAAGAGTAAGGAATTTACTGCAGTAGGTACAGGCTCATTACCTGGCAAAATGAAGCATTATAGGAAACTGGTGACTACTTAAGGAAAGGCTCCCTTTTTCTTTCTTTCTTGTTTGATATAGATATTGGCACCAATTCAGAAAGATACCTTTGAGCCAGGGGTTTGGTAAATGTAGTCAATGATGCTACCTAGTTAAAGTCAAGCATATTACTAATTGTTTTGCTAATTGAGGTTTTGTACATATGACCTATCTTCATTTTTCTGGAGTTACCCTAAACGGAATATGATTCTAAACTCCCCAGCTAGTGCAAACACCTCTTGGGCTCATAATGTAAACCTGCATTTTTATAACACCATATTTCCTAAGTTATTGTAGCCTCAATCCTGTGAATCTCCCTCAACTCCCTTTATTTTCATTGATAAAGAGCTCATGATTTACCCATATTTACCAAATTTTATTGACTTAACTGAAAAAATACTTATAAGTAGTTTAACTTAGCTGGTAGAAAATGGAATGGATGCTCATTTGTATAGGGACTAATCACTTTTTTTACAAGATCTAATCTTCCACAGTTACAGAAATATACAGTAAATTCAGGCGAGTGCCAAGACGCTTACTCCACCTTCGTACATATGGTGCAAAGTGCTTTGTTACAAATTTAAACTATAAAGTAGAAAAGAGAGAAAGTAGAAAAGCAAAACCTGCATCTGTTTCTCTCAATGAGTTTAAATACATTGGAACAGGTGCAATTTTGTAAAGCAAAGAGATTCTAATATTATGTCTACATTCCCCCAACTCCCGTGTAGCCCATTCTTTGCCTAAGGGTGGCACCAACGGCTGGTGGCTCTGTAAATTTCCCCCTGAGAATAAACATTAATGGGTGTAGAATGATCCCTCAAATTCAATTTGACCACAATTTGACTGTATAACACAGTTCCTGTCTGCAGGCTATTTGCTTATTCTTCACAAGATGTCTCCATCTCCACACAAGCTTTTGCATCAGGTTTTAGAAATCTAGTTTAAAATCAGATTAATGTTCAACCAATGCAGTTATCAAGTATGGACAATATTTTGTGGTTCTTGGGAAGTCCTAAGAGCATTAGAGGTATGTAAATTGTCTCTGAAGAGACACAGTAACATATATTTGCAAACCTTGCTGACAATACCAGTTGAAGACCTTTCCATCAAACTTTTAGAATCTGTTAACTCTTACATGAATTTAACAGTAATTTTGCTTAAGGGTCTGCAGTTCTAAATGAGGATTTATGTATCTGCATGAAACACTGCAGATCCATCAGTATTGCCACATTAGTAATGCATTTGAACAACTATTTAAACACAATTGCTAAAACTTGCTAATGTGGTGATATTGAACCTAAAAAATTCAGCAATGATTTTAATGCTGCACAACATCAGGCAACAAAGCCAACTTGAATCTTGGATATAAACATGACCTGATAAAGGATTTAAAGCTGTTGGATTTGACTGACAATTCATTGGACAACTACCTTTTGGTAAACAGTATCCTAAAATAAATTTTATATTGTTTTTTGTTTGCTTTTTGTTTTGTTGTTGTCTATTATTTGTTTTGTCTGTTGTTACAAAGTTTATTCCCTTTTTCTTTCTTTGTCTTAGCAAGTCCATAGACATATCACTAGACAATATTTCGCTAGGATTTTTTAGACTTAAAATCAGGTTTATATGAGCTTTTGCACTTTCAATCATACCTATTATTTACCTAATGCACAACTGATTACATTAAAATTTCTGTTGCCAAACAGTGTTCTGTCAGCAAATTCAGGAACTTGTATGGATAGCTTCTGTCAATTGTTACGTAACCCACTCTCTGGATTGTCTTGCTATCAGTTTTCACCATCTTCTCCAGCCATCAAATATAGCTAATATATGCTTAGCCATATATAGCTAAGCAAAAAAGAAGACTTCAACACCCTTATCTGTCCTGGATGGGACAACCTGCGTTGCTTTGATATTTAATAATCTTCTATTAGTAAATGCAGTCATCCAGAAAAGGACATAGGTAACTAAAGTTAGGAACCTAATCTGCAGGAACTGAGCACTCAAAACTAAAACTAAAATACGAGTCAAGTATATGTGCTGCTTATACAAAACTCAAAATAGGTTAGATATTTCAGAAAAGAAAACAAATTATTAATAGAGCAAGCTAGAGCCAACCAATGCAGAACCTCAAGTGCAGTGTCACAGTACTTACGTTCTTGATTCATTGATGCATGGGGGGTGCCTCCATCCATCTATTGAGGTCCAAAATTTGGAATCCATCTTCAAGAACTGGTGCTTATTTTTAGTCTTTCAAAGAACAGAGCAGTATTTTCAAATTCTTTAACGGCAAATATCCCGTGATTTTTTTAAGTAACTTCTTCTTAGTGCAAGCTCCTTCTTCTTAAGAACCTCCTTAATGTATGGCTTATGAAAGGGTGGGTGTCAGGGAACCCCACTCAGAATTGCTTTTTGTTTGGGACACTTTAGTGGAAGGACAAGAAGGGATGAGCCCCCTAGGCTAGGGATAATGGAGTGAAGTTTCATCCTATGAAAGTGCAGCAAAATCTAAACAACAGCTATTCCCTGGCTAATTTTAAATTTTGCCCCCTCCTTGCTCCCAACCCAGCAGGAATATATTGCCTGTTAGAGCAGGAGCCTGTGAGAGCTGAAACTTCAATAGGCACTGCTATTGCTTTAGTGGAAAAATATGGGAAGGAAGGGCTATTACTGCACTGCAAGTTAGAGGAAACCAAGGATGATTTGCAGCTTCCAGGAATCTGTAGTGTTTCATCTGCTCCTCATCAAAAATAGCCTCAGTGTGGACTTCATACAGTTTACCATGTATGTGCCCAAGCCCAGCAGAAGGCCATGGTTCCAGGAAGCCTGAATTAATCTTCTCCAGCTATTGAAATGTGTTCTTTTGCTATACTTCTATATTTCTCTATGTTTCCTATGAGAATAAGCAGCCTAGCAACTATGGTCCACAGAGCTCAGACTGTCTGGGGACTGACTGGTGGTCTGGAGCTGATTCCTTTGCTAATCATGCTCAGGTCTGAGCGAAAGCATACAGCAGTCTGAGGACATTATGCCATGCCATCTGGTCTCTGATTTTCAGATTTCTCAACTCTGACCGCCTTGGTCTCCAGGATAAAGAGCATCAAGAACCATACTCACCAACATTAACTACACAGCATGAGCTTTCAGGTATTTTATGCTCAGAGATAATGTACAGTAGACTTGTTAAGGGCTGCTTTTCTGAATACGTGATAATAACTGATAATTATTAAGACCTAATAACTGCTAATGTGTATTGTTTGTTAATGAATATCAATTTAGTCAACTGTTCTGAAATTTGAGAGTGGCCTCATTTATCTGTCTTTTAAACACTCTCATCACAATGATCTCTAATTCCCCAACTGATACATATATATACACGCCTATATTCCATTGCAAAATTCTCTAATATGATTTTGATTCCTTAAATTAAGTCTCAGATTCAAGTTGTGTGAAAAAAACACTCAGCAAGTAACTTCTTATCCTTTACACATAATTGCTGTGTCCACAAACGAGTTCCCCACTAAAGACTTAGATTACTTTCAACATTTCAAACATAAATATAAAAAGATTAAATCAAGGTAATGCAATCAGCACTATTTCCATTTTAAGGCTTTAAAACTCATAAATACCTGCTTATTATTAAGCACAGCAAAGTGTGTCCTCCATGAACTATTAATTAACAATGTGTTAAATAAGAAAATAGAATATTTTCTTCTCTTTTGATTACCTTTAGCCTCTTTGATACAAAGTATAGAGTAAAATTACATATTAAATTAAGTTAAAGAGTTTTCCAAAGAGGAAAAATTATGCAGTAAAGCCACTGCTTTGTATTTTTTTTCAAATTTAAATTTGTGACCAATCATATTTCATTCATGCATTTCTACTGCTAAGAGATGCAAAAATGTTGATGATATTCTGAAAATTTCTCTCATACTTTTTGATTTTGTTTTATAATACAATCTATATGAGTGTCCAAATAGAAAAAAAATTGATTAAGGAATAACATATTTTCTAGTTAATATTTTTTAAAATATTGTTGTTAGACAAAATGATATCTGTCTCTCAAATCTCTTATGTGTTCATAACAGAAAAGTGCTTTAATAGGCAGCAAAGCAGCATCTGCAGTGTTATAAAATTAAAGAACAAATGACCCAATGACTAGCAATTCTGACAATTTTGTTTCCAAAGCCTTCTTATTTATTAATACAGCTTTAAGGGTTATCATGGAACATGAAACAAATGACCAGCTAAATCAAATATGGGGAGGAGCTATAAGTTGTAAAAACCTTGTTGCGGTCAGTAAGACACAAATGCTCAGATGCTATTTCTTTGACCTACTGACTCTGAAGTCTTGGATATGAAGTATGGGTTATCATGAAACAAAACAAACGATCATCTAAATCACATATTGGGAAGTGTTGTAAGTTATAAACCTTGTTGTGTTCAGTAAGTTACAAAAGTTCAGATGCTGTTTCTTTGACCTACTGACTCTGGAGTTTTAGACATGAAGTGTGGGGAAATCACTCATCCCAGAAACACTGCACTTTTAAAAGTGCAGTTAAAACTCAGGGCGTTAAGAAACTTGTCTAATAAATAATATAAAGTAGAAACACTATTCACTTGAGTTCTAGTCACTATTTCCAAAGTCATATAGAAAAGCCTCACAGCAGCAGAAAGGACTGGTTTTGGTTCTAGTTTTTGCTTTGCAGGAGATGTAAGTTTGCTTCTGTAAAAGCTGACTAAATTATGAAGACAGGGAAGTTAAGGTGAAGATCAGCAAATGATTGAGAACCAGAAGATACAAACCGTAGAACCTTCTTTACAAGTGCAACTTGGATCAAATCACAACAGGTGAAAAAGCACATGAAAAGTAAAAATGCTTTTGAGTAGGGCTATCTATAACAATGAATCTTTTCCAATATATGTTTCAAAATTTAATTTTATATATCCAATCTTAGCATTCCAACACTAAAAATAACATTTAGCGTGGTGGTATCTAAGTTTCTCCTACTCCTGAGAATTTTTAAGAATAAATTAACTTAGTTTTGTAATATCCTTTGAAATCCTTAGGTAGAAAGTATTAAAGAAATAGAAGAGTTTTATTGTCGATTTCTTTTAGTCTTACGCACACCCTAGAGATTTCTGTTTTCTATACGCTTAACTGTTCTCTCTCTATAACAACATTAATTTCCAAGCCTAATTAGTATACTCTGTCCAATTACTCACCATGGCTTTTAAAATTTATGTAAAGGCTTCTTCTTGCTCTATAAATTTCACTGCTATTTTTGTAATCTTAGAGGTTTTTTCTGGTTTGTCTATTTGTGCTACTTATATGTTCTAAGGGCTGCCATACTACTATAGAAATAAACTCTTTAAAGATTAAATAGCTATCCATTATTAATGAAGTTATCCTTTATTTTATTCTTTCCTATTACAAAATTAGAAGATTCTTAGAAAAGAAAGTTGGCAGCTTGGTTAAGTTTGATTAGATTTTGTCCTACTAAAGAAGCATCTATGCTCTAAATTGAGTTATTTTTCTTTAAATTAAAATTCAAGCAGTTTAAGCCTTCAAGCTGAATTCTACATAGTCCCAGTACGTTTCCTGTGGCTTACCCCTTCGTCTGTCTGTCCAGGTAAATCTTTACCTCTACACCAGAAGCCTTTATTTGTCATTGTGATTGACAGCTCTGGACTTTGAGACCAGTTTGTCACTCTATTAAATGTTAGTCCTGACTGTGGGGCACATGTTACTTAGGCATTATAAATGTGGCATTTTTTCAAAAGCCCCAAAGAGTGTTTCATTGTGTACTGTACGTCATGCAGGTTTGGAAAGAAAACTTTCCCCAGATTAGGAAATAGAAATAAAAGGAAGGAAGATGTAAACTATTTAATTTTGTGAATAGTCTTCTGGGTTTTTTAACTCACTCTTCTCCTCTCCCACCTTTGTAAATGTCCATTAAATACCTCAGAAAATGTTAGCAGGTCATATCCATTTCTGTAAGGAATTAGATATTCTAGATAGTATACAACACAGTTGATTTGATCCAGGTAGAATGCTGTTCATAATCAATTGTCAACTTAACTGTCATTATAAATAGCTTTTGTGATCGTGTTTTTTGGGTGTTTGGTTGTTGTTTTTTTGGTAAGGACTTTGCTATTTACGTAAAACAGATGTACTTGAATCTATTCTTTCTCTCTATGAGCTTACTGACTTTAGCTACATTTTCCCAGTAGAAAGTATTATCACACAACTTTATAAGCTTTCTTATTAATGAAAATTTCAGTTATTGACTATTTCTTTAAGAAAAAAGAAGTGTACATTATCTACTTTGGAAACAATTTATCAGTCATATTGGTAATCTCTGTAAGGAAAACGTAATATGTAATTGAAGTTACATCCTCTTATCTTGAATGACTAGTAATAATATCTACTGTACCAAAATAATATACTGCTGAAACATGTTTTCATGTAAATAAATAATGTATTTTTAAAATTATTGTGGTTGTACATTTTTTGGGTTTTTTAAGTGTTAGCAAAAAGGACTTGTGCGCATTTTCTACTTTTCTTTTAGTTTGTGCATGGGTACCAGAAAGAAGGCAGTAGAGGACACTCTAGTTAAAACCGCTTTTATTGCCAGCAATAAAGGTGCTTCTTGGCTGGGAGCCTGAGAAGGACCTGGTGTTACACTCCTGATTCTTTATGTACAATTTCAAGACTGCTCACATATTTATTTTTAAAATTTGCATGGCTTTGGCCATGACATCACTTGTTACCATTCACTTTTGAGTATCTGTTCATGCTACCCCTCTGTGCAAGCATGCTTAATGCATATAAATTAGCTGAGTTTGCACTATTTTGTTGCAATTTGCCGCTTTCAGCCAGTTTGGTCTGGTTTCTTCTAACAGTAGACTTTCTTGTACAGGCGAGGTCATTGTAGGTCAAGTTCTACTGTGCATGCTGTCAAAGCAATTTTTACATTGTAGCTTTTTCTTATGTAACAAAGACAGATATTGAACCCTTTAAAAAGATCAATAGATTAGGATGAAAGCAGTGAAATCTGGATTCACAAAACATTAGGAGCCTGAATTCTGCTGAAAAAAATGAAACTTGATCTCGTAAATGCCTCTGTGAAATTCAGGTTTCAAATTTTTCAATTCTGAAAGATTATTTCAGTAGGATTGTTTCTCCTAAAAGGTATTAGATATCCTATTTTGTTTCAGACTGTCCTGAAGTAGCTGCTATTAAACTATTGTCATTTTTAAAGACAAACAGCTATTTAATCTATCATTTCTGGTAGTACTTCCTTTATTTCTTTAGTTTTACAGCAGAATCACAAAATGGTTGAAGTTGGAAGGGACCTCTGGAGGTCATCTGGTCCTACAACCCTGCTCAAGTAAGACCACCTAGAGCATGTTGCCCAGAACCATGTCTAGGCAGCTTTTCACTATCTTTAAGGAGGAAGACTCCACAACCACCCTGGGCAACCTGTTCCAGTGCTCAGTCACCCTCACAGTAAAAAAGTGTTTCCTGATGTTCAGAGGGAACCTCCTGTGTTTCAGTTTGTGCCCATTGTTCTGTCACAGAGCCCCAGTGAAAAGAGCCTGGGTCCATTTTCTTTGCACCCTCCCTTCAGGTATTTATAGACATTGATAAAATCCCCCCTGAGCCTTCTCTTCTCCAGACTGAACAGTCCCAGCTCTCTCAGCCTTTCCTCATAGGAGAGATGCTCCAGTCCCTTCATCATCTTCATGACCCTTCACTGGAGCCTCTTGTACTGAGGAGTGCAGAACTGGACCCAGCATTCCAAGTGAGGTCCCACTAGTGCTGACTAGAGGGATTCCCTCCCTTGACCTGCTGGCAACACTCCTCCTAATGCAGCCCAAGATACCATTATCCTTCTTTGCCAGAAGGGCATATTTTTGGCTTGTGTTGAACTTGGTGCTCACCAGGACACCCAGGGCCTTTTCTGCCAAGCTGCTTTCCAGCTTGGTGGCCCCCAGCATGTTCTGGTGGCTGGTGTTGTTCATCCCCAGCTGCAAGACTTTGGGCTTTCCCTTGTTGAACTTCATGAGGTTCCTGTCAGCTCATTTCCCAGGCCTGTCGAGGTCCCTCTGGGTGGCAGCGTGACCTTCTGAAGCCACTCCTCCCAGTTTTGTGTCTTCCCCTCTACTCAGCAATGGTGAGGCCCTGTCTGAAGTAGTGTGTCCAGTTTTGGGTTCTGCAGTACAAGCGGGATATGAAGCCACTAGAGGTATTCCAACAAAGGGTCATTAAGATGATGAAGTTTTAGTTCTCATCTTTTTTGTAGATCGCTCATACACTGCAAGCATTTGAGCATATCAGCCTTTGATACAAGGGTCTAATTTAATCTCCCTTTTGATTCTGTCCACTGTATATCATTGAAGTTTCACCTGTACCTGACATGAAATTTAAAATGTTACAACCTGAAGAAAACTGCTCAATTCATGTGGTTTCAATGGAATCAGGATCAAAGTTGTTCGTTGATTTATTAACAACATAATTAACTAAAAATAAATAAATTATAATTTCAGAATCAATGTCAGAAATAGAGCAAGATAAATCACAATGTCACACAATTACAAAATGTTAATAAACACCTGCATACTTCCAAACTAATCCCCTGAAGTTCTAATCACACACACACGCTCACACACACGCACACACACACTCTCAGACACACGCACACAGAACCACCCCACCCCGCACTGCTCTGGCTATGTGTGTTACCAGCACACATCTCCTCTCCTAGCATGGCGGGTTCCCCTCCTTGCACATACCCCGTGGGAGATGCAGGTGCTCCATCTTCATGTGTACCTCTACTGCTCCCCATGCCCCGCTGACCCACACGCTGGTGACAAAGTCCCTCAGGAGTCACAGCTGCACAAAGGTGGGTCCCTATGTGCTTCCCCATGTACTGTCACCCCATGAGCTGGGTGCTGGCAGCTCATGGCGACAGTGGGGAGGATGCTCTGCCTGTCCTGGGCAGGGGTAGCAGTGTTGGTTGGGTCACATCTGGCAATGTCAAACCAAGTATTGAAATTGCTGCTGTTTACCTACTTCTCACTTGAAAACCTCTCCCCACAATCTCAGCTTTTCAAGCTTCTTTTATATATCTTTTTAAATTGACTTCTCTTTTTCTCAAAAGTCTGTTTGTAGTACCCTGGATACTGTTTAGTAGTGCTGATGGTCGTTTTTGGCAAACTTTTAAATTGTTCATTTCCTCTTGAGCATTATCATTTTTTGGGCAAACATCCTCTCAGAACAGATGATTTGGGATATGCTGTTCACACACATGGTTGACTCTCACATTCCCATCGTGCCAGCTGTTGTTTTCCAGGCCATGTTATCAATAGGGGGCCATGTGGATTTCCCCACAACAGTACAGCCTACTGATTGTTTCATTGATGGAGCCATCCAAGATGAGGCTTTTCATTCATCTATGCCTTACAGTTGCTAATATTGACATAACTTTTGCTTGCTCTATGTTATCCACTAGAATTGTAGCATAGGTCAAATAAACATCTAGAGAAAATACTAACAATTACTGTGGCATGATAATATTACAGAGATTTATATTATTATTACATTACTTACAGGATACAAGTATTGGGTTCAATTAAAGGTGCTTGCAAAAGTGAAAGAGACAGATTATCAATACTTTGCGGTGTTTTCAGATGAGAAAGTCTGAAACTGGCTAACTGTTATATAACTGGTATGAAAAAACCCAGATTTAGTTTTTTTATATCTTTTCTCTCTGTTACTATAATGGACACTTTTCTCCGTTGCAATTGGAAACTATTTTATGGAATGGGCTGTCTTTTAATAGCCATTGCTAATGTTCTTACTGTATACCTCAATACAAAACAAAAAATGTCATTTTAGGTGTATCTATATTGTATGCTTGTGTGTGCATGTGTGGATACTGTTGCCTGAGGGCACATCTATGACAGTTTGAACTCCACTTGATGCCCTCCTAAGAACAAACGGCTTGGGGCCATTTAGTTAAAGCAAAGTTGTGTGTAGCAAGCGTATTTCCTGTGTGCAACAGTGCTAGTGTGTTTTCCTATTTGATGTTAATGAATAACAATAGAATATGAGAAATCATATTACATATAAGAATCAATGAGAACAGAAATCCCGTTTGTGGATGAGGCAAAGAAGTGAATAAAAGAGGAAGAACCCCCAGCAAAAGCCTCCGGCGTGTCAGGACGTGTGCTTCATTATGCACTTGGCAGGAATGCATTCAACTACTGGAGAGTAGGCACAAGGAGAGGTGTACATCTGAAAAACTCAGGTTGTAAGGTTGGTAGCTTTTAATAGATTCTTTAAATAAAGTGTATTTCTCTAATAATAAAAGTCTGGTCTGTTCCCATCAATCGCACTTACAGCAAGGTACACATATCAATTTCCATCTACTGTCACATATGAAGAGACAGCGTCTTCATCAGGCCATTATTACTTAGTTTTTCTCACTTAATGGAAGGTAGCATTCAAAAAATAACAGTAAACATGCATCCAAAAGCTGTATCAATAAGTGATAGATAATTAGCCCTGATATGTCAAGCACTTGTATTTTTATTTGATTGGAATTTGACATGACTCTCGAGTTTAGCTTTGAGAGGACTATCTAGACTACCTTTACTGGACTCAGAAACATGTCCATAAGTTCATTAGTAACAGAAGGAACAGAACACATACAGCAAATATGTTATTCTTTCTAGTAAGATAATGTGAAAGGTTTTTAATTAACTCATTATTATGATCATTCTGGAAAGATTAGTAAGCAGATTCCCAGATCTACTCTGGGAAATTATCTCACTATTGCTTTCAGGGTTAACAAACTGCAGCATGATCTTACTGCCCATAGCAAAATTGCTAACTCTACAATAGGGTGAAGTGACTGTTTAGTACCTTATTAAATTTAAGAGAGAATCCCTGTTAGCAAGTGCTGATGTATATTAGTATTTGCAGAATCTGCCTTAGAATTCTCCCTGTTAAGTCACAGCATTCAAACATAATGTCAAAATACATCTCTGTGCATGCTTGTGGATATAGACTTGTGTCCACTTGAATGTCACTAATGTATTTTAGATACATCAACATGTCAAACAATCATATTCCAGTGACTTAAAACCAAACCCTAGTCCTCCTATTCTGCTGCTGAGCTAGTCCACATCCCTTAGAGAAGCTGCTTACACTTACAGTAATAAATTCCTTAGAGCAGGGTCCTCATAGTTTTGGTAGTGAAACACCAAATAACCACTATTGTACTAAAGAAATAACATTGTATATAACAGTGCCTAACTACTATGGGTTACAACCTTCACTTCATCCTTCAGAATAATTTTTGAGAGTCCAAGTTTTAAATGTTATTCTATGCAAGGAGAAATATCACAGAGCCTTTGGCTCGTTATCGCCATAGATGAAATTCCAGTTAGAGTCAGTTAAAGGCAGAGGTTGTTCAATACTATCCTTTTGTCTCTAATATTGAATTGCTTTGAATAAGAGAATCAACTGAGCCATTTACAGCAGTGGCTGCAGAGTAAGAACGGAGATCTAACACAATTACAAATTCTGCTAGCTGTGAAGGAGTTGGATGTCTTCCACCTCTTCTGAACAAATCTGGTAACAAATAGAACTGAGATTCTGGAAGAGTACTGCCTCTTCTCATAGGGCTGTACGACAAGAGTTTTTGTGGCAGGAACTGCTGTGTGCAGTGTTTCCATTTGTCTTTCTCAATAAACATATAATGAGATTGTAACACTCAGTTAACCAAAGAAGATATTAGCCTAAGTTGTCTGTGTAAAACAGTTGATGCATTATTAAAGATTGATTAAATAAAAGGGGTTTTTTTGTACCTATTATTTTTGTCAGTGATAGGGAGATGGGCAACTGGGAGCTGAGCGCAGTAACAGGGCTGACAGGGGAGGGTCTTGTCAGCTAGGGCCCAGCTACACAGGTTGGCAAAAGGCAAGCAGGGAAGCTGGGGTCAAACAAGAGTCCAAACTGCCAAACAAGTTGATTGCAATGAGGCAGGTCCAAGGGCAAAACAGGAAATCAGTCTGTGGGTCAGGATCAATAGGGTACATGAGCTGTGGTTGAGCTGGATACAGACATACCTACAACACAAACCAGCCAGTGACCAACAGCCCTGGCTTGTTAAATGGAGCTCCTGGGCCCTTGGGAATTTATGTGGATGGAGGTCCCAGGTGTGGCGGTCAAGGCCATGAAGGCTCGTTAGTGCCCTCAGAGGCCTTACAGCAGCCTCCCTTCCTAGTAAGGTGAGCCTTCACACTTTACAGAGGTCTTTCTTCAGAGGGACTTGCTGTAGAGTGATTTAATTGCTCTGGGTTATCAATAGGCTATTTCAGGGGATGCAGAGCCAGGGTAGGGACAGGGAACTGGGAAAGGGACATGGCATGAGAGACTTAAGGCTGAATAGAGGCTGAGAGGTGTTTCTGGTTGCCTGTGAAGGCCAGGCAGGCTTGGGGAAAGTGGGGAAAATTCAAGCTGTCCCTCGGGGTCCTGGACTGGCTTGCGGAGATGAGAGATAGAAGGAAGGTCCAGGCCACCCAGAGTGGGTGTGACCTGAAGGGCCTGGTTCAGCTCTACAGGTCTGGGCTGAGTCAGGAGTCTATCAGTGGGTAGGGGGGATCAGCACTGTGGGTCAGGCTGATCACGCAGAGCGAGGTGTAGATGCAAGGCTATGTGGGCCTGGCTCCACTGCACTCAGGGCTCAAAATGGCCCAACCTGTCTGTCAGGGAGTGGTGAGGACTGGCTACTCCTAATGGGACAGGGCGCTGGGCATGGTGATGCCTTGCCAGCCAGGGCTCTGCCCCACTGTGCCTGAGCAAATCAAGCTGGGTGAGCCCAGGGGTGGTAAATGCTGTCAACCAAGAGCCCGGGTCGTCAGGCAAGGTTGTGGGCATGGTTGCAACAGCACTGATGACAGGCACATCTACAGGGACTGGGGCCCAGTCCTGAGCAGAGATGGATCCCCTGGTCCACAGGCAGAAGGTAAAAAAAACCCAAGTACAATACCAGTCTGGTCAGAGGTACAGTCAAAGAGCTGTAATACCTGTTTCAACAAACCTTCTGTTATGAAAGGCGAAGATATTTCATTTCATGCATTTCCATCCTTCTTTAAGGAAAAAAAAAGATATCTAAGTTCAAAGATAAACAAGTATGAATCTCATAGTGCTGATTAACATCTATCTTTCCTAATTCCATTTTTACACTTCTATGTTAAGCAACTGAATTAAAATGTATTGCTGTAATTGTGGGTTGAAACTTGTATTATCTCCATTAATATTCTTTGTTATTTATGAGATATAGACAATATTAAAATTTTTGCATAAAAATTCTCAAACTAATGCAATCTAAATAGCAAAATGTAATTAGTGGAACAGTTTGTTAGTATAGTCATTGCCATAAGCAATTAACATAAATGTTAATTTCATAACCTTGTACAAGAGACTATAATCATATGAACCATCATTGTTCCAAGAATGTTTTCCTCTTGAATGTTGTTTCTTGAAGATGATCACCGTAAATCCTTTGAAATTATTATTATTATTGTACTTATCTGCATTGTTTGTATGAATATTGGTAAAATACTCTGAGAATTATAGAAAGTATTTGAATGACAGCAAAGAAACTGTATGTTCCATTGCCATATTATTTACATGGGAAATATTCTTGTAAACACCACTTTGGAAAAGCTAGAATTGACTATCGGACAGCACTTTTGGAAAATAAAATTATATTCACTCATATTTGCTAAATTAATTTTTAAAAAAATGGATCATTTTCATACTCCAGTAAATATTTTACTCAGACTTGAGTGTACAAAATATTTTGAAGCTGTGATAGGCTGTGAAAATTATTTATCTTTTTAGATTATAAAAGCATTTAATCTATAGGCGCTATTCATTTGTGGAAGCAAGTGAATCATAATAAAAAGAATTTTATATGCATCTCTCTGCTCCTTGGCTACATTTTCACTGTGGGATAGACATATTCCACTGCATCTTGGAAGTCAAGTGTAGGGAAGGCCCAAAATAGAGCTAGAATTAAACTGAGTTCTGGAAGTAGGAAGCAATTCTAGGGTTGTGTATCATAAAGTGTTGCCTGTGGTTTTACCATTGGAATTGGCAAAAAACAACCCCAAAAGTAAAAATTACTTCTGAACAGAAAATGTTTTTTCTGGCAAAACTATATGCAGTGAATGAAAAGAAACCTGTACCTTTAGTGTTTTTACTATCCTAACACTTCAGTCATGAATGTTTTACTATTGCACCAAGTACTGACAGAGTCCGAATAGCTTAACAAAGAGAGTATGTGTAAGCATGGGTTCTCTGGGTGGGAACATAAAAGGCGGTGCAGAACTGCAAGTGGAAATGATTTAAAGGCAGGCATGATGAGATGTCCATATTCTTGTCTAAATCATGTTTTTCAAAGCCTGAGAAGTGTAAGTAAACTGTATTGCTTTCAAAATACCCCCCCCCAAAAACCCCTTAGGAATGTCAGAGAACTTAAAATATTCTTTCAAATGTGTGGGCAAATAGAATTAAAACTACAGAAAGGGATTAAGACCTATTTCAGTGTTTCTTGGCCTGTCAAAAAAAGATACTTTTGTTCAGAATCAAGATTTCCTCTTTAGATGGGGGAAACGAGATATATGGTTCAGACTTGAGGTCACAAATAGCCTAGAGGAATTCTATGCTCAGATCCTGGCTCTGCCATTGATATGCTAACTTTTGGCAAGTCATTTGTCTTTTTACCTCTGACTGTCATATGCCACAAGTACTTGGATATTCAGTTGCTTGAAGTAGGATGGACTTCTGCTCTCTGTTGTGAGTCCAGGTGCTAGTCTAATATAAACAGTGTATTAAGAAATAGAAAATAAGACATGTAATTAAATCATCTGGGTTAAACAGAAAAGTAAGAAAGAGTGCTTTCTTTCATATGCCCAGTAGTATAAATCACACTACAAATTATCAGAAAAGACACAGGACAGGTATGTATTTTTTTTTTTTTTTTTTTAGTACCTGGCAAGCCCTGGCACACACAGTAGAGCAGAAGGGTAGGCAAGGTGGTTTTTTTTCCAAAGGGAAGTACAGCTCTTTGCCACACTCATTAATATCCACTGAGGTCAGTCCCCTCTTTTTAGCTCAAGTCACCAGTGAAAAACAAGGCATTGGTCTTAGGCTTTTGAGTTCTATTAATATAAGTATGGTTATTTAATGTGCCTTTAGGAATATTTAATTTCCTTTCAGAAACAGCAAAAGGCCAACCTGATATATTAAAACCATTGTATTTCCAATGTAAGCTCTGCATTATAAATTCATCTATGTGGCAAGCTGTTTAAATTATTTTAGCACTGATAACCCTTGAAATATTCTTACAAACATACCTCAAGACAAAGTAAAAAACTGCTACCCTTTTTGTGCAAATTATTCAGACCTTCATCCTCCACTGATATTTGAAAGTGTCAGCAAAGATGAACTGAGGTGCCTGGAAAGATTTTTTTAAGTTTTGAAAACATATCATGCATGCAAAAAAAGAATAAAAGGCTAAGAAGAAAATAAATAATAATAATATTCCGGAGAGAAAGAGACTTTAACTACGCCCTAGAAAGGTCATTCTTTAAGATTGTGGTATTGATGGTGGTAATGATTACAACTAAAAGTAAAAATCCAACTAAAATTTTATGATTCCTCTTAAGTACCTTTCCTAAACTCTTGAGTAAAATATAGAATTGGTCAGGACAGAATCATTAGCTTATTATCATGCTAATCTTTAGGTGCTAGACAGTTTATGCCTTTTTTTTTTTCTCAATATGAAGTACTAAGGAGAAAAAAAACCCCAAAATAATAGTTTTCTAATTTTTATTTTCAAATAGCCTTGAGAAAGAAAACCCCTGTAAGGTCTTAATATATAATAAATCAGTTTAATTTTGATTTCATGTCACAGATAGGTATTTCTAAGTTGCACCCAATTGTCTGAGTACACCTACAGGGCTGCGTTAGCATGAGTGTAACCAATAGAGAGAAGTGATTATTTCCATCGGTTCAGGACTCATGATGCTTCATTTGGATTGTAAGTCCACTTTTGGGTCTCACAAGACAATAGAAATACCGATAAACTCAAGTATGTCTTGTGGAGGGCTACTAGATCAGGGGGCTGGAGCACATGATGTAGAAGATGAGGCTGAGGGAAATGGGCTCTTTTGGCCTGGAAAGGACAAGGCTTTGGGAGGACCTCATTACTGTCTTCTGCTTAAGAAAAGATTGAGCAAGACTTTCCATAGAGGTGCACAGCAAAAGAATAAGAGGCAAAGGTCACAAGTTGAAGCAAAAGAAATTATGGTGATACATAAGGAAAAAAACAATGAGAGAGTTTAAGGACTGAAATAGTTTGCTGCAAGAGGTTGTGGAGATGTCAAAATCTCCCCATTTTTGGAGATGTTAAAAATTTGACTGAACCTTTAGCAATTTGCCCGAGTTTCTAAGTCAGTCCTGCTTTTGAACAGGATTTTGGACTGTAAAATCTTCAGAGGACCCTTCCAGCCTATTCCATGGTTCTATGATAGAAAGCCCTGTGCAATAGAGCAAAAATCATAGAATCATAGAATGGTTTGGGTTGGAAATGACCTTACAAGATCATCTAGTCCAACCCCACTTCCATGGGCAGGGACACCTTGCATTTAGCCTTGTTGAACTTCATGAGGTTCACATTGGCTCACTTCTCAAACCTGTCAAGGTCCCTCTGGAAGGCATGCCTTCCCTGAAGTGTATCAACCGCACCACCTAGCTTGCTGTTAACTGCAAACTTGCTCAGGGTGCACTCAATCCCACTGTCTATGTCACTGATGAAGATATTAAATAGTAGTACAGACCCTTAAGGGACACCACTCTTCACTGCTTTCCACTTGGACATTGAGCTATTGACTGCAACTCTTTGAATGCAGCTGTCCAGCCAATTCCTTATCCATCAAATAGTCTATCTAAAAAACCCCATATCTCTCCAATTTAGCAGCAAGAATGTTGGGGGTGGGAGGGAACGTATCAAAGGCCTTACACAGGTCCAGGTAGATGACAGCAGTAGTTCTTCCCCTGTCTACTGATGCAGCGCCTCCATCGTTGAAGGTCATCAGATTCGTCATGCAAAATTTGCCCTTGATGAAGCCATGTTGGCTGTCTTGAATCACCGCCCTGCCTTCCATATGCCTTGACATATCTTCCCGGAGGATCTGTTCCATGATCTTACCAGGCACAGAGGTGAGGCTGACTGGTCAGTAGTTCCCAAGGTCCTCCTTTTTATACTTTATAAAAATGGGTCTGAAGTTTCCCTTTTTCCAGTCACTGGGGACTTCACCTGACTGCCATGACTTTTCAAATATGATGGAGAGAGTGGCTTAGCAACTACAGCTGCTGGTTCCCTGAGGACCTGGGATGCATTTGAACCTGCATGTTCAGGTTCCTCAGGTGGTCTCGAACCTGATCTTTTCCTACAATGGATGGGACTTCAATCCCCCAGTCCATTGACTTGAGGTTCAGGGACTCGAGAGATGTGGGAAGAGTGATGGTCAGTGAAAACTGAGGCAAAAGATTGTTTAGTACCTCAGTCTTCTCCTTGTCAGTTGTCGCTAGTCCTCCTGTCCTACTTACCGGGACTGCATATAAAACTCAATATGTAGACAAATATTTTCAAAAGGTAGTTTGAATGAACATAGGAAAAAAAGAAGTTCTTGTCCCAAGGATCAAAACCCAATACTTAGAATTCATAGCTGGCACTCGCAAGTGCTACAGCAATAATGAATCCCAGGGCATGGAAAACTGCAATTGCCATTGCACTCCTTGCACTCCTCTGAAAAGACAAGTGGTGACAGACTGCTGTTGTACTTGCCTACGTAGGGATTTCAGTACATATGTTATTGGTACCCATGTTATGCATTTTCCGCTGTAGACTGTAAATCTAGTGCGATCAGGAGATGGTTCTTTGCCACACTGCACCAGCAATGGTGGAAATTATTTCATTCCTGAGAATTCAAATGAATGAAAAGAGTAAGTCAATTGTAGTGAAAATTAAGTTCTGTTCCTAATTATTTCACAGAAATTTTAAGGGACTTTGGACAAGCCATTTTATACTTACAGAAATTTTAAGGGACTTTGGACAAGCCATTTTATACTTACTCTGTTTACCCAGATGTAAAATGGAATTGGTTTTAAAAATTCCTAACGAGAGTGCTACAAGGTTTAAATTCTTGTATGTAAAGTACTTTAGCTCTACAAATGAGTGGTGCTTTCCATTGTAACTGGAAGATAAGTAATTTTACAGCATTTCATTACAGGACAGGAAATATAATTACCAGATAAATACACCTGTGTTTGCCAGAATTGACTGCTAGATGTCACTCTTGTTTCACAGATATAGCTGGAAATACAGCTCTCATACTCTAATGCCTTCTCACCATTTTGAATTCATACATGAGTAATCATTTGCTGTCAAAACATACGGTAAGTCATCTTACCGAAGGAGAAGTCTGGAGAAGGAACAGGAAACTACAGCCCAATTAAAAGATCTGCGGAGTAAGTTATTCCACAGCAATTACTTATATATTGGAAACTATAATAGATGTAGCAGCTTCTTCATCCACAGGAGAGGATTGTCCCGGTGCTTCGGTTTAAGGACTTAAAGCATTATTTCATAAAGGTCAAAAGCCAACAAGCAGAACCATTCTGTAGTGAAGTTTCCTTCCCAGAGCTGCTCTGCAGTACTCGCACAGTGCAAAGGAGGCACGAGAGAAGGCAAAAGCTCTCTGCTGACGAGTCCCACATCAGAAGCTGTAGTAGAGAATCAGAGAGTAAGAATGATAATCAGGCTCCCTAGTTTCTTTTCTTTATCGCATATGTTTTGGACTACTCAAAGGGCTGTGGTATTGAAATGAATTATGCTTTGCTAGAGACTCTTCTAAGCTTTATTCTCCTCTTAATGATTCTTCTGCATCCTGGGAAAGACCTTCTTCCCTCTTGCTTTCTGTTTATCTTCTGCTATGCCTCAGCTGGTAAAAAAAGAATTACTGAACTGCTGCTTTGGAGAAGAGAGAGAAATCACCACAGCAAACATAATTCAGATGGTGCAAGGAAATTGTGCCACCTAATGAAAAGGCTTACAAAATTCTACTGAAGTGAATTATTTAGGAAGAATATTTTCATAAATACAAGCTTATTTCTAGTGAGACTGGATATGTCTACCCTCGCTTCCCCATTTGCCTCAGAAGGCATTTCAACATGCTTCCGAGATTCAGTATACCCTTTTTATTACTTATATCTGTGATGAAGAAAAATAGCTAGTGTCTTTAAATTTTTCCTCAAAAAATCACAAATGGATAAGCTAAGAAATATACATTGGTAAACTAAAAGATATCACAAGTCCCTGTGATTATTGAAGAGATAACCAGCTTAAAATGTGACAACATCTCCTCTCTTATAAGCCAATTTATAAGCCAATTTATTTATTTACATTAAAGCTAGCAATTCAGACACCTTCTTATTAAAACCCTGCATCTTGAGGTGTGTGATAAATGCTTTTGAGGTCATGTTGACATGTTCAGAATGAATTCCTTTATTAAATACCCATGCTTTCTCTCCCCAGTCCTACATAGTTCAGATCTGATTTATTTCTTCCAGGAGTGATATTTGACATTGGAACAGTCAGCCTTTTGTAGGTTAGTGAGAGTGTAGGATGTAACTGTGGAGATAACCACTAAAGAGGAGAAAGAAAGTCCTTCAGGCTTGCTTGCAATGCTTGTAATACGCTTTTTAGTAATAGACTCACTAGTAATTATCCATTCCCCACAGAAATGCTGAAGGGACAAAGCAAATAAACGGATGGAAAAAGATAGCTAAATTCTTTTTGCAAAAGGAAGCACAAGTGTTTGCTCCAATGTACATCTTTTTATCTAAGATGAGTATTTCCCTAACTTTGCCTAAAGTCCTTTAACTAAAAGTCGGCGTAAATGCATATTTGCAAGCAGAATTTGTTGACATTTACAGCATAACTCAAATAAATCCACAATGTTAATGTTGTCCCCTTCACATCCAGCAAACTGTAGGCAAAGGGACAAAGTCAACTTGCAAGCAAAACAAAAAACATGCTTAATGGCACAGAACTATTGTGAAGGAATATTCTCAACATGCTCAGAGATCCAGGAAAGAGAGAAAAGAGAGGGATGGGAAAGTTCTTGGTGAGCAAGGCAGACAGCTTCCAGAAAAGATACAATATGATGGTGTCCCCTACTATTCATTATTTATTTTAATCAGAAAAAACCTCTAAATAAAGATTACAATTAATGCAGATTAAAGCTGATGAAAAATTGTGACTTTTTTTTAGATGTTTTTGGAATAGAGTTTGAAGATGATTAAGAGTGGAAGTCCACATGTATACAGATATTTGGGAAGTTAAAGGTATTAGCTGTTAGAAAGAGGATTGCACTAAGCAAGTTAGATATTTCTTGAGATGTATCTTTTCACATATTTTAAGAACACAACATTAAATAACAAGTGCCTAAAATGGCAAAAAAATTTTCAGCATATCTTTGTAAAAGAACCTGAAAAGATATACTGGAAGCTAGAAAAAAACATCATCTGAATGTTTGTTTATCCGAAGTATTTGTGTTCTTCTGAGACTCACAAGAGTTGGATAGAATTCTCATAAGATCAGTATTTCTTCTGGGATTTCCAGTTCTTATAGCTTCTGATTCTAATATTATGTAAAGAAAGAAGAAAAAATCCCATGTGATTGTGCAATTCAGAACCTTAACAAAACTGGTGAGAAAATAGCTTTAAAATAAATATCTTTAATTTCTGAAATTTCTGAAACTAATCAGCCATCCTTGGTAACATCATTCCCCCAAAACATTACACTCAAAAGTAAACTATAGATACCTATGGATTTTAAGTTTCTACAGTCATTATTTAACATTTGGCACTTAACAATCTATATACACAGTAAGAACCTCTACAAATGCATTCATTCCCAAAAACTGAGAACATAAGTCACTTATTTAATATTCAAAGCGGATCATGTCCTTGGGGATTTCACTTTTCTTTTACGTTATTGTTCACACCTGTAAATAAGAATCTGGAAGTCTTCCCTTAGACAGTAGGTAAAATTGAGTGCAATTTGAATTCCAGGATGCATACTCATTAAATACAGGAGAGACAGACAATACATATTTAACAGGTTATGTGGTCAGGCAATTTATCTAAACTGTGAAGTTCTAACATTGCTATGTTGTCATATGCCAGTCCTGTATTCTCATCCATTGTTGATTGAGAGTTCTGCACCATAAAGGTCTTTTCTAACCTAAACAATTCTATGATTCTATGATTTGGTCTCAGATCTGTTGGAGATTGGATGTCCATAGGTCTCCATGGAGATATGTCTAGCTCCTCCCAAGGAAAGAAATCCAGAACTATGCAGTGGCTGCCTTCAGTTGGAATTAGTTCAGACTGAATATTTCTTCCATTGCCTTTATCTGATACCTATGACATTATGCAGATACAATAAAAACAATTTTAATTCATTTTTAAATAGGAAGTCAACATAGTATTGCCCCTAGCTGTATTTATTTTTATGAATCCAGAAGAAACTAATATTTCTTGCTTACGTGTAAAACAGCAACAAAGAATTTCAGCTGTGCCCCTGTATAAGTAGTGTAAACTGAGTTATGACTGAAGAATTTCTCACCTCCTTTTAAAGACAAGAAATCAGGTATAATCGAAAGATTTCCTCTGGGTAATGTTGTAGCTGAATGTTAAGGTGCTGAAATGATTCTAGGGGACTCCATGCATATTTAACCAAAATGACTTGACATTTAGGCATACTCCTGCAACATCTTACAGGTTAAAGGGGGAAAACAGGATAATTTATTTATGGTTGTCAAGCACAATAAATCATTGCTGCTATAGCTCACATAGGGAAAAAAAAATCTGTTCCTCAATAGTTTAATACTTAGAAGTAATAATACATCCTTTGGTAAAGAACCAAGTATTTCAAACTAAATGAAAACAGGATCATTGAGGTAAATAGCAGACTGCTATCATGGACATGCAAAAGTGTGATAGTATGCACTATGGCGAGACTGGAATTAGGTTGGAAACATCCTATCAATAACAATGTAATTATGATGACTTGATCTTTATGAAATGCCCCAGGATGTGCTACAGGCATTGCAAATTAATAGCAATAGGTGATCCCTAGCCTGAATAATACACCTAAAAGGGAGGGAAAGAAAAAGAAGAGGGAGAGGAAGTGGGAGAGGGGAAATAAAGAAAAATTGGACTAAATGAAGGTCAGGGGTTTCTCATGTACAAGATGACATCTGTTGCTAGATCAGTTGTGCCTGGAGTTAGAAAATGCCTAGGACTGAGACCACAGATTTGTCGATGAAGCAAGAGATCAGAGAAGGATAAAAGCAATACTGAGTTCATCCCTAATGCTCAGGTGTTTCAAGTAATATCAGTGCAAGTTGCCAGATTTCTCATTGTCTTTGAACAGTAACATATCTTTCGGAAGCCTCAAGATCTAAGAGTCTTGTTTGCTTCTTGTATCAAGTCAAAAATCAGCTCATGTACCTATGAACTCAGTCATAGGTACAAATGCAGAATGAAGACACTTCTGCTTCTCAGTACGTTACTTGTTGATTTGTTTTCTTAATAATCAGAGCTTACATTGCTCACACTATTAGGAAACAATGAATTCTTCTGAAATCAATGCTCTATCTGAGCGCATGCTTTATCCAGAGCTGCTGAATCCCCAATCCTTATATATAGCCTTTCCAAACAACCAGACAATCAGATATACTTAGGTTCAGAAAATATTCTTTAGCCTTGCAGTATACTACAGAAAACTGACAGAGTGTGCTCAATATAGCTCTAATATTAGAGAAGACTTTAACAATTATATAGCTATAACATGAGAAAGTTTATCCCACAGGAAGACTATATTGCCATGGTAACTGAGAAAGGAAGTCAATTTAACATAGTAGCTCACATTTTCCTCATTTTCTGTATCAGTATTTGCTTACGGCAGTTACATTATTTAGAGCCAAAGAACTTTAATCAAAGATACAAACTTCCTGGAAGCAATGGGAGTTTTCATAGAATCATAGACTCATAGAATACCAGGTTGGAAGGGACCTCAAGGATCATCTGGTCCAAACTTTCTTGGCAAAAATACGGTCTAGACAAGCTGGCCCAGCACTCAGTCCAGCTGAATCTTAAGTGTCTAATATTGGGGAATCCACCATTTTCCTGGGGAGATTATTCCAATGGCTGATTTTTCTCATTGTGAAAAATTTTCCTCTTGTGTACAATTAGAATCTCCCCAGGAGTAACTTGTACCCATTACCCCCCACTTTTTCCATGTGACTACTTGTAAAAAGGGAGTCTCCATCTTCTTTGTAGCCACCCATCAAATACTGGAACATGGTGATAAGGTCTCCCCTAAGCCTTCTTTTCTCACGGCTGAACAAACCCAGTTCTCTCAGCCTTTCCTCATATGGCAGGCTTCCCAGTCCTTGGATCATCTTTGTGGCCCTTCTCTGGACCCTCTCCAGCCTGTCCACATCTTTTTTGTATAGCGGGGACCAAAACTGAACACAGTATTCCAGATGTAGCCTGACAAGTGCTGAGTAGAGTGGGATAAAGACTTCTTTATCTCTGTTGGTGATGCCCTTGTTGATGCAACCCAGCATCCTGTTGGCTTTCTTTGTCACAGCAGCACACTATTCAGTTATACTGAGCTTGTTGTCCACCAGGACCCCCAGGTCCCTTTCCACAGAGCTGCTCCCCAGCCGGGTAGATCCCAGCCTGTGCTGCACGCCTGGATTATGTTTTCCCAGGTGCAAGACCTTACATTTGTCTTTGTTGAACTACATAAAGTTCTTGTTAGCCCACTCTTCCAGCCTATCCAGGTCTTCCTGTAGTTTTCCTATATTATGGGAAAATAGTATTTCTCCATTCTAATAGTTACTTTAATATAATCACAGATTCATAGAATAGTTTGGCTTAATCTTTAAAGATCTTCTAGACTGACCCTCCTGCCATGGGCAGGGACATCTTTCACTAGGTGAGGTAAGAATATAATATATATTATTACTCTTGAATGTGAAAAATTCACAGTATATTAAAGCAGAAATGCCTTAAATTCATTTTCATCATTAAACCAGATTTATTTTTTTATGTATACTGGCCATGAAATGCCATCCAGGAAAACAGCTAAAAAATATGGGTTTATAAGATTCAGAACACCCAAAAAACCCCAACTAGCTGGAGAGGTAGATTTCATAAAAGGCACCCGAGAAGGAAGGAAAATAAAGAAAAAATTATAGACTGTCAAGGAACTCAGAGTAGCTGGGACGAGATGAAAAGCCACATAGACACAAAGTATTCGGTGATCTGTTTCAAGCTACTCCACAGCAGGTTAGCTTTTCAGTTCTTGCATGCCACTGTAAGAGGTATCTTACAAATACTTTAGCTACAGAACAAAATGCACTGTGCACTGCAAAAAATGGGATGTCTTACAGAGAGAACAAATCACATAAGTTTGGCAAAAGGGTGAGAAACAGAGAGCACAGAAATTGAACTTAAAAGGCAAAAGCAGCCAGTTACAAAATAGGAAAATGGGAATGTCTATCTAAGACTAAACAATATGCTGTCTGAGGCAAAACAGAAAGAAGCACAGAGTAGGTAGCTGATGTACACCTCTCCTTGGGAAGGGAAGTGTATCCTTACCTTGCTCCCATTTAAAAACATACATATATTGAAAAGCATAGCTGTTGATATCGACCACAATGACAACATACTGCCCAAAGCTGCATCTGTTGTTTAAAAAAACAAAGTGTGGCTCAGCTAAGCCAGAAGATTTAGACACTTGCAACTATAAAAACAAACAGACAGCAAATAGGTATTTTATGAGGAAATTTGTGAAGCTGTAATAAGGATCACATTATAAAAGATTACAGCACCAAGAGTGGGGAAGAGATACTACTATTCTCAGGTTTTTTTATTACTTTCAGGTCTGAGACGTATGTCAAAGTGCTGATCCCATCCTTGGACTGAACCTACAGCAGCACAGAAGGCCAGAATCAAAATTGTGTGTAATAAAAGAGGTACTTGCTTTACTCTTAGGAAGCAATGAAGAGTGTTGCAGGAGTAGGTGATCAAGCTAAAAATAATCTGTGATTGTAGGGTCCCTGATGACATGATGACTACAGATTAGGGCAAAGAGCTTATACAACGAGACCAGCCTTCAAGCCTTACTAGTACTGGTGGAGAAGATGCTGATTACTCCTTGGGGATGGGTGATAGTGTCTTTGGGGAGGGAGGAAGCGTGCCATATACAAACACCAACCTGTCGAGTTCAGGCAATAGGTTTGGTGTCTTGACAGCAAATGAAGAAAAATACAAACTCCACAGTGGAAGACAGAGATTACTGGTGACTCTTTTTTGTGTACGATGCAGGAAGTAGTTTCCTGATTGGACCTGAAATCTGTGGAAATGGGCTGCCTTGGAGGAAGACAAATCAATTGATAATGATTGTCAATGAGGGTTATGCAATCTACATTGCTCATCTTATTTACTGATGCCACCATCACAATTTGGGATTATTTTAAGCAGATCAGAAGTGAGCAGAAGTTCTTGGCACAGGACAAAAAGAATTCACAGGTGATTTTGATTAATATCTTTCAAACGATGGGATTAAGGTAGAGGCTAACACATTCTGGAAATGAGCTGTTCTTTTTGGTGATGATGTTACCATAGTAGGTTTTCTTCTCTTGATCACAGAAGGATGATCCAGAAGGTTTTGTGTAGGGACATGTTCTCTCTCAATAAAAAGGGAAGAGTAGCTTTGCATTGACTTACCTATTCAAGTGTAGGCATGTTGTGCTAAAAGTGTTTAAGAATGAATATTTTTTTAAAGCTGAGCAGTAACAGAAACAACTGAGAAAAATTATTGTTTAAAATACTTTGTCCATTTCCTCCCTTTCCTTCTACATTTAGAATTTTTAATTCAATCTGTATTGCACTCAAAGACTTAGCTATAGGAAATAAAGCCTTCTAATATCTACAGCTGTTCTTGGTGTTATGTTCAGCTTTCCGGTGTCTGAGTCCTAAGATCAGTTTTCATTCTTCCTCAAGCAGTATAGGAGAGAGGAATTTATGACGAGTCATCATGATCCTCAAGTCTTTACTGAGAGCAGTATGAAGTTCTGGTTGTCCCTTTTACCTTAGTCTTGGGTACACTTTGGTTAATTTTTATACCTTTACATGACACAGTTTTCTTCCTTCTCATTGGTCCCCATCTAAAGTTTGCAAGTTGCACAATAGCCTCCGCCAACCTTAACAGACACAAAGAGTTATTGCTTCTTAGCCATAACTCCCTAGGTTTGTCAGGTCTTTATCACATATGATATTCACAGAGCTTATGCTAAAAGAAGTTACAAGGCAGCAGCTACTTAAAGACTAGACAATTGTTACAGCAAGCTGTAACTATCTCAGGCCATCACAAACCCAGACCAGTCCTGAGACTCTTTACTGCCAGGTGAAGAAAAATCCTTTTACTAGTGATGGTAAAAATCATTATTAATAGGCCATCAGAAAGATTTATATAAAGAATAAAACCCTTTAATAAAGAACAAGAGACTTTGCAAGCGGATCACCAGGTTATGCTCAAGGTAACTAAAAGTATTTTTAGCAAGATAAGACTAATGGGGCATATCTATGCAAGTCCTTCAAAACCTGCAAAAAACCATACATTCCTAAGGGAAGAGAAGGCCAGGTTTTTTCTTGTGTTAAAATGAACTCAGAAGTTTCTGATATTCAGTTACAGAGCCCTCTGACCAGGATCCATGCAAACTTTACAATGAAATAGAGGAACCAGGAACTCCTGTCTCAAAACAGCCACTAGGTCTTGGACCACCCTCGTGAGTGGATCTGAGTTTTTCTGGTACCAACAAAGATGTCTTTTATAATGTCATCCTTACTCACATCCAGTCTTATGTGACAAGAATGCCTGTCCACTCCTCCTCAATGCCTCAAGGAGAAGTGGTTTTGGTATGATTTTGTCCCTCAATTAATATCCCAAACCTCTAACTTCTCCTTGGTCTGTACTTGAAAATTGATGTTTTGCACATTATCTTCTCATGAAGGTAAAATGGATATAGTACTGACTTCGATTCTTTCTGAAAAGGAAAATTCTCAGGAGTGCACTAAATACACATTCTGCTTCAAAATCCATCACCTCTTCTAGCCAAATTTCACATTTAATTGTAGTGACAGTCATGAGATAATAGCAATACATCAAATCAGTGAGCAAACAACTGTCCTAAACACTAGCAGTTAGTGATCTATCCAAAAATCTCAAAAAACTAACATGAAGGACGCCTCGTATGTTAAAATAAATCAGGTGAGAAAGTGTCTTGCAAGATAAGAGAGAAAACATTAGATTAAATTACAAGCACAGAAAGTTTTAAAAATTTATTTTTTGGCACCTGTGACCTAGTGAGAACATAATGTGAACACAACACAGACACAACTTGATGGAACCTATGGATAATATCTGCCTATGATCAAGCATGACATTATAAATATATATGCTGAAATACCCAAGCACCCACAGAATTCTGAACATGCTTATGTTGTTTTCCAAATGTAATTAATGTTTATAAAAAAGATTGTGATTTTCCCTCTCACAGGAAACAAAAAATAGCTCTAGGATGACAGAAACTGTCAGGTTAACAAAAGGTGATTCCATATATATGTATATAAAAACTGATTAAAATGTAATTAATAAGAAAAGCTCAAGTTCTCAGAGTACTCACACTGGGTATCATTCTCCTTCCAATAGTCCACCCTAACCATATCATAAAAATTCCAAAGACTCGGGGTCATATATTAGCATTGGAAACATCACGTAAATTAATCCAAGATACCTACTCTAGAGTTTGTTTTGACCTCAGGGATAATGCTAGCAAACTACAATGAGGTGTTTGGGTGCTTGAAAATATACAGATATAGCTGGGATTCCCTTTTAAGTTGCTCTCCAAATATTTTTCTTACAAGTTCAGAAGAGGTTGTTTAGGCTTGTCTACTTGGTTTTAAAATATTTACATATTTATTTTCCAGTATTTCAGGAAATAAGTTTAAGTGTTATCTGGTCTTAGGATCTCATTTTGATGGTTTTCATCACTTAATTGATTTCTGAAGGTACCTGCACAGACTTAATAGTTGATATTGCTTACATTAACTGCCTATATTTGGCTGAGATTGTATCCTGGCATATTTAAAGATGCAGTGGTGAGATGAGCTTTACGAAAGAATCTTTAGCTGGGTCAAAACTGGGAAAGAAACAGGAAGTTACAGCTATATCTGGAAATTCATTATATGGAATGACTATTTTCTGTATACTTATCTGTCTTAAATGTAACAAAGAATTCTTTTTCCAGGGCTTATTTTCAGGTTTCTTGGAAAAGAAGAAAGCATTTCCACTTTTGCGCTTAAAAGTGCAGATCCAAATGTAACTTTCCAACCCTGTTGAAGCAAAAAGCTGTAAATTTGGAGGAATGAGGTATTTGAAATTAACCTGTTAACATCATAGAAATATGAAGGAGTCCTAAAGTATAGTATTTCAGTAAGATTTTATTATAAAACTACAGGAGAGGTTTGAATAGAAGGTTCACAAGAATCTGCATAATGACAAAATTCTAAATACTTAAAATATTACTCTCCATTTACTTTTTGCATAAAATTTCCTATCAAGGTAACACCAAGGAAATAATTCACCATCAGGCACCCCTGTAACCTTTTAAAGATTTGAAATCTGCTGCTGAGAGAATCCAGACACATGTGAAACACTTGATGTTAAATAGCTGCTCATCATTTTTGCTATTCTTATTTCTTAACAATATTCAGAGAACCTGAGAGCTACTTTCAGCTCCTCTTCAAGGTGGTCTTAACTGGGAAAGGGTGAGAGGAAAGAAATACCTTATGCATTTTTTTTATCTTGGATTCACATCCTACCAAAACCACAAAATCAGATACCAGCATCAGTTTCAGGCTGAAATAGCAAAAGACAAAAAAGGAATACAGAAATCCAATGAGGACTTCTACACTTATTAAAAACTAATCTCAAAACCTACAAAATGTGCTTGCATGTGTCCTTCAGCTTTTTATCCTGAATCTTGTCTGGCAAAATTAAGTTTTCATGTATGTGTATTAGAGTTCTTGAAGCAAATTTCTCTAATGTCATAAGGCTGCCTGCAGCTAGACTGATATCAAGGATGTTGACAGATACATTAAATATGAAGAAGAAGAAAATATTTGTAAAAAACCCCAAGAATAAACACAGAAAAACAGGATACAGGAAAGGTTTCAGACTAGGAAAACCCCATGGTTTTTCTAGTTCCCGCTGGAACACTGAAAATACCTCTGACATACCTCAACATTAAACTGATATGGGAATTAAGACTGTAGTCCCAATTGTGTTTGGAACAACGCCATAATCTAAGAAGCACTGGTTTATCAAATATAATGGGGTTTTGGTTTCATTATTTATTTAGAGGGAAAAGATGCTTTTGTAATTCTGTCCCCAGTAGAAGTAGTACATGATTCTGATACTGTGAACCGTGTTTGTTCTGTCTTTTACAGTTTCATATCTAAGTTCATGAATAAACCTTATGTAGATATAATTTAAAAGATTCCCCATCTCATATGGCTGGCAGGGAAAAGTGTCATAGCAGTGCTGAATTTGATCTGTATTTTACAGAGGGTCCAATCTGTTCTAGAGCACTCTTCTCTATGTGACAAGAAGCCATCTTAAATTTTAAACCAGAAACTCATAAATTTTAATAAAAGAGAAAGAAAAGCATGATATAAAATTAAGATAAAAATAGGAATACTATTTGGAATTCTAAGTTCAGTTTAATACTTTGATATATATTAATTACGTGGGAAAACTTGCACTGTTTACTAGATAACATTATAACAGCTCCTGGGAAGAAACGGGTGACAGAAACACATAATTTCTTTCCTGGTTCTATGTTGCTCTAGAAAACACTTTAACAGTGCCTTTGATGCATGGATTCTTTTTTTGACCTACTCTTGGCCCACAGAGATTTGAAATTACTGACCAAAGGAGGGCAGGGGGTGGAACTAGCCCTTCACTTATTCTCCGGAGCAGGAAAGGGGAAATATCTGTAGGGCCAATTCTCTTGTTCAGCCTCAACTAGAAAATAGGGTAATCTGCACAAAGGATTAAAGATCAAGGATACATGTACGGATTCTCTGTCCAGCTGTACTGAGTGAATTGCCTTGTATTTTATTTCATGTTGCTTTTTCCTCAAGTGCTTGGCAAGACCCTCAAGTGGGTCTTGGCAAGCCCCAAGAGAAATTAATGGCGAAACTGGCAATTTATGGGCTCAGTGTTGCAGATACAACATTTCTATCAGTACCTGTATTCTTACAGAAAACTTACAACACAGAACTGACTCATCAATGACATAAAAATCATGAAATATCATCTTAAACTATCCTGCGTGGATGAACAAACAAGGATACAATCCTTGGTAATGACAAGATGGAACCCTTGTTCCAGAAAATTATAGTTTGAAGTACAGTTGTTTTCCTTTTGATCTCTAGCATCTTGAACTTTGGCATCGTACAAAGTAGAGATAGAATGAGCTTTCTACCTTCTCCCTCATCAACAAATGCAATTTATTACTTTTTATATTTTCAATGTTTGTCTTACAGTTTTTGAACAAAAGGAATCACATAGAGCTATTCTAGAAACATTTACTCAGAACAGACCAACCAAGAGCAAAGGTTCAACATACACACCTCATTTCTGCATTGGTAGCATAAGCCTTGGCCGAGATCTCTGCCAATGATACTGGGAACTTTCTCAGAGACTTTAGGAAAGCCAGTATGTTATGAAATTCCTGCACTACTAAACACTATCTATACAGTTCCAAAGACTTACAGTTTAAATTTGATAAGTACCAGTGACAGAGAAATGAAGAGAATTATTTGGGATCTCAAATCCAATGATCCCACATAGAGGAACACAAAAGCAAACTTTTGAAGTCTAGTTTACTGGATAAGCTTGTGTGCTAAATATTCTATGGGAATGAAAATTACTAATAACAATTAGAAAGAAGAAATCATCCCATTTAAAATACTCCAAACCAAAAATAACCCTACTACCTTAAAATGGTTTACATTGCCATGGGTTATTGGCTTAAGATAATAACAAAACGTGTTTGCTCGCATTATATTATTATTATTGTTTGCCCTCTCCCTGGAAGTGTTCAAAGCCAGGTTGGATGGGGCTGATCTAGTGGAAGGTGTCCCTGCCCATGGCAGAGGGGTTGGAACTAGATGGTCTTTAAGATCCCTTCCAACCCAAAACATTCTATGATTCTATGATACTATGATCTTTGGTTTATCATAAAAAGGTGCTTCATTTTACTTTTACCACTTTTTGTTTTAATCCTACATCTCTACTGTTAAATCTCTGTAATGATATCATGCTGGCTAATAAATTTCTGTGGTACAACAAAAAAATCATGTGGATGATTTATGTAATTCTTAAACATAGCTTTATCAACAATATTGAAGAGGATATAATGAATACTGGAATAACTGTAATCAGAAATATTGGATACAAAACCAGAGCTACTAGAAACATTTCTAATATTACAAAACAGTTACACAAGATCTAAAATGCCATATACTTCCTTCCAGAAATCCTTACTGAGGATTAATTTTCTAGATTAATTTTCAAGTCGTTAGTAAATTACATTCCCACCGGCAAAATCCCATGCAAAAGCAGCAACATCCACATAGGCATCTTCCTCAATGTGATTCTGAGATCATCAGTATTGCACCCACGGGAAGAGGGAAGGGGGAAAAACAGAAAAAAAAGATTTTCAACTTCTTGTATTTATGACAGAAGGCAAAACTAAATATATTCTAAATCTTTCTTCTTCATAGGCAAAAATTACTGTGGAGTTGGTATATATTATTAAATCAATAAAATTCTAGTGCAAATTTAATATTTTGTTACGTTGCTGAATGTTTTAATAGAAAAAACTCTTTCTACGGAAAAAATATTTAAAAAGGGAAACATACAATAGAGAATACTGGTAAATGAACAATGATGTTAAGGTCAAGTTTAAGATGAATTAATAAGTGAGAATCTAGTGAGTCTCGTACAGAAGAAGTCAAAATATATAACTAAAGAGTAGCTCATAACTTACATTAAGAAACCATGAAACTAGTCCACAACTTGGAAAAAGCCTCCTAATTCAAAACTATTTCATACCAATTAGGACAAGTTATGAGAAGTTCAAAACACTGGGAAAGATTTCAACTTTAGAAAGGAAATCCAAAACTTCTGGCATGTTTTGCCAATTTATTAGTTAGAAGTAAATTATAGTTCTGTAGAAATATAGCATCCATCCTCATCCTTTCAAGCTCTTTTATTGAAAAGAGGATTTTAATTAAAATAGAGATCTCAGTCTAAGGCTTTTCCTGGACAATAGATGGCGAGCTGGAGTGAAAGATCTTTGGCAGCATCAGAGAGGATCAACTCCCGCAATCAACCTTAATCCTGAGGAGATGGTTGTGTGCTTCCATTACTGGCTGAATGATTACATTACATAGTTAAATCATTGTGTTCATACCATATTTTCCCCAGACAAATAATATTCATGTGCAAACCAATCGTATACTATAGTTCATCAATGCAAAGCAATTTTAAATAAAGTATGAAGTAATGGCAGAAAAGCAAATGGTTGCAACGGACAGACAATATAATATTTTTGCAAGCATTATGATACTGTTAGCATGGCATTCTATTTGTTCAACTTCTCCATCAGCTTGGAGGTTAACTCAAACAAGCTTTCAAAATTTCAAACTGCAATTTTTTTTTTTTTTGTACTTTTCTACTGATATTTACAAAATTGGACTCAAATACTTTAACAGTCCTCCAGCTCCAAAACTACAGGACAAAAAGGGCAATATCCAGTAGTCTGGAAATCTAAATATTTCTTTACAAGTCTGTCTGTTTTCTTTAGAGCTTTATTATGCTTTCCTTTCACTTCTTTTCTTATCCCTTCTTTCAAATTACATTTTCCATTAACAGTAGTTTTCTGCTTAGTCCCTCTTTTATTTTCCAACAAAGTTCCGTATCTCCTTTCCATCTCCATTTTATTTTCTATTGTGTGTGTTTTTTTTCTGCTTGCACTTGGCATAAAAAGTGAATGGCTCCAAATCCATAGTATCCTCTGGGTTTTTGAAAAAAGGGAGTAAAACACATTCAGTGATTTTTTTGAATTAATGAGAGGAAAATAAAAACTGAAACGATGAAGATTTTTAAATTTTTATATCACTCTCAGGCCCGAAGCTACACTTCTTTGAGCTCAGTGCACTATTTAGTAAAAGTAAGTAGTTTCAGCACTATGGGAAATGAATTTCCAGTTACAATCTTACAGTTATCTTGTAAAAAGTCTTAGTTCAAACTGAATTTGTCCAATGGTTTGATGGTTACAAGTGTTCACTTCTCTGTGGATTCAGATCTGAAACAAGCACAAAAGTTTATTGCAGTGTTAGAAGAATCTCTCTACCTACCTACTTTCTTTTGTAGGCATGAAGAACATATGGATAGGGGAGACAGAAAATAGAGGACAGGAATAAATGGTGAATTTTCACAACAACTTAGAATTTTGACAGTGGTCTCTGCTGGGATCTGTGTTTTTCTACATCTTCATAAATCCTTAGTCTATACAAAACCCTCAATATCCTCATAATCTCATAATCTCTTCCTCAAGTCCTCTGTATCTTCATAGATGACGATTTATTCACAGAATCACAATTCCTGGTGAGCATGTTATGGTTTGCAGATGATATGAAATTTAAAGGTGAATAGGGATGTAGGCATCTTATGATGAGTTGAAGAAGGATCTTCTGAGAATTAATGACTGGGTAATAAACTGATAAATGAAACTCAGTGTGACTAAGTGTAAAATGATGTCCAGGGGAAGAAAACAAATCACATTCTGTTCTGCTTCTGGCTGGGACAGAGTTAAATTTCTTCCCAGTAGCTTGGGGCGGTGCTGTGTTTTGGGTTTGGTATGAGAGGAGTGTTGATGGCCCATTGATGCTTTGGTTGTTGCCGAGTGGTGCTTGCACTGGGGACTTTTCAGCCTCCCATGCTCTGCCAGGTGCACGGGAAGCTGGGTGCGGGGAGCATGGCCAGGGTGGCTGACCCAGCTGGCCAATGGGGTATTGCATACCATGTGATGTCATGCTCAATATAAAAACTGGGGGGGTGGGCTCTTGTGGCTCAGGACACGTGGGGCATTGGTCAGCGGGTGAGCAGTTGCATTGCACATCGCCTGCTTTGTATATTCTGTTGTTGTTGTTATCATTGTTATTATTACTGTTCTATTTTGTTTTATTTCCATTATTAAACTGTTTTTATCTCAACCTACTTGTTGAGGGAGTTTTCCTACTTGTGCCCTCCCGATTCTCTCCCCTATCCTACCAGAGTGGGGGGGTGAGCAAGCGGCTGCGTGGTGTTTATTTGCTGGCTGGGGTTAAACCACGACACATTCAAAATGATAGACCCTCAGCTGGTCATTGCTACTTAGGACTGAGACTTTGCAGTTCAATGAAGCAATCATCTCTGCATTTGACATCAACCAGGCAGCAAATCAAATGTTAGTAATTATTAGAAAAGGAATTATTAGGAAAGGAATAAATAGACAAATAAATAAAATAAGAGAACATCATAATTCTGCTGTGTGAATCTTCAATTAATGCATATTTTGAACACTGCACAATTCTAGTTCCCTCATCTCAAATTTATATAGAAGAACTGGAAAAAGTTCAAAAGTTGGGATAATCACAGTACTTAAAAAGTTTTCTTATAAAGGATTTCTGAGTATATAAAGGATTTCTGAATAGGCAGGGTGTACAATCTGGTAAAGAACCAATGAGGGGTCATTTGATAGAGGACTAGGGTTCGATGAATGCTTTGGAGAAAGTGGATGAATACTGTTTGTCTATTCCAATGTGAATACTAGGATTCCTCCTACTGGAGGAATTAATTAGCTTTACTAAGCTAGTGAACCTTTGGTGTGAACTTGAATGTTTGTTTTTATGTTCTCAAGTTGTTCAGAAACTCAATATCTGTAGGACTTCTCCCATTCTACCACATTGGTGTGAAATTTACCAGAAAGTTGAGTTAATTTATATAAATAGTGTATCTGCATAAGCCTTATTTCGGATCAAAGCTCTGTGGACGCTTTTGTGTCTGGTGGATAAAGTTCATTTAAGAGTAGAATCTGGACATATGCCACATAACAGCTGCTGCATCTGAAAATACACTTTTTCATTCTGGAATTTAGGTACTATCAAATACTATGGCAACAGTGGTTGCATGAAAAAGTGAAATGCATGTACAGCATGCTTCCGCTGGTGTTCCTCCTTTTTTTCAAACTGTTGAGCTTCTACTCATCTGTTGGAATTCTGTGTCATTTTTCAGGACTAGTTCTGAAATGTATTTTGATGGTAGTGAAGACAATCCAAGATTTTCTTGATATGTTTAGATCATTGAGATGCTAGTAAAAATCTTTAAAGTAATACTTTATTTTCATCTCAGTCTTGCAAGTTGAATCTAACAATGAATTCCACCCCAAATAAGAATATAATTTTCAAACGATGAAAAATAAGAAAGGAAAAGGAAATCAACCATCACCTTCAGATAATGGGCCTCAACACAGTTACATCTCTGTACTTCCCTCTCTGCTACACAGGAGAAAACTCAGTCTAATATCTGATGTTGTTCCCTGTTAGTTTTTTTTAAATTGTTCTATCACTTGTACATTCAGAGAGGTATTGCTTATTTTCATGCTCAGCTTTAGACTTCACGTGCACTAGGTCACTATCTTTGCCCTTTTTGATATCTTTGCTTTAGAAATATTCCATAAAAATTCTTAACTCTCTTTTAATGTTGCTTATTAAGCTGAAAAACAATAATGCAGAAATATGAGAAGTATTTCCTGGTCCATATCCAACATAAGTATATTATTGAATATATTACTAAGTCTACTCAGTCTCCCAGGATCTTATTGAGTCATTGCACAGATAATGTTTGGGGGCGGAATCAGTGTGACACAGGACATTTCTTCTGAATAGTTTAGCCAATGATAGGTTGAGAGAGGGGAGCAGGGAGACAGTCATTTACCAAATTTCCATAGCATGCCTGAAAGCTTCAAAGATAAACGAGTTGATTTCTGTTATCTGACTAATCACAAATATGGCCTTTTGTCAGCTGCCTGACTGAATGAGCATGAAAATACTAAATTAAACTTCAAATAATCACATACGCGGCTATGAAGCCAAAAGAGAAAAACAATCTAAAACACATCCTTTGAAATTAAATTACGTGAGCCATACCTGCGAGATCACATGGATAGTTGCATAATGCATATATTAAGTTAAAAAAATCAAAATGGGCAGAAAACATACATCAGCACAGTGACAACTAGTACAGATGAAAGCACAACAGAAGAATACGTTGATTTTTTTTAAAGCATACCCTAATGATACATGTTTCTATTATTTTAAAGTATTTTGCTTTTCACAGAGAAGTGTTTCATTTTGGTCATGTAAGCTTAAATTTTAGAAACATTGATTTTAAGAGACTGATTAAAGTTGCATTTATTCAGCTTTTTTACTTGAACATGATCATTTTGATTAGATTAATCATGACAACACTAAACACCTTATTTTTGGCTTTACCAAGATTATGTGTAACCACTTTATTTTTTTAAATCAAGAAATGAATTAAAGACTATCCTGTATTGCGATAAAAAACAGCTGGGAATTTTCTTATCCTTCCATGTAAACAATAGCATATGATAGTATCTAGATTTTCCACTTTACCACATGCCTCTACAGTATGCTCAGATTCTTGAAAGTGTTATATGTTTCATCTTTGTAATTCATCAAAATTATGTCTTTTATTGCATAGTTCGAAGACCCTTGGCATATGAAATTTCTTTCTTTGTTTTATTTTCAAAGCATGAAGTTGAAAGTAGCAGAGTAGGGGAAAAATGTAAGAATCTGCCTATGTAACTCCATCACACTTAGATTCTTGAAAAATTATTTTGGAATTATATAATTTCAGAACACCTGAGTTTGAATTTGTACACTAAAAAGTCTAGTCTGAAACTCATGACCATGTATGACAATATCAATAGCCTAATTTTATTCATCTCCTAGATTATATGCACCTTTTTGAAAACAAGGTGGCACCTCACAGGAGCTTTGCAGAATTTAAATGAATGGTTGGAGTGGTCTAGGAGAATCTCACTGGCATCTGGATTTCCGGTGTTTGGCTGACTGAATGTGTCAACCAGTTTTTCAGGAAAGAGAATATTTATACAATATTTCATTGTATGTGAGATGTAACACAGTCATTTATGGCTTTTTGCATAGTGACAAATGAGCTGTAAGGAAAGCTCCCCACAGGTATTTGATGCTCTAACGCCCTAATGCAACAAGTCAGGAAGCAATGCTCAGACAAGATATCAATGGCTGCTGGATAGATTAAGCAGTAAAGCCTCAAAACAAAGAATTGAAAGGCTGACATTGAAAAAAGGCCAGCTGGTAAGTAAAGTTGTACATAATGGCAGTTTTCTGAATGAGGAAACATGAAAAAAGTCAGTGTGATGGAATAACAAGGAAAATGAAACTAAGGACGGAAATCCTTCTCAACAAATCACTTCAGCAGCTAACAAGGCATAATTACAAAGATGTATAATGTGACAAATAGTAAATATGTCTGCACTGAAATGTGAATTTTATTGCATTGTATTTTTCATAGAATCATAGAATGATCTATGATTAAAGATCATCTAGTCTAACCCCCCCTGCCAGCAACATCTTTCACTAGATATGGTTGCTCAAAGCCCTGGCCAACCTGACATTGAACAATTCCTATGATGGGACATCCACAACTTCTCTGGGACACCTGTTCCAGTGTCTCACTACCCTCATTGTAAAAAAAATCTTCCTTATATCCCATCTAAATCTTATATCCCTCTTTCAGTTTGAAACCATTGCCCCTTGTCCTGTCACTACAGACCCTCGTAAAAAATCTCTCTCCATGTTTTTTATAAGCCCCCTTCATATATAGAAAGGCCACAATAACATCTCCCCAGAACCTTCTCTTCTCCTGGTTAAAGAACCCAATTTTTCACTATTCCCAAGAATCAGGGAATAAATTAAGGTGGAAGCATCTCAGGAGATCAGCTAGTCCAACAGCTCAAAGTAAGACTAACTTTGAAGTTAGATCAACTTGCTCAGGGCCGTGTCTGTTTGAATTTTGAAAATTACAAAGGATTGAAGTTCTTAGAGGAAAATAACTCTGGGTGGATCCAACAGAGAAAGTCGAGGCTACTGCCCCTCACTGTCCCTTAGTCCAAGTAGTCATGAGGCTGAAGATGTGTTCCCAACAGGCACACATACAAAGCATACATAAACATTACATGTATACATAGATACAAACATCAACAACAGCCTCATCCCGCTACCTTCTCTGGCTGGGCAGGATGGAAGTCCACTTGTGAGACTGTATGTACACATGTGGACTCAGACACTCAGCCTGCCCTGTAACTGGTCCCTGGATCCCAGTCTGCCCAGCTTCTGGCCCCTGGACATAGCAGCTCCCGAGGCCACAGCCCTACTCCAGTTGCTGGTTCAGGCCATCACACACACACTAAGCCAGACGGGACTCCCCTAGTCCCATAGCCAACTCCCCATGCTCTCGCCCCAAGTGACACCCAGGGTCTCTCACACGCAGGGCTGGCCCTTAGAGACCTGCTCATCCCCTTGCTCCCTGGCCACTTCCCTTGCTCACCAGCTTGTCCAGTCTGATCTTTGCTGGTGCTCACACACTCACTTGCACACCCGCACTCGCCCCAGTCACTGCCCCAGGGACACAGAGACCCTCCACCTGGTGGTCTGACCCCAGCTGCTGCGCTCACAGCCCCGCACACACACGTGCACCCAGGACAGAGAGTCCTTCCCTGGGACAGAGCCAGGAAGGAATTTAATAGGGAAACAGGACAGACTGCGCTGGTCAGGTACAGGGCATGGCCAGGCAAGCGCACTGACCAGCCAACTGCCTGCACGGGACCGGCTCTTTTTAGCCCCTACCCCTCTATTTTCCCCACTCTTGCTCCCCCTCAAATCACCTACACCTCTTCCTTGTCCTGCCTTTGATTCCTCCCCTAAACATCCCAAAAGAAGTCCTGTGACACCCTGAACTGCTTTTTCCATGCAGCCCAGCTTGTGTCTGCTGTGGTTTAACCCAGCAGGCAGCTAAACACCACACAACTGTTCGCTCATTCCCCCCTACTGTGGGATGGGGGAGACAATCGGAATTAAAAAACAAAGTTTGTGGGTTGAGATAAAGACAGTTTAATAGGACAGAAAAGGAAGGGAAAATATTAATATTAATAGTAATAAAATATACAAAATAATTGATGCACAATGCAATTGCTCACCACCCGCTGACCGACGCCCAGTCAGTTCCCGAACAGAGGTCACCGCCCCCCAGCCAGCTCCCCCAGTTTATATACTGAGCATGACATCATATGGTATGGAATATCCCTTTGGCCAGTTTGGGTCAGATGTCTTGGCTGTGCCCCCTCCCAGCTTCTTCCTGGCAGGGCAGCATGAGAAGCTGAAAAGTCCTTGACTATGTAAGCACTACTTAGCAACAACTAAAACATCAGTGTGTTAGCAACATTATTCTCATACTGAATCCAAAATACAGCACTATACTAGGAAGAAAATTAACTCTATCCCAGCCAAAGCCAGGACAGTGTCCCACTCCTTGGCAGCAACCCCCTTAGTCTGAGAGGAGATCTGGAGAGCTGCTTCCCATGGCTTATGGTGGTGGGTGTGTCACCTGGACAGTGGGGCTGAGGGCTCTGCTGGGACTGCCCTGGGAGGGGCCTGGACAAGGTGCTTGCTCCTTGGGAGTCCTTGATTCGGGTCTCCACCTCCATTGGGCGTCCCTGTACTCCTCTGGGCTTGTGCAGATAGGCTGACAGCCCCTGTGATGGGCATGGGAGTAGCCCAGCAGACTATGATTTGGGTTCCTCCTCATGCCATTGTCTCTCTGAGCTCCTTGGCAGGTGTGTAGAGAAACTTTATCACATAACCTAACATTCCCCAATTAGGAGACCAATTAGAATATTTTTATCCAACAGTTAAACCTCATTAAACCTTTAACTGCAAGAAGCTGTCAAACTACCCAAATAGTGTGAAACCAAAGACAACAGGAGCCATTTTGTGATATTCCATTTTTTTTACATTTGCTGCTCATGTCTGGTACGTACCAAAATGTCTCAGACTTTATGCAGATCAAACTAAGCACGTGCATTATTACTTTGGTGGAATGGACTTTTAAAGCTAGGATTCCTAACAGTAGTTACACAACCTTTCTGGGCAACCTTTTCCAGTGTATGAACACTCTCATTGTGAACATTTTTTTTCCTTATGTGAAATCAGAATTTCCTTGTTCTGGGTATGCCCAAAACAAGGCACAGACTTATATTGTGCCTTCTGTTTCACATGCTGACAATTTACGTTCAGTGTTAAGAGAATATCTGATTTGATCAAAGCTAATCTCCATCCCTTTTGTACTTTTGTATTTTTTTTATTTTTGCCTCACTCAATGGCTGTTGAATCATTTAATCATAAACAGAATATCCTTCTATATAACAGCAACACGCTCATCAATAAATACAAGAAAAGGAATAGATTGCTTGTTTGCTAGACTATTCCTAGAAACTGAGAAATCTGTTAATTTATGCTGACCAAAGCAAATTGAGGAAACGTCCTTTATGATATCAATGCAATGAAATAATTACATTTTTATAATGCACTGCTTTTGCAACCCCAAGTTGAGTACAGGGAATCTTAAAAGACAATTCACTATAACTGTTGGCCATGCTTATTGAGAAAATAATGCAGTTACAGAAGAGCAGGCCTCACTGCAGCTAAATCATGGCTTCCACAGTATGCTGGCTTAAAAAAAAAATTGTCTTTGAAAAAAAAAAAGCAGTCTTTGCATGCGACATCATTTCATTATTTTTTTTTTTTCAAACTTCTGAATTCCATTTACTTCAAAACCAAATTTTTTTCCTCAACTTGAGATGTAATTTATGGTTTCCCGTATCTAATTAGCTTAGAATTTGATTGCCTCTATTTAAAAGGAAGGAAACAAGCTATTAATTATAGACTGAAACCCAGAGTGTTGGGAACATCAATACCCTGACCTCGTTTTTCTTAATAAAACCAAAACTATAAAGCTTTACCCATGCATTTTGGAAGTGGAACAAGTTTTATATCCATTAACATGGCGACAACATATTGACTGTCTGCTATGACATTATTAAGATCAGCTGAAGTTTCTAGATCTGGGAAAAACCTTGCTTAAAGTCAATTTCTCTGAAGGTCCATCATGACTCTTAAAGAGTAGAAATAAATTAACAATTTCTGTAGATTACATTTTTCCTTTTTTTGAGTTTTAAAAGCAGAGATCAAAACAGAATCTGGAGATTAATAAACAATCTTCTTTAATATCAAGAGATACAGGGGTGTCAGGGATAATAAAGCCTGATCCTATGGGGCCAAGCTCTTGTGTCGATAGGACATTGAAACTGTTAACATTAGTGCAAATGCATTAATGCTTACTGCTAAAGAGAAACATTTAATATTTTGAAACTGAAAAGGTAGCAAGGAAGTTCACACCAATGCATGTCAGTTTTAGAAATATTTGTGTTACCTTTGTACTACCCCATCATCCTCCCCTCAAATGCACTTACATATTTTCATTTTCACTCTTCTATGCTGAATTACATATCGGGACACCCCCCCACCACCACCAAATTCTCTTCCCAGGATTAGTAATCCAGGATCTTAATGATCTGATAAAAATCATTTAGCCAAAAGAAAAGTAGTACCATGTGACTAACATGACCATTGACAACACAACAACAACACATAGCCTGAAATGGGCCAGAAATTATGCTGTCTTAGAGTGGTAAATTTGCATACACATGCTATAGTATGCCACCCATTTCTCACCTGGGTAGCCATGACAGATGTTGACACTATAAATGGAAGACTTACAGAATTAGCTGATTTTTTTTTTTTGAAGAGTCATTTCCAGTATATCTGTGATAGTGGATTGCATGCTGTATAAAAATAGTCAAAATATTTATCAATGCAACAGAAATGAAAGCAAGGTTTTTTCTGACAAATTCAAGACAAGCTTTACAGTATTGCTGGGGCATGGAGTCTTTAGCAGTGCCTGTTCAGTCCCCAGCTGAAGCATCAGTGTCTGTGCACTCTGTGTTCTGTTGTGCAAATGAATCAATTTGTTCTTTGGAGCAGCATTCTGCAGGGCCTAAGAGGAAAGGTTGTTATGGTTTCAAATCTGTAGAAATAACCTCCTACTTCTGAGTATTTCACATTTGCAACTTATACTGTATTCAACCTCCCTTAGCTATTATTTAAAGTTAACTTCTTAGTGGTGAGCTGAAGGAACAATTGTTGAAGCTAATGGTGGAGAGCTCTTTGATTTGGGATCATTGATGTTGCAGATCCTGATTTATATTCAGATAACAATATCATTATAAAGTATTCGTACTAGTTGATGTGTAACTGCTGAACAGTACATTTCAGTATGATACAGTCACTACAATTCTCTCAGCTGATTTGAATTCAGATATGTGATACTCCACAGCTTCTTTTAGTATCTCACCATGGAATTACACATCTTACTCCAACTATATTGCAGCTCTACCACAGGCCCTGCCTCTTCCTGTGGGGATGTAATGCTGGAAAAATAAAGATTTTTTTTAAAAATCAAGAAATAGTATTACACAGTAAGACACAAAGCTTAGCCAAGCCATCTGGTGACCATCTTATTTTGATCAGCTGGTAGAGTAGTTGATCCATTGCAAAAGAGAATGATTCCTGAAAGTATTGTTGGAAGACAGCCTTCTTTTGACTCCCTTCTTCTGATGTACTTCACCTTATGTAACAGCATAAAATTAAAGAACGTCCTCATGATTACAAGCTTTAATATATCTCCTCCTTAATTCATATTCTTCCAAGGAATATTCTGCATTTGAAAAATTTTAAAAATATATGTAATTGGAGCAGATGGCTGCACTTTGAGAAAGATATTCTATGACCAAATAAATTTCTCTATGCCTTTCAAAAGTGAAATTTCTGGTGTGTCCAGACAGAATACTGACCATCTATGATGGTCCAGCAATTACTCTGGACAAGTTGCAAACAGAAGTAAAGAAATTCAATAATCATTGAGAAATTATGAACTCAAAAGTGAGAGTGATACACCGGAAGAACTCATTCATGTTTCTACAGGGATTTGTAAATTAGTGTCATAACACAGTAGCATATAGCCTCTCCACAGATTCCTCTTAGACAGTACTTGAACTTTAATGTAAGAGGCTTCAGTGACTGTTGTGGTTTAACTCGGCAGGGAGCCAAACACCACACAGCTGCTCGCTCACTTCTCCCCCCCCCCGCAGTGGGATGGGGGAGAGAATCGGAAACAAAAAAAAAAAAAGTACAATTTGTGGATTGAGATAAAGGCAGTTTAATAGAACAGAGAAGGAAGGGAAAAAGATAATGATAATAATGACAACAATAATAACAGTAATGATAGAGTATACAAAATGAGTGATGCACAATGCAATTGCTCACCACCTGCCGAGCAATGCTCAAACAGTGATTGCTACTTCCTGGACCACACCTCTTATTTATATACTGAGCATGACATCATATGGTATGGAATACCCCATTGGCCAGTTGGGTCAGCTGTCCTGGCTATGCTCCCTCCCAGCTTCTTGTGCACCTGGCAGACCATGGGAAGCTGAAAAGTCCTTGGCAAGTAGACTACTTAGCAACAACTAAAACATGAGTGTGTTATCAACCTTCTTCTCATACTAAATCCAAAACACAGCACTAGGAAGAAATTTAACTCTATCCCAACCAAAACTAGGACAGTGACACACTCCTGCTTTCAAATTATCACAATGGCTCTCACACAATGCTTTCAAATTATCACAAAGGAAACTTGGTTTCCTTTACCTTCTTCAGTGTGATACTAAACATTGCAACTGATATGTATGTTATATATCAAATAGGGTATTACATCACTGTGATGATGTGTTTAGAGGGCTCACAAATTAAACCAGTTTTAAACTTTGTAACAACATTTTGCTGAATTAATTCATTAACAATATACTCCATTCTAATGGTTAGTTCTTCCACATTTTTATCATTTTTACTACAGATATAAAACTGTTATCTTGAAAACGTCACAGCCCAAATTAGCTGTGAATATACAATATCACGAAGTTGTTGTAATAAAGTTAGCGCTGATGGCTGTCATCCTTCATGGTTCTTAGTTGCAGAGATCAAGATAATGGGTTACTCACATGTGAGAAATGAGAAATGAAGCCAACTGTTTATTTTTTCTTTTATGCCTGATAGTTTTATCCTACATCCTCACCTACCAAAAGGGAGAACTAGTTTGCAGAGCTGATTGTCATGGTTTTTTTTTTCTGATTTGCTAGTAATCCTTCCAGTGTACTTTTCAGGAGGTCCTATCTTTTTGTAGTCCCTTGTACTTATCCTATTCTTTGTCTTGGATGTGTCCTTTGCATGTCTTCGTTTGCCCTTTTGGTAGTAAGAATGTTCAAATGCTTATGTAAATGCTTATACATTGCATCTTTTTATGCCATTAGAATGATACAAAACACCTGTATACAACTGTCAAATACCCTGTTTTAATATACTTATATTTGGGTTCAAAGCAACATAATATTGATTAAAACCTCAATTGTGCTCTTATAATTTCTAGGCGCCACATGCTTCTGGGGTTACAGTAAAACATGATTGTCTAACAGTGACTACTTGATTTATTTTGAAAATTTAAGACCCTGTATTTTCACTGAGTTGTTTTGGGGGCTGACTAGTTATTAATATTGGAAAAATAATGGCACAGATGATGGAGTGTGCTCTGAAGGGGGAAAAAACCCTCTAAAACATCGCTATGGGGATAAGAATGACCAGAAGAGTAAACCAGAAACTTTCCTAATCAAAGTAATAGTTATCAGTGGTAGGTACTGTGGGAAACTTGATAAAAGAATGGGTGATATTCTTATTTTATTAGGAACATTCTGAGATCCCTCCAGGGGAAAATGGATTGGACTCTCACAAAAAATATATGAAGACACATATTTAGCTCAGATACTCAGTGAACTCTGGATTTGCACAAGATGCATCCATCCTGAGGCATCCAGTAGTCCTTAGAAATGATCATTGACTGGTCAAAAGCTGGTTGAATATAATAGAAATCGGGCTTCAGATAAGTATTTTTCCTGGATTATCTGACATAAGTATTTTTCCTGGATTATCTGACATCTCAATTTGTTATGGCACATTTGTATTAAGGAGCTTGTTTAAAATGCAAGGGTCTCTTGGCCCCTCAGGGTGATATAGTGAATCACTTATTATTGCAATGCCAAGCAACAAACAGAAAAGATATATTTTACTACAATGTTCTTGAAATAAAACTGAGAGGAATGGTGGATACATGGAAGTGTGTGCTGCCTGTCAAAGAGACTTCAACAAGACAAAGAAATGGAGAGACATGATCTGATGAAGTTCAACAGAAGGAAATGCAAAGTCCTGCAGATGGGGAGGAATAATCCCCTGCACCAGTTACACACGGGGGGCTGACTGGCTGGAATGCAGCTTTGCAGAGAAGGATCTGTGTGTCCTGCTGGACAAGAAGTTGAACCTGAGGCAGCAATGAGCCCTTAGAACAAAGAAGGCCAATGGTAACTTGGGCTGCATTAGGTAGAGTGTTGCCAGCAGGTTGAGGGAGGTGGTCCTTGCCCTCTGCTCAGCACTGGTGAGGCCATGTCTGGAGTTCTATGTCCAGTTCTGGACTCAGCAGTACAAGGGAACATGAGTGTACTGGAGCAAGTCCAGTGAAGGACCACAAATATTATGAAGAGACTGGAATGTTCCAGTCCCTTCCTCTTCTATGAGGAAAGGCTGAGGGAGCTGGAACTGTTCAGGAGGTATGTCATCCATGTATATAAATAACTGATGGGGGGACAGTAAAGAAGAAGCCAGATTCTTTTCGGTGGTGCCCAGTGGCAGGACAAGAGGTAATCAGCACAAACTGAAATAAAGGAATTTCATTTAAACGTGAGAAAAATCTTTTTCACGGTGATGGGGATCAAACACTGGAACAGGTTGCCTAGAGAGATTGTGGAGTCTTCATCTTCAAGATACTCACTGCCTGACTGGACACTGGGCAGCCTGTTCTAGCTGACCCTGCTTTAAGCAGAGGGGTTGGGCTAGATCATCTCCAGAGGTCTGTTTCAACCTCAACCATTCCATGATTCTGTGATTGTATGAAACATCAATAATTATAAATTCAGCTTGTAAAAATATCTATAAACAAATAACCCTCCTGTTTTTGACATCACATTTGCTTTATTTTTATCCTCCAATACTTGCAGTTCATTTTAAAGTTCACCAACAATTTGAATCTGAAAAAGTTCCTCATTCAAAACCATGCTTTTAATTATAGCAGGACAATGACCAATGCAATGACTAATAGTTTGAGATCAGCCCCATGAGTATACTGAGATAATCCTGTAGTAGCTCCCAGCTAGTGGAGCACTGGTCTTTGGACTAGCAGGTCTTCAATTCAAATACTATCACTCTTCCCAAGATTTGTTAAGAGCATGCAGTGTTGGGATATCCCTGAGTACTTGGGACATTGGGACCATAATGAACAGCAGAAATGAAATAAAAGAATTTCATAAGAGTGGCTAATACTAGATGCCACCATCCTACCGGAATCTAGTACTTTCATAAATACTTCATTCTTGTTTGAAAACATCTTAACAGGTAAGACATCACCTAAGCCACCACTAATATTCAGTGACTCTGTCCATTAAAAGTCCTTAGTCCCTAACAAAAGAGGACAGTCATAGTAGGAATGGCTATTTGTCCAAAACAGAGATCCTAAACAATGGCAAAAATAGTAAATGAAGAAAATTAAAAGGGAATCTAGAAAAAAACCTTAAACACCAAACCAAAGATACCTCAATAAATCAGAAATATATTTAAAACAATACCCTATTGCCTTCATTAAGTTTCAAGTTACATCGAAAGTTGAATGTAGAAGTGACCAACCTCAATGATGTTTTTTTTGTTCGTACTAAAACCAAATATTTAGCTGAAAGCTTATAATGCCCAGAGCACAGTTGTACCAGAGATCATCTGAAGAAGCAGCAAGGGGAAATGTTCTAATCAAACATATAGACTTATGCATTTCCTTTGGGAAGGAGGGGACATTCAGACAGCAGGTATCTCTGATCCAAAACTTTATCAGCATCAGCTTGAAACATCTTCTCCTGCTCACTTGCCTTCATAGACTGTATTCATTCCCTTTCTTTTGTCTGTAATTGATGTTGGCATCAAAAACAAGGGAGTAAGGTAAGAGTCATTCCTAGCCAAAGAACAAGAAAGTCCTTCACATGCTGCTTGTAGTCGAGACCAAGGCACATGGACACAATGACAAGGAGCAACCCAGAGGCATTCAGTTCTGTGAGACAAACGAGAAAGAGATTCTCTGGGCGTTCCTACTCTGTCCCCTTTCTTAATACAATTCCTGTTTACTGCAGAGACATCATTTGTTTTCAGCAGCACTGTTTCTTCAGTAAAGGACAATATCATGTAAATTTAGAGTGTCAGTGGGCCTGCAGGAAAGTGGCTTTCAGGCTGAAGGTCACACAAAGATGTGAATTTAAATTAGTAATATTCAAATGAGGTTGTGAAGTGATGTTAAACAGAAAATAAGTATAAACCTGAAGCAATGGAAGATAAACATTAGGATGTGTGGAACTGAGAGAAGATGATTAGAAGGAGCAAGAGAAGTAATTTAACTTCAAATAAAGTATCATAAATCTTTGTGGCAATTATTATTCTTATTTGATAAGTATGCCTTCAGAGGGCATACAGAGCAAACTGGTGCCACATGAAGAAATCAAGTGTTACAAATATAGAGACAGATTTCAGTTCATGTATGTCTTTATACAGGCGATATGTTTTAATTCAATGACAATGCATGTTCTTATGGTTGTTTAAAAAAATTGATTTTGTCCCTGATTCCTAATGTTAAGGAGTAATATAATGCAACTTTCTGTAACAGACCCACTGACCTTCCCTAAAGTACCTGGCTGACTGTTAGGGTTCTAGTGTATTGGGGTATTGAAAGCAAGCATTAATACTCACTGACTTGTTTTGTGCAACCATTAAAACTAATTCATATCTAAACCTTTTTCAGACTGACTGGAAAGAAAAATGCAGCTGCTGTTCTAGCACACAGCTAGTGTGTGACATCGCTGATGACAATGGCACCTAAATGATTTCCAGTCCCTATTAATGTAGAGATGTGTGATGTGTAGGATAAAAGAAATTCATATATCATTTTAAAAAATGGGGATGAGTGGGCTGCTAGTGAATAAAAGCTGTGCATGCAAGGCCACAATAACCTTTTTCTGTTCTGCTGTTAGTTACTGTTACTAATACCCAGCTGGCTCTTCCCTAATTCCACTCTCTGGTAAATTCTGCACACCATTAAACTCGTATAACACAGTAGATCTAAACTTAGTAGAGCTATGACCCTTTTATACTGCAATAATATATTATCTTTTTCTCCTTTAGCCATTTAAAGACATCAAATTTATACATAAATAAAACATTGTGAGTGACTTTTTGTATATTAAAATCTTTTACAAGATAGCTCAGAACTTTTCTGTATTGCCTAGGTTTATTGAATTATTTTTCTGACTTTTAAGAATGGTTTGGGAAAGGTGTTGCTTTTATTTAGTGATATTTTTTCTTTTAGCTGTAAAGATCAATGTAGGCCATCAGAAATAAACATTAATACATAAAAATGTAGTCTATGACTTTTCTAAGAAGGCCTGCCTTTATTAAAAATCTCCTGAAGTAAAAAGAACTCATATTCAATGTCCCTTATTAATATGCTGAGTCAGAGAATACAGCAAAGAGTCTTAATTGGATGCCATCCAGGGGAAAGTACACTCACAGAGCTGTATCTCCTCCAAGAGCTATCCTAGGTAACATTAATTATTTTAAAATTTCCATCTTCATTTAAATATTAGCATAACAGGAAAAGAATATCAGTATAAATTAGGTGTTTCTTTACTTCGCTGCTCCCTTATGTGAGTATTCCCATATAAGATTGGATTTTCCACATGAAGTGTAGTGCTTCCTTCTGTCTCCAGAGTGGGAATGCAACAAAAATAGAAAGCTCTCTGGCAAGATCTCCTCTCTTCTTTTTTGTTTAATATGGTATTACACAGAAAAAAAACAAAGCCATAGCTGCATTTGATTGTGTTGGTGTTTGCTACATTATTATTACAGAATTTTCTTTGTCAGAGGAAATGATTTTTTTTTTTTAATTAATCTTATTTTATACCAAACAGAAAGCAATATATAGTGTTTCAGTAAGTGGAGAAAAATTCTGTTTTGTGCTCCAATATCTAAGCACAACATGCAAAATCTAAAACATCCTTAATGTGTCCCCTCATGCTTAGGAATGAACAACAGGTAGTAAATTTCTGACTTAACTATGAAATTCCTCATTTTTGCTCTTTTGAAACAGACCATTAACCTTTTAATGTATTTTTACTAGGTAACTTAACATAATGGATCTACCAAGGCGTCCAGGAATGCTAAAATGAAATTCTTTTATTCTGAGAGCATGATGAGCAGACACAGATATGAATGCAAGAGGTGAGGGATTCATCTGATATCAGCCAGAATAGTAACTATTAGTACTATCTATTTCTGATATGTAAAATACACTTTTTTTCCCACCATATTATTGCATATTATTGCATCATGGACATGTTCTTATAATCGTACTTAGGTGAGAATCTGAAAGGTCAAGTAGAAAACTGACAGCTCATGAACATTTCATTCTTAATTAGTCATTTTCTGCCACATCACAAATGCCAATTAATTTACAAGTTATTTATAAATTTATATATTTAATGGCATTAGAGGAGAAAAAATAAGCATTTTTATTTCAAATCATGATCTAAGTTGATATGCAGTACCATTAAATCCACAGTCGTTATTTTAATAATGTGCTGAACTGTACTCTTGATTTCTGACTGTAACAAATAATATATCTATGAATTATACACTTGCTTATTGTGCAAAACTTATATTGTACAGGTATAATATATATCTGCCATCCTTCATAATTATTCTATCACCAATAGAATGAATGGAGCATTATTCAGTTTGTTCATTTCTATTAATGTACAACACAGAAAAAAAGCCCAAAGTTCCAAGCATTGCCAAAAACAAATAAGGAACAAATCCTAGAGGCAGAAGATGCAGCAAAAGACTCAGACTAGTAGGGAAAAAAAACTGAAAAAAAAAAGCAACATGTACCCAAAAAGGAAAATCTTTTTATGTTTAGGACCTGATGTTTCAAAGGAAACATTTTATTCCTGGAGAAGACAAAGCATAACTTAATAATTAGTATACAACCAAATGTTTATGGTCAAGAACAAAGGTACTACTTGAAATGTGAAATAAACCGGTTATCTCTAAACTAAGAAGTTGTTAGAAGATAACCCCTTACCATAAACATAGTCAGGTGTTTTGAATTTCCACCTGTATCATAAAATCATAGAATCATAGAATGGTTTGGGTTGGAAGGGACCTTTAAAGGTCATCTATCCCAACCCCTTTGCCATGAGCAGGGACATTTTCAACTAGATCAGGTTGCTCAGAGCCCTGTCCGTCCTGACCTTGAACATTTCCAGGGATGGGGCATCTACCACCTCTCTAGGCAACCTGTTCAGTGTTTCACCACCCTCATTGTAAAAAATTTCTTCCTTATGTCTAAACTGAATCTACCCTCTTTCAGTTTAAAACCATTACCCCTTGTCCTATCGCCACAGGCCCTGCTAAAAAGTTTGTCCCCATCTTTCTTATAAGCCCTCTTTAAGTATTTAAGTGAAAGGCCGCAATAAGGTCTCCCCGAAGCCTTCTCTTCTCCAGGCTGAACAACCCCAATCCTCTCAGCCTGTCCTCATAAGAAAGGTGTTCCATCCCCCTGATCATTTTCGTGGCCTCCTCTGGACCTGCTCCAACAAGTCCATGTCTTTCCTGTGCTGAGGACTCCAGAGCTGGATGCAGTACTCCAGGTGGGGTTTCACCAGAGCGGAGTAGAGGGGCAGAATCACCTCCCTTGACCTGCTGGCCACGCTGCTTTTGATACAGCCCAGGATACAGTTGGCTTTCTGGGCTGTGAGCGCACATTGCCAGCTCATGTCCAGCTTTTCATCCACCAGTACCCCCAAGTCCTTCTCCGCAGGGCTGCTCTGAATGTATGCCACTGCAAGGGTTGCAAGTTGCCAACTATACACAAAGAAGGATATATACTATGCATGAAATTACCTGTATGGAGTAGCTTATTAGTGCAATTCATTGCAAGTAGTGTCTGGGGTTCCATTTCTCTTTAGGAAACAGTAGAGCTTTAAAGAACTTGGACGAGTCATATAAAATGTGATACTCCATTTCATCAGTGACATGAGAAAAGTCCTTCATTCTGTTTTTGCTCTTTTCTATCTACAAAGGGCATCAGATGTTGATTTTTGCATGCCTGTAGAGTACACAGTATAATGTACACAAAACAGCTGTGATGGCTGTTCTAAGTAGTAAAGCGATTACACAAAGTAATTTGCCTGAATGTAATCTTTACTCACTCCACTAAATCCAATTGCTTCATCACATTTTTGTTCTAGATGCTACCTTGAGGAGTTGACCATCTCATAGTTGGCATACAGATTATCCTGTCATCCAGGAAAAGTATACATGCTGTATGTATATATGCGATAAAAAGCATGGTTTGACTATAATCTATCTGTGTGTCACTATTACTTTCCGCGTCCAACTACTGCTTTACTCTGAAGAATTATTACCCTGTTTGTCAAAAATATCCCAAAGAGGAATCATTAATACTATTCCTTTTCTAAGGAGTAGTATTCTAAGATTTAATGTAATGAAATAGAATATTTTCCTATTAATGATTCACTGACTGGATTACATACAACTCAACCAAAAAGCACAAAAGACCAGAAAATGCATTCAGATTTTCTCACACGGCAGCACAGATTAAGGGAAGTGAGATCGGGAGGGAAGGTTACTTCGAAGCAAAATAAAAGAAATATAAAGAAAATAGGCAGATGTCTAATACCAGACCCATTAAAAACAAAAAATGTCAATTCATTGACTCTGTTGTTGTAAATTAGGATAGACTAGACTAGGCTAGAATAGTTCAGTTGGAAGAGACCTACAATGATCATCTAGTCCAACTGCCTGACCACTTCAGGAGTGACCAAAAGTTAAAGCATAGTATTAAGGGCATTGTCCAAATGTCTCTTAAACACTCGTAGGCTTGAGGCTCCGACCACCTCTCCAGGAAGCCTGTTCCAGGGTTTAACCACCCTCTCGGTAAAGAAAAGCTTCCTAATGCCAAGTCTGAACCTCCCCTGATGCAGCATTGAGCCATTCCCACGCATCCTGTCACTGGATCCCAGGGAGAAGAGACCAGCACCTCCCTCTCCACGTCACCTCCTCAGGAAGCTGTAGAGAGCAATGAGGTCACCCCTCAGTCTCCTTTTCTCCAAACTAGACAAACCCAGAGTCCTCAGCCGCTCCTCATAGGACATGCCTTCCAGCCCTTTCACCAGCTTTGTTGCCCTCCTCTGGAAGCGTTCGAAGACCTTCACATCCTTCTTAAATTGTGGGACCCAGAACTGCACATAGTTCTCAAGGTGAGGCCACAACAATGCTGAATACAGTGGGACAATCCCCAGTCTTGACTGGCTGGTTATACTCTGTTTGATGCACCCTACGATGCGGTTTGCCCTCTTGGCTGCCAGGGCACACTGCTGGCTCCTATTGAACCTGCTGCCCACCAGCACCCCCAGAGCCCTTTCCGCAGGACTGGTCTCCAGACACTCCTCTCCCAATCTAAACTTGTGTCCAGTGTTACTGCATCCCAGGTGCAGAATCCCACACCTGGTTGTATTAAACTTCATGGCATTGATAATTGTCCAATGCTCTGATCTCTCTAGATTCTTCTGCAAGGCATCTTGTCCCTCGAGAGAGTCAACAGCACCTCCCAGTTTAGTATCATCAGCAAATTTGCTAATGATGCATTCAACCCCTGCACCCAGATGATTGATAAAAAGACTGAACAGCACTGGCCCTAGAATTGAACCCAGAGTAACACCACTGGTGACTGGTCACCAGCCAGATGAACCCCCATTCACTACAACCCTTTTAGCCATGTTGTTCATGTAGTCACTCTTGCTAAAAGTTACACTTAAAGGTATATACAAAATCTTCTTTTTAGGATTCTAATAGAGCATTGTGTGATCTATTTGGTGTAGTTACACTTCTTTCCTTCAGCAAACTATCTCATTAGGAATAATGGATTGGATCCTGCCATTTAAAAGAATCTTTAAACAATTGCTCTGACACAGAAATTCATAACCATAACATAAAAGCTAATTTAACAGACTCAGGTTTTGTACCTGTCAAAAACAAAGTATTCATATAACATAAAGAAGAATTGATAAAAGAAAATTAAAGTTGATAGGAGGTACTCATAAATTATAAAATGGCAGAGCTTGAGAAAGTTGTGCAAGACTTGTGTGTCTCCTTGTGTATTAAAAAAGTGTATGATCTTGTAATTAATTACTGAATTCTTATGCAAATGCACAAGATAGCATGATGAAGTTGCAGAAGCATTAATTCTGATATTTCCAAACTCTGAGTGCTTGACTTTGCAGTCCTAATGTTCTTCTCAACACCTTTTTCAATATAACTTTCCACAGCTTTAAAAGAACTTTAAACATTAAAAAACCATTGGCTACACTGAACTATTGTGAACCCCTTGGGATAATAAGGAAGGAGGCAAATTTGGATAACAATAATCTCTATTTCAGCAGATAAAGTAGCTAGTAAGAGCTGCTGTTTATGATGATTTTTTCTGCAGAAGGGGACTCACAGTTCCATTTCTACCTGTAGGTCTTAGAGGTATTTGCTGACAAATAAATAAGGACATAAATAAGACCAGATTTATGAGGAGAAGTAATATTTCTTTTTAGATGAACTTGTAACATATAAACTGTCTTTAGGTCTTGAAGTAGCAATCTAGCACTGGAGATGAGCTTCTTGTCTGAAAAAGAAACATAATTATTCAATAACTGAGTTTTCTTGTTAAAAGACTAAAAGTATTTCCTTTAGTTGAAACTGTAAAATACCAGAAAAAATTGTAATCAAGCAGAGAACAAAAAAGTATCGAAGTGCACAGAACAAGTATTGAAAAGTTCAACCAAACAGATTTAAATCTTGGAAAGGTGTAACTGAATTCTATACACAAATTCTGGGTTTGATTTGGTTTGGTTTGGTTTTCATGAGAAGTGTTGCACAATTTGAACTTTAAACTTGCCCATCACACCCAAACAAATAAAGTATTAAGTAAACACAAAACTCCAAATGATTGCAAGTAAATAAATAAACACAAAGAATTAAATAGAGTTTTTCTTATTAAAAACAAGGAAACTGAGGAACAGCATATTTTTTTTTAATACAAAATAAAAAAAAAATAAGTTTTGACTACAGTAGGCTATAACACTATAATATTTTAAAATGACCTATATCCCTTGAAAGCCAAAAAAGAAAAGGAAAAAAAGAAAGCTAGATATATGTCCTGGTTCTGGCTGGGAAAGAGTTAACTTTCTTCCCAGTAGCTTGGGGGGTGTGCTGTGTTTTGGGTTTGGTATGAGAGGAGCGGTGATGGCCCATTGATGCTTTGGCTGTTGCTGGGTGGTGCTTGCACCGAGGAGACTTTTGCTTTCTCTTTTCAGCCTCTCATGCCCTGCCACGTGCAGGGCAAGCTGGGGCGGGAGGGGGAACACAGCCGGGGTGGTTAACCCAGCTGGCCCATGGGGTATTCTATACCATGTGACATCATGCTCAGTATAAAAACCACGGGTGTCAGGGGGCTCGCCCCCGTTCGTGACATGCAGTCGGCGGTCGGTGAGCAGTTGCATTGCCTGCTTTGTATATTCTGTTATTGTTGTCCTTCTCATTGTTACTATTACTGTTCTACTTTGTTTTATTTGAATTATTAAACTGTTTTTATCTCAACCTGGGAGTTTTCCTACTTGTGCCCTCCCGATTCTCTCTCCCATCCCACCAGAGGGGGGGTGTGAGCAAGCGGCTCTGTGGTATTTATTTGCTGGCTGGGGTTAAATCACAACAATATCATGTTACATAAGACTTTATGTGAGATAATTTTAGTGCAATCTGTAATCTAAAAAAAGACATTATAATAAAATAGATTTAGAGATGAATTTCCATAAAAAAAGAGTAGAACAAATTCCCTGACACCTCTTGTGAGGTGTATTCTTGGGTTGAATATTTGTAAAACACAGAATCTTACTTTTGCTGAACAAGGTTACACTGTAAGAATATGTTAATGATATGCCAAGAGAAAAACAAAGCCAGAGACCATTTAATGGATTATCAATTCATCTATTATTATTAAAAGAATTTATAATAAACCAGTGATAGTCCATTGTGTGCAGGTTAAGCACATTAATAGGCAACTCAAGCTAAATTTAATAACATTTCTGAGAAAAGGTTGCTTTGTAGTGCAAAGTCTGTAATTTCCAACATAAGGATCTGCAACATATCCTTTCCTTGTAAGCTTTATCTTCTAGTGTTTTAGAGTAAAGGTGAACAGACCAAAGTTCTTTCAGATGGATGAGATTTAGACCATTTTACATCAATTCTGTAGTAGCCTAGGAAAACTTCTCCAAGACACGGACTAGTAATGGATGCAGATATAACATGATTTCAGCACAACAGGTTTTTTAAAAAGATGGATGTTTTGTGACAGCTAAAGATGCTTTTTGATACTGTAACTACAGTGCTATCCTAGGACATGGAAACTCCTTTTTAATTTCTGCTTATCCACCTGATCCTGGATGAAAAGGACCGGATGTTTAGCAGTAGACCTCTTATGTCTATGAGGTGCAACTATCATGATTCTACATCTTGGAAGTGTGCATTTGAATGGGTGAGGGTCTTTCACACCAGCATGTGGATCACTGGATACATGTGAGCCCAGAGCAGACACATATGCACATAGAACGGGTGAGTAAGGAGGAGAATATACAGTTCCAGAAGATGAGGTATATGCTTGAGTGCATGCAGCTTCAGTGAATGTGAGTGTGATTTGAACTTTTGGAGATTACAGAAGGGTTTTTATAAACTTGTAGGTGTTTATCAACATTTTACAAATGTATAGTACTCGGTTTCGCTGCTGTATTGCTGATATTGATCCTGAATATATAGTTTACTGAATGCCAGTTAATTATATGTCAGTAATAGATCCAATTTGTTTCAATCCTAATTTGATTTGCGCTATGTGAACTGGTCACATTTCCCTATGACAATGACACACTGTAGTGCGGTCCTGTCTCTGCTTCAGGGAACTCCTGTCCTATAAGCCATCAGCCAAGAGGCCATTCTGGGACGTGAGTCAAGTTATGCATCCTACTGAGGCTATGTCATTGTACAAAAAAGAATAAAAAATTCAGACCCTCAGGAAGAATGAAAGAAGGAATCTCTTTATATTTATTTTGTGTGAAGTGACTGATTCTGCTGGTTCCCATATCACCATCTGTTTCTGAGCCCATTCTGAGGTGTCTAATTCACCCTCTTACTTCCTGGAAAGAGCAAATCTCTAACTCATCGCAATTGCCATAATTAAATTGATAATAACAAGTAGTAAAAAATGTGTAATGTATGCTGAGTGTACAAATGTTGGGGTGTATATAATTTTCTTTTTCTATTGCTAGGTAACATAAATTTCCAGGGACCCTGAAAAACCTGGAAATTCTATATCAAAAATGTATACCAAACATGCTTAAATGTGCTGGTGCTGTCAAGAAACACATCTGAAACATGCCAAGGGGCCATCTTCTGAAGAACATCAAATGAACTAACACAGAATGATAGCAGTGGCTTGAAAGTACAAGCACAAAAAGAAATCAGAGGACCTCAGACTATAAACACAGATGACCACTTATTGATTTGCACCCTGTAGAATTTGAATGCACCCTGTAGACCCTGTAGTTTGGAACATATGAAAAAAATAGGTATGACTTTGTTGTGCTGATGAAACCTGTAGTGATACAACCAGAAAACTATCCTGAAGAATAGTGAGGAATAGCAAGACGAATCTCTTGTTGGAGGAAGCTATGCATCTTGAAGTTTGTTAAGGAAGAGCAGGAACTCTCTTAAGAGTTAAGTTCTTTGCCAAGGCATAGGAGGACTGGCCTAGAGGACAGGGAGCTGGGCATGGTAACAGGGCCGGCAGGGCAGGCCCTTAACAGCCAGGGAACGCTCCAGCATCCCAAAGGCCTTCCCCCAAATGATGCTGGGCAGAGGGGTGGTAGGCAGGACTGTGTCACCCCCATGTCACAGTGCCACCATCCGGCAACTCAGCAGTCACAATGCCCCGGGATAAAGGGGGCATCCTCCCGTGGCCCATTGCCAGCCTGCCCAGCTTTGCTGTTGGGAGAGAGCTGGCCTCAGGGCAGCCCGAAAACATCTGAGAGGAAGCCCTTGAGGACCCCGTGGAATTACTTAGAGGGGCCTGAGGGAGGAAGACTGGAGGTTGGACAAAGCTGCTGGAGGTTCTCCACTGCAAGGCCAGCTCCTTGTAGGGCCATGTTCAAAGCTCATCTGATGGACTGAAATCCTGAAGCTTCAGCCTCAGTCTTTAGGGAACAGATGCCAGCTCCTTAGATGAGAAGACCCACCAACACCTGGAGGTGCCCAAGGCTATCAGGCCTTTTCAGCTGGATAACAGTGGCAAGACCAAGGGAATGCCTTCTTGTGGAGCACTTGAGGAGCACTGCAGAGTTCTCTGTCCTCATCCCCTGCAGAACCAGGGGCAGCATCTGTAAGAAATAGGGTGCACAGATGTTGCAGGGGGTCCCAATGCTTTGGAGCACCCATTGGTGTCCTGTCAGGTGCGGGAAGGATTCTTGACCCCAAGGTCAATCAGGCCAGGGGCATTTTGCCACTCACAGAAGCCCCTGACATGGCTCCAGGTTGAGGGGGAGTAGGGGCTGGCCATCTTCTGGGAGGCAGGACCAGCCTGTGGAACAAGGAGGCGGGTCTTACTCGCATGCTCAGGGAAGAGCCGATCGCCAGCGCTGGGGTCAGGAAGGAATTTTCCCCCAGGGCAGATTGGCACTGGTCCCCGGGGGTTTTTTGCCTTCCTCTGCGGCATTGAGCATGACCACTTTTTAGGGTTCCTCTGGTCCCTTTTGGCTAGGTTACTACCCACTGCTCATGCCCCATGAAGGTGGCCTCTTGTGCCCTGCATCCAGGGGGAGGAATTTTCTTTGTCCCTAGGGAGGACTGGCATTGGTCCCCAAGGGATGCTTCTTTTCCTCTGTAGCATTGATCACAGCCCCTTGTCAGGGTTCCTTGGGGCCATTTTGGTGAGGTTCTTGCCTGCTGCTCTTGCACCTCCAAGGCGCCACTCATGCCCTGGCTCTCTTGGGGTCTCTTTCGCATTGCAAGTTTGTAGCGGGAGCAAGCTCTGGTCTTCCCTTGGCTCCATTTCCCCAGGGGTTCTTGCTTGTGCAAAACAGCCTGTACTTTGAAGGGCTCCAGGCTTGCTGCACCATCAGGAGCTGCTACTTTTCACCTCTCCCTGCATGCAATACAAGCGCCATGCAGGCAAGAGAGTGCTTTTCATGCATCGCTGGCCAAGAAGCACAGCGGAGCAAGTTTTTGAAGGCAAAAATTATGATTGTCATCGATATGTGTCATACTTTTGAAAATACCCCACAGTACCGCACATGTCTCTTTCTTTTGTGTGTGGTCAGTCCTGATCCTAATTCTTCAAGTTCTCACTCTTCAGGACACAGGGACTGCTTGGCCTGTATTCCTGCTGCTATTTTCTGTAGCTCTGTGACTTGCCTTCGCTAGATTGCAAGGGATGTTTTTTCAAGCTAAACTGAAAAATGCATCAGCCTGCTGCTGGCTACACATGCACATTGTGTTAATGCTTGTGAGCATCGGCTCTGAAACAGATTCAGAAAAATAAAATAAAATCCTGTTTCCACTTGTAACTTTTGTGATATGTGTCCTTGAGAGTGTTTTTGGAGCTGAAAAACCCCTGGAATTTCAGGCAAATAACAGTCTCATCATTATTCAAATCATGGTGAGTGCAGGGAATATAATAGAATAGAACAGAACAGAATAGAATAGAATAGAATAGAATGGAATAGAATGGAATAGAATGGAATAGAATAGAATGGAATAGCATAGCACAGCATAGCATAGTTATGCTTTGTTATGCCTAGAATTATGCATGACAAGCTATGATCTAGTTCGGAGGAGTGCATCCAGGAGAGCAGCTATCTACAGTGCAGGTCCCAGGTCCATCCAGGAGACAGGGTCAGAGATGGGCACACCTACAACATTGCTCAGGCAGGGACCGGAGGCCCCAGGCTGAGCTAAGACATATCCCCTGGGCCCTTGACAGGTGTGGGTGGAGGTCCCAGGGGTGGCCAGTCGCAGCCATTGAGGCCTATGAGCACCCCCAGGACCCTGACGGAAGTAGAGTTGCACTGCTCATATGCTCTCCTTTAGACATTTATGGATGGCCACTTTGGAGACAGAGTATTGGGCCAGATGGACCTTCACTCTGATGGAGTACTGTTGTTCTGTGGCTCTTTTGGTTTATTATGTTTTTCCAAGGGAAACAGCTCAAGCATTTCTAAAAATGAGTACAAGGAGGAAAAAAAATCCAAGGGGAAATGCCTAGGCTGGGACATGGTTACCCATTCAATCCCTTCTGCTAGTGCAGGGCTGGGAAGAGATCAGAGTCATCAGACATTTCCTCAGCATGTACTGCTAGGGAAAGGAGGAGGTAGGAAAAAGAATAGAATAGAATAGAATAGAATAGAATAGAATAGAATAGAATAGAATAGAATAGAATAGAATAGAATAGTTCAGCTGGAAGGGATGTACAATGATGAACTAGTCCAAATGCCTAACCACTTCAGGGTTGACCGAAAGTTAAAGCAAATTATTAAGGGCATTGTCCAAATGCTTCTTAAACACTGACAGGCATGGGGCATTGAATCATGTCTCCAGGAAGCCTGTCCCAGGGTTTGACCACTCTCTAGGTAAATAAATGTTTCCTCATGTCAAGTTTGAACCTCCCCTAGCACAGCTTTGAACCATTCCCATGCATCCTGGGATGGGAGGATGCCAGGGAGAAGAGATCAGCACCTCCCTCTCCACTTCCGCTCCACAGGAAGCTGTAGAGAGCAATGAGGTCACCCCTCAGTCTCCTTTTCTCCAAACTAGACAAAACCAGAGTCCTTATAGCTTCAGGGAAAGCAGTATGCTACACCCTTAGCATGGGTAAAATGGTGTATCTCCTCTGAAGTAAATGGTGTTACACTGAATTGCTTCAGCTGAGAGCAGTAAACTTTGACTTTAAATAAAGTTGCCAAACAGTGCCTTCTCTGGGAGATTTTTTTGTTGGTACTGGATTCTGGGGTTTTTTCTTTGTTTGTTTGTTTTTTTTTTTCCCATGGCGGAATCAGGTCATTCATTTCATTAGAATTTTACTTGGGTCTTCAACCTCTTTCTGGAGAGCCTGCAAGCAACTATCAGATCACTGTAGATATTCATCATCTTTCAGTTAGCTAGAGCAATGACGCAGCAGAAGGAGGCTCATCTATTTTGTTGCCTCTGCCTCTCCACAGATCAGTCTTTTAGAAAGTTGTCATTGCTAAACTGATTTGTCCTTCTGGATCTCCCTGTAGCTAGAAAATATTGTTATGATACTTTCAGGTTTATAGCTTTATAAATACAAAGTCAGAAACCCAAGACCTATTATGGTTAATAAAATGTTATGCCTGAAACTCCTTAAGCCCAATGCTTATTGTATTTATTTACATTTCAAAGTGCTCTTTGGTTTCCAAAGAGGGATTTTTGGAAGTTGTAGGGGGGTTCCACATTGTGTTTTATTTGACTGCATTCCTGTCACTTGGGCATTCATTAACACTGCAGTCCTATGTATAAGTCCTATGAATAATTTGAATCTGAATGCAACAGCCCTAGAGACAGGGTAGGGAATGGCACTTTGTAAATAGGTAACAGATCCTTTGACCACAGTACATTTCAATAAATCAATATTGAAGAAATATTGAGGCAGGCAACTGTGGAAGGATTTACACTTCTCTGGGAAAAAAAAATACAAATGGGAGATATTTGTGCCTGACTCTGTTATCCTGAAATCCATGAGCAGTGATGAGCTTCATGTAATGCAGGTATTTCAAAGTACTTTTGCAAGAGGACTTTTGCAATAGCTGCAGCACTGTACTTTTTGACTCTCCTCTTTGAGTCTGTTGTCAAAAACTCAGTTAGTTTCAATTACTACATGCTGCCTGTTTCCTTCTTGTCAAGGGTGTTGCAGCTGATACCTGGCTTCAGCCTGACAGAACTGCCCATCAGTCTTTTAGATTATGTTCCTGAATCCAGCGATGTCAATATAACTGACCAAACTGAGCACAGTAGTTCTAAGGCTTCTCTGAAATTGTCCAATCGTGGGTTGATAGCAACTCAAGTAAAAAACATGCCTTAAAAAACCCATATTTATATTTTTTCAGGAATGGAACAGTAAACCAAGAAGGAATCTATTTTTCTTACTTAGTCTGTGACAGACAATGTAATTTGATTTTCTTTCAGTTTTTATATTAAGTTCATCTGAGACAGGAGTGGTTGGGGTAGGTGGAGCCCTCCGGCTGGAGGAGAAGATAAGCTTTTGTGAGAGAGACTGATCATAATCGGCTGTGAGTATGGCAAACTGAGGGCTAGTGTAGAATTATGTAAAAAGTATCAGCAAGGATATAGGAACTGCCAGTGCAAGCAAAGCCAAGAACACTGCTGAGCACAAAGCCTCTGGGCTAACTGAACCCAGCCTGGAAGAAATAGCCTTCAAATACACTGTGTGCAGAGGAAAATGGAGTTTGAAACATAAATATAATTTTTTTTTTTTAATTCTGTCTTAGACATTTTGTCACCTTCCTTCTCATTCCCTTTTCAATGAGCTCTGTTGGGTGAAACAGTCCTGATTCACTGCAAGGTCTCACTCACTTTCTGTCTCTTTATATGCTTGTCAGTGCTCAAGACTTTTCAAGCTCAGAATCCCCTTTAAACCTGTTCAATGTGAATGACTTTCCCTTTTTTCCAAAGCTGTAACACCATGAAAAACAAGCCTAGAAATTCAAAAGTCTATTGTCCTAGTTTCGGCTGGGATAGGGTTAAATTTCTTCCTAGTGCTGTGTTTTGGATTTAGTACGAAAAGAATGTTGATAACACACTGATGTTTTCAGTTGTTGCTAAGTGCCCTCCTAGTCCAAGGACAGCTCCTGTGCCTACTGACTGAGCTAGGTACACAAGATGGGAGGGAACATAATCAGGACAGCCAGCCCAGCTGGCTAATGGGGTATTCCATACCATGTGACGTCATGCTCAGTATATGAACTGTAGGCGTGATCCAGGAAGTGCCGATCGCTACTTGGTTATCGGTCAGCGCGGGTGGTGAGCAATTGCATTGTGCATCACTCATTTTGTATATTCTATCATTATTTATTATCATTATTCTCCCTTTTCTGTTCTATTAAACTGTCTTTATCTCAACCCACGAGTTTTTCTCACTCCTACCCTTCCGATTCTCTCCCCGTCCCACTGGGGGGGGCGGGGGGAGTGAGTGAGCGGCTGCGTGGTATTTGGCTGCCTGCCAGGTTAAACCACGACATCTATGTATGGTAAGAACACTTCACCAATAGATTCATGCTAAATTAAGGTCATGACTGTAAGTGTATGTGGAAGGAGAATGATACCTTTAAGGGTATCTGGCCAAAGAAGCCATAAACAAGAACGTACAAGGACAAACCTGACTGAGAAATAGTGAGGGAAGTCATGATAAGAGCAAACCTGGCCAGTGGCACTCATTGGTAAGGATATGTGGAGCATGAGAATTTTTATTTTTTCAGTTTGGATGATAAGGAAAGAGAGGGAGACAAACACACAGAGTCATAAAACCTGGCCAATTAGTGTTAACAAAGACAATAACCAGAAACAAACCTGGTCAGGCACGCTAACTGATGATCTATCACGAAACAGTGGCAAATCCAGGCTTGGCAAATGATAATGCAAACCTGAGGGTCCAGAGTGTTGAGGGGGTCGGTGGGACTGTGCATACTGATGAGGCAATGTGCAGAAGGGGAGCTGGGACGAACAAATAGGGAGTAGACAGAAAAAGGGTATAAAAGGGGCTGGTCATGTGTAAAACAAAGACTGTCAGTGCACTCATCTGGCTGAGCCCTGTGCCTGATCACAGCAGCCTGTTCTGTCATCTTAGAAATTCTTATTAAATCCTTTCTTAACTATCTCTCTGCGTAATCTCACTCTCTATCCTGTGTGTGTGTGTGTGCTCCAAGGCCCAACTGCCAGCTGCTGGGGGCACTGGTGTGAGTGGACTGGGTCAGACCGGCTCTGTAGGCACCCCTGGCCTCTGCTGTCAGCTTCTGGAGCCAGTGGGGGTCTTTAACCTCCAGCCACAGGGGCGGGAACAGTGTGTGTCCCCAAAACCAGCTGCTGAGGGGACCAGTGTGAGTGAGGGGAGTGAGAGGCTCAGCACCGGTGGCTGGAGCGGGACCACAGGTCACATCCCATGTGCCTGGTGCCAGCTGCTGTGGGGTAAGGGTCTGTATCTCCCCCAGACAGGGTCTGCATGGGGTGTGCATGTGAATTCACGAGCAAACTTCAAGCTGGACCAGCCAGCAAGTGTGGGGCACTTGGGTCCGGGCAGGGGTATCAGGTGTGGAGGGGGTCCGTGCTGGTACCTGGGGGGATCTGTGAGTGTGAGGTGCCTGTGGGACAAGTGTGAGTGCTGCGTGTTTGTAGTGAGCACTGAGCTGGAACTGCCAGCAAGTAGGGAACCCATGGGGCAGATCGGAGGGCTGGGACCTGAGCAGGGGCACCAGGCAGACAGAGGGGCCGTGCCAGTATTCAGGAGACCTATAAGTGTGCACGTGTTTGTGAACCCCGACAGTGTCATGTGTGTGCCAGCACTAGTGACCTCCTCTCTGTGCCAGCCCCAGAGAGGAGGGGACGTGGCTCTCGATGCTGGTGTGTGGCACCCCTGTGACCAGCTGTGTCAGTGTCCTGTGCACATGTGTGTGTGTGTCTGTCTGTGTCAGTATGTCTCTGGGACGTGTGCTCAGCTTTGCTGCTGGTTGAACCTGTAAAGAGGAAAGCAGCAGCTGCAGAGACCCTGGGCCACCGGGCACCGCGCTGGACTCCAGCAGCTGGAGGAGGTGGCCACGCTCTTAACATCCCTTAACAGTGACAAGTAGTTTCAGTGCAACACTAAATAAAAATGGCAGAGAGTGTTAGAAAAGGTGTTACCCAAACCTTAAGTAACAGATCTTTTTGATACAAACAGCAAGTAAAATTGTGGCACAGCACTTTTTTCATACCCTGTTATGAAGAGTAGTGTTTTTTGATGCCTAGTAGCAAAAGTTGAAAGGTGATCATTTTCTGATGACCTCTTCATGAGGCCTTTGATCAACATGGTTAATGATGCTTCATCATTTTATAATAGACTGAAAATCTGGATGTTTGGAGCCATGTACTTGGAATCTATATGATTACGCACTGGGAAAAAGAAAAAAAAATATTTTTAGATGGAAAAATAGGACAAATCCTGAAGTAAGTGGAACTGCACTTGTTTCGATTAATTTAAACGTGAACGTTCCTAAGAAAATCATTCAAGTACAAGAAAAGGAATAAACTGACTTTGTACGTAGGTTGCTTTGAACAGGCATTTACATAATGGCAACATTGATCAGAAGAGCAAAATTACAATAAATGCAAGTGCAAAGTTTTGCTTTTAAGTAGGCTATGTAGGGGTGAACACGTTTGATATGTACTAGTGCTACTTTCTGACCAAACAGGGTAAAATTGTTTATAGTGAAGTCAACTGTAATATAAATTTTCCAAATTATTTTTCTGTCAATAAATGTTTCATCCCAAGGGTATTTTTCTAACTCTGCTATTACTGGAAATGATCTGTGGCATTCATAGCATTGAAGATCTCTACCTCTGAAATTCCAGAGTCACATTAGTGTGCCGTACCACTGGGCTTCTTTTCCTTCAGGTGTTGCGCAGCATCAGAGACAATGAGAAGGAGATATTGACTGGATCTTCTCTGAGAATCTGCAGATTCAGGAGTCTGAACCCCCAGTAGTACTGAAGGTGGTGCAGGCAAATTCTGAGCTTATCTAGTTGGGAAATGGAGACTCCCACAGTGACAAAGGCTGGAAGCCTGTGACTTCTGGCTCCTGCTCTGCCTGCAGATCTGCAGTTACAGAATAGATTCAGTGCCCAGGTAGCAGAAGAGAGGCTGGGAGCTCTATCAAAGTGTCCATGCTGGCTGAGCCTGAGCCGTGCATGAGCACCAGGAAGAAGTGACGAGTCACAGTAGTAGGAGACTCCCTGTGCAGGGTACAGAGCCTGACATGACCTGTCACATAGGGAGGTTGGCAACTGTAATGATCCTGACCAGAATACCATCGTACATTGAGGAATTAGTGATCCACATAACAGTTTGCCTGAGTAAGGCCAGACCTGTGCTGTGCTGCACAAATCCCTTGGCTGCAGGATAAACTCAGCCAGAGCATGAAGGCAGCTCCCACTAGGTACCAGCAATTACACCACTTGTATAGCCTTGCCTTTACCTAAAAGTGCAGCAGGAAGTTCTCATGAGAATATCATCTCTGTTTGGCAGTAGAAATGGTGAATAAAGTTGTTTCCATGTAAGAAAATCCTATAGTAGCTTGAATGACTGAAATGGGAGGATTTCTTCTATGGATGGAGTCTGCCCAGCATGCTGCATGTGGATCAGAGAGCCATTCGATACTACATGACCTGGGGTTCCTACCATCTAAAGGGACACAAGGTTATCTGTTCTATTCCCTCATAGTGTTAACTTTAATAAATAACATTTTAAATGATACCTTACAGAGTCTGAATGCCTTTCTTACTGGTATCATAGTGGACCAGCACCTCTTTGTGCAAAACAGCAGCCTTGGATGCTCTCATCATGAGATGGTAGATTTCAGGATTGTGAGAAAAGGGAACAAAACAAATAGTAGGATCACAGACCTGAACTTCAGGAGAGCAGACTGGCATGCTCAGGGACCTGCTTGGAAGAATACCATTGAAGGCTGTTCTGAATTGAAGAGGGGTTGAGGAAAGCTGGTTGATTTTCAAGGATCACCTTCAAGCTCAAGAATGGTCCATCCTGATGAGCAGGAAGTCAAGCAAAGGTGGCCAGAAACCTGCATGATTGAACAAGAAGCTCTTCACAAAACTCAAACACAAAAAAGAACCATAAAGGAGGTGGAAGCAGAGCCAGGTGACCCAGGAGGATTATACAGTGACTGTCTGAGCATGCAGAGATGGGGTTAGGAAATAAAAAGCCCTTCTGGATTTGAATCTCATGAGGAACATGAAGGGCAAGTAGGGCTTTTACAGGTACATCAACAGATGCAAAAGGAAGTCTTTAATAGTCAGAGCAGTTATCCTCAGGGTACTCAGCCACCTGAGCTGGAAGACAGGGACGGTGAGCAGGATAAACCCCCCATAATCCAAGAGGAAGAAGTTAATGACCTGCTATGCCACCTGGACGTTCACAAGTCTATGAGGCTGGATGGGATCCACCTGAGGGTACTGAGGGAGCTGGCGGAGGAGCTTGCCAAGCCACTCTCCATCATTTACCAGCAGTCCTGGTTAATGGGGGAGGTCCCGGATGACTGGAGGCTTGCCAATGTGACGCCCATCTACAAGAAGGGCCGGAAGGAGGATCCGGGGAACTACAGACCGGTCAGCCTGACCTCGGTGCCGGGGAAGATTATGGAGCGGTTCGTTTTGAGGGCGGTCACGAGCCATGTCCAGGACAACCAGGGGATCAGGCCCAGCCAGCACGGGTTCATGGAAGGCAGGTCCTGCTTGACCAATCTGATCTCCTTCTATGACCAGGTGATCCGCCTGGTGGATGAGGGAAAGGCTGTGGATGTGGTCTACCTGGACTTCAGTAAAGCCTTTGACACTGTCTCCCACAGCATTCTCCTAGAGAAGCTGGCGGCTCACGGCCTAGACAGGTACACTCTTCGCTGGGTAAAAAACTGGCTGTACGGCCGAGCCCAGAGAGTTGTGGTGAACGGAGTTAAATCCAGTTGGCGGCCGGTCACGAGCGGTGTTCCCCAGGGCTCAGTACTGGAGCCGGTCCTGTTCAATATCTTTATCAATGATCTGGATGAGGGGATCGAGTGCTCCCTCAGTCAGTTTGCAGACGACACCAAGCTGGGCGGGAGTGTTGATCTGTGCGACGGTAGGAAGGCTCTGCAGAGGGACCTGGACAGGCTGGATCGATGGGCTGAGGCCAACTGTATGAGGTTCAACAAGGCCAAGTGCTGGGTCCTGCACTTTGGCCACAACAACCCCAGGCAATGCTACAGCCATGAGGAAGAGTGGCTGGAAAGCCGCCTGTTGGAAAAGGACCTGGGGGTGTTGGTTGACAGCTGGCTGAACATGAGCCGGCAGTGTGCCCAGGTGGCCAAGAAGGCCAACGGCATCCCAGCATGTATCAGAAATAGTGTGGCCAGCAGGAGCAGGGAGGTGATTGTGCCCCTGTACTCAGCACTGGTGAGGCCGCACCTCAAATACTGTGTTCAGTTTTGGGCCCCTCATTACAAGAAAGACATGGAGGTGTTGGAGCATGTCCAGAGAAGGGCAACGAAGCTGGTGAAGGGCCTGGAGCACAAGTCTGATGAGGAGTGGCTGAGGGAACTGGGGTTGTTTAGTCTGGAGAAGAGGAGGCTGAGGGGAGATCTCATCGCTCTCTACAACTACCTGAAAGGAGGTTGTAGTGAGGTGGGTGTTGGTCTCTTCTCTCAAGTAACAGCGATAGGACGAGAGGAAATGGCCTCGAGTTGCGCCAAGGGAGGTTTAGACTGGACATTAGGAGAAATTTCTGCCCGGGGAAGTGGTTGAGTCACCATCCATGGAAGTATTTAAAAGGCGTGTAGATGAGGCGCTTACGGACATGGTGTAGTGGGTATGGTAGTGTTGGGTTGATGGTTGGACTCGATGATCTTAGAGGTTTTTTCCAACCTTAATGATTCTATGATTCTATGATTCTAGGGAAAATGTGGGCCTGCTGCTGAATGGGAATGGGGACCAAGGTACTCAAGGCCTTTTTTTGCCTTGGTCCTTAGTGGTTAAAATTTCCTTTCAGCAATCCCAGCTTCCTGAGACCAGAAGGAAAGTCTGGAGCAAGGAAGACTTACTATTGGTGGAGGAGGATCAGGTTAGGGAACATTTAGACAGACTGGACATATACAAATCCATGGGTCCTGATAAGATGCACCTATGAATGCTGAGGGAGCTGGCTGATGTTATTGTGAGGCCACTCTTGATTATCTTTGACAGGTCATGGTGACTGAGGGAAGTTCCTGAGGACCTGAAGAAAACAAATGTAACTCCTATCTCCAAGAATGGTGAAAAGGAAGATCCATGGAATTCCAGGCTGGACAACATCACATGAGTCCCTGGGAAGGTGTTGCAGCAAATCCTTCTGGAAACCATTTTGAAACATATGAAGGACAAGAAGGTCTATGGGAGTAGTCAGCATGAATTTAAAAAATGGAAATCACGTCTGACCAACCTGGTAGCCTTCTACAATGAAATGACAGGCTCAGTGGATGATGGGAGAGCAATAGACTTGACTTTAAATGGCATCTGACACCACCTCCCATTGCATCTTCATAGACAATCTGATGAAACATGGGCTAGAGAAGTGGACAGTGAGGTAGATTGCCAAACTGCCAGGCTCAGAGGGTTGTGATCAGTGAATGAAATCCAGCTGGAGGCCAGTCACTAGAGGTGTATCCCAGGGTTGATGCGTTAATACTATGTTACACATTTGTCAATACTATGTTACATATTTGTTAATAACTTGGACAATGGGACAGAGCACCCTTAGATAGTTTGTAGGTGATACAAAACTGGGAAGAGCGGTTGATGGAGCAAATGGTTGTGTTGCCATCTAGAGTGACCTCAACAGGCTGGGTAAATGGGCTGGTAAGAGTCTTGTGAAGTTTAACAAATTGGACAAAAATAGGCACATAAACAATCCACTTAAACATAAGAAAATACATTTTTACTGCAAGGGTGATCAAACAGGTCAGCCAGAGAGGTTTTGTAATCTCCATCCTTGGAGATACTCAAAGCCCAGCTGAACTCAGTCTTGAAATACCTGCTCTAACTGATTGATCAGGGCGTTGGCCTGCATGGTCTCCAGAGGCCCCTTCCAACCTCATCATTTTATCATTCTGTATAATGTCAAATCCTTTGAGTCATCAACAATTCAGAGGTGAAATATGAGAGTATACGTTTCTACAGTTCACCTTCTCAAACTTTTCATTTCATTTCTCCATCTCCATCCCCACCTTTTTTTTAAGATTAGTTCTTTAATGTTTTGAGAGGAAAACTCACTTTAAGGCATTTTAGGCTAAGAGGATCTAGCCTATGTACAAGAAACAATAAAAGTTTCCTCTCTGCTAGTAGTTCAATCTCCAAGTAATAGTAGAATTATAAGTCTTAAAAGTTTCAATTTACTACATTTTTATCTTTTCCAATTATTTTTATTGTTTCTGATAATGTGATACATTTTTAATTCAGATCTGAATTTTTGTGTGCTTGTTAATGTTGCCATGACAATCCACAACAGGCCACAGACAGAAACAATTGCAAAGTAAACCAAGCCAAATTATTCGGATAATGGTCTGATAAGGGAATCTTAAGCAGAAATTAATCATATTAGCTAGTACAAGTAAGACTTTTCCTAAGAGGTTGTTTATCTGTTGTTTAATTCTGAATGATTTCCAGTTTTCCAGTGAAATGGGACAACATTCCAGTGGTTCAAGTTAAGCAGGTTGCTTACAGAATTCTTTCTTATGTCTTCCTACATTACTTGGCTCCCAAGCAGTGCATTTGAAAAGCTATGATAGGAATTCTGGACTTCCACGTTTTGCCAGTTCAATGACCAAAGTCCCTAGGGCTTGCAAAGATCTCAACTTCAAGGCTGGTTTGCAGGTGATTACATATTTTCTAGACTGAACTCTTCTGGCAGCTGAGAAACTTGAGAAGCTGATACTAGACTTCCTAGGTTGTTTGGCATGCCTAATGGCAGAATACTAAGGCTTCAAAGAAAATAGTTTCAAGGACAAAACCAAAGCTTTCAACTTTCCAGCTTACAGTAAGTTGTAATATTTATTATTTTGTTCCACAGAAGCACTGAAAGTATTTATCTCCTAAATATCTGAGTTATCCTATGAAGCAGGAACACCAGGTTGCAACCAGGTCTAATAGTTCTCCAAATTTACCATCACAGTTTGATATTATTTCCTTGGCACTACTTTCCATTGAACAATATGTGGAGCTCTCTTATCTTAATAAATATACATGCCTGGGATGCATAGACTTAGGAAAGTTATGCATATTGCAATGTGATTTTCCTGGATATAATTTTATAGCCCCCCCCTCTGCACAAACCTCAAAACCCTGAAGCACAAGTGTTTTGGGAATGGCTTACAATACCCTGATACATGTCAAGTGGCACCGTACTCCAAATATGGTTGTCCCTGGAGTTAAGAAATAAGCAACCAACTTCAACTGTAACAGAATCTAATATTGAGAGTCAGATTTGAAACATAATGAGTTTTGATTCATGATGAAATGCATGGAATTTCATTTTGTAATATCTGTAAAATTTACTTCTTAGTGAACAGACCTTGATATTGAAGATTTCCATAAAGAATAGAGAAATAGTAATAAATTAATTTCATTACAGAACTCAGCAACAATATTCTTCCGTCAGCTGAATCTAACATGCATTTTATAGTTTTATTTGGGCACTCATGCTATGCAAATATCACTTTATAAATCAAAAGCCTTTGGTGACTTTACACTTAGATAACAAGCATGAACTCTTTTATACTACTCTTACATTAATCTGTTTTTATTATTTGTGTTAAAATTACCTGTTTTCCCATTTACCTTAAGAAACTTGTCCCTAAGGTGGCTGCTTTTTTGCATCAACAGCTGCTTACAAACTAATCCTCAACTCCATTTCCATTTTTAATCTTTTCTGTTTCAGTTGGTATTGTATTGATTGCAGCATTCTGGTTATTTTGAAAAGAGAGATATTTACTTTAAAATGAACAATCAGGAAAAATGTTTTTCATAGTGTATTTGAATACAGCAAAATGCTTCCAGTTTCTTTACGAAAACCAAGTGAGTGCCAAACTGCAGGCAGCATATTAAGTAAGCTCTTCCAGTCTTATATTAATTAGTTTATTTTTGGGGGTATTTAGGTATCATAGACTAGAATGATAGAATCATAGAATCATTTAGGTTGGAAAAGACCTTTAAGATCAATGAGTCCGTTAACCTAATACTTCCAAGTCCACCACTAAACCATGTCCCTAAGAACCGCGTCTACACATCTTTTAAATACCTCCACAGATGGTAACTCCACCACTTCCCTGGGCAGCCTGTTCCAAGGCCTGACCACTCTTTCAGTACAGAAAGTTTTCCTAATGTCCAATCTAAACCTCCCCTGGTGCAACTTGAGGTCATTTTCTCTCATCCTATTGCTTGTTACTTGGCCGAAGAGACCAACACCCACCTCACTACAACCTCCTTTAGATAGTTGTAGAGTGTGATAAGGTCTCCCATCAGCCTCCTCTACTCCAGACTAAACAACCCCAGTTCCCTCAGTCGCTCTTCATCAGACTTGTGCTCCAGACCCTTCACCAGCTTCGTTGCCCTCCTCTGGACACGCTCCAGCACCTCCATGTCCTTCTTGTAGTGAGGGGCCCAAAACTGAACACAGTATTTGAGGTGCGGCCTCACCAGTGCTGAGTACAGGGGGATGATCACCTCCCTGCTCCTGCTGGCCACACTATTTCTGATACAGGCCGGGATGCCGTTGGCCTTCTTGGCCACCTGGGCACACTGCCGGCTCATGCTCAGCTGGCTGTCAACCAACACCCCCAGGTCCTTTTCCACCAGGCAGCTTTCCAGTCACTCTTCCTCATGGCTGTAGCGTTGCCTGGGGTTGTTGTGACCCAAGTGCAGGACCCGGCACTGAGTCTTGTTGAACCTCATACAGTTGGCCTCGGCCCATCGATCCAGCCTGTCCAGGTTCCTCTGCAGAGCCTTCCTACCCTCAAGCAGATCAACACGCCTGCCCAACTTGGCATTGTCTGCAAACTGACTGAGGGTGCACTCGATCCCCTCATCCAGATCATTGATAAAGATATTGAACAGAACTGGCCTTGGGGAACACCACTTGTGACCGGCTGCCAACTGGATTTAACTCCACTCACCACAACTCTTTGGGCCCGGCCATCCAGCCAATTTTTTACCCAGTGAAGAGTATGCCCGTCCAAGCCATGAGCAGCCAGTTTCTCCAGGTGGGTGCTGTGGGAAACGGTGTCAAAGGCTTTACTAACGTCTAGGTAGACAACATCCACAGCCTTTCCCTCATCCACTAAGTGGGTCACCTTGTCATAGAAGGAAATCAGGTTAGTTAAGCAGGACCTGCCTTTCATAAACCCATGCTGACTAGGCCTGATCGCCTGGTTGTCCTGTATGTGCCTCATGATGGCACTCAAGATGATCTGCTCCACAACCTTCCCTGGCACCTAGGTCAGGCTGACAGGTCTGTAGTTCCCCGGATCCTCCTTCTGGCCCTTCCTATAGATGGACATTACATTTGCTAAGCTCCAGTCAACTGGGACCTCCCCATTTAGCCAGGACTACTGATAAAGAATTGAAAGTGGCTTAGTGAGCACTTCTGCCAGCTCCCTCAGTACCCTTGGGTGGATCCCATCCAGCCCCATAGACTTGTGTGTGTCTAAGTGGTGTAGCTATCCATTTCCATTTGGATTATGGGGGCTTCATTCTGTTCCCCATCCCTCTCTTCCAGCTCAGGGGGCTGGGTACCTGGAGAACAACTGGTCTTACTATTAAAGACTGAGGCAAAGAAGGCATTAAGTACCTCAGACTTTTCCTCATTCTTTGTCACTATGTTTCCCACTGCATCCAATAAAGGATGGAGATTCTCCTTAGTCCTGCTTTTGTTGCTAATGTGTTTATAGAAACATTTTTAATTGTCTTTTACTGCAGTAGCCAGATTTAGTTCTAGTTGGGGTTTGGCTCTGCTAATTTTCTCCCTGCATAACCTCACGACATCCTTGTAGTCCCTCTGAGTTGCCTGCCCCTTCTTCCACAGTTTTTTAACCTGAGTTTCAGCCAAAGCTCTCTCTTCAGCCAGGCCACTCTTCTTCCCTGCCGGCTCATTTTTCAGCACATGGGGCTGACCTGCTCCTGCACCTTTAAGATTTCTTTCTTGAAGAATGTCCAGCCTTCCTGGACTCTTTTGCCCCTGAGGACTGCCTTCCAAAGGACTCTGTCACCCAGTCTCCTAAACAGTCCTCCTAAAAAAGTCTGTCTTCTGGAAGTCCAAGGTAGCAGTTCTGCTGACCCCCCTTCTTACTTCTCCGAGAATCAAAAACTCTATCATTTTGTGATCGCTGTGCCCAAGACGGCCTCCATCCATCACATCACCCACAAGTCCATCTCTGTTTGCAAACAACAAATCCAGTGGGCACCTTCCCTAAGTGGCTCACTCACCAGCTGTGTCAGGAAGTTATCTTCCACACACTCCAGGAACCTCCTAGACTGTTTTTTTCTCTGCTGTATTGTATTTCCAGCAGACATCTGGTAAGTTGAAGTCCTCCATGAGAACAAGGACTAGTGGTTGTGAGACTTCTCCCAGCTGCTTATAGAATATTTCATGTACCTCTTCGTCCTGGTTGGGTGGTCTATAACAGACTCCCACCATCTGTCTTGTTGGCTTTCCCCCTGATTCTTACCCATAAACACTCAACCTTATCATCACCATCATCAAGCTCTAGACCGTCAAAACCCTCCCTAACATATAGGGCTACCCCACCACCTCTCCTTCCTTGCCTATCCCTTCTGAAGAGTTTATAGCCATCCATGACAGCACTCCATTTGTGCAAGTCATCCCACCATGTTTCCATGATGGCAACTATATCATAGTCTTCCTGCTGCACAATGGCTTCTAGTTCCTCCTGCTTGTTGCCCATGCTGCATACGTTGGTGTAGATGCACTTCAGTTGGGCTATTGATCCTGTCACTTTTGTGGGGGGAGAAGCCTTACTTCCTTCGTGACCGTTCTCAGGTGCTTCCGTGGTTTCTAACACATCAATAATCCTTGTGCCTTTGCTGCACGTGGATCTCCATCTCGTAACTCCATTGAGAAGGCAGTCTGAAGGACCTCGCTAGCACACTGTCTTCAATCATTGGCATGCTGCCCCCAGGCTGATCTCTAAAGAGCCTAGTTTTATCCCTTTCCCCCTTCAGATCAATGAGCCTTGCTAACTCCTGTGCAAAGATCCTTTTCCCCCTTTGAGACAGGTGTACCCCGGCTGTCACCAGCAGGTCTGGTGTTCTGTAGACCGACCCATGATCAAAAAACCCAAAATTCTGCCAGTGACACCAGGCTCGGAGCCAGGTATTGATGTACTGGCTCTTCTTTTTTCTTCCCTCATTATTCCCTGCAACTGGAAGGATAGAGGAGAACATTACTTCTGCTCCTGATCCCTTAACCAGTTGTCCCAAGGCCCTGAAGTCTCTCTTGATTGCCCTCAGACTTTTTGTTGCAACCTCATTGCTGCCTACATGAAAAATCAATAATGGATAATAATCCAAGGGCCATACTGGGGTAGGAAGTCTTCCTGTCACATCTTTAACCTGGGCCCCAGGGAGGCAGCAGACTTCCCTAAGAAGTCTGGGTCTGATCTGCATATTGGACTCAGGAGAGAGTCTCCTATGACAATGACCATCTGTTTTTCTTTATGGAAGGGGTTTTGATGTAGGGTGTAGGCTGACTTAACCTTGGTGACACCTCCAACCTAGATGAACCATCGTCCTCCTTATTGTTCGCTTCCACTTGCAGAGCCTCATACCTATTACGCAAGGGCATCTGGGAAGGTTGGGTAGTCACAGAGGGCACGTGCCTGCTGCACTGGGCAGGAACTTGTCACCATTGCCCCCTATCCCTTAAGTCATCACGTTCTACCACATGGAGAATGGATAGGGAATCCTCCGTATCATGCGTCCGGTCTGCTTGTTGGCTCTGTCCCAGGGAAGGTAGGGTGCAATTCCAGTAGTCTATCTCTCAGCCTACTCATCTCCTCCCAGAGGTCTGTCAGTAAGCAGAGGAGTTCCTCTGCTTGGGCCACCTCCCACAGGTGCGCTCACTACTGCTGTCTGGTACTGGCGTAAGAGCAGGGCACAGCCTGCAGCTTGGCACCTGGGCAGCAGCGTGTTCCCACCAGAGCTCTGCCTGGGAAGCTGTGTCAGTTGTGGTGGGTGCAGAGAGACCATGGCTTTCTGGAGGCTGGATACCATTGCTCCCTGGTAGAACTGGCAGAGCTTCAGTGCCCTTCCTGCACGCTTTTCCATGTGAACTGCCATACAAACTGCCATGCCACGCCCCTGTTGACACACCACGCCCTGTTTGCCCACCCTGTCCCTTGCTGACGTGCCATGCCCTTTTTGTCTGCCCTGGATGCTAGCGGTCCCCAGGGGCTTCTTTTATACACGTGGAGGGGCTTGACCGCTGTTGTCCCTGGCCCCACCCAGGTCTTGTCAGCGCAGAATAGACAAGATAACAGAGTTACGTCTTTCCCCATGGTCCTGCTGCTAAACCCTGTCACTTGATTCCATCATGTCATCCCTAAGGAAATAGCTGTGGGAAGGAGAGGAAAATATATTCCTTCAATGCATATATTCACAAAATCCTCTCAATTTTCGGAAGATCTACAGGCAACAGATAGGTTGATGTAAACATAGAATTCACACTTCACTCACTTCGAAAGTGAGGGAAAATTTGTGGCGATTCATATAACTGAAAGCATAATCTTACCTTATACCGAGATTAAATTTTCTCTTGTGTAGATGAGTGTAACCTCACTGAATGTAAGGAAGATTGTCCTGGTCCACCAAAGTTAGAAATGATCTCTAAAAGAAAAGCTTTTCTTTCCTTTCCTTTCTTTCTCTCCCAATTCTTGACTGTTTTCTTTCTGATATATTTAGCCAGGTAGTTACGTGACTGCACTCGTTGCCAGCTAACCGTTATTACTGAGCTGTTTTTATGTATGTTGACACAAAACACTCTGCAAAGAATTCCATCAACTTCTGTCCAATAGTTCTTAAAATCGTCACCCACAAAACATATTGTCTTGTAAAACAGTTTGAGTACTAAGTGTAGTGCTTGATAAAATTACTATTTTTTCCAGGTTTTATACTTCTCCAAAATTACCATTTTTTTCCTCCAAAACAAAAGGACAGGAATGCTCAGAAGAAGAATCATTCTAACAGATGTCTTAAATTCTCTTTTCTTTGCCACACTTTCTGGAAGCTGAAAAATCATGCTTCGTAACTGCTTTGACTTCTATTTAACAGCTATATTTGTATCTATCATCAAGAGAACTTACAGTTTGTATACTACATCACAAAGTCTCTAATGGAGCCTGACATATTATATGCTTTACTCATCCTTACAACTATAAAAACCATATACTTTTGCATGCTATGTCTTCATGGAAACTTCCATCAGGAAAAAAAGTCTTTGTGTGTTCCTCTGTTTCATACATTTTAATATATTTATATGTTTTTATGTGTATATGTATATGTATACATAAGTTTAGGTATATGTATTTGTATGTTTTTATGTATTTATATGTTTTTCTTTTATGTACATTAAATGTTCAGGTAGTTTCTTCATGATATCATCATGGCTATTGTTCAACACATTTCTTAATACTTGACTCTGTCTCTCTAACTATAAAACTTGATTTACCACAAAAAGGAAAATAGCACATCCCTGACTACTGTATAATTAAGAGAAGCAAATAAGTAAAAGTAAATAAATTTTATAACTACTATTAACACTTCTATCATTTCATAAATATGAAAAAGTTAATACCAAGTAGTTAGAAAGGTGTTATAAATTCATACACACATCATTTTTTTTACAATTGCTATATAGCTTGTATTTCCATCAACCCTGAGATTGGTTGAGGAAAATGAAGAACTACTGTTTCTCCATCCTTCTTAATTCTTAAGTGAAGACAAAAATATCAGCAAGAGGAAAGCAGTGCAAGAATTCATACTTAATATGAAATTATGTAATTATTGCTGTGGTTTGAACACTAAACAGTCAATGCCAGCAAGACGTCGAAATTACTAAATCTTGAGGTGGCTGGTGGCAATAAACCATTGAGGAGGAATTGGTACAGCTATCAGTGGCATTTGCTGGAGAAACATAGATAAGAACTGAAAAGCTAAGAATTTTGATACTAACAGGCTGCCTCAAGGTTTTTTTACTTTTTTTTTTAATTGCTATGTAAAATTCTTTAAACTCTGTACTTTTCCCATTTATATTCAGCTTTTTCTTTCTTTATCCATTGTATTAAAAACACTTAAAAAGGCAAGAAAAGCTCATAGAGAATACAGAAAGGGGTTTCCACAAGTCGTCTAGTACCTCCAAGCTTCAGTGTGCCTCTCTTAAGTTCAGTGGAAATTTTACTGCAGGCTTCTATGGAATCTGAGTTCAACCACCACTGGTTCTCTTAAAAATTTCACCCTACAGTGTTGTGTGTGATTAAATAAACTTGAATAAAAGTATACCTGTGGAAAAATTTTCCATCAAGCCTAATATTAACACCTCGATTCTGGAAGCATGTACTTCTTATTTGTTAGCTCATTAATGCTTCTTCTCCCCTCCAAGTTCTATTTATTTATTAAGTGACTTTCATTTATTTTGAGCTAAATTATTTATTTTATTTTGGGAAAAGAATGTTCTACAATGGCTATATTTCAATATAGTACAATTCAGAAATGGAACTGTCTATTATTAATCCTTGGTTGCTGTGCTTGAAATGTGGAGAAAATAAAGATAAAACCTAAGTAGCAAGGGTAATTCTCAGAATTAAGGAAGAATGCAGTTATGAATATCTCAGGACACAGTAGACAGTAACATAGTACTTGGTCACAACATTTAACTTATCCTTCAAAACTCCATTTAATATGATCATTTCTGAATCTTACAGTTTCCTAAATTTGTTTTTTTTTTTCTGTTTCAATCTTTAGATGCCTTGTTGATGCATCAGCAGGTACATAATATATATGCCGGAACAATAAATTTGGCTCAAAATAAATAATTTTTTTTCTGGTTACATTAAAGAGATTTAGAAATGTTTCCATATGTAAAATACAATTCAGATAGTGACCTTTGATTTTGATTTTGTGATGTGGGATAGAGGTGAAAAGGCAAGTCAATACCATCCCTCCCAGGGATTAAGGAAATCTTGAATTACAATGTTTCTACTAATTCTATCCTTTCCTTCATTTTCTTGTCAGGAATCTGGCAAACACCTTATCCATTTTGAAGTCTACTTTTCTAAAATTCATCCAAGCACTTTGGCTTTGTCTTAGCAACTATTTTTGCCCAGTGTTTGGATCTCAATTTTTTTTTTCCAATTTGCCCCCAACAAATTTTCATGACTATTTATTGAAAGCCAGAAGTTTCTTGGTAGCTTTCTATTTGGGAAGCACTGCTTAAATGCCCAATAGGAGACCAGTTCCAATCATACTCAAATACAAAAGGGAAACTGGAGAAAGAGGAATTTAACAAATGAAATGTTGTTTGTTTCTTTTTTTTTTTTTTCCTTCTGTAAATGTGCTAACATCTGCCTAGAAGACAGTCAGGGGTTATAGTTTCCCATCCAGATGATTCTCTTCTTTTCATTTGTTTATGCTGCTTAAGGGACTACTGGACTCCCTCACATAACCAGCAATGGTCCAACAACCATTTTCACTATTTGGGTTTTCACTGCTTAAATCCTTACAGCAATTCCAGCATATCCTGTGTCTCCTTTGCTTGTTCCTTGTTGTGACCATTCTGTTTGTTGTTACTGTGTTCAATCCTCTTTGTACTTGAATTTCACTCCTTTGCAGTCCCTGTCACAGTTAAGTTTGGGCATTCCAGTCTGTCACAATCACCCTTGAATATGGTTCCTCCTTTGCTAGATTTTTTGGGGAGTCTGTTCCTCCTGCCTCTTGGTGTGATTGACATTATTCCCAAGACATGGTTCATATGATTCACAAAAGGTGAAGAATGACTGGAGAAAAAAACTTCCTTTCTATTCTTCTGAGTCCCTTAACCTCACTTTCCAGCCTTTTTCAGATTTACTTAAATTGCTGGTCCTTTAGTGCTCACATCCTTCTTGGATCAATTTCTCATCCCTCTGGTCATGTGCCAGCTTCATACAATAATAGAAGCTTTCTTTCAGCTTTTAACTGCTTAATTCCATGGTGCCTTGACAAAACCGGGCAATATTTTTCCTATCATCTGTCTTCTCTTGTTATCAGCCACAGAGATACTAAAGACATCCTGAAAAGACTTTCATAGGCTTATTTCAGAAACTGATATTTTTTGTGAATTTAATAAATAAATGTAGCTGGAAGAAAGACATACTTAAGCATGTTCTTACATATTTTAAATTATATCTTTTCAGTTATATTCATAAAACATTTGTTCCATAAATTCTTTGAACATATACATATGTAAGTATGATTATAGTTTATCTATACCTATACAACGTCCATTTATATTACATTAAAATGTTTTTTGTATAATCAGATATCTTTGGTTTATTATGAAAAGGTACACGAATTTTAAAACTTGAAGAGAATTTTCACACAAAACCTCATGTTTCTTCTCAAACACCAGTACAAACTTACAGAACTAATTACCAACTGTGGGTAAGAACAGGATTGGATAAAAAGAACTTTCCCCATTTTGCAAAGCTTTAAAGCATCAAAAAAATACCTTTTCTGCCTGAGGATGAAACCAAGTTCTGAAGGGGAGCAAAGAGAAACTAGACTAATAGAAGAGGCACTTTAAATACCTTACACACATAATGCTTACATGTATACATTATTATTAATGAACAGTATAGTTTCTTTGTACCAGCTTCCAAGAAGAAATTCAATCACTGTGACTCCAGAAGCAGCGAGGCAGTTAGGTGGGCATCTCAGCACAGAGACTAGAACAAACTGCAGAGGAGCTGCCTTAGAGTCAACAAGTTTAGCACACAGATGCTAAGGCTAAGAAGCACTTGCTATTAAATTCCTGCCTCCATTCTGTCTTACTCAAGGTACAATTGCATTGTACTGACTGTAAACCTCACCCCCAAACCAGCTCGTAGTGGGGTGGTGTAGTCAGAAGTCAAGGCATGAAGCCGAGTTTGGGAAAGCAGGGGGGGAGGAAAGGTGGGTTTTTTTGTTTTAATGTTTGTCTTTGTTTCTTACTACCCAAAACTATTTTAACTGGCAACAAATTAATTTTCCCCAAGTTGAGTCTGTTTTACCTGCAATGGTAATTGGTAAGTGATCTCCCTGTCTTTATCTTGACCCATGAGCTTTTTCATCCTATTTTCTCTCCTGGTGTCACTGAAAGGGGGATAGAAATGAGTGGACATTTAACCATTAGTCAAGGCTAACTCAGTACAAAAACTTTAAGTAAAAAAAAAAAAGATTTCAGTAAGAGCAGTAACCTGAATAAATCATAACCATAACCACATAGTGTGGGGCTTTTACTGAAGTCCCACTGGAGTTCAACAGAAAGGTGCATATCATGATTGTAATCTTTATAGTTAAGTAAGACCTAACACCACGATGGCAGCAAAGCTCGTATTAAGAAAGGCTGTAAAGATGCAGTAAACAGATGGAATGAGAAAAGAATTCCCACACAGTAAGTGTCCATCAATGTATCTGGTGCTGAGAAAGAACTAAAGTTCAAGTAACCATCACTGCTGATTAAAACAAAGAGAGGAAAATATTACTGTTAATAATGAAACTACATGTAGGCTCTGACATTTCTGTGATTTACCTATGAGAATATGAAAGCCCACTTTAGACATATTAAGTTAGACAGCATAGTGGTGTTTCTGAAGAATTTTCTGGAGAGAAGGTTGAATCCATCGATGTGATTATGGTGTATCAAGACACTCTGCTTCAGCTATCACAGTGAACGCTAAAGCAGAGATGCTGGCTTGGCATTTATATTGTGAAATCAGTGCATCTTAATTTTAGCACAGTTCTGTCTATAGTGGTATTCATGAAATATAATATATAGCAAAAATAATAAAAAAACAAGACACTGGTAGTACGATAGCTTTCTTTATTTTAATTAAATCACAGCTTCTTGAACTTTTAACAAGTATCTGATCTTAATGATTCCTTTGATCTCTTGTTAAAAGCAAATGTTACATTTTCTTTGGATTTGCTTTAACAAGACCATGAACTGGTCTGCTTAAGTCAACAAAACTGTTGAACATCAGAATATTATCTTTCACATTGCAATTTAATATGCAACCTGTGTGCTGTTTCTTGAAAACTAGCAGAAAGATAGCCCAATACATTAAAATAAGGTTCAAAATACAGAAAGCTAGAAGACTATTGAGAAAGAATTGCCCACAAAAGTTTCAGAAATCCACATCTCATTTTAAAAAGCAGAAAATGAGCAAAACTGATTATTTCAGTCTACCATGACCTTTCTTCTGGACACACTGCCTGGAAATGTCCAGGTATGTCATTAGTCACACACGTGCACAGAAATATTAACACACATGCTAACAAAATTAATGTAGAGAATATTTATCCACTCAAGGTTTGCTCTCAAACATGCAAAAAAATACATTTGATCAGTACATGAAAGAACAGTTACATGAAAGAACACAAAAAACGTATTTTTTTTCAACTGTAGTCAGAGGCATTGCTAAATGACAATTCTCAGAAATACAAAGACCACTTGATACAGAGAATCTTTTATTCATACAAATATGAACAATGTTAATCTTTGTAATAAAACATTACTAATAAGGATAGTAGTCTTACATTTATGTCACTAAGTAAATGAGCAATGTGATCTGTTCAGCTGTGGCTTACTCTGTACTCCATGTGCAAAAGACTGGACAAAATTAACTTTAATCAGGTTTCTCACCAGTGAAAAAGTACTGTCAATGAGACATGAACATCCTGATTGTTCAGTGGCCTAAATCAACACAAACTCTTAGGAAGAAAATGCTATGTCTAATTCAATTAAGAGAATAAGTGTATCTACTGGACAGAACTTCCTAAATTTTGTAAAAATAATTGTTAAACACAGTAGCTAAAAGTGAGTAAAGACTTCGGTTCCACAGAGTCTGTCCAAATGTTGCTGAAAAGTATTTCTTAGCATTGTGCTTTAACTACAAATGAGAAAAAACCTGCAAGATTTATCGGGAAATATCCTGATATTTCTGTACAGTTCTTCTCTGAAGCTCTGACTGCTCTTGTTTGACCATCATGATGAGATATTAATATTTGCCTGAGTACATGTCATGAAGACGTTACTACTGAGCCTCACAACTGAATGTCCGAGGATTGTCCATCTGATTAATGAAACTGGAAGGTTCAGTAATAATTAAATTAAAAATAATATTCAGGTTACTACATCTAGTTACGCATTAAAAATAATTAACAACCTTGACTATAGTGCATTGCAAGATAGGTTTTGTGGGATTTTGTTCCTTTTTGAATGTGCACGTAAAAAAACGACCTTCAAAGGTACTTCAAGATATAGCTTTTAATCAAGAACTAACTTTAAAATGGTATTATTTCATAACAGAATCATAGAATCATAGAATTTCTCAAGTTGGAAGGGACCCATAAGGATCATCGAGTCCAACTCCCTGCTCCTCACCCGACTACCTAAAACTAAACCATATGACTAAGTGCATCGTCCAGACATTCCTTGAACTCTGACAGGCTTGGTGCCATGACCATTTTGCTAAGGAGCCTGTTCCAGTGACTGACCACCCTCTCAGAGTTCTTTTCCTAACGTCCAATCTGACGCAGCTTCATTCTATTTCCATGTGCCCTATCGTTGGTCACCAGAGAGAGGACATGAGCACCTTCCCCTCTGCTGTCCCCCTTGAGGAAGTTGTAGACTGCAATGAGGTCACCCCTCAGCCTTCTCTTCTCCAAACTGAACAAACCAACTGACCTCAGCTGCTCCTTGTAAGTCTTGCCCTTGAGAGCTTTCACCACCTTGGTCACCCCCCTCTGGACACACTTTGATGGTTTGATGTCCTTCTTATATTGAGGCGCCCAAAACTGCATACAGCACTCGAGGTGGGGCCGCACCTGTGCAGTGTAGAGTGGGACAATCACCTCCTCAACCAGCTAGCTATGCTCTGCTTGATGTACCCCAGGACACAATTGGCCCTTTTGGCTGCCAGGGCACACTGTTGACTCGTATTCAACTTGCCATCAACCCAAACCCCCAGATCTCTTTCTGCAGGGCTGCTCTCCAGCCTCTTGTCCCTCAATTTGTACGTATAACCAGGATTATCCCATCCCAGGTTCAGAATCTGGCACTTGCTCTTGTTAAATTTCATACGGTTGGTGATTGCCCAGCTCTCTAGTCTATCCAGATCTCTCTGTAAGGCCTCTCTGCCCTCGAGGGAGTCCACAGTTCCTCCTAGTTTAGTAGCACCAGCAAACTTACTTCATAACATTCGTCTCCTGTGTCCAGACCATTTATAAAAACATTAAAGAGCACTGGCCTTAAAATTGAGTCCTGGGGAAGCCCACTGATGACTGGCCGCCAGCCTAATATAACCCCATTTGCTATAACTCTTTGAGCCCAACCTATCAGCCAATTGCTCCCCAATGTATTATGGACTTGTCTACGGGCATTTTGTCCGGAAGGATACTGTGAGAGACTATCAAAAGCTTTGCTAAAATCCAAAACCACCACATCTGCTGGCTTCCCTTGGTTGACTAGATGGGTGATCTTGTCATAAAAGGTAATTAAGTTGGTTAAACAGGACTTTCCCTTCATGAACCTATGTTGGCTATGACCAATGACTGCATTGTTTCTCAAGTGTTTTCCAATACCTCCCAGAATAACCTTCTCCATAATTTTACCAGACATTGAAGTGAGACTGTAATTACCAGGGTCTTCCTTCTTACCTTTCCTGAAAATGGGAACAACATTTATCAGCTTCCAGTTAACTGGGACCTCTCCAGACTCTCAAGACCCTTGAAAAATAATGGAGAGAGGTCCCTCGATAATATTGGCCAGCTCTTTCCAGTACCCGGGGATGAATCCCATCAGGCCCCATAGATTTATGTGCATCCAGCTGGAGCAACGAGTCTCAAACAAGTTCAGAGTCAGCTGGGAGTTTATCATTCCCCCAGACACGGTCTTCCAACACTGGGCTCCAGGAGTCCCAGGGCCCATCATCAGTGTTAAAGGTAGAGGCAAAGAAGGCATTATACATCTCTGCTTTGTCTATGTCCCTATTTGTGAGGTGACCGACCTCATCAAGTAACAGACCAATGTTATCTCTGATCCTCCTTTTACTGGTGAGCAATTGCATTGTGCATCACTTGTTTTGTGTATTCTTTTGTCATTATTATTCTTTTCCCTTTCTTTTCTGTCCTATTTAATTGTTTTTATCTCAACCTACTTGTTTTGCCTTTTTTTTCTATTCTCTTCCCCATCCCACTGGGGGAGAGTGAGTGAACAGCTGTGTGGTGTTTAGCTGCCTGCTGGGTTAAATGACAACAGTCAGACAACAAATAAGGCTTTTTTAAGTACGTTAATAGCAAGAGGAGATCTAAGGAAAACATTGGACTGATACTTGTTGAAGATGGCCACCTGACAAAAAAGGATGAAGAAAAGGTGGAGGCATTCAATGCTTTTTTTTCCTCAGTCTTTAATATTAATGATAGACCTTGGACTGCCCAGTCCTCTGGGTGGTTGGAGGACCAAGATGTGGGAACAGTGACTTTCCATTTGTGGATGTTGAAATTGTAAGGGACCAGCTGTATCAGCTGAATGTTCATAAATCCGTGGGACCTGATGGGATTCATCCCAGAGTACTGAAGGAGCTAGCAGATGTTACAGCAAGATCTGTCTCAATCATCTACCAAAAGTGTTGGGAGTCTGGGAAGGTCCCTGCTGTCTGGAAGCTAGCCAATGTTATTCCAATTTACAAGCAGGGTGTGAGGGAAAACACAGGTACTACAGACCTGTTAGTTTAACCTCAGTACCTGGCAAAATTATGGCGAAGGTCATACTGAGTGCTATTGAAAGGCATTTAAAGGACGATGCAATCATCAGGCACAGACAACATGGGTTCAAAAAGGGAAAGTCCTTTTTAGCTAATTTAATATCCTTCTGTGATAAGGTCACTTGTCTAGTAGATGAAGGTAAGGCAATGGATGTAATTTTTTCTGGATTTTAGTAAGGTTTTTGATACTGTCCCTCACAGCATCCTTCTCGGCAAATTGTCCAACCGTGAGATGAGCAGGTACTCAGTAGGCTGGGTGAAGAACTGGCTGAATGGTATGACTCAAAGGGTTGTAGTGAATCGGGCTACATCTGCCTGGCGACCGGTCACCAGTGGTGTTCCTCAGGGCTCCATTCTAGGACATTTCAACATTTTTACCAACTATCTGGAGGCAGGAGCTGAATGCATTATTAGCAAGTTTTCTGATTACATTAAACTGGGAGGTGCTGTTGACTCTCTCGAGGGACTAGATGCCTTGCAGAGGAATCTAGAGAGACTGGAGCATTGGGCAATTGTTAATGGTATGAAATGTAACAGGAACAGATGCAGGATTCTTCACGTTCAATGGAGTAACACCGGACACATAGATTGGCAGAGAAGTGTCTGGAGATCAGCCCTGCAGAAAGGGATCTGGAGGTGCTGGTGGGCAGCAGGCTCAACAGGAGTCAGCAGTGTGCCTGGTAAACAGCATCCTGGGGTGCATCGAAGACAGTAAAACCAGATGATCAAAAGAGGTGATTATCCTGCTCTATTTAGTGTTGGTGTGGCCTCACCTTGAGAACTATGTGCAGTTCTGGGCCCCATCACTTAAGAAGGATATCAGGTAGGTACTTGAATGCTTCCAGAGGAGGACAACAAAGCTGGTGAAAGGGCTGGAAGGCATGTCCCATGAGGAGCAGCTGAGGACTCTGGGTTTGTCTAGTTTGGAGAAAAGGAGGCTGAGAGGTGACCTCATTGCTCTCTACAGCTTCCTGAGGAGGGGAAGTGGAGAGGGAGGTGCTGATCTCTTCTCCCTGGGATCCAGTACAGGATGCATGGGAATGGCTCAATGCTGCATCAGGGGAGGTTCAGACTTGGCATTAGGAAGCTTTTCTTTACCGAGAGGGTGGTCAAACCCTGGAACAGGCTTCCTGGAGAGGTGGTAAATGCCCCATGCTTGTCAGTGTTTAAGAGGCATTTGGACAATGCCCTTAATAATTTGCTTTAACTTTTAGTCAGCCCTGAAGTGTTCAAGGCAGTTGGACTAGATGATCATTGTAAGCCTCTTCCGACTGAAATATTCTATTCTATTCTATTCTATTCTATTCTATTCTATTCTATTCTATTCTATTCTATTCTATTCTAATCTAATCTAATCTATTCTACTCTACTCTACTCTACTCTACTCTAATTACTCATCTCTCTAATATATCAAATTTAAATGGTGAAGGCCCTCTAAATAAAATATAATATCCTAAAAGCTTCAAGTCTTTCATCAGCAGGGCTTTTCTTTGTTCATATAAAAAATTGTTAAGCATTTCAGGAACAGAAGATGCAATAGAAAATTGAGAAAAATCAGATTAAGATACAAGGAAATTGCTGAATGAAATTACTTTAAAAGTATTCTAAGTGTTCTTATGATTGGATTATTTCACCTTTCCAGAAGTTTGAAAGTGATTGAAAAAAGATCTTATTTGTAATAAACACTGTCTGAATTTTAATCTCACTTAGGATACCACATCAATCTCAAGTCAAAAGGGACAGAAATACAGGACTCTTGTATTAAATCATATTTTGTGGATACAACTGCAACACTAAGAATTACTTTGTTTTCATCCTGCTACTAGTAAAATTTACCTCGCTAAATATACAGTAATCCAGAATGTCATCTGATATTGTTTCATTCACCTGGTTTAAATAAACCAAAGAGCTGGCCAGTGGTCTTTTTATTCCTATACAGTTATCAGCACAATTTGCAAAATAAAGCTAAGAACTAGAGATCCTAACATAAGCTACTGCAGACTCACCTCTGCCATGGAGATTCATGGGTGATCACTTACTTAGTTTACTGACATCCCTTTCCCATAAGCTATAAATCGATTAGTAAGTGCTTTTTCAGGACACCACATTTCTCTTAGTTTTCCTGCAAAGCCACTCAATGAATATACAGGTGCAAGTTGTAGAAATGAAAGAGATGGCAGGATAAATTTGAAAAAAACTCTATGAAATGTGACTAATGGCACAGATCAAATTAATGACAGTATTACTGAGCATTTGATGAGGATGTAAATGGGTATATAAGCATGAAATTAGATAAAATTTGGATCAAGAAAATAAATGTTGGTACTTCTTTTGAAGGATTCCACTTTATTAAATTGGTAAATCTGTCCTCTAAATATTTTCACAGTTTCTGATTTCACTGCAAAATTAGGAATTGCATCTGATTGAGTCTGAGTTCCGGGAAAACCTTCCTGACTAGTGTTTTTAAAACTTTCAGGTTTTAAATACAAGTGAAGTATATCTATTGTGCAACTTATCATTTCAGATTACTCAGTATGCATTCATAGTTAACATATGATCCCACTAATTCACTAAGTGATCAGAAACTACCAACCCAGCAGAAAATCATCAGAATGTTGCATTTTTAATCTTATTAGAGCAAAACCCACTTGTCTACTTGATTTAACAGCTCTCTGCATCTTTTTTTTCTCAAATGCATTAGCCAGATCTATATTAGCAAAACTAAATCCAGAAGTCTCTAGCAGTATCATTATGCGTAACTTTACCAGCAGCGTAGTCTCTTTGAATCAAATGATGTAATCCATCTTCAGTAGAACAAACCATTCAAAGGCTGCTACAGCACTGTCAGCACCTTTTGTTGTCATCTTGAAAAAGGAGTTGATCATTTACCAGACTTTAGTTTCATCTGGAGTTACTTGCCTTTCAATGTTTTAACACTCAGTATATCAGAAAGAAAATGTTCCTTTAATATCCATATAGTAAATGAATTCTTTTCCCTAGTTCTAACAACTTTGAAAACTTCCAAGAAAACCTCAGGGAAAATTAGGGAGGCAGCAATCAAAAGAGGACTGTTAAGGAGGGAAGTCTGTAACCTCCCAGGAAATGTTTTGACCTTATGCCTGGCCAGAAACTCTTCAGTTCAAAATTTCACATGTACTGTATACAACAGATAATACCATAGTTGTTAGTAACATATCCATCACTATTTGCAGCTATACTATGTTCAAAATTGTTTTTTCAAGGAGCAATTATTACACTGCCTTTCGTACATAAACATTTTCCCAACTTCCAGTTTCCTACTTGCCTGGTTTAAATAATTTTTATTAAATGGCCAAAGGCTGAAAAGAGGAACTGCATTATAGGTATAATAATTAGGCTGGTTGCAATGATTTAGGACTGTAGGAATTCAACGGATTCCTAAAATGAAGATATGTTTTATCTATGTGGGAGTCCCAGCAGGGATATCAAGCGGACGGGGGGGGGTCCATGCTTGTACCCAGGAGGACCCATGAGTGTGGGGTGTCCATGGATAAAGTGTGTGGGCCCATTCATCTGTGTGCGAGTGAGCGTCAAGCTGGGCTGACTGGTGAGTAGGAGGCCTGTGGACCAGAGTTGTGGGATTCGGACAGGGGTGCCAGGCAGACAGAGGGGCCATGCTGGTACTCAGGGGAGGCACAAACATGTGTGTGCTTGAGGATCCAGAGAGTGAGGGACAGGTGGGGTCTCACTAGGAAGCTTCAATCCTGACCCCCAGAAGGAGGAAGGTGACTTGGCTACCTACACTTATGTTTTACGTGAGTCCTGGCAGTGTTTTTTGTGGGTGTTGCTGAAGGCAACACCTTGTCTGTGACAGTCTGTGCAGCTGAACATGTCAGTCCTCTGTGTGTGTGTGTGTGTGTGTGTGTGTGTGTGTCTGGGATGCACACTCAGCCTTGCTACTGGATGAGCCTGCAACCAGGACAGCAGCAGCCACATCCATCAGCCTGGGGTGGAGATACCTGCGGGTCTACAGGCACGTTGGGCTGGGCTCCAGCAGCTGGGCAGGAGGAATCCTGGGGTCGTCGTGGATCTGCTGGAGGTGACAGCCACATAACATCCTTTTACACATTTGCATAAAAACTTGCAGTAAACAGTATGTAACTGTACAAGTGTGCAATTACATTTTAATTAGGAGCAGATTTTATTGCACTGGTACACAGTTGCAAAGACCACAGATTCTTCCAGAACAGACATTTCAAATACCTACAGTCAACTGCCGCATTTGAGGAGGTTTTTTAGGAATATTTATGCTGTATTGTGGTATTTAGAAAAGCATTCCCACCTTCCCAGATGGAAAAAAAAAAAAAATGCACAAAAAAAATCCTGAGCTTTGTAGCAAAGCACGAATTGTAACAAGTTTTGTTATGAATGCCTTTTGAAAGGCATTCATTATATCTCTCTTAAATGGATTCTTAAGTATTTAGCAGGGTTTGAATTCATGATGTATTTTCTTCATAGATAAAAAAATTAAAAAGGTTCTTTGTTCCTCCTTGCACCCTATTTCTCAAGACATGCAGAAACTTAATATTTTATGTCCATATTGGAATTGCTATATGTATGCATGTATATACATACATCAGGGAAACAGTGATAGCTGTGATGAATGTGCTTAGAAGGCTGACCAATAAAGCTAGCTTTAAACTTCAAACTTCACTGAATTCATTGACAGCAGAACTCATGCAAATGGCCTTATACAGTATTAATTGTCATCATTAAGTATATAAAGCTATGAGTCTTTAACAATCCTATTCTAAATTAGCTATGAGTGAACAATTCCATGGAGCTGATGCCATGTAGTGATCACTGTTGGCTGTGATCCTTCATGGTTCTTAATTACTGGTCAACGTGATTGTGCTGGAGAACACTTAGACAAGATAACTCAGAAATTAAGTGAGTATGTCTTCTTGCTTCTGCAATTTTCCTCAATCATGCTGTGGGATTTATATGCTGTTGTCCCCCCACCCAAAAAGGGTTGTCTCCTCTGCTCTTGGTACTGCTTATCTTGCAGGTTTTTTTGTCAATCTCGTCATGTATTTGGAGGATGTCCTTTCTGAAATCCCTTGTGCTTGTCTTGTCACGCTATTCTAAAAGAAGGCTCTTGTGCCTTTCTGTTGAGCTACTATTCCTGGAGTATTGGAGTATTTAAAGTTTCATTGTAGCAGACCAAAGAGAGTGAACACAGCTTTCCAGGGTAGTGCTTTGAGCATACAGCTGAAGACAAAATAGATGTGAATTTGAAGAAAGTAGGAGTGACGACTGCAACAGAGTGAGCAGGCTAACCGCTTACTTATTGCAGAGCATATCTGATCTCTAGATCCCAGGGTTAGAAGGACCATGGGTTACTTATAAATGGCATATGAAAGAGAACTAATGAAACCACAAACCATTGTCAGAAAACTCACTATACCTATAGAGGTGGCATCTGTATTAAAAAAATTTGAAGAATTTATAGCCTAGAAGATATTGAAAACCGTTGCTCTGTTGTACAAAAAAAGACAATATCTGCATACATCTACGTACATCCCTGTACAAAAAAGGACATTATCCACGACCTCTGCATTTTTCTTGACCTGTAGGGAAGGAAGTGATTAGAGTTATCAGAGATGCAGCTCATCAAAAAGCATAATTATGAGCATAGTGGGATTTTAGGCTCAATCAGGACAACAAACCACAAAGCTCTGCCAAGACTGAAATCTGTCAGACACACTCCTGGTGAGTTAACATAAAATTAACTATAGAAATCTAAAAGTATTTCTAAACATGTTGCTAATAAAAACCTGGCATTTTCATCTATGAATTGTCCAATATATTTCTACAGCACAGTTACATTTTAATGTACTTCCCACACTATTCACAAAAATACTTTAATGTATTCAGTGGTCACTATGTTCTGTATGTGCAGTTAGTGTCTTATCCACACTGCAAATCTGCTGATGGTGACTGACATTCCTAACCTTTATATATACAAACTGCAGGATTATAAATCTTTATACATGAGCAATATCTGCAGAAATAGTTAGCACTTTCTGAGGACTCAGTGATACAGGGAATTGTGATTTTAGGGAAAGCATCAGTAAAGATAAAGAGCAATAATCTTTTAGGTTACATAAAAATATAGTACAGCCTTTATTACATGCACAAAAGTGAGAAGTATGAAAATAATAGCATTGGGTTCCTGAGATAGTGTCATGTGTGATAGTTTCATGCAAATTTGCTCATGTTGCTCATGTTTCTCTCAACATATTCATGCAACATAAGTACAACCAATCATACTAGCTTGCTGCTATTTATGAAGTCACAGACAAGAGAACTTGTGTAGTGAATGTGGATGTTATGATTGATTAGGAGTTATTTATTTTTGCTCATTTTTTTTAGTATTTATCACCAACTGAGAGATTAATGATGTATTCTGCTTCCTTTTAATCCAATTGCATGCAAAATGCTATGCATGTTAGCTCCCTAACAGGTCTGATTTTTAGGCACAGCAACAAATGCTCCCAGTGTCAAATATATACAAAATTACATAGAAATATCAATCTGGCATATCTGAACTAAACCAACAGATAAGTACACTGTTCCACATGACTATAATGCTGACTACTATGTGAAGTAAATAAATTATCCCTATTTATTTATATAAATAGTTTTAAACCATGCCATTTCAGCAGTCCTTTAAGCAACCCAGAAAGAAAATACTATCTTTACAGGAAGGAAGAGGACCTTTTGGCTTGATTTTTGTAGGCAAAAAGAAGTTCACTGGCTGTCAGCTACTAGAAAATTGTATGGAATAAAAAGCAATGTATACGGATACTACACCTCAAAGATGTGTTTTTCTGTTCTTTTCCCTGGGTTTTTAAAGCTGCTTTTAGAGAAAAAGAGAGAAAAACAAAAAGAATAAGGAAAAAATATTCAAGTTTTCATTTACTAATAACCAGAGACTGGCCATTGAGACAGAGTATTCACCAGAGAAAAGACGACCTGCAGCTTACCCAGTTCCTTTGGGAATAGCTATAATTTGCTTCCCATTGTTCTCATTTGGTTAATTTTTCCGATAGTCTTTTCCCAAGAGAATAGAATATGTTATGCTATGTCGGCAAAATTCAGTGGTGCTGGGTTTCATAACTAAGAAAATTTGAAATTCATGAGAATTTGCTACAGATCATCATCCTCTCTATACTCCACCCATTTAACTACCAAAAACTGTGCATGTGAATTTGTGAACGTAGGACTTCATGTTTATTCATTGTGCATCACACTACTTTGCAAGGATAGGAGAAAAATGAGCAAGTAGATTTAGCAGAAAAAAATCAATATATATTTACCCATATCATTGCAGGTTGCTTTCACAAAGATCATAATACCTTAATTGTGCCAAGAAGACGTATTTGTGTTGCTAAATGTATTTTTGTTAGAACATTTTTATTTCTGTCTCTCCTAGAAACAGTCTTTTATTCCTTACAGGAATGCATGAATTCTAATACTGAGGATGCTATTGAACTAGCCCATAAATCATGTAAAGAAATCTATGACAGGCAAGCAGAACTTGTGTAAAGGGAATGAGCAAGGCAGTTTAGCTCTTGCTGTTGTAAGCAGTCACAGCACTAATGAAGTACCTGGAAGTGCAGCAATTTATACAGTTGAAAATGGCTTATAAGAATGCCTTTGAGAATCTCAAAGTGCTGTAGCCTTCTGCCCTGCTCATGATGCTTTTTGCATGATCCATTCTCCCTGGATATTAGTTAAATTGAAGGAAGGACCAAACCAAAGCATTTGGGAGTCTTTTTGACTGTCAGCTATACTTGTGCTTACCAGAAATTCACAGGTGAGAAAACTATCAGAAAAACAGTGAGAAAAACACAGCAGAGAAACTATCGCTGGTTACTCCTTCATAAGTACAGGAATATTCACTTTTATACTGGATATGCAAATATAACAAACTAAGGCAACCAAATATTGTCTTTATATTCAAATCATACAAGATATCAAGGGCCAAGAAAAAATTATTAACAGTATTTTTTGAATTCACTTTGTTGCACTGAATTGCAGTTTAAATGTCTACTTTCCCTTCACTTTTTTGACTTACAAAACTATTTGTTATAAAACAGAGTGCACTTCCGACAAAATAAATTAACCTATTAATATTATCTCTTTGCAAAGCTGTCAGCAAAAATAAACATTTCTACAGCATGAAGTTGGGATGAAACTATTGTGGAGGATCATAACTTCTGGCAAAGAACAATCAGTGCATACAGATTAAAAACTCAGCAACCTTAATCTTGAAGCAGCAATCTCTAATCTCAGTAATCTTTAATCTTAAAAAGTAAGTTAACTGGAATGAAATAAATGGCACAAATAAATATTCCCACATTAATTTTAACTTAAATCCCATTAAGATGCAGAGATACTTTTTTTTTTTAAACAAGAAATGTCTAAGTATATCAAGTTAAACAGTCATTTTGTCATTCATTTTGAAACCCATATGTTAAAAAAGAGCTGCTTTAGCTATTTCCCAAAATCAGACACATAATATTGTAACAATAAAACATTCTTACCCCCTCAAAAGCAGCATTCTTACTTATTTCATAGATTTCAGTAGGAAAAAAAAAAGATTTAAAAAAACTGGAATTTTGACAATTTAAAAGATTGCAAAAGACTTACTATACTCCATTTATAATTCTTTAAAAGTATTCTGTTTGTTCCTGATAGAAAAAGAAATAGAAAGAGCAACTCTTCACCATCATTTGTGCACCTGCTTTGTTATTAACTAAATACCAACATCAAGCTATCAGAAATCATCATGGTTTATGTTTTTTAAAAAAAGTTCCCAATACAAAAGATACAAAGGTTGCTGATGATACTAACATAAAGTTGCTAAAAATACAGTGGTCTGAGGAAGACTATTGAGAATAGATATTATGCTCTTTAAATTAGAAGGGAAAGAAAATAAGATTTTACTAGTGTTTTTCTCTTTTCCTCTTATGCTTGATTTTTCTATGTTGTTTTCTCTCATTGGAATGTTCTGTGTGGAAATTTTATTTAAATTTCCATATAGTGACTTCTGTGTGTACATTCTCAGATATTTACATAAATGGACATGATTATACTCTTAGGGATTCACTACTCTATTTATTGAACAAAATATTTGAAGAACCAGCTTCTACCATGCTGAATACTTAACTCTGAGGTATTAATTTTTATCATAAAAATCTATGTCCCAAAGTAAATAAATTTAGCAAAGTTCATAGAATCATAGAATCATAGAATGGTTTGGGTTGGAAGGGACCTTAAAGATCATCTAGTTCCACCCCCCCTGCCATGGGCAGGTATACCTTCCACTAGACCAGGTTGCTCAAAGCCCCATCCAACCTGGCCTTGAACACTTCCAGGGATGGGGCATCCACAACTTCTCTGGGCAACCTGTTCCAGTGCCTCACCACTCTCATAGTGAAGAATCTCTTCCTTATATCTAACCTAAATCATCCCTTTTTCAGTTTAAAGCCATTACCCCTTGTCCTATCACTACATGCCCTTGTAAAACGTCCCTCTCCAGCTTTCTTGTAGGCCCCCTTCAGGTACTGGAAGGCTGCTATAAGGTCTCCCCGGAGCCTTCTCTTCTCCAGACTGAAAAAACTCAACTCTCTCAGCCTGTTTTCTGAGGAGAGGTGCTCCAGCCCTCTGATCATTATTGTGGCCCTCCTCTGGACTTGCTCCAACAGCTCCATGTCCTGCTTATGTCTGGGGCCCCAGAGCTGAACGCAGTACGCCAGGTGGGGAACCACTATCAAAAAACAGATGGCTTAAAAGGTAAGATTTCTTACAAGTCTCAAGGTACTTCACAGCAATTAAAATGAGCCCCCAACCACAAAAAAACACTGTTAAATTCCTGTGACAAAAAAACATTTTACCATCTGATAAACTGAGGGTTTGAAAGGTTAAAAAGTTTATTAAACAAATACAGTATTTATCCTTATAGCTTTCAGTGTTTGGTGCTGCCTGTTTTAAATCATTTTCCTGCCACTCACAAAACGCAGAGGTCAAACGTCCAATTCTAAGGAGAAAAAATTATTAACACTGGTTCCAGTCTTCCAAAGCTAGCATTTCCTAAGGATAAAATGCAGGATTACGTTTGGAACACCTCTCCCCATAGAGAAAACAATGGAGCTTCTCTCTTTGAGGGTTTGGGGAAAACCTTCTCCTTTTCCTTTTCATTTGAAATAATGATGAAGCAGGCTGAAAAAGAAACCTGTTTGAAATCCATATCTACAGTGATCTGTCTTCTATGGAAGTCATTACAAGCTGCAAGTTCTCTTCAATGACATTTTCATAAGGATCATGAGAAAGAAGTGCTGATTGAATAAGTATTGAATGTATGGAGAAGGCATACATGTCCAGTAGACATTTTACAGTACAGCTTTTTGATCCTCGAGACGATGGGTGCCTGTAGCTTTTAAGAATCGTAAATTCTGTTCCTGGGTTAGCTTTCCAAGTTGTGTTCTGTGCCAGATGGCTTTCTTTTTTTGTTCTTTATAGTAAACTTATTGCAGCAGAGAAGGAATCACGGTGTGTTATTACCATCATTGGCAAGCTAGAAATACTGTTTAAGATGATGGCCTCCAGGCATTGTTAGAAGAACAACACTAAGAGGGTCAGATAAAACAAAATTTTCATATATATTAAAATACTATATACGCACTTTTAAGGAGCAAAGTTAATGACTGCATTAAGGTAAGTTTAAATTATGCAGCATTTCTACTCCTTTTAGGTTACAATCCACTCCGAACAATTTCCCAGAGTAGGAGTAGTCTCCAGACTTTATCATTAAGTTGAAACAACTGTTCTTTTATAAATCTATACCTCTTTTAAAGAAGGTATATGTTAAAGGATTGCAATATAATGGTGCACCTGGGTAATCTTATCTACTGAAATTAGGCATTTGAGTTAAAATATCATTTAACCTAGTTTCAGGTTTTAGTCATCTTGTCATGTCATGTTGATAGAGTCTGAGCATATAATGCTATGTCACTGAGTACTGATACAAAATATTGTAATCCACAGCCTTGAATTAAGTGTACAATAGATTATTGCCAGCTTTTAAGATGTGTATCAACAAATGAAACATCCCAGAATTTCATGTCTTTGTTAAGATATATCCCCCCCTGTTGCATTATGTAACTATCTGACTTAGAGGATAAAGTCATGTAAAGAATAAAGACAGAATAAAGAAGCAAATCAGAATAAAATATTCCTGGAAAATGAAGGAAATGAGACTTCGATGTGTACGCTATGTCTTACCTATTTAAAGGATTCCAATACAATTTTTCTAATCATTGATTCCTAACCTACGCAATCCTGCCATTGATAAAACAGCATACATAACACTGTGAATTTATTCTTAATCTGATCCAATGACAGCTTCATAAGGAGACAGAAAAAATGGGATCCTCACAGACAGACATGAGTTACTATTTTTAATTTCCAACAGTGGACTTGAGTCTGCAGGGTGTGACAGGATATGCTGTGGTGGCCAGATAAGAGGCAGCTATTATGAATCTGGGACAGCATGCTAAAATATGGACTGATATCCTGTGATTGGATGGTATTTCTCTTCCCACTTGTAACAGTTTTACATTAGTGTAAATTATGGAAGTCCAAAAACTTTTCCTGACTTGTATGTTCACATGTGCATGGTAAAAAGGGAAGGAATCAGAATTTCTTTATAGCACAGTGAAAATTCAAACTAGTTCTACAGAAAGTATTAAAAAAAAACCCAAATCTGTGGCATTAGATGTACTTAACAACAACAAAGCATGAAAATGATAGATAAAGGCTAGATTCTCAGGCTGTGAAAACTAACAAATAGTTTCAAGGACACTAATAATACATCTAGCATTATTTGTTTTCATACCTATTGTTATTTCTGTCTGTCCAGTGTATCATATAAACATCAATAAATAAAATATGCAAAGCCAGCAATTTCTATGCAATTTTATTGTGTTAAATAATGTTCTTTATTATTTTTTACTCTACTGTTATTTGTATATAGATTTTTTATACATTTAATATTCCAATAGTTCTTGTTTTATTATGTACGTACAACATATATCTATCTACCATTGTACAATTAAAGTTGACTTATTTTCCAGATGTAGTGTTGGATGAAGTAATGCATCATTTACCTGATGTTTACTTTGCATTTGTTCTCAATTGGTTCAATTAGGGCTATATCATATGCGTTCCCAGAAGTGGCTGCATAAAAATTCAGGGACTCTTGAGAGTCTTTTCTGTGATGTTATGTTGTTCCATTTGAAGATAACAGTGATTTTCTTTAAAGGATGTGTGCCTGAGTTTTCCACTATTAAACCCTTATGTAGTCTGATTGCATGTGGGTTTTCCTTGTTTATCTGTCTCTTAAAGTTCTATTGTCTCCTGTAGTTTCATGCAAACGTTGATCAAAACCACAAAGAAAGAAGAAATTCAGGCACAACAGAGGATGGTACTGTTAGGAAGACGAGGAAGAGCTTAGTGAATGTTCAGTCCAAGACTTGATTCAAACTGACTATCTTGCCTTTGAGAAAGATTATTATCATTATATGGCAAATTACACCAAAAGGTGCAGAAGCTGTAGGTTACTGCAGAAGACATGCTGCAGTAAAGTACTAAGTAGCAGAGCTAAGAGGAGGTATAACGACATTGCTCCTTTGATTACAGCACATGGAGACATGTCCCAGTGTATCTTTGGAAATGATGAGGCCCAAAGTAACTGCAATGAACTGTAATGGAAACTACAAATTTTTATATATTTTGAGAGAAAAACACTCTAATGAGGAAAAAAAGGAGGCAGTAGAAAATTATGGAGAGGATTGTTAGAAAATATGGGGGTGAAACAAGAAAAAATGCATATTTAAAAGAAAAAAGGAAAGTGAAAAATTCAAAGGAAAGAAATAAGCAGAGGAGAGAAGTAGCAGAAGAAGAACAGCATAAAAAGTTAAAGAACCTAAAGATGACATAAACAGAAAACGAAGAAGAAAGATCAACAAAAAAGAAGAGTGAAAAAATGTGAAAGATAAATAGAACAGAAAAGGAAGAGAAAGTAATAAAAATGAGAGGAACTATGAAATATGAATGTACCTTCTCCTAAAACACTGTTCTATTTATAATATTCCAAGATGTGAGACCTTCTTTAGGATATTAATATTAATGAAAATTTTCAGAATTTATTTTGAGGTATTTACTGTTGTCCAGTTTGTTGCTGCTGAATAACAAGTAATTAAAGAAAAAATCACTCCAGAAGGAACAGATCTGAATGTACCAAAGCATATGGGGAGAAGTCTGCAGGGACAGAAGCTTAGAGAAAGAAAGGCATAGGAAAGAATAACAACAGAAAACAACAAATGGAAAGTGAGAGACTGAATAGTAGAAGGTGGAAAGCAACTGAGAGCCAGAAAAGAACAAAAAAGTTCTCTGGAATATGAACTTCCTAAAAAATGTTCTTTTAATGCCAAGAGCAGTACATATTTCTTACTTATTGCATTTAAATGAATAATTTAATAAGCTCACTTTTAAGTAAACATGCTATTGAGGGTTTGCTTTTTTCTTCCTTTGGTTTTTGTATTTTAATCACTAAAACACTTCCCATGAATGCAAATTCTGAAAACAGAACATTTGGCAATTCCTCAGTGTTTGCTGTCTTTCCTGTTATCATTTTTTAATTATTATTAATTTTTTTAATCAAATCAAGAGGATATTTTTGTTTCTCAAAACAGGGATGTTCCCATGGCCGTTCTAATGGCCATTTCTAGAACTTGTAACATTTGCAGTAACACACAAGAGGCCTAGTTTTTTGAAAGGTAGCTCTCCAGGCAGAGTTGCCAGATATTTTTACAGTGAGTAGATGTCCCATAATTATGTCCTAGTATAACAGCCTACCAAGTCATGCTCCCTCCTGAAATACAGAATATTTCTTTTCAAGTAAACATTGCTGGATTTGGGCTGTTTTCCAAAGAAGTGGAAACACATCTGTAGTGTTTTATATTCAGTATTCTAGCATGAATCACAAATAAACCTGCTGGAGCTATTCTACTTTATTCTTAGAACATTTACTGAAGTAAAATCATTATGTGACATTAATAAAAATACCTAGAGTTAGGTAATGTTATGCATCAAACCTTTGTTTAGTCCTCAAATGTTCTGAAGTGTTATAAGCTTCTCTGAGATGTTATTTTGTAATTTTTTTTTTTTTTTAATTTCAGTGTGAGCCTCACATAATAACTCCCTGAAGCCTTAACTACATAAGCAGTACAATATTTATTGAAAAAATATACCAAGATCATTACCATTATTATTGACTACTACAGTAAGAAGCTATTTAAGTATTAGTTGCTCAATTGATTAGCTATCTGTCAGTGCTTCAACAAATTCCTCACTCAGAGAGGCAGTAGTTGTCATTCTGATATAAAGAAGTATCAATCCCTTTCTTAAGCATCATTTAAATTACTACTCATTCTAATAATAATGATAGTTCCATTTATAGAAAAATATTTTAAAGTGGACTAATGGGAAAAAAAAAAAAAGTCTTGTCTGTTAAAATGTCCATTCTTTTTAACATGTAATGAAAAAAAAAGATGATCTCAAACAATAAACAGAAAAAGTTAAAACTCAGAATCTTGAAGATGTTTTGAAAGTTTCCTACACAGAAGTAAAGTTCTGAACTTTTTTGTATACTTATTGAAATGAATACTCACATTGTGCTGACTCTACTAGAACTGTCCATGAAGGGTATGACTTAATGAAATGGTGGCATCTGGTGACAAGTAAACTACAGTATATTGTTAGATGCATGTCTGGAACCTCCAGGAAAATTTACCTGAAGACTATAAATCTCAGTTAAGGGAGAAGCAGTTGCACTCCCTTCTTTCAACTTCTCTGACATTTCTGTCTCAACAATCCCATCTTGTCTCAGTCTGTTAAACTCATTCTTCTATGTAAAAAAGAACAGCAAAGCCAGAAAGGAAAATGGACCCATTTCACAGCATTTAGAACAAGACTTTTAATACAGCATTGACTCTGCAACATCACAATACCACAAGAATGTCTGCACAAAAAAATGTTTCTAAAACACTGTCAAAGAATTGCATCTAATTTTTTCCTGTAATGATCTTTATGGAAAACTCAAATACTATTGTTGTTTAAACACTATTTCCTGTTAAAATCTGAAATTATTTAGCTTGCACTTCTTATTTCAAGCCAAGCTAACAAGCTGTTTTGTATTGGAGGGAGGAGGGGGAAGGGCTTGTTTGAGGTGAGAAGGAGATGGTGCAGGGTTCTTTCTGGGTCTCAATAAAAAAGGTCCAACAACAAATGGCTCAGTAAAATAGCTGTTTTAATAAGACAGAATAAGAAGGGGAATATAGAGTAAATCTTACATCCCTTCAGATGCTGACAATCCTGCATTCATGCAACTTTTGATGGACTCCGGATGGATTTCCCCACAGCAGTCTGTGCAGATCCCATCTATGGAGAAGGGAACCTCCTCCTTTTTGGTCATTTGAGCTATCATATAATTTTCTTACAAGAAAAAACCCACTATTCCTAAGGCACGTTCACATGAGAACTTCTAGCTGCACTGATAATAAATGCACGGCCACGCAGATGGCATAATTGCCAGTACAGAGTGGGAGCTGCCTGCAGCTCTTCTCTTGCAATGAGCTGTTGAATTCATCCTGCAGCCAAGGGATTTGTGAAACACAGCACAGCCTGAAGGCCATACTGGACGTGCAGTATGGCACAGGCCTGCAACGGCTCAGGTTGACGGTTTTGTGTATGGCAGTCAAGGATCAATACAGTCCTCCCACTTGACCCACATACAGTTTATCTCTCCCAAAGATGTATTATATATTACAGATTACATACATCCAGGTTTCTCAAACCCTAAGCACAAGGTATGATGTGGCTTGTACTTAAGCAGACATGGCTTGTTCAAGGTCACTAACTCCTCAAATACAGTGTCTTCTGCGAGGCTCCCAACACACGTTAGCAAAGCGAGGGTTACTAACGTGCAGATGAGGCAGTTGCCCAAAGGAGGAGACTGCTGGGAGGAGGAAATAAACCCCATTAATGGTCAGACATTCTGCCATGTTCCATACAGCAAATCCCACTCAGCACCTTCAGCTTCTTATCCCCTTCACACAGCACAGGAGGAGAGCAGAAACCAAGAAGGGATCAATAAACAGAGCAAGTCTCCACAATTTTCTCCCTTTGAAGCAGAAATAAGGTTACAGAGATGGCTTCAGAATTTTATGGCTGGGCTGGCCACCAACACGGTCCTACTGAAAGCCGAAGGGTGCTTAAGAATAGGGAAGGAGGGACATCATTCAGTCCTGGTAAAAATAAGGGATCCTTGCAGTATCTGCCTTCAGGAAGAGAAAGAATATTGGGCATCACACAGACATCCTACCTCAGAATTACTTTTTTCTCATCCTCAAAGCTGTACTATTCAATTTTGCACGAATTGCCCAAAATCATATCTATTAAAAGCCTATAAAGGCTTCCTTGATTAGAATAGAAAAATTAATAAATATTTGTTTTGTTGTTTCAAAACCTACATGCCTTCTTTTAGATACCTAAGATTTGCATTTGCAATGTTTTTACCTTTGCCCATTTGTAAATACAGCCACAGCACCTGAAATGAGACTTCTTAAAAATTAAACACTTTGCCTGTCCAAAGTAGAACTCACTACTAGTTATCGAAAACATATATAATGATCTTATCAGATGGGGACAGAGAAGGTGGAATCACTTCCAAGGAAGCAATTCCATTTTTCTATCTTTTCTCTGGAGAACACGAGAGCTTACTGTTCCCTGATTTCTTTCCTTTTTATGCTAAAATAGGCATAGATAATAACCTGCAATTATTTAATTTGCTCTAATCCAATATCCTTCAGGCATGTGACTAAAACAGTGAAAGTCATATCCTACACAGACTTCCAAAAAAACCAGTGGCTATTAAGATTTGGTCTGATATATTTTATTTCCCTAGAGAACACATCTTCATATTTTCTGGCATACATTTACTTGGTACTCAGTAACAGTGTACTTGTGTTGAGGTAGTATAACTGAATTAATGGTTTTGCCTGTAGGATCTTTGTTATTCATAATATTGCATAAAAAAGGAAAAATATTTTTAGGAACTGAAGGGGAATTTGAGAACATAGCATCACACTGGCAAAATGAGCATATTTGATACAGAATAATATAGAGGCAAAGGATATGACCTATGGTACTTTTAAACCATAGGCTTTTGAAATACAACTGAATTTAAAGGTTTTATACAGCTTAGCATCTTTTCATGTCGAAATGTAACTGCTATAGAAGTGCCATATATCATTTTTGTGGAGCAATGTTTCACACTCTATGGAGTTAGTTCTGCTTTGAGCAGGAATCTGAGCTACATGACCTCCAAAAGTCCTTTCCAACCTGAATTTTTCTATTTTTCTAAGGCACATTAACAATAAACACCAAGATTAACATGAGAAACACTTCTGCTTCTGCCTGCTTACTTTTAAGGAGAAGTATTGGTTTTTTTACAATCTCTTGCATGGATTAGCATGGTCTCCAAGTGTTTTACTTGCCAGAACCTCAGGCTATGTTGAAGATTTGAATGTGTTGAGTCAATTTAGTCTGGATATTTCATCTAGTTACAGATTAAAAACAGAATTCATGACTTTAAAGCAGTTATCATTTTCTTCTACCTAAAATGTATTAAAAAAAAATAATATTTAAGTCAGGGAGGCTTTATAAAAGGGGTACAATGAAAGCAATTATAACACTACAGAATTTTACCTCTACTTCCCTTGATTTTTTAAATTTCATCATCAGTAATCTGTAAAGACGTTGCTTCAGTACCAGGATACAAATACTGTACTCATATTAACGTAACAGCTAAAAAATACAAGAGGGAGAAAATGTATTTGCAGGCTTGATTTCTTCCTTTGAAAATTAGTATAATTTTTCTCTAAGCCACACAATTTACAGTATGCTTTCCCTATCAGACACAAAAGTAATGCATCCCTGAGAAATTTCTACTGTTTATACAGTAGAATATTATTAAATTGTTTTGGGAACTCCTATATTGTATGTAGGGGTTTCCAGTTGTTTGATCTCTCTCTCAATCTTCCACACCTTATGCTTCACTTTCAGAAGACAGGCTGAAGAATTTAAGTAACCAAGCAATATTTCAAAATTCACGTTCAGGAAAATGAGATACTCATTATAGGAAGTTGTCAGTAGATTTCTTTCATTAATTTCATTGCTACCTGCAGCACAGAATACATTATGTGTTCAGAATAAATCCAAATAATTTTGCTGCTGTTTTTTAGTCTCAGTATATCCCTTCTTTAAACTTTTCATCGTTAGCTGCAGTGCACGTTACAGTATCTCTGTGAAAAATGGGAAGGACTGTGACATGATATATATGCCTTTGCTTTCAAGAACTTGATTTCATAGTTCTGTTCATTATCATACAATGCTAGTTTTTATTTTCTATTTGAAAATGTGGATTAAGAATTACTACTAATGTATATTCATGTCTGTATCATGACTTTTCTTTACTTTAACGTTTGCAGGCAGATTAACCATCGCATGTCTTGCTAATAAATTGTGGTACCTTTCTTTTATTCAGCTGGATTCTTTCTTGGTTTTGCTCTGTAAGAGAAGACAAAGAAGTGCAAGTACTGTATTATGGCTGAATTAACTTTTTCAGAGTTAATGAAAAGTTTTGATAGGCTAAAGTGTAATAAGTACTAACTATTCTTCACAGTTGTTACAATTAACAGTTATGCTTAACTTACATTTAGAATAACATAACTCTATTGAGTGCTTCTGCCATTGAAATACTGGGTTACCTGAAACAATCTAAAAATAAATAATATTTTGGAGCCTTTATCCATAAATCCATGCAACCAAAATTATGTTTTCAAAATTGTTCTAATGAATGTTTATTCCTGATTCACAGGAATTAAGTAAGAAGGCTGAAAACAAGAAAGCTTCACCCCTCCTTCCTACAACAAAAAAGGCAGCCAACAGGCAAAAAACTCATAAAAACTATCAATTAATATCTTGTGGAATGGTCTCTCTCTTATTCATGGAATCTTTTTCATTGGACCTAAGTCAGCCCTCTTCTAAAGGAGGCAGGCGTTTAATGTTTTCCAAGGATTCATCCTTTGCTTGTCAATGTGCTAAATGAACTGCTATTTATCCTAGCTGATTTGATTGCTCTGATGCAATCAAATGGTAGGAACTCACCTCAAAGGTGTGTTCACCTCTAGTTAAAAATTTGGATTTTAGTAAAGTAATTCAATATGGGTTGTGCTTGCACTAGAATGTCAGAAAACAGGTAATAATAAGAGTATCCAGCTAAGTTCCCTAGGCTCCAAAACAGTGAAATAAAGTGTAAGGTATGTAAATGAAACATTCTGTTTCAAAAACAAAATTACCCCACCATAAATAAGTATTCCTGATCTTAAGTCACTAGTCCATTTCTATAACTCATCACAATTACAACATAGAAGAGAACTAAAACTAGGGTTTTGAAAGGTCTTTATAATATATATGTCTTTTCATACCTCTTTTCACCATATGAGATCTTGAAATCTCGACTTGGCAATATATTGTCTGCACATATGAAAGGAAATGGAAGCCAGAAAGCTTCAGCAGTAGAGAAAGAAAAAGAACTGAAAAGTTTTATGTATTATAATAAAATCTCTTCGCCTATGAGCACAGCATAATTATTACAATTGACTTACAAGTGAGCGAGCACAACTATTAAGGATGGGTGCTCTGTTTCCTGTACTAGTATAAGAGAGAAAGGATGGTTTATGCTGATATGCATGTCATTTGTTTACACTTTTTTAATAAACAGATAGTAGATGGTTATGTTTGTGCTTCAGCAATGCAAACTATTGTCCAAGAACACTCGAGAACATTCTCTTTGGAGGCAGAAAAACACATCATTTTTTTGAAATAGGTAATGATGATTTTATCTCATTCCTTCTGACTTTCTTAAGTAATATAAGAATCCATTCTGTACGCATCAAGTTAATTTAAGGGAAACACATACACACACAAAAAGTGCTGTTCATGAAACTACATTCTTTTTCTATCTGTAACAAACTATGGATAGTTAAACACTTAAAACTTAAAAGACACGATGCAGATTTGTAGATTATGTACCCATTAAAGATGCATCATTTTGTCTACTTTCCCTAGTGAACATTGCAAATGAGCTGAAAAGGGTAACGTAACCAACTATCACTTTGCAAGGCCATCTGCCTTACTCTCTTCTGCCTGCCCATATACTCATGCATAGCCTTCCGCTCTTACAGGAAGCACTCGAGCATAGAAGTAGAGTTTCAGTGAGCTGTTTTCCAATTCATTCAGAAGAGCTCAGTCAGGATTTCTTTAGCCTTGACAGAATAAAATTATCATGACTCTTTGTGCCTTTCCTAAATGCATTTCAATATCTTAGTTATGCAGAAAGTCACTGCTGTGAAAACTGAAGAAAAAAACCCCATCAACTCATTAGAATATTGAAGCTCAGCCTAATATTTTTTGTGATATGCACATACATTTAGTCTGCAAAGTATTACTCAGAACGCTGACCCTCAGCACTATCCTGATATTTTATCATATTCAGAAACCCTGAATAAATACTTGCAGATTTCTTTGTCTTTTTAAGTGTTTAGATACTGGAGAAGAAGAATTTATGTAACTTCATTGGCATCAACACATGCTAGTCTACTCCACGTGAAAGTCTGACTGAAATGTTGCCTCTAAGAATAAAATATCCATCAGTCTTTTCACTTATGGAAATTGAATACAAACTTTTCTTAATATTCTAAAAAAAAAAAGTAGATTATTTTCTCTCATCTCTAGTTCTATTTCTGAGGAAAGACATGTACAATAATAATATTTTTTTAAAAATCCTGAGTCTAAAAATGGAATTGCCAAAAATGTTTTCAGAAAGTGTGTTGTCAAGAGATTTTTTACAGTTCTGATGCTTAGATATTTTTCTGAATATTTTTCTCTTTCCTTAGTATTATTTACGATCTATCTAAATATCTTTGAAATAGGGTACTTAAACAGCTATTTAGTGCTGAGTCTGTGACTTAGTCTTCACAGATGAATCATTTAAGATAGCATAGCACAATATTGTTTTGATATTGTTTCAAAAAATAAAAGCTGAATACAAGACAACTAGAGCTGAGAGTACTAAGCACCTAAAGTAGTGAATTTCAATGTATTTTTTGAGTTATTCAATGTCATCCTGAAATCATGATTAATGAATGTGTCAATATGAATCTCAGAAAGGTTAGTTTAGAATGTATGTAATAAATCGCCTTATGTTGCTTCTTGTCCTTAGAGATAATGTTAAAACTTAATTTCAAATTATGATGATAAGACAAATTCATACAAGTCATTGAAATTACTTCAAGTTTTGAAAATACGGGGAAAATTACTTCTTTAAAATTTATAATTTGTAGTTTCTCATATATACTCTATTTCTAAAATATGAAAGAGAAAGGGAGAGAGAGATATTCCCATTTATGTAAAAGGAAATTTCATATCAAATATATATGTTAAGCCCGATCAAGATAGGTGCCTTAAAATAGCACACTCACTGAAATGTAGTATCACAGTCTTAATCTGACATACTAATGGAAGTATGAGAATAAATAGACCTTGCTAATTAACAGAGTAAGCATTTCCCTCTTTCATGTTACCTTTGGGAATTAGATGTTTTATTCAGAAAAACAATCATTCAAGATTGTTTCCATTCCTGTACTCGGCAGATGGTGATGCTTTCTCTTTGTTTATTCTCTTTCAAAACAAAATGGGAAAAGTCAACATGCAATGTTATCTACAAAAGCGTTCATTTTCTTAGGTTTACAGAAGTAAAGTAGAACTCACATCTCCTGTAAGAATACATAAAATGTTCTGGGTTTAGAGAAAGGCAGGCAGCAAGAATAAATCTAGAAAGTTTGGAGATGACCAATCCATAGGTCAGATGGCAACAGACATTTACAATTTTAGAAAGACATCCAATCAAATACCTAAATCCCTAACTTCCTGCAAAGTGTCAGTTCCAACATTCAAAGTATATCAAGATTTTTCTTGTCTTTCTCCATGCTTTTTTCATCACCTCACCAGCAAACAGATGCTCTAGTTAGTCATTATATGCAGCTCAGCTCACATAAGAGAGGGCAACTCGGCAGAGCCCTAACAAGGCTGCCATGGTTTATAATATGGATATTGACCAAGTGATCTGAATGTGAGTCATACTAGAAAATTATCAACCATTTTATTAAGCATTTTCAAGTTACAGTCTGTGGCAAGGGAAAACTATTCAGTTCACGTAGTTTAATCAAATCAGATTTCAATCAAATCAGATTTCAATCAATTTATTGATTTATGAATGTCACATAACAAGACTGCAGGAAACAGGTCATTGTAACCTTTTAAGTCAGAGAACACGAGCAAAGCAGTCTACCATAAACTGATATGAATAATAATCACAGGATCATAGGATAATTCATGTTGGATGGGACCTCAGGAGTTATCTAGTCCAAACTCTGGCTCAAAGCAGGGTCACCAGTGAGGTCAGACCAGTTTGCACAGGGATTTGTAGACTGGTCTCAAAAAACTTCCATGTTCATTTATGTGCTTATGATTAATCAGGACTCAGTCCTGCAAATATTGCATGCAATTCCAATGCCAACAACTTTCACCAAACTCAAGCCAAAATGTTGAAGTAGATGTCAACCTGGTCTTTGCAGAACATTTAACATATATATTTGCCTCAACATGTTTTGCACCTTTAGCTTGTTTAAAAATTGTGTCCCATCACTTTGACTCTGCCTTGAAACTAGAATCCTGAAACTCCTTCTACTGTTTCGTGGATATAAAAATAGTTGGGATCCAGTTCTGAACAGAAACATCTAAGTTATGCTATGTTAACATGGAATTTGGAGCCAGGAGAGAGTGTAATCTTAGTTCAATAACCTAAACTACCAGTTTATTTTCCAGAATTCTTTTTCCAAAAGTTTGTTGATTTCTTTAGTAAGTCTCCTTATATCTATTTTGTCCTTACCTACCTATTTAGGTTAGGATCTAAAAATGCAAGGGATTTTTTTTTTCAGAATTTCTTGTTTCCACTGATGAACCTTTAATGACTCGATCTTTAAAGAAGTCTGTGATAATAATAATTTAAAGAAGTTTGTGATAATAATCAGTAGCTAATCGTTAATTTGTCTTTACAAGACATATAACTGGATTTGAGATGATTAGGGGAACTTCCTGCCCTCCTAAACTTTCTGAAGTGTCCAGCTGGAGCAAGGAGTGCTTTCTCACATCTGTTCATCAGTAGTGATCGCAATGTAAATAAGAATCCAAGGCCAGTAACAGGGAATCAAAGGAAGGAAGGAAGATTTTCGTAAAAATTGGGTAAAAATAATCTCAGATACTATTGTCAGGGCTGGTTTGAAAAACTAATAGACTATAAAAACAGTGATTAGTGATTTTTTTCCCCATTGGATTACTTAATATACCACTATGGCATGAACTAAGCACAGAATTTGTTGCTAGCATGGAAAACGTTCTGTATGGATAGATTATATTATATTAACATTCATGTTATTGCTTATTTTGTGTTGAAAAAACCCTGAGTATGAATTTGAGTCAAAAAGCATGTTTGTGCTGACAGAGCCAAATGGCAGAATATATCTGGGTTTCAAAACACCAGAACAAGCTGACAGATGTAGTGTTCCTTGGAAAACCTGTTTTGAGATACTTGTGCTATAAGACAAATTTGTCAGTATGCAACGTCTCTATTGTGAATTAACTTTGAGGCTAAAAATGTCCAGAGTTTCTCTTGTTTACATACTGAGTAGGTTTTCAATGCTACTGTATGAAATTTGCATCACTTTAAGATTCATATTTCTAAGTTTCTGAGGATTTCATTAGTCATTTGTAATTCTCAGGGTTCGGATATGCTTGTAAGGACGATAATTGTTTTGAGACTTAGTTGATTCTGAGACCTAACCAAATATAGTAACTAAATCTCAGAGTTTAGTAAAACATAACATTAATAATACTAAACACATCATGCAGTTGCACTAATATTTCTTCAAAATAAAAACAGTTCATTATACCAAAAATATGAGTACACACATGTGATATACATGTGTAGTGCTTATATTATAAATGCTAGATGTGTTTACACAGAACGTATGTGCATGTATTGACATACTGCAATTGTATTTCCTCTCTGCTGCTAGTGGTGTGGAATGTGGATGAGACCAGAGAAAGTACAGGAAAATGGAAGACCATTCTTTCCTGAGGTAGTAGTAACTTTTTCTGTCTCTCAATGGGACAGAATTTTTAGAGTAAGAGTCTGGGTGTGTTACTATAAAGTCTGGATAATGCACTGCTTGGTTAATTAACCATAAATGCTAAAAATTACTCGCAAATGAAGTACTGCTATTCATAATAACCTTTTGAAACTATACAGTATGAAAGAAACAACAGCAGAAGCAACAACAGCAAAAACACTAGTACCAAACTGCTTTTACATGCATGCAAATAAAACAAGAGTGTTGTTTTCTAAATTAATCGCAGTCCTCCAAATTTACAGTAGGGCGGGTGGAAACCTATCATCACCTCTGTTTTGTAAGAGAAAACTATAAATTTCAAGATGCAGTTTCTGTTCATATCCTCAGCATAATACTTCAGTATCTGTCCATTTCTTTCAAAGGAAGAAAGCAAATGTCAATTCCATCTTGAAGAAGCTCAAGAAGGAGGATGCAGTGAACTAGCGGCTGGTCATCCTCACCTCCATCCCTGGGAAGGTGATGGAGCAACAGAAGTGCCTTTGTTTTATTTAGTACTGATTGATCTGAAGATAGTAGTACAACAGAGATTTGTGTATTTGACTTACTGTTGCTATAGTGTTTTACTGTGATAACAATCTCCACTATGATTTCCTTATCCTTTCTGTATAATATGTGCTGTTAAATTGCCTGATTGTGTCATGTTTTGAAACAGTTTTGAAACACATGCTTGGATCTAAGTATTTTACAAGTCTGGAAGTCTGCTTATTGCTTTTTGTTGCTGCTCAATATAATGACTAAATTCACAATCAGCTGGGAAGGAGAGAATGAGAGGGTGCTGGACGTAAAAATAAAGAGCCACTGAGATCTTTAACAAATATTACTCTTTATTTTCATATTTCAGACATTAACAAGCTTGTGACCGTGATTTTTGTGCGTAATAGTTAAGTATGGGAAAATGAAATTAAATTCATGCACTAAGTAGGCAAAGTACTATTTTATGGTTTTTAATACAGGGAAAAAACAGCTCTGAAAGCCTCAGGCCAATAACCAGATACAGACGTAATTATTATAAGTGTCTGTACTGCTAGGGGCTAGAACTATGAATGCATTGCCTTCAAATTATTCTGTATGAAGTTGATTAGGGAAATTAACTTAAGTTCATAAACCAATAATATTACAACATTCTTTTCTGCTGCCAAGAGCAATAAAAGATCTGATCCAAGGAATCCTGCTAAAACAAAAAGTAGAAAAAAAATACTAGAACCTGACTAGGCATATTGGGTATCAGTGGCAAGGTTTGGAAGTGCAGGGCTTTAGGGGGGCATCTGTGAGAAGGGACCAGGGGCTGCACCATGACGGTCCCAGCCAATCCCAGCCACATCCACAACGGCTCCACTGCAGCCACAGCTGAGTCTGTCAGTGGCGCTGGTGGCACCTCTGTGAAAATGTATTTAAGAAAGGGCAAAATGCCACGCACGCAGTGAGGACTGAGGAGAAAAAGTGTGAGAAACACTTCCCTGCAACACCAAGGTCAGTGAAGAAGGAGGAGGAAGAAATGCTCCAGGCGCCGGAGCAGATACTCCCCCGCAGCCTGTGGAGAGACTGCAGTGGAGCAGGTATCCACATTGCAGCCTGTGGAAGGACCCACACTGGAGCAGGAGAAAAGTGTGAGAAGGTAGGAGCGGCAGAAAGGAGCTGTTGTGTATGGACTACAACCCTCCCATTCCCAATCCCCCTGCGCCTCTGGGTGTCGGGGAGGTAGAGGAGTGGGGAGTGAAGGAGTAAAGCTGAACCTGGAGGGGGGGGGGTATTTTAATTTTTGCTTTTCTTTCTCATAATCCGTTTTTTATTTTTTAATTGGCAATAAATTAAATTAGCTTTTCCCAAGTTGAGTCTATTTTGCCAGTGATGGTAATTCATAAGTGATCTCTCTGTCTTTATCTCGACCCATGAGCTTTTCCATTTTACGTTCTTCCCCTGTCCTCTTAAGGAGGGACAGAGAGAGAGCGGCTGGGTGGGGATCTGGCAGCCAGCCAAGGTCAATCCACCACACTTTGACATATCCACATAAATCTAATTAAACACTCAGCCCATACAGACACACAGGCAAAGGTTTCTGGACGTAGAATCAGAAGCACAATATTAACTAGTAGTATAATAGATCTCGTCACTCATTGCCTGAAAACTATTTTCAGAATAAAATCATCCAATAGAAGTATTGGATTAGGCTAAGATGGAGAGCAGACATGAGGTAGAAATAAATCATGGAGTGCTTTTATCACAAAGAAAACTTGGATATGGAATCAGATAGACATCTGCTCAATTGAATGTATGAATATAACTTTATTAGTTACTCTGGAAAAAGGGTTATCTTCCAAAGCTCTTTCATGCTTTCTTTTTCTTTTCAAACAAACAAATTAAAAAAAAAACCACAAAAAAAAACCAAAAAAAATGAAACCCCAAAACCAAAAACCAAACCAAAAACCAAAAAACCCAACACCTTAACAGAACATCTTCTTGCAAATTTTTTCATTGGTACATTGCCTGCAAGCAGCAGGGCTAGTAGAGCTACAATTTGCTGTTTTGTTTCTTTCTAGAAAATATGATCAGCTAATCACAACAAGTGAGTATTAGCAAACAGATAAATTGCTAGTGCTTACATCAGATATGTGTAGAAAAAAATCTCACCACCAATGATTATCGTCCAAGGGTGGCTTAATGTACATGAAATATTTCTATATGCACATGAATATTACTATTATGAGTAATCTATTCATTATATTACTACTTAAACTTTATCAAATGTAAAAATATACCCCACAAGGGATAGTGATCATCATTATATGCTTGTGAAAAATAGGAAATTATATTAAAGCCCTGGAAACTTTGAAAGCATTTCTTTCTTTGTTAAATTTCCTTGTTCACAAATCATGCTTTACTCAGTGCAGTTCATAGAAAGAGCAATTACCAGTAGCTCAAAAAACAAATTATACAAATAGTACCTTTATTAATAACCAACAATTCAGCTGTTAAGCAATGCATTATTCTATGTTCTTTTTATTCCATATCATCAATGGTTCTGTGGATCAAAAGCAAAGAAAAACTTTGCAATCTTTAGCTTTAACTTCTATATTTATAAACATAAAACCCACTGTACTGAATAGCAAGGGATTTGGTTTTGCCAGATAACTAACTAAAATGCTGCTGTTATGAACTCTAAATGACCCAGTATAAATATCAATCATATAGTGAGCTCAATAGCATTTCAATATGATATATAAGGAGTTTTCTAGATAGGAAATCTCAGGGAATCATATATGAATGAACTGAGACTAAAATATCCTTCCTGTTCCACTAGTTCTTTTCTGATCCATGATACTCCACACAGATTTTAAACAAACAAGCTATATGATTTGGAGCAAGCTTAGGTATCTGTATGCTGGAGTATGCTGGAGGTATTATCACCCAATCCAGTTAACTACTTTGTGTCTTTAAGGCACTATTTAAGCTACATCTTATTTTGCAACTGGCTCTCTGTGAACAAAGAACTATATGTAGAAAAGATCTCTTTCACCATCTTGGGATAACACTGGTCCACATGCGATAGGTGCCACCAGAGGACTCCTAAGTAAAAAACCTGTGCAAATGAAGATTTCTGTGCAACACATACATTTCCGTGGTCAGGAAAATAGGATGTTTTTTGATCAACTGCACAGAGATAACATTTTATTTTAATATTGCAGTTTCTACATTCCCTGTAACAGAAACATGCATATATATGTACCTATAAAATGCAGTTTGATAGCTGAATTTACTGGTTTATTAGTTTGCCTGTGAGATGTATTGCACCTTCACAAAGGCCTGCCAGCCTTCATGTTTAATTGGAGTTCCTAAACAGTTCAAGGGAGACCTCAGATGTCCACTAGCAGGAAGAGAACATCAGGTAACATTTAAGAACGCATCCAAAAGGAAACATCTTAGAATAAGGAAAACAATTATTTTTAGAGTGACTACCAGTCGACAGATGATGACACAGCTTAGATGCTGCCCAGCTCCACCAAACTTAAGGGAAAGAGGGATCCAATACTAGTGCAGACAGTACAGCAGGTATTCGTCACAGGATCTCAGCCAGGTTTGCAACATGATCCTATCACTTGATTTACAATAAACATAGGATTGAATATCAGTGAGGTAGTTTGTTAGTGACATAAATACAAAAAAAGAACAACAGTATATCAGAAGTTAAGTCTGAAATGTAGACTAGTCTTTGAGTCATACAAACCTCTTTTTTCTGTTTGGAAATTCTCTAGTTTATCAAGATGAAGAAGAAAGCAGAGAGTGCTGATTTACTGGTATTACAATGACATGTCCACTGACAGTAGGGCACCATGGAAGTAGCAGAAATTTACTACAGAATGGCATCCTTTCTAATCTCAGTCATAAAATCACTTTTTTATATTTCTAGATTGCAAAAACATCAATGCAGTTTACTAATAAACAGACAAATTTTTTTAGTAGTCAGACCTTTCTATCAAGTAAGCATCCCTCCTCAGTTTTCATGTCTTATTTCTAGATATCAGAAATGTTTAGAAAATCTTTGCATCTATCACTTCTTTTCATATCAACTTTTACCATTGATTTTATAATTCCTTTACAAAATTAAGTATAAAACCTTTGTGCTAAGTGGAATTATAATAGTTTCTCAGAAACACAGCAGATTGTCAGGACTGTTTTTTCACAGTCTACCTAGTGCCTAGACAGTGTGCCAATTTCTAACTTAAATGGGCTAGGTAATCTTGCCTGCTTCAAAAGGAAAAATAGTTGCTACCACAGATTATCTTGATAGTCATATATTTTCCAGTTTTATATTTTTTTCAAGGAAGAGGATATTATAATTATGGAAACAGTTAATTTTTATAAGGCAACATTACCCACCATATAAGTGAACTTCCCTACTGTCTGGACTATGTGCAGGGTCATAGACCATTTTTATGTAGCATTTCTGATTATAAAGTTTCACAGAAATATATAATAATTTAACTTGGAAAGGCCCTTTGGATGTGAAATTATCAAACCGCCCACCTAAAGCAGGGCCAGCTTAGTCAATTTGCTGGGGGTTGGGTCTAGTAGAATTTTTAATACCTCCAAAGATAGCAATTCCTTTTTTGGTAACCTGTTCCAATTTTTGACCACTCTCATGGTGAAAATGTTTTTCCTTATATGTAGTCCAGAATTTGTTTTATTGCCACTTGTGTGGCAACTTGTACAAGGTAGCCTCTTGTACTATCTCAGTAAATCTCCATGAAAGGTCCCTCTGAATAGAAATTATGAAGTCTCAGAAATGTCTGGGCTGGAAGGGACCTCTGGAGACCATCTGGTCCAAACTGTTGGAAGCAGGGCCTTATGTTAGGTTATGCAGTGCTTTGTAAAGCCAAATATGGACTATTTCCAATGAGGGACAATCCACCAGATTTCTGGGCAACCTCTTCCAATATTGTTCTTTATACCTAGACAGAAGTACTCCTAAAGCAAGTTGTGCCCATTACATCTTTCCTGTCTTTCTAAATGGTATCTTTTCCTTCCAGTATGTTGAACGGCTGCCCCAGTTTGCCTTTGAATTTACCGAATGCTCTCCATTCCATTATCCAGGTCATTAATACTGGTCCCAGTATTGGTCACTGAGGGACCTTCACTAGAAATCAGCTGCCAGTTGAACTTTGTACCACTGATCACAACCCTTTGAGTCCAACCGTCCAGCCAATTTTCTCACGACTTTATAGTCTACTTATCCAATCTGCCTTTTAATAATTTGGATATAAAGATACTATAGGGACTGTGTCAAGTTCTTGCTAAAGCCAAAGTAAATGAGATCCACTGCTCTCTCCTCAATGCGTGTCATTGTCACATGAGTATACACAGGTGCACAAAGCACCTTCCAGGGCCCTAAAATACCAGTCTAGAACTGCATTTAGTTACCCCATTCATCTTTGTTAAAAACACGAAATCTTGAAATTATTCAGAGCGTCAGATCAAGATGCTTTTCCCAGTGATTAACCAAATGATGGTACATTTAGTAGCAGTGAGAAATACAAGTCAGAAGCTGTAGTTTTAACACATGTAGCAAGGTAAATTAGATATCCAAATCATAGAAAATTTAACCCAGATTTTATAATTCTGATGTCTTTCCAGAATTCCAGCTCTGACATAAGAAAATACTTTTTTCCTTCACTTTTTTGCCTTGATTTTTCATCAATCCTTAATGAAGATCAGTTCAAATCCTTGCAGTGTCCTTGTTAAAAATTACTTCTATTGAGCATATCCAAATACTAGAAATAGCCTTTTTAGTTTGTTGAACAAACTTGTGGTACGAGCTATTGCTAAGTGTGAATGAGAACAGCTAAATATTAAGTCTCAGTATTTTCAATCCCATTACATTAGTGCTAAGAAACTTTTACTGAACCATATTATAGTTGCGTGAAGAAGTATATGAGTGGTAAATTCATCTTACTGAGATCTTTAAATATGAGGACTACAGAAAAAATATTCTAGTTTTATGTAAAAACATCCCTTAAAGTGCAGCATGCATCTGCCAGGTTTCATCAAAGAATAAGAAGGATAAAAATAGAAAGGATATTTTATAACTGAAAGCCTTGCTATATCATCATTAGCATAATTATCTCAGCAAGTGATCTGCTTGTGTAATCCATTTAATTCCTCATCACTCTTACATTCATAGCAACAAGAAAAAGCTGAGCAAATTTGTTGACTTTTCTCAACTCTTGCCTTTTATTTATTCTTGCAGGTAAGACACACAATAAAGTAGCAGTATGCCCATATGCCTGAAGGTTTGTTACCGCAGTTCAATTCTCTTACCCTATCAGCTCTCTATAGAAATAAGTAAATGTGTTATTTGCTTTCTAAATAAGATTCATTATAAGCGGCACTGTCTCTTTGTTATGGTTCTAACTAATTTCACGGATCTGTCAAATCTCATCACTGCTTGAAGTCCCATGACATTCAACTTTTTTCCAATCAATCTGCATGAAACTAGTACTTTTCCTTGCAGTTTCCCATCAAACGGCAAAGATTAACCATTTATCCATCTGCAGTTTTCATCCTCTGTATTATTTAAACTCTTCGGTAGAGCATGTGGCATATGACAATAAAATGGGGGGATATAAGGTCAGCTGCTTCTACATTGCCCTACTAAAATCAAAACTGATTACTAAGGCAATATAAAGAGACTCAATTACAACATGTCTGTTCAACAAAATGTATGACACATATCGGTAAAATTTACACATGGAAGCTACTCAGAAGCAAAGAAATACTGTGCTTGGAACTTTATTTGAGCATGTGCATGTATTCACACACAGCACAAGTGAGTTATCTGGGTCTTGATTACGCATTTCTAAAAATTGAAGGTGTTTGAACATGAGCTGTGGCTCACATTTACCCCCTCTATGAATAAACAAGCAGTTGTGTCACCTCAAAATCTGTAAGCTCATTTCTTTAACAGGCCTCGGTCCCTAGTAGAGGCCATGAAACCTGTTGTCTCAGGCCAGTAGGTAATGATTATGTGGGATTTTGGGGGAGTTACTATTAATAAAATTGTCGGTTTATTCCAATATATTTGTTGCTGATCAACTCCAGAGCACAGCAGGAGGATGACAGTGAGTTACACTGTCATTCCTAGGAATGATGTCTCTGCCAAGTAAGTTGAAGAAGCAGCATGGAGAAACTGATTTATTTACACTATTCATCCCTTCTCTTATGAGTACAGTTTTTCTGAAGATATAAGCATATCATCTTTCAGAATTCTATGCACAAGGTAAAAGAGCGTTTCCATTACTTAACTCTCTGTGCCAAATTCAGTCCTCCGAGACTTGTCCACAATTTCCACTAGCATCAACAGTAGTTACGTGTAAGTATTAGATGGCAAATCTGGTCCTCTGGCTGAGAAGTAGTGACAGTGAGCACTCCCATCTGACTGAAAAAGGAACAAAATGCCAACTGATTTTCATGGGATGGGAATGGAGATTTAAAGCTGTTAGTTCAATGTTAGAGTAAAGCTCCCATATAAAATACTCTCTGTATTTTTCCAGAGGATATGTTGAAATAATATCCAAATCTATTCATTACCAATGAATATTCAAAGATGCTGATGTAACAGGGAATTGCTGAGAGGATTTTCAGATGAGGGAGAAATTTTGACATTGTATCTTCCTATGATCATAGGTTTGAAAAACTGTTCTGTTTTATGGACCATCTTAAAATACAGAATTCAGGGCACAGTGCTTTGAATATCTTCAAAGTAAGTTCAAATACATTTAAAACAATGATCTATTGTAGCTGGAATACCAATTTTTCTTTTTTATAAGTAGTTTTAGGGGGCTTGGAAATAGTAGCATATGTTAAAATGAATTTCAATATCTGACCCAGTAAAACAAAATTTATTTCAAGTATTAAAGCTTATTGAAAAAATGACAAACATTATCAAGTTGATTATTGCTTTTTTATGCTTAAACCAATTTAAAAAAATTTAATACCTAAGGCTTCTGTAAGACTTCTGTCAACATCTAAACTCTCTGTAAACAGTAATGAATTTTTTTAAAATGGAAAAAATATAGGTCCTGAAAACCCAAATTCTAAGGACATGAATAAAATTAAAAAAAACCCCACAATAGTAGTAGGTAAATATAACCTGAATAATAGGCAAATAATCTTTACTGTCTATTAATATTTGCAGAAAGGTTATGTACTTATATAGCAATGAATTTTAAGCAAACAAAACTTAGGTTACTTAATTAAGTACAGAATTAAAACTAGAATTAAAATTAGGTTATTTAATGTATTTACATCAATAATGCCTGAAGATGTTATGATTATAAGAATGTTAGGAAATTGAGCCCTTCTGATGAAAAAAAAACCCACCAGACTTATTAAGTACTTCCACATTATTCAGAAGTTTTTTGAAGAGGAACAGAATGACAAGAAGCTGTTCATAAGAAAAAAACCCACACAAGTAACATCATAATAAGTCTACAGAACCTAAAGCAATACATTTCAGTGACCATTCTTCAAAGTCCTCCTGTAACTTGTCCAAGCATTCTAAGTCATATTAAGGATAGTATTTCTGATTCTACATTGTGGTTATAAAGCTAGTTCTCATTGGGAGCTGTTGAACAATTCTGAACAATTTACACTTCCAGACCATCATACTGAACCCTTTATGCTTCCAGATTAAACAGAAAAAGGCAATAAAAAAGTGATTATTCACAGAAAATATGTTCATTTGGCTCCTCCTTAAAACATAAAACAAGATCTGTGAGTTTATCTGTAAATTATATAAAGCACAGTATTTTAATTTTTGTAAAAAGTTCCTTATGCTATATTTAAATTGTGCTATGTAGAGTCATAGAATCATAGAATCATTAAGGTTGGAAAAGACCTCTAAGATCATCGAGTCCAACTGTCAACCCAACACCACCATGCCCACTACACCATGTCCGTAAGCGCCTCATCTACACGCCTTTTAAATACTTCCAGGGATGGGGACTCAACCACTTCCCTGGGCAGCCTGGTCCAAGGCCTGACCACTCTTTCAGTAAAGAAATTTCTCCTAATGTCCAATCTAAACCTCCCTTGGCACAACTTGAGGCCATTTCCTCTCGTCCTGGCGCTGTTACTTGGGAGAAGAGACCAACGCCCACCTCACAACAACCTCCTTTCAGGTAGCTGTAGAGTGCGATGAGGTCTCCCCTCAGCCTCCTCTTCTCCAGGCTAAACAACCCCAGTTCCCTCAGCCGCTCCTCATCAGACTTGTGCTCCAGGCCCTTCACCAGCTTCGTTGTCCTTCTCTGGACATGCTCCAGCACCTCAATGTCCTTCTTATAGTGGAACACTAGTCTCTGCACATGCCCAGAAGTAGTTTTTCAACTATCTTTAATTTATTAAAATAAGTATTTTATCTTATTAGGGAAGTGACTGTTTTTCAAGGCTGTGTGGCAATGTTGTTCAGGCATTTGTTTAAAGTGGAAAGAATTTTTCATTTTATTCACCAGTATGTATATTAAGACTATTTTTCCTTAGATGTTCAAAATACTTAAAATGGACCCCAAAATAAACATGGAGACTGTCTAAAAATGTCATGTAAATAAAGGTAATTAAAATAAAAGATAAAATATAATCCAAATGAAAAAATCTGTCGGAAAGTTGTCAAAATTTTTTTTGGGAGATCAATTTAGGGCATATAAAAATATTTTTATTTACTTTTATCATTTATATCATTAGATATTTCAAAACATAGCAGCTGACTATTCCGTTTTTTCAGAATAATCACGGAGGAAATAACTAAAACTGAGTTAGAGATGGTTTCTTCTTCTCAGATTTTTTTTTTTTTGTTGTTGAGTTACCAAAATTTTTTCTAGGACAAAAAAATCAAAGTCTAGAAAACGTTTTGGAACTGCAAAACAAGAAAAAATATATATGGCTAAAGTGATGCATTCTGAATAAATACATTTATATTTTGACCTCTTTTCTTAAAATATTGAAAATGAAGTGTGACAACCTTTTTCATTTGGAAAGCTAACAAGAATAAGAATAACACCAAAATACGAAATCAGAAGACTTTGGATAACTAGCCGGTTCAAGTTCATTGATTTGGTAGTGCACTGTACGAAAGAAATGCAAAGGCGAATTGGGTCTATTTGGCAAGATGTTGGCAGCAGGGGACTGCAGGGGCCTCTGTGAGAGGAGACCAGGAGCTGCCCTGTGCTGGACACAGCTGGTTCCACCCGGCTCCAGATGGTTCCAGTTGATTCTACAATGTTGCCACAGAAGCCACAACGAAGTCTGTCAGTGATGCTGGTAGCACCTCTGTGAAGTGAAAGGACAAAACACTGGACAGGCAGAGAAGCAAGGAGAAAAAGTGTGAGGAACAGCCCTGCAATACCAAGGGAAGGAAGTAGCAGAGAGGGGAGTGAAGAAGTGAAGTTGAGCCTGGAAAGGATTAGGGAGCAAGACATTGTTCTAATTTTTTTTTTGTTTCTCACTACCCTTTTTTTTTTTAATTTGGCAATAAATTAAATTAACTTTCCTCAAGTCTAGTCTGCTTTGCCTGTGATGGTAATCAGCAGGTGATCTCCCTGTCCTTATCTCAACTCACTGTTTCTTTCATCCTATTTTTTCACCCCATCCTCTTGAGGAGAAGGACTGAGAGAGCAGCTGGGTGGGCATCTTTCAACTGGTGAAGGTTGACCCACACACAAAGAGAAGCAAGTGTTAACTTGATGCAGAAGCACATTTGCTGGAAAGCAAATTGTATTTTTACAATTAAACACAAAAAATCAATTCACAAAACAATGACAGTAATTAAATACTAGTGTAATTTGCTTTCATAATATAATTATATATTAATAACTTACAGAAGTTTATTTTTGTAGGAGATATGCTGGCATTCCCCCTTAGTTCAAGTAAACCTATTGTGATGCTCAGTAGCCTTTTTTTGGGCAAATGAAAAAGGAAAACCAAAAAAAGAAAAGAAAATGAAATGGAATAAAACAAAATACACTGTAACAGAACATGTTTTATTTTTCATGGCAAATTCTCTATACATCCAGTAAGGAAGTTGAGTAGAGAGCCCAAACATCCACACAGTACTGTAAAGCCAAAGGTAAGGCTGAATTTCTTCCACCAGAAAAAGTGCTTTCTGGATGTTTTCTTCCAGTTTTGGTATTTCATTCAGTGTATGAAGATTTTTCCATTAAACTTCTTTATACGTTGAGTATTTTGGGGCCTGGAGCACAACTCCCACAATGCAGCTAACAGAGGCAGCCAACAGAGATGCAACAGTTTTCACAGAAGTTTTCACAGAAGGATGCACAGAAAGGGGCTTCAGATAAATTTATACCACAGTAACAGTCTCAGATATGGTGGTAACATGGTACAGAGCAGATTCCCCAGCAGATGTTGGAGCAGCTCTCCTTGCCAGGGTAGAGGCTTTGACACACACTGAGCTCCAAAGCTCATCCAACCTTCTGACTTTTCTTCCATGTCAGCACAAAGGATACTGCCAGGGAAAACTTGGACATGATGAAAAGTGTCTACAAAACTCTGAGAGCATTAGCCAAGGGCATGGGGGCCAAGGCAGTGTTCTCTTCAGTCCTGCCGGTGAGGGGAAAGGGAGTAAGATGAAAGGCACTAATAGGATAAGTCAATAATTGACTGTGGAAAGGTGTTGGTCATGGGATTTTGGGTTCTGTGACCATGGAACCCTGTTAGCATATCATTGTCTGCTTGGGAGGGATGGGATCCACCCCACTAAGCAGGGCAAAGGTATTTTTGCTAATAGGATGGCTGACTTCAAAAAGAGGGCTTTAAAATAAGAATGATGGGGGAATGAGGCAGTGATGTACAGGATCGATGAACAGAGGGCATGGGGTGATGTGACAGATGTGGGTATTGGTCTCTTCTCCCAAGTAGCAAGTGATAGAACAAGAGGAAACAGCCTCAAATTGTGGCAGGGGAGGTTTAGATTAGATATTAGGAAAAATTTCTTCACCAAAAGGGTTATCAAGCATTGGAACAGGCTGCCCAGGGAAGTGGTTGTGTCACCATCCCTGGGTATGTTTAAAAAACGTATAGATGTGGTGCTTAGGGACATGATTTAGTGGTGGAGTTGGCAGTGTTAGGTTTACCATCAGACTCAGTGATGTTAAGGGTCTTTTCCAATCTAAATGATTCTATGATTCTATGATTCTATGACAGGAATGGATCACAAAATAAACAAGGTGGGGCTTAAGCAGGGTCAACTCTAGCACTTACATGTAAGCACAGAAGTATTTACAAGGCACCATTATGGAGAAAATCCAAAACCCTTTCTAGGAAGTCAAATTGCTGGGATGCCACCCTAAAGTGCCTGTACACTAATGTGCAGAGTGTCGTGCTGCCATCCAGAGGGACCTCGACAGGATGGGGAAATGGGCTGACAGGAAGCTCATGAAGTTCAACAAGGGGAAGCCCACAGCCCTGCACCTGGGGAGGCACAACCCCAGGCACCAGGACATGCTGGGGGCCACCCAGCTGGAAAGCAGCTTGGCAGAAAAGGCCCTAGGGGTCTTGGTGGACACAAAGTTGAAAATGAGCCAGCAATATGCCCTCACGGCAAAGGTGGCTAACAGTATCCTGGGCTGCATTAGGTGAAGTATTGCCAGCAGGTCGAGGGAGGGGATCCTTCTGCTCTACTCAGCACTGGTGAGGCCACACCTGCAGAGCTGTGTCCAGTTCTGGGATCCCCAGTACAAGAGAGATATGGACATAGCGGAGAGAGTCCAACAAAGGTCCATGAAGATGATGAAGGGACTGCAACATCTCCCTGTGACGGACGGCTGGGAGAGCTGGGACTATTCAGCCTGGAGAAGAGAAGGCTCAGCGGGATCTTACCAATATATATAAATACCTGAAGGGAGGGTGCAAAAAGGAGAGAGCTAGATCTTTTCAGTGGTGTCCAGTGACAGGACAAGAGGCAATGGACACAAACCTGAGGTTCCCTCTTAATATCAGGAAACACTTTTACTGTGAGGGTGAGTGAGCACAGGTTGCTTGGAGTGCTTGTGGAGTCTCCCACATTGGAGGTATTCAAAAGTCATCTGGACATGGTCCTGAGCAGCCAGCTCTAGGTGGCCTTGCTTGAGCAGGGGAGTTGGATGAGATGATCTCCAGAGGTTCCTTCCACCACCAACCATTCTATGATTCCGTGATTCTGTGGTTCTGTGATCTATAACTAAAAATCCACATACAGCTATTGCCGCTGAAAAACAAGCTCCAAAACTTCACAGTGTTTTCAGGAAGGTATTGCATCTAGTCATCCAGATAAGCCAATTCTTGAAAGATTATTTTTCATTCTACTTTCCAGATCCTGAAATCAAGACATACCATACTACTTCTTAAAGCTTACCAAATTAAAGAAAACATAAAAATTGACTATCTGAAGAAAATAAATTGGAACTTGGAGACAGACAAAGGCTACTCAGTTTATATTTAGACTTGCTGCATTTTAGCAAATCACAGATGTGAGGAATCTTATTCAAGGTTTTTTTGGGTGTTTTTTTTTTTTCCTTAGGGCTGGAAATACTGATATAAGCCTGAAGTGTACTGCAGTTCATTAAATGTTCTGAAGAGCATTTCTTTCTCTGAGGATTAGTAAGATTTGCTATATACATAGGATTCTATTCAGCAGTAATAATATGATGCAGATAACAAATATAATGACTATTATTGCCATGAATTGAACTTCTCTAAAGGTTTTCACAGACTCACAGAAAATTTCAGGGCTTGGGTGGACTTTCTAGTGTGATATTAAGACATATATCTTGATTTCTTTCAGCCCTTTTGTATTTTAATTATTTCTTTGAGACCTATCTTATATTTTTCATGATGCCCAAATATAAGCAGGTTTACGACGGTTTTCAAAGGGGGGTATTAGCCTCATAAAATCAGGTGACACTTTTTTACTCAAAATAAAATCTCAGAATAATTGAGAAGGCTTTCTCAGTATTTAGTCTTATAGAAATCAATGTGCTATATGAAAAGATGCTAAGCTGGGCTTATAAATGCTTACAATCTCCTATGAGAGACTGTAATAAGCATAAATCACTTTGTCCTTCCCTTTATATTCCTTCCTGAGAAATCATGGCACTTCTGCTATCTACCATGAGTTTTATCACCTATGGAAACTATCCAGACTTACTTTAGATGTGCTGAAAGTCTAACTGTTGGAAGCTATCAGCTGGAAGGTGCAGTGAGATACTACACACTCTTTATTACTGATCGGGCTGTGATGATGACTGCTGGGACTTTCAGTGGACAGAAGTTAGTTGCTAGTTCATGCCATCGCAACTCTTCTCTAGGATGACTTACTACCACAGAAATTTTAGACTTCTTAAACCAAATATATTAAACTCAATACTTGTGCAAGAATGACAGTTTCTTCAGTCAAAATCATTTATTCATTAGAAAAATATTAATAAAAAACCCTGATAAAGTATATTACCTTGAGTTGTAACTTGAAATGGAGTGAGGCATAATGATCCTATCATACATAAGGAAACCTCAACAATATGTGCTAGTCAGCCAGTACTAGCTAATTGTTTATTCATTAATCTTCAAAAAAACCTACATTGCCTCAAGATACAGAAGGTAGATGAATATAAAATGCACAAGCAATTTATATAATCAGCTCCACAGGTTTCTACAGTAGATAACAGGTTGTCATGAAAAAGTTTGAAAGGCTGAAGAATAAAAGAAACAAAATCAGTTTCAAATTCAGTGTGGGTCATAACTGGATCAGACAGCGCTTATTAATTTTATGCAAGTTTATGTCACAATTTTATTTAGCATAGATTGATCTTCAGTGAAACATTATTATTCTGGACTGATACTCACCACCACCCAAAATTAATGTTCTGACATGAAGTTCTTTAGCACCTATTGAAAAAAGGCATTCAGACGCAAACTAAAACTTGACTACAGTGAGGCTGATTGTCATGTTTTTGAAATGCAGTTTAGCAAGAGTTATATGTTGTCTGACAGACTCTCTAACATTCATCATGCAAAATTTATAGCAATTTTTTTAATGGCTCAGCTCTATTTAGGTGCTTATATTTAAGATAATTATCAGTAAATGACAGTTCTCTTTGGGACTATACATCATAAGTTCTCTAAATAATTCGACACCCAACATTTGAGATTTCTAAGAAATCTGATTACATTGTCTATTGCCTAAACAAGACTTAAATTCTTTTGAAAATCTTGTTCCAGTCATATGTGTTTATTTTGGAAGTCTGTCTATATTCCAACGTGTTGGTCCTTTGAATGTGTTCTAGTTGCTTTTCTGTCTTCTAATCCACAGAAGAATGAGGTTATGATAGTTCATTGTTACTCATTCTCCTATTCCTTATTTTACATGAAGCTTGGATTTTTCACAGAGGTCCTCTACTGACATGGGAGTTTGATGACCTTGCCTTGACCGAGTGCTCAGTGCAATGCAAACCGTGATGAGTGTAATAAGCCATGGCCAAGAGGACAATGCAAACAGGATCAGACTATGAGCCATGGTTTGGGCCATGGACCAGCATGTCACAGGACAGCATTACCTGAAGTTGCTGGAAAGATGCACCAGGATGTCTGCATGGGCTGCTCACATTGGTGTCCTGGGCTGACACCTGTGAAGGCCTTCAGAGGCAGAGATTGGGGGAGTGTTGGTATGCAGCTTTCAGACCCCACATTGAAGCCAATGCCCAAGGTGGCACCACTACATGTGGGAGCTGAACCATGACCTATGGGGTGACAGAGACTGGTCGTAGGAGAGACGCCTTCCCCTGGCTCAGCTATGCCATCTCACAGAAGTAACCCAGGCATGTCCTTGTCAGCGATGTGCGTGTGTGTGTGTGTGTGTAATCATGCAGGTGTGAGTGAAACACTCCCTTTGACACAGCCTATGCCATACTTGGTCTACTAATAAATTGAGCTTAGCAGTGTCACATTTTTGATGTTCCATTTCCTTCCGTGACATCTACCAAGGTAAAACTGAAAAAGTGTTTTGGCAATTGTTAGAGATTGTATACAGTTCTTTTTGTTGGTATTAGATCATTTATCCACATTATTATTACTGGATAATAATGTGGTAGAAATTAAGCAATGCCCTGCTTGGAAGCAGCAGTTCTCTCTTCTCTAAAGGAACAACTGTTTTAAGGGAACATTTTCCTCAAATACTCAGATTACTTGTTTCTCCCCTGAAAGGATTCTTTGTATGTTTTTTGGTGGATAAAGCTGCCTTTCAAGAAGTGTTTGGATTTTTTATTACCCCTTACTCTTCTCATAACTCTTCTGCAGTAGTGGATGTGATTGCAGTATCGGTTCACTGGATATGTCATGAGTGCCAGATTCCATAGGTAAAGAGGTGTTTCTTCTTCCAAATCACTTTTTTGTCATGACTGTCACCCCTAGTGAATAACTTCACAGGAGTTGTCTTGGTAACTTTTTAGAAATCTTTTTTTGTGGATAATTTTAGTATATATTCTACCTAATTTTTCAACAAGCTACTTTTTAGGTTTAGTATATTTTCTCCTTACTTAAGCTGTAAAGTAAGTTCTAAGCATAATTCTTGTCTTCCCATCAGCTACTCAAACATTCCCACTGAATCCTTTTATAAATTTCTCTAACTTGTACCTTTGTTTCTTCTTCAAAACTACCTGCATTTTTCCACTTGGTAGATGAGCTAGCTTCCTTTTGCCATTCAATTCTATTTGTAACATATGTTCTCCATAGAGCATTGCATTCTTTGTTTACTTAACTTTTAACCAAATTTCAACTGTTTTGATCAAAGAGACTATTTTGGAGATGATAATTAAACTTACAGCCTTTTCCCCTCTCCTAGTCTAGTATTGCCTTTGTAACACAATTGTTCACATTTTTCCCAGCACTGGAGACTCTTGTTCTTCAAGGCAGATAGATGTCTTGGGTAGTGAAATATGATAAAACAGTAGTGATTAAATCTTGTGAATATTTGGGTTTCACATAAGAATTTCCATTGCTGAAATATTAAAGAGTAATATTGATAGCACTAGTGAGAAGAGGTTGCATGCTGCCAATAAGCAGTCTTTGGATCAGTTTCCTAACATGGTGAGAAAAATTCTGTCATTTCAGAGATTTGTTAGCAACATATAAGTGAAAAATCCCTATTAATTATTTCCCCAAAAAGTGAGGACACTTTTTGTAATCAATATAACAGAAATTTTCAACTCTTTACTGAATTTCTTCTCTAGTGTTATGAGTGTGAGGGTGGGTGAGTGATAAGAAGACATTAGAAGAAAGGGCATGAATTCTGACCCCTCAAGGAAAAAAACAAAAAGGGCCTCCATCCTTCCATGGCAAAGCACTTCAAAAAAATCGAAGTATTTCAAAATCTTAAGGTTAAACAGGGAAAATAAACAGCAAGTCAGCAGAAATAATATTAAATATCAACCTAAATGGTCGGTGGAAGCCACTCAAGAAAAGTGCTGAGAATTACGATGTAAGCATCAAACTTCTGAATATAAACATGGGCTGATGCAAACCAACTCCTGTCTGTCCCCAGAGCTTTCAGCTTTGAAAGGTAAAACCCTGTTTTCAGTGAGATGTGGAAATGGAGAGGCGTTACATTCCATTCTTTTGGGTAACAAATTATAATGACATAATTTCAGGAGTAATTGAGTTTTCCATCGCACTAATTAAAATCTGAAATATAGATTAAATGAAAGAAATCAGATTCTTTAGGGACCTACAAGTTTATTATGTGTAACATTTATAATCCAGTTCATGTAAGTAGAGTCAATTAAAGTTTCTGAGCAATGTGTTTTTGTTCTTGTGCCCTCTCTCTGCAGGACTTTATAACTTGGGAAATATTGGAGCTGGCTCCAATTAAGACACATTTAGCATTGGATTCTTTACGGTTTAGACATTAATTTATTTGCTAATCCCACAATATTTGAGGGGAGCTTATTAATTGTGCCTCTGTAGAATAAATGCAAGTATATTTTAAAGCACAGTAATTCCTGAAGATGTGAAATAAGAGACAAGTTTGTAAACTAAAACCTGATGTGGATTAATAGTTCACAGAGATTAACTTCATGAGTGTTCCATCCTCCCTCTCCCTCTATAGTTGGAAAGAGGAAGAGAAAGGAGGAGAACAACCTTCCTAAATACAATTTAAAGGGGTAAGTTCAGCTCCCTGTCTGAATCACCCTGGTGAAGTCAGTCTCTCCCTGAAGCCAACAGAAGGATCCTATAGAGATTGGCATAACTAAGCTGAAGTTATTAGCCATTTTGAACAGTTACTTCTCCCAACTTCACTTATCATCCTTACTTATCATTCTTGGTCATTTTTAAATATTTGTATGATCTTGTTAATAAAAGAGAATTTTTAATGGCTCATACTTTACAGCAACATATATACATACGTTATATATGTTATAGTAACATATATAACATACATATTTATAAATCAGTGTGACAGAATGCTCAAAATACACATACATTTTAAGGAACACAATATTTGACTATGCAGTTATATAGACAACATAGGAATCTATACAGCATATCCAGCAGATAAGTTTGCATGAGCATTGATTGTTTAAATATTTTCCTGTAATAATCCCAAAAATATTTTCAAAATGCATAAAAGGCATAAAAAAAACCCCTAAAAGATAATAGGAAATATTTCTATTTTACTCTCCACACATTTCTCCAATCCTTATGAAAATGATTTTCTGAACCATTTTGATTGTTATCCATGAGTGCCTTCTGCAAAGAACCGATAAGTGACAGAGACGACCTAATAGCCTGTTAATGAGCTCTTTCCCCAGTGGAACTTTAAGTCTGATTCAGGAGGGTCACTGCCAGCCAAGTATTGAATTATTAAGTATGGTAATTAATCCAGCCAAAGGCACCTATTTGTAACATTTTGAACTTGGAGATTACCAGACAGACTTGAATAAATTGTACTTTGTTCCTAGTTTGCAGTGGAAGATTAACAAAATTAATTATTGTAGGGCAATAAGATATTTAATTTAGACTATGATAAGTGAGTTGATATTTTGGTATTTTCAGTAACTCCAAGAAACTTTTCTATTTTTCATTTATTAATCAAAGTAAGAAGAGAAGAGTAAGTTGAATGTCTTTTTCAGTCTTTCCTGCTTGTAAAGGGACTTTAGCAATAGATCCTAAACAGTTGTCATTACCTGAAAATGTTTGAACTGAAATTTAGCATGTGTAGGTATTTGTGTGTTTGTGTGTGCACACATTTTTCAGATTTACCAACATCCTGTGTCTCATGAAAGAAGCAGTAATGATATGCCGGATACTTAGTATTATTAGATTTTGGTCTAGTTTGTAATTCCCCAAGTGGCTGAAAGCAAGATTTCAGTTTCCTCAACCCGTGCCATTGTTCTCCAGGACCTATAAATCCTGTAAGACTGATGCAAGCATTGAGCAGTTGGGCTGTTAAATTTATAAAATTAAGGACATTTGGACATCTATTAATTTTTAATTTTGGAAGATGTACTTTCAGTCTAGGAAGAATTTCTTGAGTCTACTGATGAAGGAAAATCCGTACAGTTATGTTCTCTTTTTTGTGAGCCCAATCTATTTGGTACATGTTCTAGCAATTAATTAATTAATTTGGACAATTTAATAATTTAAGAAATGCTAGAGGAAGAGCATTAGGGATTTTGAAGAACATACTCCATTAACTGTTGTATAGGCCATTAATTTCCTTGGGGGTCTTATGAAGATTAATTAGTTAATGTGCTTTGAAGATCCAAAGTTGCTATTTAAATGCTGAGTTATAATTATTACTACTTTTCAAGTGTTACGGTTATATAAAATTTTATTGACAAATATACGCTTTCACCTGTATTTTTTGTTTCAGTCAATCTTCCAAGGACAGAAAAATAAAACACACAGACTGCATTTCAAATAATCATTCCTTTATATTGTGGATTAAAAAATTAACTTTAATTTAGAAAATAAGGTGTGAGATAGAGATAATAAATACCTATAAACATCTATTGTGACTATCCATTAATAAATATTGATGTAAGATCCCGCTGAGCCTTCTCTTCTCCAGGCTGAATAGTCCCAGCTCTCCCAGCCGTCCGTCACAGGGAGATGTTGCAGTCCCTTCATCATCTTCATGGACCTTTGTTGGACTCTCTCCGCTATGTCCATATCTCTCTTGTACTGGGGATCCCAGAACTGGACACAGCTCTGCAGGTGTGGCCTCACCAGTGCTGAGTAGAGCAGAAGGATCCCCTCCCTCGACCAGCTGGCAATACTTCACCTAATGCAGCCCAGGATACTGTTAGCCACCTTTGCCGTGAGGGCATATTGCTGGCTCATTTTCAACTTTGTGTCCACCAAGACCCCTAGGGCCTTTTCTGCCAAGCTGCTTTCCAGCTGGGTGGTCCCCAGCATGTCCTGGTGCCTGGGGTTGTGCCTCCCCAGGTGCAGGGCTGTGGGCTTCCCCTTGTTGAACTTCATGAGCTTCCTGTCAGCCCATTTCCCCATCCTGTCGAGGTCCCTCTGGATGGCAGCACGACCCTCTGCACATATCAGCCACGCCTCTCACTCTACCCCATCATTGAGATTATTAATGAAGATGTTAAACAAGACTGGACACAGTATTGACCCCTGGAGTACACTGCTAGTTGTTCGCCTCCAACTAGACTTAGTGCCACTGATCACCAATTTGTGGGCCTAGGCATTCATCCAGTTTTCAATCCACCTCATTGTCGGCTCATACAGCTCAGACTTCAACACCTTCTCTAGGAGGATCTTATGGGAAACAGTGTCAACAGCCTTGCTGAAGTCCAGGTAAGGAAAGTCCACTGCTCTCTGCTCATCTACCAGGCCTGTCATTTCAACATAGAAATTTATCAAGTTGATCAAGGATGACTTCTCCTTGGTGAATTCATGCTGACTAATCCTGATGATATTTTTGTTTTTCACGTGTCTGGAAATGGTTTCCAGGATTAGCTGCTATATCACCTTCCCAGGGACTGAGGTGAGGCAGACTGGTCTGTAGTTCCCTGGATCCTCCTTCTTGTCTTTCTTGAAGATAGAAGTGGCATTTGCTTTCCTCCAGTCTTGGGGCACTTCTGCCAATCATCACATTTGGTCAAAGTATCAAGAGTGGTCTCGCAATGACATCAGCCAGCTACTTCAGCACTTGTTGGTGCCTCTGATCAGACCGCATGGCTTGTGTATGTCCAGTTTGCTTAAGTATTCCCTGATCGATCCTCTTCTACCAAGTGTACGTCTTCCTTGCTCCAGACTTTCCCCCTGGTCTCTGGGATTCCTGAAGGCCAGTCTCACTACTAAAGACAGACAAAGAAGGTACTCAGTACTTCAGCCTTTTCCATATGCTGTATAACCAAGTTCCCCAAATCATTCAACAATGGGCCCACATTTGTCCTAGCCTTCCTTTTGTCACCTATGTACTTAGGGAAGCCCTTTTTGTTGTCTGACATCCCTGACCAGATTCAATTCCATTTGGGCTTTGGCCTTCCTAACCTCACCCCTCCATGCTCAGACAATGTCTCTATATTCCTCCTAGGTTACCTGTCCTTGTTTCCAACCTCTGTATACTTCATTTTTCTGTTTGAGTTTGGCCAGGATCTCCTTGTTCATCCATGCAGGCCTCCTGGCATTTTTGCCTGACTTCCTGCTCGGTGGTATGGACAGCTTTTGAGCTTAGAGGAGGTGATCCTCGAATATCAACCAGCTTTCTAGGGCCCCTCTTCCTTCCAGGGCCTTATCCCACAGGACTCTTCCAAGCAGGTCTCTGAAGAGGCCAAAATCTGCTCTCCTGAAGTCCAGAGCTGTGATCTTGCTTTTTATCCTCCTCCCTTTCTTCAGGATCCTGACCTCCACCATCTTGTGGGCACTGCAGCCAAGCCTTTGACCTTCACATTCCCAATAAGGCCCTTGTTGCTGGTGAGTACGAGGTCCCGCAGAGCACCTCTCCTTGTTGGCTCCTCTAACACTTGGAGGCAGAAGTTATCATTGATGCAGTCCAGATAGTGCAGTTTACTACCATGATGGGCACTTAAAATCAAAACGGAAAATTCACACAGTTCTCTCTAGACATGGATGTTTCACTCTATACATGGATGTTTCTCTTCACATCAGCAGCACTGAAAGACAAATGTTGTCCCAAGGCAAAGTCAGGGAGGCAGGAATTCTTGGACTGGAATGAATTCTAGGGAGCGTGCTGTGCTTCAGAAGTATCAATTCATGATGATTTGGTCTGGTCTGGCTAATTAAGCATAATTAAGGATGAGACTCCATTTTTTTTTTAAATTCTTTCAGTAAACTTACTTTAGAATTAACACAAACTTTGTTTGGAAACAAAGGCACAGATTCAAAGTCTAAAGGTGATATCCTTTCCTGAACTAGAGAAAAGAACAATACAATAACCTAGAAATCTGGGGTTTGTCAGTTATGCAGGTTGCCTTTGTCAAAATTCTTGCTCTTGAATCAAACAGAAAGTAGATTTCAGTTTCAATATCTGTCTTAGGAAAATGCCCTGGACTCTATGAAGTATGTTTATTTGTGTTGATATTGATTACTGCTCCTGACTTTCCCCTATTTTGTATTAACTGCATCCCTCATTATCATAGACATCATTACCCAAGGTCCACATCTCCCAGAGGAACTGCAATGACTGTGAAGGTATAATGGCTTTGAGTCTTCTCAAGGCAAAGGAGATAAGTGAACTAGAATATCTCACATATTAGGTGAGTGCTCAGTGGTAAAATTAGGGACATTATCATTACCATTGTAAACTAAAAGGCAAAAATTACTCAGCAAAATTGACTCAAATTAATGAAATAGTGATGACCTTATGCTGAGAAAATTAAATGTTTCCTCAAAAACTGGTTTTGTCCAGTTTCACTAAAGATCAGGTTTTTTGCTTTGGATAGATGGCATGATGACATTAGACTTGCACAGCATACTCCTGTGGCCAATGTTCTAAACATCTTTCTGTATCAGAAATGAACTATAGCAAATATGAATAGCTTTCATCAAAATAACCAGATACGTGTTTGGGAGTTGTGCTGATTAAGCTATTTAAAAATCCCACCACTGAGAAAAATTATTAAATCACTACAGGAACTGGATGCTGTGTTTTGTGTAGAAAGCTATAAAAGTGTATGAGGATTAGCAAGAAAGGTAGATATAGTGATATACCATTATATACTGTCCTCATACTATCAGAGCTATAGATACAACACAGAGGTTCAGCCAACACACTGTTATATAGGTTCCTGCAATAGTCCTTAACTATACAGGGTTAGAAACTTGTGTGATATTAGCCTAACTCTAGCCCCATCAATCTTCCTTTTTTTGTGAGCAGTAATTTCAGTTTTAACAATTGTACTCTCCTTTACAGAAAGATTCATTGCTCTGCATAGAAACTAAAATTAATGTTGCATCTTTGACTCAGAATACAGAGACATAGACACAAACGGTAAACTACCATATCACAGAAAAAACAAAAAATTATTTTACGGTATATATTTTTTTAATTTATATTTAAAGAAATGATAGGAGTAAACAAGGATGGGAAAACTTACTTGTGTTAATTACAGGCATGTGAAGAAAAAAATGATAAGATTTTGTTTAATTTTAAAATATAGCAGCAGATGCTCTGGCTATTATTGACCCTTCATTTCCTTATTGGTGTGTTTAGCATTTTTATCACTTATATTACTTTCCAGCAAAAAACACAAAAACCCCAGAAACCCCAAGAAAACCCAAGAAAACTCTCAAGACTGCAAAATCCTCACTTTGATTTGAAAAAAGGGCTACAGTGTAATTCTAATGGGCTTTTACTTTATCTTATTTTAGATACTTTTTTGCACTGAAAAACTTCTGATGCGGGAGCTTTGTCCGGGAGCAGTGTTCCATGCAAACAGATCCATGGCCAAAAGGACAATGTGCCCAGGAACTGACTGAGAGCCTTGGGATGGGCCATGGATCAGCACCTGACAGGAGAGCAATACCTGAAGCTTCTGGAAAGGTGTGCCAGGATATCAAGTGGGCTGGTCACCCTGGTGGCCTAATAAACCGAATTTAGCAGTGTCGCATTGTGTGCGTATAACACTTGCTTTTCCATTGAGAGAGTTACTTCTACTATAGTCGTAGTTGCCTTGTCATATTTGCTTAATGCAACACTTGAAATATTTGCTTTTGACTAGAGGCCATGAAGACCATGAAATACCTGTACTTAGCACTCAGAAATCAGACCTTTCCTGTTTGTGTCTTAACTAGGTCCTTGTTTAGTTTACCGCAGGGTTTTCTATGCCAGCTGCAAGCTTAAATTAACTAGGTCACAGTGAGTTAAGGAGACTTTAGAGATAGTACTGAGATACTAAAACAATGATCTAAAATAGATCATCCAGAAATATGAACGGAAGACAGTGGAACGGCTCCCCAGGTCACCTCACAAACTGAGAGGGGTCACTGCCCAGGAGTATGGGACACATTAGGGTATGCAGGCGAAGGGAATTTTGGGATTGCATAAGAACTTTTTATGGGATACTTAGAGGAGGAGCCAAAGGTATTGAAAGAGGGGGATTAAGATGGTTGAGGAGGAACAAGCGTGGGAAAACAGAGAAAAGGGGATAAGAGTGGTGGGTCTTGTGTAAACACATGGCACATTAATACATTTGTTTGGCCATGCCCTGCACCTCACCAGCACTGTCTGTCATGTCTTCCTAAATTCCTTCCTAACTCTGTCCTGCGTGAAGGTTCCCTATGCAGTATGCACATGTGTGTTTTGGTGGGGAAGCTGAGCCCAGCAATTGCAGTGGGACCATGGCTCAAAGGGGACCGTGCGTCTGTGGTGCCGATGACTGGAGCCAGTATGGGGGGGTGTGTGAGCATGTGATCACTGTCAAGGATCAAGCCAGACAAGCGGCAAGTGGGTGAAGTGGCCTGGGAGCAAAAGTGTGTGGATATGTCTCTGTGAGAGTGACCACAGAAGGAATTGACTATCAGAGGGATAATGGGATCCTGACCAGCTGCAGGAGAGACTGCAGGGCCTGAGGGAATGTGTGTGCCCCAGTTTGCATCCATTTGCACAGGTGCTTCTGCTTTTGTGTGGGAAGTAAATGGGGAGAGCAAGGATCTAGGATCTGGACAGACTGTGTGTCTAAGGCCAGCTACTGGAGGGATTCATGGTGTGGGTGTGTGTAAGGGGGATCTGTGCCAGCAGCTGGCATAGGAATGCAGCTGTGGGGGCTCCTATGTCCAGAGGCCAGCAACTGGAGAGACTGGATTCCAAGGGCAGCTACAGGCAGGCTGAGTGTCTGAGCCCAGCTGCTGGAGGGAACCACCTTGTACATATGAATATATATGCACTTCACCCAGCTCAGCCAAAGAAGAGAAACGGTGAGGCAGTTGGTACTGTTTGTGTTTGAGTGAATGATGTGTTTTCTATCTGTGTTGCTCTGTGTGGTGGGCCATGTGTATATGTGTTGTACATGTCTGTTTCTGCATGTGCCTATTGGGGATAAATGGAGCTGCCTTGCCTCCATTGACTTTCTGGATTCAGCAGCCTCTAATGAAATAAATGAAAACTCAGCGGCATTTAATTCACTAAAGCCATAAGAGGGCCAACTGGTTCAAAGGTATGGTAACTCTGGCGCTTTCAGCACTAATGTTACTCTTGTTTACCTTTACCTGACCATTTCCTAGTAATTTCTTGATGACAAAACCTCACACTGAGACATGCAAAGTATTTTTAACATTTTATTTCTCTTTTCAGTGTTCTCCTTCTCAACATCTTTCAGAGCTGCATTAAAACTACAGTTCGTTTCTACAATTTACTGATGGGTCTGATCTTTTCTCATTAGCTGAGCAATCGAAGTGTTCCTGAACCAAACATTTTTCCTTTCCTTATCCCAAGGAAAGGAGGGAGTCGGCACCCTTATCACATATAATCTTGAATTTCCACTGGATATTTTTGACTTTTAAAATTGTTTAACAGTAATGAAAAAGAGTGAAGCATTGTTTTGGAATGAAATCTCCAAGAAAGACTGTATAAAACTTTAATTTATTAATTTCTTCTTTCTTTCACTGCCATCCTCTGCCTTTTTCTGGAAATTCAGCACCTCACCTTTAATAATGAACAAGTTTCAAAAAACATCCTGAGATGCATTATTAATCTACCTAAGCATCAGTACATAACTACATGTGGTCCTACTTTATTTGTTGAATACAACTAAGTGACATCCAAGCATTCTTTTTAATACCAAGGTACACTCATAAGAGATATTCTACAAAAAAATATTAAAAGTACAAATGATGAAATTAAGAATTTATGAAGAAAAGTCCCTTCAAGAACTCAGGCAATATATGGCAGAGGACCTGCTATATCCCCACAACTGACTGCCTGTCTGGTAGCATTTGTAGGATTAGCATCTAAAAATAGTCTTTTTACTACAACATTTATGATTGCTTTTGATGCCACACTGAGAGTCAAGACATATTTTGTGTCCTTGCAATATTTCAGCTGAAGAGTAAATCAGTGCATAAATAAATAAGTTCAAAACAGGGCTGCAGCATTATATACTTCTCACTGAAAAAAAAAAAAATTATAGAGCGTCTAATTCTCCCCAATTAACTACAGAGTCATTTTCCACAATCATTCTGCTGACCCAAAACTTTAAGACACACTAGAGAGGTAAGATTTAGCTTGTACACGTGACTGCTTTAGTACTAATACTATCTTTAATCTTAGTGGCAGTAGTGGCATTTATTTGTATTGTATTGAATGTGTCCCTGTGGCTTGGCTTTACAACAAAATATACATTTTTCAAGTTTTATGGGAAAATCTATATCAAACAAGAAAATGACAGAATCTGAGATTCTAGTTGTGATAAATATGCAGCTCTCAAAGATGCTAAGAAAATAATTGCCTGAGCTGCCACATCCTATTAATATAACAATTTTCATATTTTTAAAGAGATAATTTTTGTTTAAGAATTGAATCTGACAGATCAAGTTGCTTTATGAATCCTTAAAATATATTTACTCATTTGATTGTTCAGGGTGTGCAACATACACCATTCATTCACAACAGAAAATGCTTGGGTTGGTATTCATTCTATTACCATGACTGATGGTATTTCTATAATCTGACTTCTATTAAGTCAGTTCTAATATCTGAGCCTTATACTATAGGTTAATGAGGTTTTTAAAAAAAATCTTGGCCTTTCAATAAAATAAAACCATTGCATCAGCATCCAGTTCTACAACATGAGAGAGAAATGCTGAATATATTTCCACTCGAGATGTTTTCAGTCTGTTGATGAAAGAGAGAGGAACTTTCAATGGGCTTTCTCACTTTTGAGTTTCTAATAGAAGCTACATTTTCATCTGTCACTTTTCAGAAAGCAGCACTCAAACTTTGCAGCAGATTTTGCCATCTGCTCACACTTATGTCCACTGCTCTGTTTGCAAAATGTTCAACATTTGTTTTCAGACAGAAAGACTCAAGGTCACTTAAAAAGAAAAAGATAAATGAGTCAAACAGTACAGCAGAAAAGTAGCTAATATCATAACAGGACGGAAACTGGCCTTTCTTCCTCCCCTTGGTTCATCAGAGAAAATGTCTCATGGAGGTTTTTCTCCTTGCCTCACCACTGAGTGCATTCTGCAGCCTATCAGAGGCCTGTGACACCTGTAGTTTACATATGTATTAGTTAGGTTATGATTAAAATTATTTTGCCTTAAACTCAAATATAAGCATATTAAAAGTGTGTAACCAGCATCTGTATATAAGTATTCTGTAACTCTTAATGACAAAGCCAAACACACCATGTACATATTTCACATAAGTATGATAGTAAGATGGCCACCAAAGTTGCAAACATAGATGGGTGTAGGTGCACATAGAAGTCATGCAAGTAACAACAAATTGCCAGGGAAAGGACAAGATACGCATAAGAGACTGCAAAAAGGCAGGACATTATGCTGAATGTACAGGAGAGTTGACTGGCAAAAGCAAAACCAAGATAAACGGTGACAGGAACAGAGGAGACCCTCTTGTTGAGGGGTGCAATAGCATAAAGCCATCAAGCATAAGCAAGGAAAATGAGAAAAGGAAGACGACAATCCTGCTTCAGTTCCTACTTCTCAAAACTGGTTTAATTTTTTTCAGGTTTTTTTAAGCATCCTCATAACAGTAATCTCTAATTCCTTAATTGGGAAGATTTCTCAGGGACTGGTAAATGTGGTTAGGAAACTCAAAGCCCATCTGGAGTTCAATCTGATGTGGGATGTGAAGGGCAACATAGCAACATGAAAGGCTTTTACAGCGGCAAAGGGAAGGCCGGGGGAAATGTACACCTGGTGCTGAACGGGGCTGAGGCCCTGCTAACAAAAGACATGAACAAGGCCAAGTTACTCAATGTCTTTTTCTCCTCATTCCTCTGAAGGGTGGTAGCCTTCAGATATTCAAGGCCCCTGAGACCAGAGGAAAAGTCTGTAGCAAGGAATACTTACCCTGGCTGGAGAAGGATCAGGTCAGAGAACACTTAAACAAACTGAACATAAACAAATTCCTGGGGCATCCACAAGTGTTGAGAGCTGGCTGATGTCATTGTGAGGCCACTCTCAATTATCTGTGAAGGCCCATGGTGATCAGGGGAGGCATCTGAGGACTGGAAGAAAGCAAATGTCACTCCTATCTTCAAGAAAGGCAAGAAGGAGGTCTAGGGAACTACAAGCCAGCCAGCCTCATCTCAATGAGTGGCAAACTAAGTAATGGAGCAACTTATCCTGGAAACCATTTTGAAACAGATAAGGGACAAGGTGTTTGGGAGCAGTCAGCATGGATTTACAAAAGGGAAATTGCACTTAACAAATCTGACAGCCTTCTACCTTAAGATGACTGGCTTGGTGGGTGAGGGGAGAGCAGTGAATATTGTTTCTCAACTTTACCAACACTTTTGACATTCTCATAGACAAGCTGATTAAGTAAAGGTTAGATACTAAGGTGAACTGAAAACTGGCTGAACTGCCAGGCTTTGTGATCAGCAGCACAAAGTCACTAGTGGTGTTTCTCAGGAGTCAATACTGGATCATATATTGTTTAACCTCTTCATTAATAATCTGGATGATGAGTGCATCCTCCACAAGTTTGCAGATGATACAAATCTAGGAGGAGTGGTAGATACACTAGGTGGGTGTGCTGCTATTCAGAGCCACCTTAACAGGCCGGAGAAATGTGCAGACAGGAACCTCATGAAGTTTAATAAAGGGAAATGCAAAGTACTGTCCCTGAGTAGGAATAAACTCATGCACCAGTACACCCTGGGGGCCAACTGCTGGAAAGCATCTTTGCCCCAGGCAGCCTGCTCTAGCTGACCCTGCTTGAGCAGAGGTCGTTGGGCTAGATGATCTCCAGAGGTCCCTTCCAATCTCAAATAATCTGTGACTCTGTAACCTGATTTATATATAAATATATATATATGCGCTATATATGAGTGTGTTTGTGTGTGAGTTCGTTCACGACAATTCTATTCCTCTACCAAACTCATTTCTTTTCTGTGTCAAGGATATGTGGACTGGCCTGCTGCTAACATTTGCTGGCACTGCCTCTTGTGATTCAGTTAGGCAAACCCCGCTACACAAGTTTGCATTTGTCTCAAGCTTTTAAACCATGGAAACAGGAGTTGGAGGGTCATACTTCATGAGGTTCTGAAAAGCCAAGGGCTTCAGCACATGATGGTTATGCCTATGACAAAATCAGCTACTGACCAAGATTTCTGAGAGTTTGTCTTGAACCTCACACTGTGATTTGAAAGAGGCAGAACCCCAGCTCAAACTTCCGTAAATTTCTCACTTCTCTGCAAACTGAAATTTACATGACTACTGTTTTGAATTCCTTTCTTTTGTTCTGGCAAGAAAACTGTTCAGAGACATACCAGGCTCAGCACCACATCAGCCGAAGGGAGATCTTTCAGAAAATAACACTAAAATATAGACCACAGTTCTGTAATTCACTCCGAACAGACACAATGGTGCATCAGCATGGAACTAACATTAAAATGAGGCACAGGCTCAGAAAAAAAAAAAAAAAGATAAAAAAAAGACAAAGGTTATGGCTGTTATTACACAAGTCACAGTTACATGAATAGGTTCTAAAAATGCCTGACGTGTCCATTCCCACAGTCCAGTACTTATCAGAATAAGGTGGCACTCTACCATCGCTCTATGTGTTAGAAAATTGAGCCAAAAATATAAAGTCAGTCAACAAGAGGAAGATTTAATTTGATCTGAGCAAAAGTGTATTTCCTTACAATGATAGTGTGCTGTGTTTTCTTCTTTCATGAGAATTAATACTGTATGCCTCTATCAGTACTTAAATAAAGTTGTAATTAAACTCTCATAAGACCCATCAGGTTCCTTTTCTCACTCTCATACAACACAATTTGGATATGTCCTGTTAAAGTACAATCTTAAAGGTTTCATTTTCTTTAGAGATCATAAAGGAGGATCAAAAGCCTCTTTTGACATTCAGGCAAGGGAGAATGGTTACTTGCCCTTCAGATCCCTTAACCTTCTATACCAGAAGGCTAGTGAGAGCCATTCTTTTGTTATGTGACTAGGGAAAAGTAATAGGAAGCTTCACTGAATATTCTTTCACAGTTTTTATTTCTAAATAAAATAATCTTTTCCAGATGCACATTTGATCATAATAATTATTCCTTCTCCATGCTCAGCCAGATACTTCCTAAATCTTCCCATTTTTCTTTCTACAAGACTTCAAAAGCTACCCTTCTGTTTTGAAAAGAGCTTTTACATTTATTGACAATATAGTTTGCCTACCTTCCCAATTCTTTTTTTAGTATTTCTTCTTCTTTGACACTGTCACTTAAAGCCACTCAAAACTTAACTCTGAAAATGGTATTTTTGCTCAAATAATCACATATAATTCTAAGTTCTTAAAAATGAACAGAGAACAAAAAGTCCTTTCTAGCTAACTACTAAAAATCAAGACCTATTTGAATTATTCTCTAGCTCATGCATATGCAGGACAAACATTGGATATACAGCTCACTGGATATGAAGCTCTGAAGAAATTAAACTGCAATGCAGGGGGAAAAAAGTGTCATTTTAAGAAATATATATTTCCAGTATTTCCAGTCTCATAGGATAAATATAAAGCATACTGAAGCACATCCTGCTTTAAATCTGTGCAATAAAAATAAAAAAATGGACAGCAGAATGTATTGTGAAACTATTATGTTATCATGAAATCTGTGAAAATACGTGCATAACTAGCACAAGTATTTTTTTCTCTTCTATAACATACAAGTACACACATATATATCAAAATTTGCAAGAATGTGAATTTTCTATATTTACATTGGTTTTTCAGTAGAAGTGCAAACATCCAAATGATCAAGGAAACTTAGGACGTTACTGCAATACTAAACAAAACAAAACAAACCCCATAACCAAAACAAACACTTGCTGGATTTGAAACATACTGTTTAAAGTAACAATAAACTTAGATGGCTTTCACCTGTAATCACCAAGAGCTATCTATAGACCAGTCTAATGGGTAATAAAACTATCTGCTTGAAAGCAAAAAGAGTATTGAACAACAAAAGCATTCGGTACATCTTTTCCGAATCTAAAAGTAAGAAAACAGGTTAATTTGAAGATACTTTATTGGAAGCTCATGTAACAACTGAGAAAGACGAAAGCCTGAAAATGATGATGGCAATGAATTCTTGAAATTTTTCATTTTTGCTAGCAATACTTTCAATGCTCTTAAGAAATGTCAGAAAGTAATTTTTGTTGAATGTCTACAGTTCATGAGCACATTTATTAGGTAGTAATTTTTTGATCATTAAGAAAAATATGGATTTATACAATAGCAGATAATGGGTGAAATGACAAAATCCAAAGTTTAGCTTGTATTTGAAAAGAAGAATTAGCATCAATGGCCCTCTCCCACATATCAAGGACATATCAAGGATATAATAAGTAGTATTAGTACATTATGATTGAAAACTGTGGTCAAGTAATATTTTTGCAGAGTAATAACTTCTTCAGTTGATGCTGCTCTTATTATGTTCCTATATAAAAACCAGTTTCATTATCATTTCCATCTTGACTCTTTTTGCTGTTCTTAATAGTCCCACCGAGCACTTCTATCCAGTTAAACATTTATACTCATGCTTAATAGTAAGACAATACTGAAATTCCAATTTTTTCAATAAAAATTCAGAATTTCTAAAAGTGCAGCATGTAACTGAAAGTCTGGTTGAATAAGGACAGACCTCATCTACTTAATACTTTGGTGAACTAAAAATCCAACTCTTATTAAAACAAAAGAAAGTACATGTTTTCAAGTGTTATTTGCAAAATCAGTTCCAGACTAAGTAGTTTTCTATCACCTTATGATCTTTCTTCGGTGGCAACTATATGTATATTTGAGTCCTTCATATAAACGGAAAATCTTATTTCATTGAACATTTCAACGTGCACCATCTTCAAATTTACTTAATAAAATTCCCCAGTTAAGCATACAGCAAGCTTTTCTTCTAAATGCATCCATTCTGGAGGCTTTGAGAAGAAACGAATGCACTTTCTGTAAGGAGGAACACATGCTAGACTGAAAACATCACATAGCTGGCAACAGCCAATCCTTGTGAAATTTCATTAGAAATCAGTTGTTTGCAGAATGAGTCCAGCAGTACTGTAACAGAAGAGGAAGGGGAAAGTCATTGCTCGGGAGCCTTGAGGGCAGGCTGCTCCAGGCTGCAATGTTAGATAAGCTGTATAAAAAGCTAAATGATATCTCCCTATACTAGGTTCAATATTCCAAGGTGATACAAGGCAAATCACTATCTTTAGATCTATTATATTTCTAATTGGCATTTTTTTATATAAAGCAATAAACTCTATTTCAAAACATCTAGACCTATATTTTCAGCTTGGTTAAATCATCTGAAGTGACAACATTGGCAGAAATATATGACAAAATTGTCATGACAATATGCATTTTTTAAAAAAGTCCAGAAAGCACCCAGTTCTCAATCAAAGGAAAAACCAACACTTGCACAACAAAAATGACTGCCTTTAGATTTTAATATACATTACTGAAAAGAAAATGGAGGAAACCCATGTAGAAGTGCAAATGCACAACAGCTTTACTGAAAAAATAGTCCATTAAAATATTTCAATAAATTCATGATAGTTTGAAATAGATTATATATTTAACAGAGAGTGAAAAATAGTAACACAACAGTCAACCCACACAGGATGGTTGTATACACTTTTTAATCTCAAAATGTGATAATAAGCAGCAGCAACTGGCATTTGTACACAAAAAAATGTACAAATTAATTTGAGAATAAAGTAAAAATTTCAAGATTGAAAAAAAAAGAAAGACAACATTCTGTAATGACTAGGAAATAATCATGCAGATAATACAATAAAACAAAATACAAAACAGTGCACATAATCAGAAAACAAAACTAAAATGTTAAAATAATAGATCTGTCTCTTAGATTATTTTACCAGATCTTTCTGAGAGCTTAGAAATTCTCAGAGATCTCAGAAAGTTTCTCATAAGCTCATTTTAAATCCTTAAGTACTCCAATGCAGTCTTTTAACATTCAGACTGTCTTTGGTGTACTATTTATGGTGATTCTGTTTAGTGGCATGTTGTATTCCCTAAACTTTTCCTGTTTCTTGCTTTATACCTTCCTAGGCCTCACAAAAAAAAAAAAAAAAAGCTTTGACGTTAATATAATGTGCAGGAAGAAAGAAGTGGGAGTTTCTACAATACAAGTGAAATTGAGTATAATTGCCAATATCAGATAAAGATGAACATTCATGACAGCAAAAGGCAGGCAGCATAGCAGAGTAAAAAAAAACAAAGGAAAAGTCTAAAGAGAGGGGAAATAGGTAGCATAATTCATTTTACGGAGAGGGGACAATTTATTAGGTAATATGAAAATTATAGTATTAGCAAGGGATGGGGCTTCTACATTCGGGGATTAGAACTACTCTGCGAGAAGAAAATTTGTGAGTGACAATAAGAATGAGATGCTCCACAAGGGAAAGTGACTGGGTGACAGCAAGGCAGATGCGGATGCAGCGTCTTCACTGACAAGGGGTGCAGCTGCTGAAACTGAGTGAGAAAAACAGAGCAGCTTTGGTGACAATAATTAGAGTCACCTGACAGCCTAGTGATCACCAGACAAGTCTGCACTGGTCAAGAAGGGCTAAGGTCAAGCCAGGAAGTTAAACCAGGGTAAGGGTCAGGGAGGTAGAGGCAACAACAGTATAGCTCAGACGAAGTCCATGGGCAAAAGTCTGGGCTTAAATGCAGCTACCAAGAAAGTGGTGGCTTCAGCATCTCAGACCTGCCCTTGAGCACAGGCTGCTGCACCCCTAGGAGAAGAGGTAGAGGCTGAAGAGCCTTTTGGTGAACCCAGGACTTCAGCTTTGCATTCTTTCCCTTTGCTGCCCTAATGCCCTAACGAATGACTCAGGACTCCAAGCAGGCAGATGTACGCTTTTTGGCCTTCTCCTCTCCTTTTTCCACTTTCCGTAGACAACTACTTCACAATGGCCAAGGGTTGACACATGCCCTCCTGGTCGCTATTTTAGCTTCTATTTAATGGACATCAGTGACAGCTTGTATTCATCACTGTATTTATTTTCTTTAGTCACAAACTCTTGTTGAATTTCTGTTGCAAAGATTGTTCATTCACTAAAACCTTCATTGTGAAGGCTGCACAAATAGATGAATAGTTAACATCTAAGGTCTTAAATGATGTGATGGCTTAACCGCAGTAGACAGCTAAGCCCCACAGAGCCACTTGCTCACTCCCCACCGGTGGGATGAGGGAGAGAAGAAGAAGAGTAAAAGTTAGAAAACTCATGGGTTGAGATAAAAGCAATTTCATAGGCAAAGCAAAAGATGCATGTACAAGCAAAGCAAAATAAGGAATTCATTCACTACTTCCCATTGACAGGCAGGTGTTGAGCCATCTCCAGAAAAGCACGGCTTCATCATGCTTAACGGTTAATTGGGAAGACAAACACCATAACTCTGAATGTCCCCCGCTTCGTTCTTCTTCCCCCAGGTTTTATTGCTGAGTGTGATGTCATGCAGTATGGAATATCCCTTTGGCCAGCTGGGGTCAACTTTCCCAGCCGTGTCCCCTCCCAACTTCTTGTGCACCCTCAGCCTACTCACTTGTGGGGTGGTGTGAGAAGCAGAAAGGGCTTTGATGCTGTGTAAGCACTGCTCAGCAATAACTAAAACATCAAGACTGTTTTCATCACAAATCCAAAACATAGCCCCATATAAGCTACTATGAAGAAATTTAACACTATCTGAGCCAAAACCAGTACAAATGCATAGGCATTCTTTTGAAATACACTATCATTGTAAAAATAGCTATGTAGTAGGAAAAGACATTGCTAAACAGCTGTAAAATTTAAATTCTAAGCTTAAGTGTCTACCTGGAATATTGAAGAAAAATATGCTGGAAGTATAGAAGTAATGAAATAACAGTTACTTGTGGAGACTAGGTTTCAATACTTTCAAACTCTAAGAAATATCTTCAAGCTCAACTAAATACAAGAATCAGAAAATAATTTTATAGTGATTCTTGGAGTCAACTTTGCGTGATCATAGACTCACAGAATGTTTTAGCTTGGAAGGGAACTTTTAAAGGTTATCTAGTCCAACCCCCATGCCACAGGCAGGGACATCTTCCACCAGATCAGGTTGCTCAAAGCCCTGGCCAACCTGACCTTGAACACTCCCAATGGTGGGGCATCCACAACATCCTTGGGGAACCTGTTCCTGTGTCTCACCACCCTCATCGTAAAATATTTCTTCCTTATGTCCAACGTAAATCTACTCTTTTTCAGTTTAAAACTGTTGCCCCTTGTCTTTTCACTACGGGCCCTGGTAAAAAGGTCTCTCTTTGTCTTTCTTATAAGCCCCCTGAAAGGCTGCAGTAAGGTCTCCCTGGAGCCTTCTCTTCTCCAGGCTGAAAAACCCAAACTCTCTCAATCTTTCTTCACAGGAGATGTGTTTCAGCCCTCTGATCATTTCTATGGCCCTCCTCTGGGCCTGCTCTAACAGGTCCATGTCTCTCCTGCAATGGGGACTCCAGAGCTGGATGCAGTACTACAGGTGGGGTCTCACCAGAGCAGAGTAGAGGGGCAGAATTACCTTGAGCTGCCGGCCACAATTCTTTTGGTGCAACCCAAGACACAACTGGCTTTCTAAGCTGCAATGCACAGTGTGGGCTTGTGTCCAGTTTTTCATCCACTAGTATTCTCAAGTCCTCTGCAGGGCTGCTCTCAATCCATTCATCCTCCAGTCTGTATTGATATTAGAGATTGACCTAAGCCAGGTGCAAGACCTTGCACTTGGCCTTGTTGAAATTCATGAAGTTCACATGGGCCCACCCCTCAAGCCTGCCAAGATTCCTCTGGATGACATCCCTCCCCTCTAGCGAATCAACTGCATCACTCAACTTGGTGTCATTTGGGTACCTTTGGGTACATTTTCTTTCATCTTCCTTTTCTGACCAACATACCTGTAGAAGCTCTTCTTATTATTTTTTACATTCTTTGCCCAATTCAGCTCTACCTTCTCCTTAGATTTCTTGATGCCATCCCTACAGACTCGGGCAGCCTCCCTATATTTCTCCCAGGATACATGTCCTTGCTTCCACTGCCTAAACATTTGTGTTCTTACATTTTAGTTTGACCAGGAGACATGCAGGTCTTCTGCCTTTGTTGCCTGGCTTCTTACATGTAGAAATTGAGAGCTCTTGTGCTCTAAGAAAAATGTTCTTAAAGAACTGACAGCTGCAGTTCTGCTCCTTTACCCCTGAGGGCGTTTTCCCAGGGGGTCCCATCTACTAATTCCTTAAACAGCTGAAACTTCGCTCTCTTAAAATTCAGGGTCTTGATATAGCTCTTGATATAAGAGCTTAAAACAGCTCTCACTTTTGGATATACAACTATAAAAAGAAGCACTGGCCTTTCAGGGAAACAGTTGTATTTAAATATTCAATGTCTGTAAGTAACTTGTGTCATATAATTCAGACATGAAAGGCATATATAGTATATTCCAAAAGTCAGAATGCCAAGGTTTCAAAAACAAAGAAAAAAAGGAAAGGTGCTTCCATTATAATTACTTTTTCTTTTGAAAAAAATTGTTTGAAGGTCTGAACAAATAAAATTTGAGGACTTGTGAGCTCTAAAAATGCTTGCTTTTTTTTTTTCCACTTAATGTGTTGGTTAACAATCACTCCCTGCTTTGACTGTTTTTAAAAAGGTAAGATTAACTCTGCATTTTTGGTTGGGTTTGTTTGGTTTTTTTAGAGAAGCCTGTTAAATATTAAACTTCTAGTCTGAAGGGCAAAGAGAACGATTTGAAGAACTAAAACTGACAAAAAATTCCCATCTATATTTAAAAGTAAATAAATTTCAAACATTTCAATACTGATACAATAGTTAGGAATACCTAAGATATTCTAACCAGTTAAAAAACTGAAGATGAATAAAAGAATAGACATGAAAAGGACTTTTTAGTGTCTTTTGTATTTTGCCAATTTCTGGCATTTTGTGTACAATAACACACAAGAAACACAGATTTAATAAAAGGTCCTGCATGCCAATACATGTTATTTTCTGACAAATATGCTGTCACTGTAGTACACAGTTCCCCCTTCTTTTTTGATTTTTTTTTAAAATTGTTTTTTAACTGGCGATAAGATAAGTCCTAACTAAAAAATAAGTTTATTTATATGGATCTCACATTAAACAATCTTGTTCCTCAACCATAATAGCTACCGGACAAGCAAACTGATGATCATATTCAAATGAATTGTAACATTCATGCCTCACCTTGCACTTTTATGATACCAATTATACCAGAGAGTTGTGGTGAATGGAGTTAAATCCAGTTGGCGGCCGGTCACAAGCGGTGTTCCCCAGGGCTCAGTTTTGGGGCTGGAATTGTTCAATATCTTTATCAATGATCTGGATGAGGGGATTGAGTGCTCCCTCAGTAAGTTTGCAGATGACATCAAGTTGGGCGGGGGTGTTGATCTGCTTGAGAGTAGGAAGGCTCTGCAGAGGAACCTGGACAGGCTGGATCGATGGGCTGAGGCCAATTGTATGAGGTTCAACAAGGCCAAGTGCCGGGTCCTGCACTTCGGCCACAACAACCCCATGCAACGCTACAGGCTTGGGGAAGAGTGGCTGGAAAGCTGCCCGGAGGAAAAGGACCTGGGGGTGCTGGTCGACAGCCGGCTGAACATGAGCCAGCAGCGTGCCCAGGTGGCCAAGAAGGCCAATGGCATCCTGGCCTGTATCAGAAATGGTGTGGCCAGCAGGAGCAGGGAGGTGATCGTGCCCGTGTACTCGGCAGCGGTGAGGCCGCACCTCGAATCCTGTGTTCAGTTTTGGGCCCCTCACTACAAGAAGGACATTGAGGTGCTGGAGCGTGTCCAGAGAAGGGCAATGAAGCTGGTGAAGGGCCTGGAGCACAAGTCTGATGAGGAGTGGCTGAGGGAACTGGGACTGTTTAGCCTGGAGAAGAGGAGGTTGAGGGGAGACTTCATCGTGCTCTACAACTACCTGAAAGGAGGTTGTAGTGAGGTGGGTGTTTGCTACTCCCAAGTAACGAGCGATAGGACGAGAGGAAATGACCTCAAGTTGCGCCAAGGGAGGTTTAGATTGGATATTAAGAGAAATTTCTTTACTGAAAGAGTGATCAGGCCTTGGAACAGGCTGTCCAGGGAAGTGGTTGAGTCACCATCCATGGAAGTATTTAAAAGACGTGCAGATGTGGTGCTTAGGGACATGGTTTAGTGGGCATGGTGGTGTTGGGCTGACGGTTGGACTCGATGATCTTAGAGGTCTTTTCCAACCTTAATGATTCTATGATTCTATCATACAGTGTGTCAGCAGAAAATTACAACAGGATCTTACTACTACATAGAAGAGTGGAGAAACTGCAGAGAGAAAAAGAAAAGATGGTGTGGGGGACTGAGGTAAGACACTGAACTAGTTCGTGTAAGTCAATGACGTACTGTTAACGTCATGGCAATTTGCTGATATAGATGAGGAAATGGCCAAGGAAGTTGCTCTGGTAGCGTATATTCATACCAAGCTTATCTTTGTTATTCAGAACTTTTGGGGTTAAAGTATTCTCTAGAAACCAAAAGGATCACCTCTGGTGATAGTGATTTCTTGATGTTTAATATTAAACTGCATAGGACAGCAAGAAGTAGAGGATGCTAAATTAATTCCCATCCATTTCTGCAATGAGAAAGAAATGGATGAAATCTGATTTTTGGTGCGTTTATCCCAGAATCAATGACAAACTCGCTTATGAAAAGATGACATCTAATTTTGATCTGAAAGGTATTGTATCCCTTTCTACAATTTGCTGTGCTCCTCATATCCTTCAGAGCAAAGAGCTCTTAAGTTCTAGCTGGTGAGTGAGAGCTATTTTAAATATTTCTAACATTATTAATTCTATTATCAGGTTTTTATAGATACTAGCGGAATTCGAGATCTAAGGTGACTAAATATATTAGCACACAACAGTCCTTCTTCAGAATAGCTTGCATGCTAGACAAAACTCATGAAGGATGGAATAAAGGCAATCTTATTGCCCTAATATGATTTACAATGAATAGATGTCGTGGTTTAACCTGGCAGGTAGCCAAATACCACGCAGCCGCTCACTCACTCCCCCCCGCCCCCCCCAGTGGGACGGGGAGAGAATCGGAAGGGTAAGAGTGAGAAAAACTCGTGGGTTGAGATAAAGACAGTTTAATAGAACAGAAAAGGGAAAATAATTATAATAAATAATGATAGAATATACAAAATGAGTGATGCACAATGCAATTGCTCACCACCCGCGCTGACCGATAACCAAGTAGCGATCGGTACTTCCTGGATCACGCCTACCATTCATATACTGAGCATGACGTCACATGGTATGGAATACCCCATTAGCCAGCTGGGCTGGCTGTCCTGATTATGTTCCCTCCCATCTTGTGTACCTAGCTCAGTCAGTAGGCACAGGAGCTGTCCTTGGACTAGGAGGGCACTTAGCAACAACTGAAAACATCAGTGTGTTATCAACATTCTCCTCATACTAAATCCAAACCACAGCACTAGGAAGAAATTTAACCCTATCCCAGCCGAAACCAGGACAGTATCCACCCCTTATTCCATACCATTTACGTTATGCTTAGGTCTCACATTTTTCAATACATTTCAATTAATCACCACTATCTTTTTTATATATATACATATATAATACATACATATACATACATAAATACATATAATACATATATACACATAAATATATACAAATGTCCATTGAGTTCATTTAGTCCACAACTTTGGGCTCCATCTGTCATAATAGTCTTTCAGGGCCAGAAAGATGGTGTGTGGTGTTGGGCTGTTGCATCCTGAAGCCATTTCGGTACTGCTGCACTCGTTCAGTTCTATCATCGTTGCACTTTGCTCGGTTTCATCAGAGTTAGTTCATTCTTTGTTAATCTGGGTGATTCTCACTGCTATACCATTGATAGCAACCATAGAAATGATGATATACAATATCATATAACAATTGACATCATAAAATTCAGTTCATTGGCTATTTTCACCCAAAATCAAATCCCCTTGAGGTACACACCGGACTTGCCCATCCTTTCGCATCACCCACCAAGTGCACCCAGGTCCTTGAGCAAAAGCAATCCCACGGATGGGTTTTCCCTTGCCAGAGGCAGGAGTAACCCAGACTGTCTTCCCCAGCATATTTCTTATGTGCACGACAGGGACTTTATCTCCATCTACAGTACGTAAAAGTCTTGATTGGGCAGGGCCAGCTCGATTAACAGATCCCCTGGTGTTGACTAACCAGGTGGCTTTTGCTAAATGTGTGTCCCAATGCTTGAATGTCCCACCACCCATTGCCCTCAGTGTTCTCTTTAGCAGCCCGTTGTATCGTTCGATTTTCCGGGAGGCTGGTGCATGGTAGGGGATGTGATAGACCCACTCCATGCCATGCTCTTTGGCCCAGGTGTCTATGAGGGTGTTTCGGAAATGAGTCTCCTTGTCTGACTCAATTCTTTCTGGGGTGCCGTGTTGCCACAGGACTTGCTTTTCAAGGCCCAGGATGGTGTTCCGGGCAGTGGCATGGGGCACAGGGTATGTTTCTAGCCATCCGGTGGTTGCTTCCACCATGGTGAGCACATAGCGCTTGCCGTGCCGGGTTTCTGGGAGTGTGATATAACCAATCTGCCAGGCCTCCCCATATTTGTATTTCAACCATCGTCCCCCATACCAAAGAGGCTTTACTCGCTTGGCTTGTTTGATTGCAGCGCACGTTTCACATTCATGGATAACCTGTGCAATAGCGTCCATGGTTAAGTCCACCCCTTGATCACGAGCCCATCTATATGTTGCATCTCTTCCTTGATGGCCTGAGGCATCATGGGCCCACCGAGCTATAAATAATTCACCCTTATGTTGCCAGTCCAGATCCACCTGGGCCACTTCAATCTTAGCAGCCTGATCCACCTGCTGGTTGTTTGATGTTCTTCAGTGGCCCGACTCTTGGGTACGTGAGCATCTATGTGACAGACTTTTACAGACAGGTTCTCTACCCGGGCAGCAATATCTTGCCACAGTGCAGCAGCCCAGATGGGTTTATCTCTGCGCTGCCAGTTGTTCTGCTTCCACTGCTGCAACCACCCCCACAGGGCATTTGCCACCATCCAGGAGTCAGTATCGAGATAGAGCACTGGCCGCTTTTCTCGTTCAGTAATGTCCAAGGCCAGCTGCATGGCTTTCACCTCTGCAAACGGGCTTGATTCACCTTCTCCTTCAGCAGTTTCTGCAACTTGGCGTATAGGACTCCATACAGCAGCTTTCCACCTCCGATGCTTTCCCACAAGGCGACAGGACCCATCAGTGAACAGGGCATATTGCTTCTCGTTTTCTGGTAGTTTATTATACAGTGGGGCTTCTTCCTCTGCCCAGGACAGTACGGCCAATGAACTGGCATACGATGCTGGTGCGCTCCATATCAACTTCCGCCACATGGGTTGCATGCACTGGACGTCATCTGGATCTTTGGGCGTTTGGTTGTTGTCCAGGTCACTTATAAACCACCTCCAGCACGCCTAGTTCTCTCAGGTATACTGGATACCTCTCTCCATAGTGGTCCATTTGCCTAGGCAATATATAACATCTTCCTTGAAGGGATACCTTTCCTTCACGCCTCACAGCAGTCACCTCCAGAGGCTGAGGACTTGTGTCCCTTTTCCAATTGCTTTGTCAATGCCCCCTTCCCTAGCAAGGGATCCCAGCTGTTTGGCTTCCTTCCCCTCTAATTCCAGGTTACTGGCCCCATTATCCCAGCATCGGAGCAGCCAGGTAACAATATGCTCGCCTGGACGATGGCTGAAATCTTTCCTCATATCTCGCAGCTCACTCAGGGATAGGGATCGGGTGGTTTCTGTCTCGTTTATGAGTTCTTCCTCTTCCTCCTCCTCTCCTCTTTCATCATCCCTTTCTAAACGACCTGATCTCCGCTTCCAAGATTTCCTCTTCTGTACAGGGGCAACGGATACCAGCAAGGGTTGGTCCTCTGGTTCAGCTGTAGTGCCTGTTGCAGCGGTTTGAGTAGCCACAGGGGTTGTCGTGGGGGTTGAAGTAGCCGCAGTACCTGTCGTGGGGTTTTGAGTAGCTACCGTGTCTGTTGCCGGGGTTGATCTCCCGCTGCCCACCGCCTCTGAGACTCGCCGCTCCGCCCACCCTGACGAGGCAACGCCGTTTGCCCTCCCTCTTTTCTTGTTCCTGAGGGTTGATCTCTGGACAGTATTCCTGAATAGTTGTTTAACTCTAAACAAGGCCTGAACAACATTCAGGATACATAGCAATATGAACATGCTTGTTTGAACATCCCAAGGATATTCAAAATTCTCAGGGAATAGTGTGGACATCTTTGTGAAGAGGATAGAAGAAAAAAGAGTTTCTGACAATATGGAAGGGAAGATGAACAAGTGGGAGAAAGTGTCCCATCCTGTCTCCCCCTTAAATTCATTCTCTGAGGAGAAAAAAGTGCAATTACTAATAATTTCTAAGAGGCTGTTCCCGATGTACAGAAATGATGGCAGTACCGAGTACAGATACCAGATTAGACTTACGACCAATGATTTTATCACCTCATAAAACAGCAGCAAAATGATAATCTTGGCCCAGTTCCGACTGATGATAAACAGCACAAAAGGGAACACATACTGCAAGCAAGGTATTACATGACCCAACATTGAGAGCCAGCCCCACAACTTTGACAGCCAATACAACATTGTGACCAATCAATATAACGAATGCTTATAACAATTTTTCCTTAACACACTTTGGTCAGATCTATCGTTATCTCAACCCTTCGAGCCCCACGTTGGGCGCCAAAAGGGACTGTCGTGGTTTAACCTGGCAGGTAGCCAAATACCACGCAGCCGCTCACTCACTCCCCCCGCCCCCCCCAGTGAGACAGGGAGAGAATCGGAAGGGTAAGAGTGAGAAAAACTCGTGGGTTGAGATAAAGACAGTTTAATAGAACAGAAAAGGTAAAATAATTATAATAAATAATGATAGAATATACAAAATGAGTGATGCACAATGCAATTGCTCACCACCCGCGCTGACCGATAACCAAGTAGCGATCGGTACTTCCTGGATCACGCCTACTGTTCATATACTGAGCATGACGTCACATGGTATGGAATACCCCATTGGCCAGCTGGGCTGGCTGTCCTGATTATGTTCCCTCCCATCTTGTGTACCTAGCTCAGTCAGTAGGCACAGGAGCTGTCCTTGGACTAGGAGGGCACTTAGCAACAACTGAAAACATCAGTGTGTTATCAACATTCTCCTCATACTAAATCCAAAACACAGCACTAGGAAGAAATTTAACCCTATCCCAGCCAAAACCGGGACAATAGAATATCAAAGAAATTATATGACCTGACAAAGATCAAATAAAATGGCTATTGCCAAATCACATAAATATCCATTAAAACCCACCAGATCTCTTATTACATCATGACAACTTTAAATTCCACATAAAAACATACAATTTTATAACATTTTATACAGTTCTAATCCAACCTGTTGGGTTTGTTTCTATAAATTGATAATACCAAATTAATAGCATAGGAAACACTTCTCAGTATAAACTAATGTAATTGTATAGGAAAATTGTGTTCATATAGGTTTCTAAAGAACAGGAGATTTGCTATCCCATGAACATTTATCAAGGTAGAAATAAAGGGGAACTTTTTAGATTTGAAAAAACCCTTACATCTTTTTTTGAAAGCTTAGATTTGGGGGAGAAATGGATATCTAAGAAAATATAACAAGCACCCATATAACAAAAAAGAAGTCTATAAATATCAATTTTATGGTTATAATGTGTTGATACTATCATATTAATCTGAAACAAAGATACCTGAATTGAAGGCAACCACACAAAAAACAGATGATGTAAAACATTTTTCATTATACCTAAAAGTTGCAAGTTGCTTATAACAGATGCCATTTGCTATCTTCTAGTAAACAGATCAAGAAAATGATCTTGGTGCACAATGTCAAGAGAAAGTATTTTTGGTACCTCTGTTTGTGAGAAGCATTTTAACTGAAGTTTATTTCTAGTTTAAAACAGATTCAGCCTAGGTTTTTTTGACACTTTTTATAAGAATTTCTAATTAATATTTTAAAAGAAATTATAGAGCATCACATGCTCAAAAGAAAAAAAAATCACTCTTACGAAGTTATTTACTAGTTTATAATTTACATATATTTTCAGTAAGCTCCACTATTTTTTTCAAGGATAAGTATATTTTAATGTGATTTACAGTGAGGTCTTACAGTATTATTTTCCTGTAGAACTTGTAGGAGACAAGCAATCCATCTTTAGGACAGAGCTTATAAAATGTTTTTTAAGAGTTTTAAAGTATTTGTAACTTTATAGTTTTTCAAGCTCATATCTTCTAACTTCATGTAGAAATCACTCTTGCTGTCAGTTGTCTAGAAATGAATTTGTCAATACAAAGAAAAGTCAATTGCCTATGTAATTTCACAAAACTACCACTAAAATAGCCACCTACTCTTTCTCCCACCCAACCTCCATTTTTAAATGCCTAATCAACAATTGGCTAGTCATCTTTTAAGCCACTTTTCTCTGACCTTTCATAATTACTACTTCAGAATGACTTTCAGTCACTTCTTTTAAAGCTGGAGTCAAAACAAATCTTTATAGTAAAAGGTCAAGATATTTTGGTACATAAATCTGTTATGTGACCATGGTTCCTAACAAAAAGACTTTACTTTGGTTTTGTATGTTGACTGTTCAAAAATAGTAGACAGTCTTACAACTTATCAGGATGAAGACTGTTGGAATCAAAAGCGATGTTTAACTGTTAGCTGTTATTATTTTTACTATATGAATATTTACTTTACAAAAAAATATTTCTTTATTTTCAGTTATCTCATGCCTGAATTATCTTTGATTCAAGCCACTTTTCCAGTGACACATCTTTGTGTATTTCCATTTCTGAGATTATGGCAGACATTGTTATTTGATAGTATTTTTAGAAAACAAGTCTAAGAATGTCCTGGTCTTGCAGCAGGTTGGCCTCTAGAAAAACTAGTACTACCAAATACTGATTTATGTTACAAACAAATTTATAAACTAATATAGAAAGGATTTAAAGCACTTTCTTAATGCTTTGCTTATAGGGCTGTCCTGGTTCCAGCTGGGACAGGGTTAACTTTCTTCCCTGTAGCTTGGGGGGTGTGCTGTGTTTTGGGTTTGGAGTGAGAGGAGCATTGATGGCCCATTGATGCTTTGGTTGTTGCTGGGTGGTGCTTGCACCAGGGAGGGGGAGCACAGCCGGGGTGGTGGACCCAGCTGGCCAATGGGGTATTCTATACCACGTGACATCATGCTCAGTATAAAAACCAGATGTGTGTGTGGGCTCGCCCCCCCCGGTTCGTGACACGCGGTCGGCGGTCGGTGAGCAATTGCATTGTGCATCACCTGCTTTGTATATTCTGTTATTGTTGTTCTCATTGTTATTTTTACTGTTCTACTTTGTTTTATTTCAATTATTAAACTGTTTTTATCTCAACCCGGGAGCTTTCCTCCTTGTGCCCTCCCGATTCTCTCCCCAATCCCACCAGAGGTGTGGGGGGGTGAGTGAGCGGCTGCGTGGGGTTTATTTGCTGGCTGGGGTTAAACCACGACAAGGGCCTACTGAAATGCACTGATTCTATTTCACCCCTAGAATATATCTCTGGCCAGTCCTTAAAAAACCTTATAAGTTTACCTAAGCAACATAGGGTGGGTGAACAGGATAAAATCTGCTCAGTGAACAGGAACATTAACTGTGCCCAAAAAATCAAAGGCCCCTGTAGCCAAAGCAGAGGCCTCTGACTCCTGCAAATTACAAGTATTCTAGAATGGTGTAACTCACAATAGCTAATGTGACTATATCACCAGACACAGTTTTCGTAAGTATGTGAGCAATGTGAACACCAAGGGAGCAAAGACAGGCATAGCTGCATGTAGGAGGCATCCAAGTAACAAAAGTTGCCAGACAAGGACAAGGTAAGCACAAGGGACTGCTGACAGGCAGAACACCCTCCCAAACACGCAGAAGGAAGACTGGCAAGACAAAAGAAAACAAGATAAGAAGTATTAGGAGTAGAGAGGACTCCTGTTTTGGTGAGGAAGGAAATAACGTAATACCACCAGACATAAGCAAGGAAAGAAAAACCTGCTTGGGCTCTAACTTCTCTCAACAGAGCACCTTGACAGCTGTGACTGAGAGCCAATGTGGACCACAGTCGTCAGTGCTAAAAACATGGCATCAATTTTGTGGTATTGTATGCTCGCAGCTATTTAAAATATCATTGTTAAAAAAGAAACAGTCTTCTATATGTAATGTTGGTGATTAATATTGTGCAGGTATTCACCATTAAAAAGGAGTCTGCTGTTATTGAATGAATGTAGTAATGTTTTATTTCACAGTTTAAAACTGGCCTGATTTGTCAGTCTTCTAAACACTCTCATCACAGCAATTGCTAATTCCCTAATATATATACAGAGAATAATATATTCAGTTTCAATAGTTGCCAAAAGACAATGTGGATATCCTTCACAACAGAAAGAGCTGAGCTTTCTCCTGCCCAAATTTTGCTATCACAGACTTCAATACCATGTATTAAGCTATGCCAAACTATATGAATTAAGACTTCAGCTAAGAGCCTTTGAGATGAATTTGTGTCTGAGCTCATTACAGATAGCAGAAAAACACACCAAAAAAAGAAAAAAAAAAACCACTTAACAGAAAAGCATCTCACGTAAACTTTTCCTTTTGAGAAAGGTTTAATGTACTTTTAAAGTGGTTTACTTCAGTGATTGCCATTGTCTCTCAGACACAATATCTCACAGACTATGAAAAAACAGGTAAATACTTCTTACCCATAAAGACAATATCCTTCATAAACACAAGAAAATGAATGTATTAAAAAATAAATTGTCAAACACTCAATTTTCTGCTCTATAAACTTAGTCACTTTCAAATAATCAGAAGAAAACCTGTATATATAAGCATTCAATTTTGTTAACAATTATATTTTAACTACTTGCTTTTAAATGAAAAAGAATATTCATTTAAAGAGTTTATTTGTTGTGGAATTTCTCCATCTTATATATATATAAATCATACATAACAAAGGCAAACTATTTAACCTCTTTGCAAACTGAAAACTGTTTTTATTCTAAACACTCTTCCTCTATCATCTGTTGTACTTCCATTTATTATAAATCAGGAATAGAAGAGTGTTTGTTTTTCATTATTTTTGCCTGGATGTTATAAAAATATTGAACTTCTTCAAGAAAAGTACTGAAATAATTACAGGGACTTTGCAAAGGGAGACAAAAAAAAATTAGATCAAACATCAAATGGACATCCCTCAGCTTGGATCTCTGAAATATGCTTTAGAATGAAAATGTATGTAATATACATCTTCTAATAAAGAATTTCCAAAAATCATACGGGAAATTGACAGATTTTGTTCTGAAAAGATTGATGCTTTTTATTTTGAAAAAGCCACATGGGAGAAGTTTTCTGTGAACGTTAAGAATCAGAAAAGAAAGAGCAGTTACTACTTAGGTAACATGTCCTTGTTGTGTTTATACCAAAAAAACCCACCACAAAATAACTTAACATTGAAATATGTATTTTATTTTAAATATAAACACATTCATTACATATCAAAACAAACACAAAAAATTCCATGGATTAATGTAAGTAAAAATCTTTATAAGGAGTTCCAATGTTACTAGGCAGTAAGAGCAAATTTATGTTCCATGTTCTGCTTACCTTTTTTCCTTTCTCATTTCCCCCAAAAGAAACATTTCTGCACTTCACTGTATGCACTTCAGTTATTCTCTAGGAAGTTTTAATTTAAAGGCCTGTAAAGCAGTGAGGGATTGAAATCCTTCCTTTCAACTCTTGAGAATTGCTACATGAAGCTCTGCCTGGAGGGCAATTTTTCACATGACAGCTTTTCTGGTGAAATGTAGAGAGTTAAGGAAAAAAAAAAAAAAAGAAAAGAAGTCAGAAAAAAGTGATGAATTTGTATTCTCTACCTTTTCGTCTTCTTCCTTCTCCCATGCCTTTCCATTCTTCCTAAAATTCTGGTTCTTTCCTTTCTTTTTACCAGAAATTTGATCCACTAGATTGAAAATAAAACCCAAGAACATTAGGAGGAAACAGCCTTATAAATATCAAATTATCTATTACTGAAAATATCTAAATATGTACTAATTTTTTATAAAGTTTATCAATGCTTCTGAAAAAAAAAAAAGAGTTAAATCATTATTTCAGAACATTCCATTTTTTTAACTGAACACCAATTATTGATTGTTCTTGAAAAAATCCTAATAAGTAGAAAAGAGGTTTCCGCAGTACATATTTTTCTATTAGATGTTTTCTAAAACAGATGCAATAACTAATTTGTGTTTAATTTAATAGTGGCAAGTCTAAAGACAGGTCATTTACCCAAAGGCAGTGCTTATCCAGGGTTATTGCTAGATATGAGCAAACATATTTTCACTAAATAATTTACTTTCTTTTAACTCCTTGCTTCTGTGTATGGAATGTACTTAAGATGTTTTTTACTACTCACTAAATTTTGTTATTCAGATATAATCTCCAGTTTTCAAAACACTGAACACTTACATTATGCTCCAGGACAACAATATACTCACAGTAGACTTTTCTAAGAAATTCTATTGAAGTGAACTGTCTAGTCGTGAGTGACCACACACATCATACAGCTTAGGCATGTAGTAATTGTGAATCATGACATCTTTGGGAAACCAGAATTAAGGAACAGGGAGCATGTCAGGGGAATCTGAGAATTTTAAGACCTTTTGTTTGTGTTTAATATTGGTCTTAAAGGAGGCATCATTAAGGAATTTATGTTATTTGCTAGCTGGGCAATCATGTATTTCTTTTTTTTCCCTGCTACCGTTAGTGAATACAAGAATCAGATCTTAATCAAACATATGAGAGTCATTACTCACAATGACTCCAGTAAGGATCTTAAAGAACATTTATATTCAATCATCTTAAAAAATGTCCTGCATTTGAAAGTTCAACAAAATCCCCCAAAACCGCAAAGGATTATTATAATGCAATGCAGAGAAAAGATGCAAAATGCAACATGGCATCTCTCTCCCCTTCTGTGAAGGAAAGAGGAAAAGGAGAAGAAGGACAGAGAAATCCACCCCTCAACTTTTTCTTTTCTTTTCCTTTTCCTTAGGGCTGCTTTTCCTTGGAGTGTCTTCAAGATCCATAATTATCCTTTAGTTCATCAACAAAGGGAGGAAAGAAATGTGGCGTGGTACTCAGGAATGTACTGCCATTGCTTGTAATACGACCCAACCTTTGTGTTCAGCTGACAACACAGACCTCAGGACTTGCTGGGCTTTATCTGGGCTTGCTCCAGCCTGCCTGGAGCTGTGCCTTAGCTTGCTTTCCTGTAAGAGCAATTACAGGGGCCTCGCAAGTACGGGCACTGGATGCTGTACAGGCACTGATGGAGCTCCCCAGGGGGAGGGAAGGGGAAAGGGAAGGGGAAGCTGAGAGCGTAGCATGACAACAAGACTGGTGGGGTCCTCACCAGCCAGGTCCCAGTCCCACAGTACCTAAGCAAGGTCAGGAGGGCAGACTTGGGGATGAAGGCCAGGTTTAGCCCATATTCTAGATGAAGTATACCACATGTAATAACTTTGGCCGTAACATGGACTTGTAGATGTTAGAAAGCATGTGTGTATTAATTCCAATTGTTTACAATCAGAATTGTAAGTGTTAGTATCACTGTATTTGGACTAACAATAATTTTCTGCTTATACTGTTAAGACTTTAATTTCATTAATACTAAATCTCTTGCTTTTCACATTAGATGTGTTCCATTTTTGCTTATAGCAAGCTTTTGTGTATGACAAGATAGTGGGAATTGCAGCAACCTACTCGGTAACATGGGTGCAACAAGTAACAGAGAATATATTCAAGGAAGGAATATCCTGAAATATATTAGGCTCAAAAAGTCTAGGGAGAATACATTTCCAAAATGGAATTTTTATCTGTATTCTATATATTGAAATCCTGACTGAACCCCCCCTGCACTTAACACTGGTGAGGCTACACCTCGAATACTGTGTTCAGTTTTGGGCCCCTCACTACAAGAAGGACATTGAGGTGCTGGAGCGTGTCCAGAGAAGGGCAACGAAGCTGGTGAAAGGTCTGGAGCACAAGTCTGATGAGGAACGGCTGAGGGAACTGGGATTGTTGAGTCTGGAGAAGAGGAGGCTGAAAGAAGACATTACCGCTCTCTATAACTACCTGAAAGGAGGTGGTTGTGAGGTGGGTGTGGGTCTCTTCTGCCAAGTAACGAGCAATAGTGATGCAGTAGGCACAGTATCTACTATTCCATACTGCTTGCTTCTGTAATTTTACTGTTCGCTTCTGTAATTCTAAACAATGAAGACTTGTTGCTTAGAAGTTAGGTAACTAGCAGGTGTGGTGTTTGCAGGTGTGTAGAATTGTAACTAGTCTAAATTGTGTATCCTGGAAGCATCGTTAGGCTCTAGTGAAGAATAACTTTGGAAACTATAAACAAACGTGGTCCAAGCATGGCTCAGGGACAAATTGCGACCCTATAAGGTAAAGAGGAAATAAGTTCATGAAGAGTTCACTACCCTAATGACCACCAGAGACCACCCGAGACCCTCAAGAAGACCCTAAAGGCTTTAGTGCGCATGTGTTTAAGATGATGTAATATTATAATTAGTTCTCGGAAATGTAATGAATATGTAAAAGAGAAATTTAAAATAGGTATGAGAAGCATGAATATAAACAGAAAGGTGACTAGACCAGGTGTGCTTGATTTGTGGCAAGTCCACCGAGCACCCAGGCCTGAATAAAACAATCTCTTTCTTGAGCGTGTGGAATTGGTTACTTGCACGCCGGGCACGAATCCGCTTTTCGGACAACAGTTTTTGGCGACCCAGGTGGGACTGCTGGGAAGCCTTGCCCGGATCGACTTGCCGGCTCTCGGTGGGGAGACCCTGCTCTCCGGACTCCAGCGCGCACCCACCTTTTGATCGGGGACTCCGTGAGTATTCTCCCCGACCAGAGCAGGTGAGCGACTCAACGGTGCAACACTAAGGTAAATGAGATATTGTTCTGGGGTATAAAATTGTGCATGCATTTGGTAAGGAATTGTGGCCACAGGTAAACAGGTATATTCATATGCGTTTGGCAGTGACAACTGGAGTATATGAAGTTGTGGTTAAGAATGTTCTTTTTAGGTAAAAATATGGGAGCTCAACCATCAAAAGTAACACCTTGTTCCCCCTTAGGATGCATCATTAAACATTGGGGAAAATTTGGGGGTGATCCTTTGAGAAACGATAAATTAATTGAATATTGTATTAGATGGTGGCCAGTGTATAAATTAGAAGATGAGGAAAAATGACCAGAATTGGGAACCTTACAATATAATATTATTTTACAATTAATGTTATTTTGCAGAAGACAAAGAAAATAGGATGAGGTACCTTATGTAGATTTGTTTTTTTTTTTTCCTTTGAGAAATGATCATGAAATTCGGAAAAAAATGTAAACTTTTAAATTCAGATTCTAATGTAATGATGATGATGATGGAAAATAAGGAACCAAAAGTGCATTGTTGTTCTGCTTGTAGCATAAGAAAATGATGTTTAAAACTAGGAGAAGAAGAGGAGGATACACAAATGTTAGTACCACCAAATGAAAATGAAACTTTTGAAACCGAAGCAAGAGGAAGCAATACTTTTAGTCCGATAGCTGGCAGGACTAGAACCCAGCAAGGGTCTGTATTGTTAGCACCCCTTCGCCAGGCAGTGGGCCCAAGGGGGGAGACAGTATTTGTGAAAGTACCATTTACAGCTACTGATTTAATGAATTGGAAAGAGTTAGCAGGATCATATAGAGAGAATCCTGAAAAGGTGTATAGATCTTTTCGAACAATTATTGAAAATCATAATCCAGATTGGCAAGATATTCAAATTCTTTTGAATAATTTGTTTACTTCTGAAGAAAAGAGGGTAGTATTAGAAAAAGCAAATATGGAAAATGAGAAAATAAATGCAAGAGAAGGTCCTGCTCATTTTATGCCAACTCAAGACCCAAATTGGAATCCCAATAGCAATGATGGGAAATTGATGAATAAACAATATCAACAATTAATTTTGTATGGTGTAAAGAATGGAATATCCCACCCAAAGAATTTGGCGAAATTGACTCAAATAATTCAAGGAAAAACAGAGGACCCATCCACCTTTTATGAAGGATTATGTGAGGCAGCTAGGAAATGGACAGACTTAGATCCTGAGAGTGATGAGAACAGAGCAATATTTACTACTTTGTTTGTAGGGCAAGCTGCTCCAGATATTCGAAAGAAATTGCAGAAAGTGGATGGGATTACAGGAATGACTATACCACAGTTAATTGAAATTGCTTATAAGGTGTATAACAATAGGGAAGAGGAGGAAAAGAAAAATCAGGAAAAAGAAAAAATAAAAGACAGGAAACAAAAAGCTGCTATTCTAGCAGCTGCTTTTGTAAATGCCCAAGGATCAGCTGGAGGAAGAGGTAGAAGATATTTGAGAGGTAGAGGTAGAGAGTATTTGAGAGGAAAAGGTAGAGGAGGTAGAGATATGTTTAAACAATATACCCCATTAGGATTTAATCAATGTGCTGTATGTAAGAAACGGGGACACTGGAAGAGTGAGTGTCCAGAGAACAAAAAAGCAGTCGTGACTCAGTCACAGCAGATACCACCTGAAGCTGATTTACTTATGATGGGAGGAGATTCTGAATGATGAGGACCAGGGGTAGAAAATGATATTTTCCCAGCTGAGCCCCTGGTTCCGGTAAAGCTGGGAAATGAAATAGTCAATTTTTTAGTAGATACTGGAGCAAAATATTTTGTTATAAATACATGTAAAGGACCAATGAGTAAATTTAATGTATCTATTGTTGGGGTCACGGGAAAGAAAGAGGTAAGGCCTTTTTTGAAACCTTTAAAATGTAAAATTGAAGGAAAAACATTGATGCATGAATTTTTATATATACCGGAATGCATCATGCCTCTCTTAGGACGGGATTTATTGAATAAATTGGGAGCACAAATTAACTTTAAAAAAGGAAGAATCCAAGTTCATTTTCCTGAAGCTAATGCCTGACAAGCCCAAGTTTATTTATTACAGACAAACACAGATGAATCTGAAGAAATTCCAGAAGAGATTAAAGATGCAGTTTACCCTTTTGCTTGGGCAACAGAGAAACCAGGAAGAGCGAAAAATGTGGAACCGGTAAAAGTTGAATTGAAAACAGAAGTTCGACCGGTAAGAAAGAAACAATATCTTATTAGTATAGAAGCCAGAAAAGGTTTGGAACCAATAATAAATAATTTTCTTAAATATGGACTTTTAAGAGAATGTCAATCTGATTATAATACTCCTGTCCTTCCAGTGAAAAAGCCACATAACCAAGGATATAGGCTGGTTCAAGATCTAAGAGCAATAAACCAGTTAGTGGTGGACATTCATCCAGTAGTCCCTAATCCATATACGCTGTTAACAACTATCAATGAATCAAATGCATATTTCTCTGTTATAGATTTGAAAGATGCTTTCTTTTGTATACCTCTGGAAAAAACAGTCAAAAGATTTTTGCTTTTGAATGGGAAGATCTGTCGACTGGGAGGAGGACTCAGCTCTGCTGGACCGTGCTGCCACAAGGGTTTAAAAATAGCCCAACTATCTTTGGAGCAGCTCTGAGGAAGTGGAACAGTGGTCCGGTAAGGAAGATCAAATCCCCCTCCTTCAGTGTGTTGATGACATCCTATTGGGAGCAGATACTACTGAGATCTGCAAAGAAAAGACTGTTAGCCTCCTGAACTTTTTGGGAATGGCCGGGTATAGGGTGTCAGAGAAAAAAGCACAAATTGCAAAACAAACTGTAATTTATTTGGGGTTTGAGATTTCCCAAGGACAGCGAAGATTGGGAAATGGTAGAAAAGAAGCCATTTGCAGGATGGCACCTCCTCAATCCAAAAGAGAGTTGAGAGGATTTCTAGGAATGGCTGGATGGTGTCGCCTTTGGATTCCAAATTATGGTTTGATGGCAAAACCACTGTATGAGGCAACCAAAGGCCCTGAAGAAAATCCTGCCTCTTTAATGCCAAGTGAAAAAGAGAGTGATCTTAACCATGATTGTTTATAAGTCATTGAACAGGTATATGCCAGCAGGCCAGATCTGAAAGATATCCCTCTCCAAACTCCGGATGAAGAATTATTTACTGATGGAAGCAGCTTTGTTATAAAAAGAAAAAGGAGGGCTGGCTATGCCGTGGTAACTTTAACTGAAGATCGAGAAATAAAAGCATTACCTCCAAATACATCTGCCCAGAAGGCAGAAATTATAGCCCTAACAAAAGCCTTAAATTTAGCTAAAGGTAAAAGAGTCAACATCTATACAGATTCTAAATATGCTTTTGGAGTTGTGCATGCTCATGGAGCAATATGGAAGGAGCGAGGACTTTTATCTGCCAGTGGTACCCTTATAAAATATGGAACAGAGATTTTAAATTTGTTGGAAGCAGTACAGAAACCTAAAGAAGTTGCAGTGATTCGTTGTAAGGCTCATCAAAAAAGGGGACTCAAAAGTAATACAAGGAAATCAGAAAGCAGATGAGGTTGCTAAATGTGTAGCATTAAATACTATGATTTATGTTTTAATTCCATCAAAAGAAATTCAGGTGAAATCCCCAAATTATAATGAGAAAGAAAATAAATTAGCTATGCTATTACATTGTAAGAAAAATGATCAAGGATGGTGGATAACTTCACATAGACAATGTGTAGTAACCCCTGAAATTATGAAGAAATTAATGGTCAAAACCCATGCTGAAACACATATGGGAGCAGAGGCAGTAGTGGAATCTTCGGAACAATACAAATCCGACCCCCTCCTGGAGAGGTAGAGAGAAGCATAACTTCTGGTGAATATTGGCAAATAAATTTCTCAGAGTTACCGCGATGTAACCAATACCGATATCTATTGGTATTGGTAGATACCTTCTCTGGATGGCCGAAAGCTTTCCCTTGTAGAACCAACAAGGCAAGAGAGGTTGTGAAACATTTGTTAAAAGAAATAATTTCAAGGTTTGGAGTCCCTTTAGGAATGTCCTCTGATAAAGGCCCACATTTTGTAGCGGAAGTTATTAAAAATGTAAAGAACCAAATATTAAAGAAACAAATTCCTAAAATATATCCAGAAGCTCAGTGGAAATAGATTGAAGCTTTACCATTTGCCCTGTTAAGAATTAGGGTAACCCCGAGAGCTAAAGAAGAAGTAAGTCCATTTGAAATTTTGTATGGTAAACCTTATGATGTTAATCTAACAAGAAGATCTAAACAAATGCATGTAATAGGAGAAAAATGTTACACCAGAATAAAAAAAAAATATATCCTAAACTGTGGACATCTATACCTAAGGAACCATTGATATTAACTTTAAGACATACTTGATGAGTTATCAGAGATGTTGTTAAATTATTTGTGGTATTTAAAATATTTATTGTTAGGAAAAAAAAACCCCGACCAAATTAATTAAGAAATTGTAATTTTAGGAGTAGAAAATATAAAGCCTGATGATATGAATTATGACGATCAGTAAAGCTGAATCCCAATTTCTATTGCCAAAATAAGATAGAAATTCCAAATTTAAATTGGCTTAGACAATTGTTCTTATTTGCAATACTGATCATCATCTTAGTTATAATAATTTGATGTATGATTTAATGTATGTCTTTTTGTAGACCAAATGCTTATAAATAAATGATGTGAGACTCATGATGCTCAACATCATAAGTCTCAAAAGGGGGAATTGATGCAATAGGCACAGTATCCTCTATTCCATACTGCTTGCTTCTGTAATTTTACTGTTCGCTTCTGTAATTCTAAACAATGAAGACTTGTTGCTTAGAAGTTAGGTAACTAGCAGGTGTGGTGTTTGCAGGTGTGTAGAATTGTAACTAGTCTAAATTGTGTATCCTGGAAGCATCGTTAGGCTCTAGTGAAGAATAACTTTGGAAACTATAAACAAACGTGGTCCAAGCATGGCTCAGGGACAAATTGCGACCCTATAAGGTAAAGAGGAAATAAGTTCATGAAGAGTTCACTACCCTAATGACCACCAGAGACCACCCGAGACCCTCAAGAAGACCCTAAAGGCTTTAGTGCGCATGTGTTTAAGATGATGTAATATTATAATTAGTTCTCGGAAATGTAATGAATATGTAAAAGAGAAATTTAAAATAGGTATGAGAAGCATGAATATAAACAGAAAGGTGACTAGACCAGGTGTGCTTGATTTGTGGCAAGTCCACCGAGCACCCAGGCCTGAATAAAACAATCTCTTTCTTGAGCGTGTGGAATTGGTTACTTGCACGCCGGGCACAAATCCGCTTTTCGGACAACAATAGGACAAGAGGAAATGACCTCAAGTTGCACCAGGGGAGGTTTAGATTGGATATTAGGAAAAATTTTTTCACTGAAAGGGTTATCAAGCATTGGCACAGGCTGCCCAGGAAGGAAGTGGTGGAGTGACCATCCCTGGGGGTGTTTAAAAGACGTGTTGATGTGGCATTTAGCGATATGGTTTAGTGGTGGACTTGGCAGTACTAGGTTTACGGTTGGACTTGATGGTCTTAAAGGTCTTTTCCAACCTAAATGATTCTATGATTCTATGATCTATGATAGAAGTCAGTGGCAAAATTCATGGACTTCAATGTGGCCAGAACTGCAACAGTAATGGGGCTTGATGCTGATTACTCAAATCAATGTGAGCTTTTTGGTGACTTTAGTTGCAGTAAGAGTAAGTCTTGATGTCTCATTGGACATCTTAATATAGAAACGGATTCTAAACTTTTTGCTAGGAATGACTATCAGACTACTTCCATCACAGTGTTCTAATTTAATACAATATGTCATATTTCCACTCCTAGACCATTAATTATTTTGAGTCATTTATTAGGACTGATGTTATAAAGGACCCACTGCAATATGTATAACATGGAACATTTATTATTACTTAAACAGTGTTTTTTTTTTTTTTAATGTATTTATAGGCAAACAGAACATATGAAAAGTGTAAGTACAGAAAGTGTAAGTAGATTAAACGAACTAATTTTTTGTAAGAGTTTCGGATATGGATAAAGAATGCAAAGTTGCTAAGTTTTTTTTATAAAAATTTAAAAGTATGAAGAAAAAGTAAAATTGAAATTGCATAAAATGTTCAAACCATGCACTGTACATATATGATATTGTGTCTTATACATTTATACCACTTATTCTGATTTATGTGCTATCAGCTTTATGTTATTAGATCATAAAATCATAGAGTCATAGAATGGTTTGGGTTGGAAAGGATCTTTAAAGATCATCTAGTCCAACCCCTTGCTGTGGGGAAGGATATCTTCCATATGACTGGATCTTTCATATGTTGGTGTCAGAGATTCTCAATAAAGCAGTTATGAAGAAGGAAGGTCTTACCAGAAGAGATACAATGTATATACAAACTCTAGAAGAGGTGCTTTGCTTAATCTTGCAAAAACCATGCCCTATTTTTACAAACGGTCCACATTCCAGACCCCTTCAGGAACCCCTAGAGTAAGCTGCTGAGGTTTTATGGCCTTTCATAAATTAATGCCCAGCTATCTGCCCAGTCCCATGGATGTCTGAACCTCAGAAGCAGTTCTCCAGCTGTTGCCAGTTTGAGACTGGCATTTTAAAACAGACATCACTATCACCTCTTCTCCTTTTGTTAAAGCTTGGCTATTGTGGGGTCAAACTCATACAAATTTTCATGGACTTAAAGGTAGAACTCTAAAGTCGAGTGTGTATAAAACTCCACTAAGAGTGAGGAATCCTGGCTTCGCATTCTCTTTTCCTCAATAGTTAATACATGGATAAATTATATAAAATGTAAATATAAAATTCAGTCTGTGATGTTTATCTTAACTGTATCGTAGTCTATCTAGACATCCTAATTAGCAGATACCTCATGAAGTTCTTGTTTACCTGCTCACCATCTATACCCTCTACATTTCTGATTTCTAGCTGTTTTGTAGACCATTTTGACAAGACTAGGAGGCATCTTCATTCTGACTAGCCTGGGATTCAGACACCTTTGCTAATCAGTGCTCTCTGATTAGGTGAGGTTATGGGGACACTGCTATTCTGCTTCAAACTGCACTAGTACTGAAATGAAGTCATAGGAGTCCTCCTTTGTTGAAAGTAGATCTCTCTTATCACTTAGTATCAGGTGAATTTTGATCCTTTTTTATCAATATATATGCTTGCAGTTAATTGAAACTACAGTTTCTATTTATACGTAAGCAAGCTTTACAAAATTGCTGTTTTATGAAGACAGTGAAATAAATTCCTCATTCCACGTACTAAGGAATCACACCTTTTAGATTACTGAAGCTAAAGTCACTACAGAAAAATATAATCTTGCCCCAAAAGCAAGTATTTCGATTAAGGCCACAAAACATGAAAGTTAGAAGATGGTATTTTTTTCTTTGATAGTATGGCATGATTCCTCTTTTAAAATATGAACAGTCAAAAAATTTCAAGGTGATTTCTTAGCTGAAAATAAATATCTGAAAATAAGTGTTCCTTCTTTTCAGCTGTAGATAAGATAAATATATTTTACATGCTGTTGTGATCCTGTATTTACAAAGGGATTACAGTTTTTCTATTTTAATTATTTTCCCCTTCAAATTGTCAAGACATTTGCATTCTTTTGAGCTACTTATACAACTCAGTATATAATAATATTAAAAAAAAAATAGTACTATATCTCAGAAAGATGCAACATCTAGAAATCATCTGTGTTTCTTGTGAACTTAAGAACAGTATAGCAGATGAGAAGCTCAGATAAGGCTTACCCACTATGATGCTGATAAAGGGCTAAGTCCTGTTTACCTTTCTATTCAGTCTTGTAAAATAGAGTTTTCCTGGAAAAGGGAATAATAGTGGGTGCAGTGCCCCACCAGCTTAAATTATATTCGGCAATGCTTGTGGGTTTATATTACTATACAATTATATTACATTTTAAATATGAACAAGTAAACTGCAGTATACAGGAATATATTGAGCAGTGATGGATTTTTAATTTCAGAAAAGAATCCATGTTTTCTTAGTGTCAAGCTTATTTTGTTCTTCTAAGTATGCAAGAGTCAGCTTTTGAGAGAAATGTATTTCTAATGTGCTGATAGAAAAATCTAGACCAAAGAAATTAATTGATACTGTTTTTATTAAGAGTTCTTGGGATGAGATTTTATCTTTTAAAACTATTTAATTTTAATATGCATATTACCTAAAAAAAAAAAAAAGTTTCTTCTTTGATTTTAAATTAATTATCTCCTCTTTGTTCTTCTTTCCCCAAAAACCCCCTATTGCTAACACAAAGTCCTCTTCTTAAAGTTACAGACCAAAGTCACTCCCCCCTCAAAAATTTTTGGTGGGGTTCTGATGTGTTCTGTGATACAACACCTGTAGGAGAATTACCATTCAAATGTACTGGGAAAGTCTGATAAACTAATAATCTACACACGTGCAGAGAGAAAATGGGCAACACTGTTCATACCTCCTTTGGTTATCACTTGTCACAGCTACCTACATAGACAGGGTGATCTTTTTCTTCTTAAAAAAACCCACAAGGAAGTATGTAAATGCGAAGGCACATTGCCTACTTCTACATTAGCAAGTAGTATGACACAGTAGCAGTAGGCCTATACGGCAAAGTAGCTGGTCCTGAGCGTCCGATATCCACACTATGTCATTTGGGGTTTGCTTCATACTGCTTCTAGTCTGCTCCTGTATGCTCATTCATAACAGGAATATTCTCAATATAAACATCTCATCTTGCAAGGAGCAAATAATAAAATGTACCTCTGGCTTCTCAGCATACATAAATGTAATGTGTGATGAGCTGAATTTTTTAACTTTAGCAAAGTTAGACTTTTTTACAGGTAAAAATGTAGCCCTGTATTTCTGATTTTGGGTGACTTTGGCCATTACCTGTAAAGACCACAGGCATTCTATTGCCCTGGCAGTGCAGAATCTCAGGGCTTGGCTGGCCTTGTGTTACCTTTCTGCCAAAGTCCGTATACTAACACTGAAATTTTAACATAAATAAAACATGTCTTTCCTTAATATAGCTTTCAGAAGTAACAAAGACAAGAGGCAATGGGCACAAACTGAAACACAGGAGGCTCCATCTGAACGTCAGGAAACACTTTTTTACTGTGAGGGTGATTGAGCACCGGAATAGATTGCCCAGGGAGGTTGTGGAGTCTCCTTCCTTACAGATATTCAAAAACCAACTAGACATGGTCCTGGTCACCTGGCACTAGATGGACCTGCTTGAGCAGGGAGGTTAGACCAGTTGGTTCCTTCCAACCTCAAATATTCTGTGATTCCATGAAGTATTTTGGCTGAAATCTAACCAAGAAAAATTCAGCCTAAGTCTGGCACAAGGCAAATAAACTTGGGTCTTATTTGTTAAAACCTAAGCAATCAGATTAGTGACAAAAGGAGAAAAAGTGAAAGCACAGGACAAGTATAATAACAGGTAGTGCAAGTAGGCTTTTCAATAGACTACAACAATTTTACTGCTGAAGTTAGACAAAGGGAGAAGAAGGGGGCAATTCATTTTGGCTCCTGCTGAGATGGGCAAAAGCTTTTGCTGCTGCCCCCAGTGGTAGAAGGCTCTATTAATAAAAAGCTCTATTAAATAAAAATATGCAGAATTTCTTACACTGTGGGATCTATAATGTTGACTCTTGGTTTTCTCCTGTGTTCACTGATAAAACAGTATTTCTGCAGGAAATAGGAGCGGAAGACTTTGTTGTGCATTTCAGTGCAACCCTTAATATCTTCCTCAGTCGAAATGCTTCAGCAGTAGCTTTTGAGTAACAACTATATACCCCTATCCAATCTGTTATACATGCTGGTGAGAAAAAATATGCACGAATGTCTGTCTAGGTCAGCAACCATCTACATTTGGTGGCAGAGAAGCTGTACTTACCTGGAAGGAGGTAATTTCCTATATGACTGATCAAGTTTTCTGGAGTACACAGTATTGCCAGCTCATGCATTTGTCTCATGATACTTGGCATTTTTCTTAGTTCTCAATTACAGCAACTGTTCAGAGGTGTGCAACCATCAACAGTTCTGAGCTTTCTTTTAAAACTCTTGAGCTCCCATGGTTATAAGAAAGGTTGGTAAATCCATCATGCAGGTGCACATTGAAAACGAGAATAAAAATATCCATGTATACACACCTGCTATCTGGATAAAAATTGTTCAAGACACTTCATAGGTGTCATCTCCTTTCCCTTGATGGCTATTAATTCAAGGGTCAAGTTCAGAGTACGGTTTTTCCTGCTTTATCATACATGGATGCTATGTAGTTCCCTTCCACAGGGGAAGACTGGGGAGAAGATTTCCATTTTTTTGGTGTATTTAATGTAGTTCTTTTTACATTCATGTCAAAATTCTGGAAGGCCAACCTAAGATTTTTTAACACCTGGATGTTGCAGTATTGGATGCCTATTTACTAAACTGTCACTTTTATGGATGGTAGTTAACTGAATAGTGGCTCATTTAGGTGCTCAGACTGCTGAGGGTCTACAGTAAGCAGACTGAAGGTGAAGACATTTTTATAGTGGCATCCCTAAGTAATGTGAGTCACAAATTTATCCTGGGGAAGGTGAACCAAGTGGGCTATGAGCCATAGGGCTTTTAGCCAATTTCTGTTCCTTTGGCATGCTACTGGCACTATTATTTTTCCAAATCAGCATTATAGCATTTTTCTACGTCCTTTACCCGTTGCCAGATGCAGAAAACTGAAGACAAGCTGCTGTGCTGTGAAGTGCTGTGCAGGAATTTTGCCAGAGCTTAAGATTTGCTATGCCAATACTAAATGGCATGGATTTAAACTGGCTCTGCTAATAAGTAGTCATTTAGAAAGCTGTAGATGGAGTAAAAAGCTTTTCATCATAGTCCATCAGTTTCTGGTGCTGTAGACAGTAGATTGCTGAATTTTGATTCCTGTTAGTCTCCTAACTTCTGCATCTTTCCTGGTGAATTTGTGTAGGGCAAAACTATACTATCATATAATCTAAAAAGAAATAGGCCACTTCATGAGATTCCCTGAAGTTCCCTGTTAATAAGAGAGCTATTTCTGATCCATAGCTAGGAACAAATACAGGAATTGTCTAATTATTGGACCTCAGCTCAGGCCAAAAGGGCTCTGGTTAAGTATGAAAATAGACTAATATTAGCCATTCACTTGTGTAAGATTTTAAGTACCTATTTATTAAGTATCTTAAGTGGGGTTTGTTTTTTATTTGCTTGGGCTTTATGTGCTATTTTTTTAAAAAAAAGAGGCATTGGTACATATATGTCTTCAAAAATGTTTTATGGTGGAATATGACAACAGTTGCACACATTATAAATGCATACTGATGATTAATATATCTATTTATTTTGGCAGTTCTCAGGTTAGGAAGGCACAAGATAAGTTCTTGTAAGAAAAATAGTATGTGGATGTAGATGTGTTGGAAGGAAAGGCTCATTATGGAATTTGCCCTTCATGCAGTAAAAACCTTCAGAAAATAATCATACCATTAAAAAGCTTACATGCTTTTACATAGATAAAAAGAGATTAAACTACAAGTAGTTCTGTAGCTGTGGCATGTTTTGTTGGCAAAACAAATTTGCATATATAATTCTCAGTTATTAGAGAAAGTTAGTAAGATTACTTTTAGTAGCAGAAAAGTAGTAAGAGCTTTTCTCCCTGCTTTCATTTTATAAAGAACAAGCTTTTAATACAGAAAACAATTAATGTTCTAAAATAACAGGTAAGCATTTTGAACACAGAGGTCATGATTAAAGATTCAGCCTGGCTCTGCATTCAACTATGAGGGGAGCGAGGGGGGAGAGAGAGAGAAATACACAATACAGTCTGGAACGCATTTGCCAAGAAATGATCATGCTAAAGAGGAAAAAGACCATGAGCGGGGCTGAGCAGTAACTGAGGAATTGCATGGAGGGTTTTGAAAGACAAGTTGCCAACATGAATAAGAGAAGCAAGAATTTTTGTAACTGGTAGGCATAAGTGTTGGAGTGGAAGTACCAGGAATAGGAATCTCGCTTGACACCGCTAGATGACTCCCCACCAGCATTGCTACCCCTGCCCAGGCCAGGCAGAGCATCCTTCTCACTAGATGCCATGAGCACCCAGCTCGTGGGGTGACAGCACAGGGGCAGCACGTAGGGAAGTACCTGAGGTGTGCAGTTGTGAATTCTGGAAAGATTTGTCACTGATGTGTGGGTCAGCGGGGTGTGGCGAGCAGCACGGCTACACATGAAGCTGGAACACCCACATCTCCCACAGAGAGTGTGCAACCCGCAGTGCCAGGAGAAGGGACATTTGCTGGTAGCACACACTGCTGGATTGTGGAGGGGGGATGTGTGTGGAAGGCTAGGTGGGTGTTTGTGGGATTTGGGATTACTTATAGAAGGGTGTTTATAAATGTTTCGGTGTTTACTAAGTTTTGGTAACTTTCTGGTATTATGGTTCATCTGGTGCATTGCTGATATTGATCTTGAATGGATAGTTCAGTGATTGCTGTTTAATGATGTCTTTTTAACAAGTCACTAAACTAATTGTATGCTGATTTGGTTCAAATGTGTGCATTGAGTAGCTTTTCCTTGTGACAGCATAGAGTAGATGTTGTGATGCTCTGTTTCAACTGTAGAATAATGTAATTGAAATACGAGCTGTCATTTATCAGAATTCAAGTGAGAGCTTACCTAGAATAATAAATATGCATTCACGGCAATTGGGTGTGATTTGGTGTTTAAGTAATATGCTATATTGAGTAAAATTATATATGGATTTTAGTGTAGAAGTTTTACAGCTTATGTTCTCTAGAGTTGAGAAAAGAGGGACAGCAGTGAGGGAAAGAATACAAGAGTATATGATAAAATAAAAACAAACCTAACTAGATTTGCAGAAATACTTTATTGTTATTCAGCCAGTGTGTCTACATGTTCTTTTCAGAATGCATGACTCTTTATATAATTGCTGTAATAAATAAAACTCAGTAGATAATCCTATAATCACTATCTTCACATTTTCAAGGAAATAAGAGAACTACAGAGATTACATCTGACTGAATTACCAAAACTGGCTGTTTACTTAATTTTCTAAGCTACTAACTTTTAGGTGGACGAATAGAACGCTTGAAGAGCTTTTCGATTTCCCTTCAGCATATATTTCTATTTAATTTCACAATAAAAGGCATGGCTTTTACATTGGAAGACATAGACCTTAACCTTGGAATATAAACTGCAATTTTAATAATTAAAATAGGGATATTTAAAGAGCGAGTTCCTTTGTGGAATTCTGAAAATTTGTGTCCAGATCTCACTTATCCTAAAGATTTCCTCTGTGACACTGGCTTGGTCATTCAATCGCTTCATCTCAGTTCCTCAGCTGGAAATATAATACACCTGGTTAATCTTGTCAGTACAAGTTACTGGTATGATGAAACTGAACTTTTAACACCAGAAAGATTTCCATTGGAAGGTATAAAGTAGCTAATAGAATGATATTGTGGTTTAGATACTTCCATCCAAGCTTCTACTCTACCTAATTCTGAGTTCATTTTTTATTATTATTATTATTATTTTTGATCACAATAAATTCAGCAGCTCATGAACATAACTCAGCCTTCCAATAACCAAGGTCAGTAGTTTTGCTACTGGGTTCCACAGGCAGCTTTGGGAGCTCAACACACTTTGAAATGCCAAAATGTTTAATAGAACAACATTTCAGCTCTCTACCGTGTTCTTGCAACAAATAGTTTTCTCTGTAAGATGTTTGGAATTACTGTCTCTTACTATGCCCATTTACAATCAAAATGGAGGTTAATTTTTTTTTGCTGGAGTCTGTTGACATCACCATGATGCAAATCATTAAAAAAAAAAACCCTTGCTTTAAGATTTGAAAGAAACATTTTTAATATATCCTAGTTACAACAATATGAGCTGTTAATGCCTTAAATGCAGAGTAGAACTCTGAATTGCAAGTGATGGCACTGTCGTATTGCCTTTGGGTAGGAATAAAACTTCTTTGTACAGGGTTCTTAAACAAGTTTAAAAATACCACCAAACAAAAAAAGGTTCACAGTAAGTAAAGGGGATACATTACAAACCATTTTAACCACACTGTTCACTGCTACAAATACAATAAAGCCTAATTTTACATCCCGCTGTTTCTAGATACTGTTCTTACAACCCCACCATGGTGATCACCATCTAATTAAAGAGGTATTGATAACTTTTTCTCAAAAGCTTATGTGAAGAGCACACAGGGTCCGTTTCATATCTCTGTTCCCCTGTCATTTCTTACTTTCCAATAAATTAAAGAAAATTCTCTTTCACCTATAATTTGTTAACATACAAGTTTTCTTCCTCCGTTCTAGAATTAGATTTAAATTGTTTTGGTAATTTGACCTCAATCCCCAAAGTCTAAGCAGTTGCATAGTGTCGATGCAATCAGTCATGTATCTTTCTTTCTTTAGTAGTAAAGGGGAACTCTGGTTTTTGTTTGTTTGTTTGTTTGTTTTTACAATACTGTAACAGTTTTATCTTCCTAGCCAATCTCTTTTTTCCAAAAGTTTCCTTTTGAATTTTGTGTGGAATCTGAACAATAAAGACTCTCTTCTGTACTCTTTCATGCACTCGGTATCATGAAACAGACTTGTTCTACACACCACACAAAGTGGATGCATTTCCTTCTGTTTGTTCTGTGTTCTGGAGTTCCCAAATCCCCTGCGAAGGGGCTGTCCATTTAGTATGCATTTCAGAAGAAGTCAGCATGAATCAATAATCATTGATTCCAAACAATGTTCCAGACCTTCCTCAATATCACAGACTTACAGAAGATCCTGAGGTGCTGTCACAGCCAGCTGAAAGTCATTAAATCTCTTGTGCACTGGTGCAAGGTACCATGGTTATTGTTCATTACGATCCTAGTGAGAAAGGCACTCAGACTCCATAAGGTATTCATTAAAATACCATTTATTGGAACTAATGCTAGAAGAAGAAAGAGGATGGATAATCTTATGTCTTTTCCAGTGATGGGAACCCCAAGTTGGGCAGCATCAGGTGGACCTCTAATCAGAAAACAGCACCCAGGGTAAAGCCCATCTGTGGAGAGGTTGCTCAACATTTTGGTCTTTTGAGCAATTACAGTATTTTTTTAATGAAAACAATTCTAATCATCATTTCTGCTGTCAAACAAATGGATGTTCACATGAGAGCATGATTCTTCACTTTAAGATATGGACAAGGACATGCAGCAGTGTAATCACCAGTATAATATGGAAGCTACCTACAGGCTCCTGTGTTAGGATCTGCCTGCGAAGTTTGTCCTGTAGCCAGTGGTGTGCACAGCATAGCACACTCCTGAAGACCAAGCTATGTATGCAGCACAATACAGCACAGCAGAGGCCTGCAGCTACTCAGGTTAACTGTTTTGTGGATCACTAACTTCTCGATGGATGATGGTCTTTTGCTTAACATCACTACAAAATTGTCCTCCAGTTTAGCCTTTTACACATGTTCTGTCTTGCTTGTCAGAGTTAAAGGTTATACATGGTATAATATTCTGTTTTGCAACAAAAGCTATTTATTTGGTCCTGAAAGTCTTTGGGACAAAGTACTGTAATGATTTAATTTTTATATATCATGAACAATACCTATTATTTTACACACAGTTGTCATAAGCATATTTTTTGTACAAAATAGGGCATAGCCAACTACACCTTGATGGGTCAGAGCAGAAGAGAAGCGTCAAAGTATCATTATTGCTCGTTTGGCTCCAGATCGGCTCCTATTGATAGCAAATGAGTACTGACCATCATTTGTTACAGAAAAGCAGACTACACAGCCACTTAGCTGGTTTCCTACCTATATACCTGCCTGTATATACAGTATACATGGCATACCTTTGCACGAACCATCCTGATATAAATCTAGTTTTGTATTATTCTTAAGTATTTCCAAACACTACGATTATCGTTCAAAGGAAGCTTCTCTTTGTCCCTACATTACATTTCTCCACATTGTACAATCTGTGTGTTCTCTGGCACTCCAGTTCTTTTGTAAGCATCTTTTTTTTTCTGAATGGCAGTGTGCCAGGAGTTAATTTCTTTCCATTAGCGCCTCTATCTCGTAGATAACTGTGTTCAAGTACTTGATCTTTTTCTGTTAGCACATGTCGCTCTTGCATAGCATTGTTCAGTACTTGATCTTTGCACATTTAGGCAGCTCTCACCTCGGTAGCTGTTTGCTTTTGTCCTTCAAACAACCATAGTCCAATTTACCTCTTCTTTCATTACTCTTACTCGTTTCTAGGTGACTTTATACCACCTTGATCTCTGTTCTTTTGCCATTAGTGTGTTTTTATTTCTGGTGTCTATATTCCACTGTTCTTTTCTCCATAATCATATCTTTCTCTGCTGGCAACTTTTCAAGTATACTGGCACATAAGTTAATGAGAGATTCTGAGGTGATGCAATGGACAGCCAAATGCCTTTATTTCACAAAGCTCTGCAAATAATTGGAGATCAAGGCATACAACTGTCTTCTATTCTTAATCTCCAGGTCCCTACCACCGGGCTTTAAATGTGCAAAACTTCAGCTACTCTGAAGATATCTTTATAGCTGACCTGGAAATAAGTCATTATTAGGAATTAGGTTCCATCTCTAATGGCAGAAACAGCAGTAAACAAATAAAATCCACTCACTGACCATTTCCCCCTCAGTTTCATACTTCAGATAAACATTCAAAATGAAGTAATTTGAATGGACTCAGAATATTGGTACCATATATAATAGAAGTCATATAATTAGATTACAATGAATCTACATGTTTTACTCCCTTTGTTTACCAAAATACTCTACAATCTTGAAGTTGCAATCATTACCATTTAATTCTAAAGTTGGACTCAGGTGGACTTCAGGTTGGGATACCTGATTTCAGACTTTGACTCTGGTTTGATGATCCTACAAAGAATCCAGTAAACCCAAGAACAACTTTTGTGTGCAGCAAGCTTTCTGAATAAGTAAGAATAATAAATTGCCATGTATGTGGTGTAGATTTCCCTCAAGAAAAACTATACTCAAGTAGCATAATTTCTCACTTTTTAGTCCATGATAGAAACAAAGTCATATACTTTTATTATATGCACTGAACAAATGTGTTTCTGTTAAGGAGAACTCTTCTGCTGGCTTTCAGAATAGCTAAGTTCCTAGCAAAGAAAGTAAAGACAGAAAACGTCCTAGAAAACCAGTGCAATGCAAAAGCATTGTGACACCTCTCAGGTGTCACAATAATAGTTTCCCAGCAAGAATGCTCCTTTCCACCTCAGGATCTGGATGACAGACCTCATGCTTGAAAAAGGGTGGAAACTAATTGTGTAAAGAAGGAGGAGAAAGAAATGGGTAAGCAAGCTGTGAATACCTAGCTTCCTCTCCTCAGTTAATGTGTCATTTTGCTCAAGGTATACAAACATCAGATCTTTGGCTCTGATAAATCTGTAATTTCAATATTCTCATGACAAAGAAAAGCATGCAAATGTAACTGCCTTACTTAGAGGTGAAGAATGCCTGTTCTTACTGCTTTAGTAACTGTTAGGCACTCTTAAACTTAACAATTACTGCCTACTGTGAACTGTGGTCACAGCTAAAGTTTGTAAAGGCACTTCAACAAAGAACTGTTAAGCAGTACACTTAAATCACAGCTACTTTGAAAGAAAACAGGAAGCTATGACGGACACAGCAAATAAATCTCAGTACTTGAATTTGAAAATAAGATTTTAAAAACTTATAGAAGAATGTTAAGATAAGCAAGTATTTTTCAAGTATTTTTCTGCCATACACATGCCAAGCATTTTTCTTCTCTCTTAATCTACCAATGAAGTATTTTTGTGAAATACAAAGTACAAACATGACATAGGTCAACTAGCGTGAGTGTTCCATGTCCATGTACGTTTTCCCTGTAAGTGTTAGGCTAAATAGTTTGTGTACAATTGAATCATGGGCAATAAGAAAACATTAATAGTTGGAACACAGTTCTATTTAACAAAGCATAGGATAACTCAATATGTCATATATTGATTACCATCTGATTCAACTGCTGGTCTTTCTGTGCAAAATCTTTAAGATCCAGACCTCTAGATACCTTGTGATAATCTACTTTTTCAAAAATTGGGCAGTCACAGTTATGAGGTATTATGTACATCGAAGCTCAATACATGAATATTTATGCAGAAACAGCTCAAAAACTGTATTTCTTTTTTTTCCTTTGTATCAAGAAACGTAGCTATTGATTAGCAATTTCGTGCTATCTCAATTTCAAAGGAATATTGCCATACTTCTGGTTATGTTTTCTAAGAAGCTTCATACCTCAGAATCCTTCTGAATCCTCCAGAAGTTTTCACTGAGCCCTGGGGAGTAGAAGTTTTATCTTTGTGTTCTTCAGGCAATTTAGATGGACCTATGACACAGTTACACTTGCCATGGTGTATTCAGGCAAATACCCAAATAACCATTGGGATTTTGTCACAGGAGACTATATGATGGATATTATATTAATTTGACTATAAAGTGGATGCAGCTTGCTTCAAAGAGCCAACCAGACATAGAAGAAGGGAAGGAGCCTTCCACCTTGTCAGTGAAACCAATTCTGCTAGCTTAGCACCTGCTCCCAGTTTCTGAACAATATAATATCATCATTATTGTTCCTTTACGGATAAATTTATAAAAATTTGAGAAAATTGAGCAGTAAATAGAAGCCAGCAAAAAATTGCAGACTTGTTATTAAATGTTACTAGATGTTTACTATTATAAAGTGCTCTATCAGATTAATTATTCAAATTGATGACTGAAAGGGAGTGAATATAAAAACATGTCTATCGGTAATGGCTATATTTTCATTTTTATTCTGAACTTAAACTTCATTGTATATATTATTTTTAAGGCATTTTTCAATGCTGTAACACTTTTTATCCCTGAGTTAATCCTACTGTGAGTCTTCTATTTATTGTCACAATGAGAATCTTTTTATTTTATTAGGGGAAAGCAAGGTGTTCATGACCTCTGGCACTAAAATGTGAGTAATGAAAAAAAACTTTATATGATCATGAAGACTGGTTTGTATCGTATGTATAGTATCTTTTTTAAATGCACCCTTGAAAGTAAAGAGGAAAAAGAAGTTCTGGAACCAGACATTGCAGTTTTGTCTAACAAAGGATGCTGATGACAAACCCCAAACACACCATTGATGTAGTTCTTAAAGAGAGAGGGTTGATGGTTCTACAAAATCTACATTTCTGAGTATTTTCACTGTGACTTGTCCATGTGTGCTGACCAATGGGTAACCTTATGCTTGAAAATGGAAAATCCTTTACAAAGTCAAGAGTCAAGTCACAGTGTCAGCAGAGCAGTCTAGTTTTATTGCTGAACAGTTTACTCAGCACTTCGTCAGTCTACCAGCTGTTACTAAGGTTTTTTTACATCTCTCCTTGGCAGGCTTTTGAGACTTTCTTTGTCAAAAAAAAAAAAAAAAATGAATGAAAGCACGTAACACACAGATCAGGAAACAACTGAAGTGTGCTGCATCCCCAGAAACAAGCTCAAGACAAGTTATGACTGATTTACACAACTGCTGGCTATTCCCTGCTGTACTGAGATAAAAAGCAAAGGTAAAGGTTAAATAACTCTCGCTTTTCCATTCCCTACTTCTCCGACATACAGTGGATCACTAGAAAAATAGGATTAGAGAAGGACAGATTCTCCTCAAGCTTTGGAAACTTGTTCTGATTGCGACTACAGACTCTTCAGCTTTCAGGGGTAAAATATGTAGTACTGAGGTTAAAGATTACTGTTATTCCTGCTGAAAATGCCAGGATTTCAGGTCACACTCTTCCCTTGTGATCAGGACTCTTGGCTGATCCTGGCTGCCATCCCTGGGACCGTCCTGCTCAGCTGGGGCCCTGGTTGGTAAGGACCTTGCCCTGCTGTGATGTAGTTAACAAAAAGGAAGTTTTCCTTGGGTCCTCATCTGTCATGGTACTAAGAAGATAAGAGAAGATCATGAAAGTCACAGATGAGCTGCAGAAAGTAATTTTGAAGAATGGAGACAATTACAATTCTAAGTAAAAAGCAAATGAATTTGATAACCATAATAAAAAAAATAAGCAAACAACCCCTCCTTGAAATCCTTAAAAATCTGAATATGAAATGTATTGCATGTGAGCTACAGATATTAAAAAAAAAATCATTGCTAAAAAGATCACCATAAAAATAAGATAGGAATATTTGTAAGACAGATTGGTAAGAATCTCATTTAGTATTTCTAAATGAAGGAAAAATAGAGCTGAATGAAACTGACTGAATAATAAATGAAATTAACTTCATGATTTTGCATTAGATTGGGTTATTTTGGGGGACTAAGAAGTGTTAGGGTTCTTTAAACTATTTTAAAATTGAATCTTTCAAATCAGAAATGCCAAAATATTTTATTTTGATATACTTAACAAGGTTCCTGATTCTTTTCTTTTTAATCTCTGTCGGTCTTATTTGTGGCATGTTTCACTTATGCTAAACTAAAAATAAAACCAATCACATTAATTTCTTAAGAAAAAAGTTATGGAATGAAAAAATACCTTTTTTTTTTCTGCTTTTCTCTAGCAGCAAGGCAGTAAAACAAGAACATGAATATAGTTCCAGTTAAATTTGTTGGTGGCTTGGTTTTTTTTTGTTGTTTTTTTTTTTTAAATTTGGGTTATCAAACAGGGAATTTCATTAATTCAGCCAAGGAAACATCATGTGCTGTCGTATTTCAGATAAGGAATTATGTAACAATATGCAACTTAAAGTTTTGAAAAAATAGGTGATTTCCAAACATGAATTAGTAATTTCTAATTAGTGAGTAATGATCTCTTATCAATTAATCTGTCATCTGTATGAATAATTACTCAATTATCTGTAGAATAAATACAAAGCATAGCTAAGACTATAATCCATATATGATGAGTTACCGAAGTAAAGTTTATAGCTATTCGCTTAAGAAAAAAAGCATGCAACAACTTTTAGATAGGCCGCTACATAGTTTTCCAGCATATCTGATCTATGGACAACTCATTTGTTATTTTATCTGCAAATTGTACCTTTTGATGTGTTTTCTGCTAGCATAAAATGTAAGTGTCAAAGTGTATACAAAATGTTAGACTGTGATCACCAAAAAGACTGTCACTAACAGAGTGATATTCTTCTTTTTCATGGCGTTTTTTTTTGTATAGGAATTTGAGTCAGTCATGAAAAAAGGGGAAGGATCATAAGGGGAATATTTTTTTTTAAAGTTTGGACAAAATACCAGGTTATACTACTTCTCAGAAATACTACTACTCACCAAATACTCAGCATGAGCCGATGTCTCCATCACAGCATCAATAGGTAACTAACACGCGGGACACTAGTATTGCCTCCATTTTCCAGGCACTCATTTCAACACAAAAGATATGACATTATTATTATATCATTAGGAAGTTCTCTTAAACAGAAACCTTAGATTACTGGTTGATTACTGTTTTCTGGTTTTGTTCCACATCAGCAGTGCTCAGCAGCTGGAGTCAGATTTTTCTGAAAAGTTCACATCAACGGATGGCTGTAAAGCCACAGCTGTCTTTTCTACTGCTAATGAAAATGGAGTTCAATTTTTAGATTCCAAAACTTTCCAAACATGGCCCATGTAATTTTTTTGAGGAAAAAAAGCCTGTTTATTGTATGAATGTGTTTGTAAGCATTTGAAATCAAAAAAATAATGATTTAATTTTTTTGGTTTCTTGAGTCCTCATTGTTGTATTATAAGTTAAGTTTTTGAAGTGCATAAAAAGTAGCTGTTATACATTACTATAGATTGAACCTATCCATCATGATGTTACTGGGTTTGATTATGCCTGTAAAAACAAACGATAGTTTTATACAGAGATGTATTTTAAAGCACAGAGCTTCATCATACTGTGAAAGAATAAAATATAACAAGACATACTGCAAGTCTAGTAGCTACCTTACATTTCTGCAATTTCATTTTTAGTAGAACTGCACTAAAAGATCCTGATTTTAGTTTTGCCAATTTTAGCTGTTTTTCTTGAGCTTCAAGGCCTTTACAAACGTTGGGTGAATAGGTGCGACTCTTCTTATATAGTTTTGCTTTTCTCAGATGCTGGAATACATGACCTTTTCACTTTCTTCCTTTCTGTGTTATCGTTTCAAGCTACTGTTTTTTTCTCTTCAATTTACAGCCTCTCTCTCCAGAACATAAAAATCCATCCCCATTTTTCTTCTTCTGTACAACAATCAATAGTCAACACATTGTGACTATACTACTCTTCTCACTACATACATTAAACTAGTTGTCAAAAATGCAGTGTGAAATCTGGAAACTTTTTCAAAATAGACTGGTAAGTATTTTTAAGTTTGGTTCTAACATTTATTTAGTGAAAAAATACAGAATTCAAAATATACAACATATTCAATAAATCTGTATTTTCTATAAACTTCTCTAAGGCCATAACTTTGGAAGACAGATGCTTTTTATGTCCATCTCTCTCTCTCCATGTATTTCATAAAACTTCTATGCATTTTATAGTTTATAAAAATAACTTCTTCATCTGAAAATTATGTCTAATGGTTCCCATCTCAGAATTTTCCACATAATAACAGTGACCCAATGTAAAATTCTGTTCCACTGAGTAGATACTATCAATATGTTAACTTCGATAACTTCAAAAGAACATATGAGGAAATGCTGACAGAGCTCGGACTGTTCCGTCTGCAGAAGAGAAGGCTCAAGGGATCTTGCCCATCTGTATAAATAACAGATGGGATAACAGATGGGGGGGAAGTGAAGAAGATGGAGTCAGACTGTTCTCAATGGTATCCAGTGACAGGACAGGAGGCAATGGGTACAAACTGATATGCAAAAAATTCCATTTAAACATAAATAAACACGTTTTTTGGCTGAACACTGGAACAGGTTTCCTTGAGGGGTTGTGGATTTTCCATTCTTGAAGATATTAAAAACCTGGCTGGACCTGGTTCTGGGCAGCCTGCTCAAGCTGACCCTGCTCGAGCAGGATGGAGGGGATGGGAAAGCATTGGACTAGATGTTCTCCAGAGCTCCCTTTCAACCTTAGCTATTGTGTAATTCTGTGATTTGTTTTTTTAGAGGAAGGTACACAGCAGGGGATCAGGAAGGCTCAAGGCAGTTTGGGAAGGAGCAGGCCTTGGGAATGACCCCAGGACTGAGTCAGTGTAAATAAGTATCCCATGATCCTGGCATGGATTCTGGACATATAGTGAACGCTAATATTCAAGAGGCCTCTGACTGTGAATGAGACTGTGAATCAACAGAGTTGGGGTGAGGGGACCTTCAGTCCTGGTCAGCTGGAGAGGAGAAACAGGGCCAGTTCATCTGAATTGTTCATGTTTATGTGAGTATTGTTGGTGTTCATGTGGCTAGTCCTATTTTGTACTGTGTTTGTGTGTGTCTGTGTTTGGGGAGGGGGATGCCTCACTGCTAGATAGACATAAGAGAAAGAGAAAGCATCTGTTGGACCGGGATAGGAGAATTCTGCTGGGCTTAAGATCCCAACAAATTTGGCTCTAGCATACCTGTCCCAAAGCTCTCTGGACATGGGTAACTTTAACTTAGGATGTTAAGCCTTTTCAATCAAAACTTGCTACCAATTGCTGTCTATAGAATCTATGAAATTTTATAGGAATATCAGACAGAGAATAAATCCAGAACAGCTTCATTGCTAAATCTATTAATTTTAAGATTTCATCTTAGCAGATAGATCATTTTGGACAATTACAAGTTTTGGCATTTCGCACATCACCCTGAAACCAGACACATCACAACTGAGATGTCAGACTGTCTTTTTTGATAGTATCATCAAAGTTTCATGATCGTGATCATGCAAAGTAGTAGCAAGCATAGGCTAGAGTACGTTTAAGCATAGTCAGCCATTCTCCCCTTCCTATCTCCCACAAATAAACTGCAACAATTTAGGTAATATTTTTAATTAGCTAACTTCTTAATTCTACTTTATTGTTAAATCTATTATCATTAAGTGAAAAAAAAGTTACCATTATTGTTAACATGACATGATTAGAATCAAAAGTTTGGTGGTTATATTGCTTTCAGAATATTGTAGTGACTTACCATAATTAGAAACCTGCTTTTAAGGTAAGTATAGCTGTAATACTATAGAACTTTTTTTTTTTTTTTTTTAAATCTTGAGTAGGATTGGGAAGTAAAATAAAAGCAACTATAAGAGATTTGGATTGTCAATATCCTGATACTTTTTATTTTTATTTTTTGAGAAAGCTATTATATTTAAAACAATTTGAAGAGTGCAGAATCAGGTAACTACAAGCTAATCACAGTTCAATTTCTTTGACAGAAAATAAATTTACCAAAATTCAATTTTAAGAGAAACTGTTTAGAAGTCATTATTGAATTTTGCAAACATAGGTGAAAAAGTATTTCTTTTCATTAGAGATGGTAGACTTTGAAGACCTGTCCCTTGCTTTAATATTTGTTCCTTCATTAATTCTTTTAAATTTTATTTGTTAATCTTCATATCTGAAAACAGAAATGGAATAATATCAAATTACAGGGTATGAATCATGTTGATACAAACATCAAATAATGTTAGGAAATAGAGGGAATGAGGGGAGATTTTCAAGATGCTTATGACAACTGCTTTGATTTAATAAATACAGTCTTATACTGGCAATGTTTAATTCTGTTGCACTTGCTTCAGTGTGAATAAAGATTAAAATGATGGATCATTATTAAGAAGGATGAATATTATTCCATATTCTTTACTCAAAAGGAGGAGCAAAAGGAAGAATAACTTTACACAAGCAGGTAAACAAGCAAGGAAAGAGAGGAATGCCAATTAACTTCTGACCAGTGGGTCATAACTGACTGTATTTGGGAGTTTTACATTACAAACAGCCACAAGATCAAAAGCTTCCTAAAGACATTGCAGCCAACAGTAGCATTTTACTTGTATGAGATAAAATTATTTTCAAGATTAAGAGCTGGAAGAATAGTGTCTTAATGCATTTAAAAAAAAAAAAGTTCATGGTAACCTAAGGACAGAAGTAAGTTTAGTATTACTCCTGTGTTCATCATCCGATGCATTCAACATTAACGTCTTTAAGGGGGGAGGGATTGCTGTAAAATATTAGACTTCTAAATTAAATTGTTCTGTGGGTAAACCAGCCTTGGACAAACAGAAAACAGAGTGCATTGGCCTACAGACCTGGGCTTGAATTTTAACTTTGAAATTACAATCAAAAGCAGTGCTGTATGCACATCTATCACGTTGTTATGGCAGGCATCACTAGAAAGCAAGGTAAAAATTTCTTTTTTTTTCTGTTTGTTTTGATGTTTGTTTGTTTGTGTAACCATGTAGGCATATATTTAACCTGGAAAGAAATTCCCAGTCTTATTGGGTAGTGTTGTAGATAAATTTTTAGTGAAAGAGCTAGTCAGGTGTTGGTTATAAGACTTGGCTAATATTTATTTCTACCTATAAAAATAGTATAGCTGAGTCAGTTTGGGGAATTTCTCTTTTACTCTCCACTGTTCACAGCAATGGAAAATAAGGACTGATTTTGGAATAATCCGTATAGAAGATAAATCAAGGGCAGGTCATCCTCAAGCAGCAATGACTGTAAACCATGTGGACATCTGCCCTTAACACACACCTCTCCAATTTGTCTAGCTAGTGTGCTTCCCTGAAGAACACACAAAACCTGCAAACAAGTGAGGGAATAAGGGCACGAGAGTCTAATTCATTCCTAACCTTAAACCCAATCTGTTTTTCCAGGATACTTTCTCTTAAACCACTTTCACTTTGGCCTTTATCAGGCAACAGGATGACTCTGTCAGGGCCCTAAAGGCACCCATGGGTCTTACTGGCCCTGACTGGCCTCCACTAGACCTCACCCCCTGCCCATGGCTAAGACCCCATTTCAGCCCCCCCGAGGGCCCACAGTCCTGCCCCAATAAGACCACAGGGTGTTGGTCCTGCCCTGCTTGGCCATGGTCCCCACTGAGGCAGGCCCAAGCTGTGGGCTGACACCCTGGCTTGATCCCAGAGCTGCCTCATCAGCATGAATTCCCCTGATGATCTGGGCTCTTGGTTGAACCCGGCCACAGCCTCCAGTCCTGGCCTGGTACTCACTGCGGTACTGTGGGATGGGCCCTGGCTGGCGAGCACCCTGCACTGCCAGCCTTGTGTCCCCCTCAGTTTCCAGGTCCCCAACCTTGAGACAACAGCCGGCCTTTGCTCCCCCCTGACATCCTCATTCACGATACTTAAGACCAAAAAGAATGCTTAAACCAAAGGAGATGATCTGTCCATACCCCCCTTTTTTGTATGTCATGCAGGTACTCTTGTGCTCGTTCATTTGTGTTTCAGTCTTTCAGAAGTGCAGCAAGTCCTACTTGGAAGACAGGAAGAGGTGGATAATCCACCATTTCTCTGTATTCCAATGCACAGTTGTCTGCCATTGTCAGACAGGAGATAAGGGGAAGCTTCCAGTAACATCCTACTTTTCAAACTAAATTAAGATGTTAGTGCTACACACTTTTGGTAAAGATATGTCACTTATCTTGTAACTTTTTGTAACACGGCTTGAATAAGAGCAGCTGATATAATGGAAATTTTGTCATCAGCAGCTAGTGAGAACAGAATACCAGAGACACTGGTCTGAGAGGATGTTTGTTTAAAAACTGATAACACTCAAGGCGAAATTAACAGTGAGTTTTCCAAAGACAACCACCATCTGGATTAAATAGTAACCAAGGGGATTACACAGAACCTTTTGAAACAAAAAGAAAGTGAGCTTGAAAACAACTGAAAAAGAAGAAAGAAAATTTGTTGGAGTGGGGAGAGACTTTGGAGTGAGCAGAGAGTAACACAGCACCAATCGTGACACCTGGCTTGACTCTGCCAGACATCTCCCCAATGACATCGTTACTCCTTCCCAGGCCAGGCAGAGCATCCTCCCTGCCAGGTGCCATGAGCCGCTGTCACCCGGTTCATGGGGTGACAGCACAGGGGCAGCATGTACAGACCCACCTTGGGTGAGCACCTGTGACTCCTGGGGGGCTTTGTCACTGTTGTGTGGGACAGCAGGGTGTGAGGAGTGGCAGGGGTACACATGAAGCTGGAGCACTGCATCTCCCACAGAAGATACACAAGGGGGGAACCGTCAATGCCAGGAGAGGGGATGTGTGCTGGTAAGCACGCATGGCAGGGTGGGGGATGTGTGTGTGCATGTGTGAGATGGGGAGAGGAAAGAGGTAGATTTAAGGGATTAATTTATAAAACAGTGTTCACAAATTTATAGTTGTGTACTAACATTTTGTAAGTATCTAGTATTGTTGTTTACCTGTTGTATTATTGATATTGACCCTGAATGTTCACTGATTGGCAGTTAACTATGTGTCATTTATAAATTAAACAAACTGCTTTGATCCTGATTCAATTTAAGCTGCCTGAGCTAAGCCATTTTCTCTGCAACTTATTTCAGAGTATAAAACATTTTGCCCAACTCTTAGGCTATTTGATGTTTGTTTATGCAGCTTCTCCTAGATGTCAACAACCATACAGCAATGTAGGCAATAGAACCGCATACAGTATTCCAATTTAGTTTCCCAAATATATCTAGGTTTAACTATCATATTTCTATTTCTACTGATTATGTACCATTGCATGATCCATGAAAGATCACATAAATCTTTTTTAACTGATTGTGGCACTGGATGCTATATGCACTTTTTTATTCCCTCTAACTCTTTTTTAGTCAGTGAATATGGAAGTTCAGTCTCCTATTCTGCAAGGATGGCACCTTCCTGCATAGCTCATTCCTTAATTATGTGAACCTGCCCTCACAGTACAAGGCATGGGTAGGGAAAGTTGTAGAACAAAAATTCTGTCAGTGTCATGTAAGATAAATAATAATTAAAAAAAAAGGTAAGAAGGAGACCCTGGACTTGACCCTGGACTTATGTTATAAGAACCAGAATACCTTAAACAGCACCTACCTGTAGCAGTAGAACAAAAGAATATTTTATCTATTGCCTCAAACTATAGAAGTCCTTTATAAGTGTCAACAGGAAAATAACTTGTCAAAATCATCACCTGAAGAAATAGGTTTCAGCTAGCTAGAACACTGTTTATTATATGCTTGACTTAAGCAACAGAAAGCTGTGAAGGAATATTTTGGCATGCACAAGTTGATAGGCATGACTTCATCTCTTGGGTTCAAATCTTGACGTGAGTTAAGTTACTTTTTTCTGTTTATTTGGGAGTTCAGTCTTGATGACACAACTTTAAGCTAGGCAGTGATTTCTATAATATTTTTAGTGTGTTCCTCCTGAATGAATAAATCTGTAGCAATGATAAAAAGCAGGTGATAGTTAAGAACTGAATCTTAGTTTTCACCAGGTGTAGCAACAATATCCTGACCAGCAAAAAACATTAGTGACTTTTTAGCAGCCATCTAATATATAGGTAATGGAGTACTTCTTCATCTCCAAAGGAAAAAAGCAAAATATATGAAGCAAAGTCAATTAACTTTAAGAGTAGTTAAAGAGAACAAGTCAATGGACATGCACTGAGGTGCTTGCTCAATGAAATTCAATACAAATAACCATGCGAACAGGTTGTGTTTTTTCCTTTTAGCTAACAACTGTTTTCTGTAAACACCAGTTTGTGTACTATGTATAGATTTTAGCTACAGAATAATTACATTACCACCACGTACCCACACACATAACTGACAAATTGAAGTCAAACTCAAATTTACAAAAATAAGTCACAGTAAGGCAGAAATCAAAGTCTGTAATTTAAAGTGATATTTATACATTAATTATTTTAGAAGGGAAAACATCTACAAATAGAATTATTAGACAAATTAACTATAAACTGATAGGGTAGGCTGAGATCAAGAACTGCTTATTTCTTAGACTTTTGGGATGTATATTTTTGAGACCTAACCACACTGAGAACATTGCAACCTAGCAAGCAGGAAATGGAGAGTGTAAGCTTCACAGTTGTTTTTCCACAGTGAGCAATTCAGATCTTGGAGACTTTAACGTGAGGTTATTGAAACTTTGCAAGCTGCCTAATTATGCTTCTGTGAAAGTCTGCTGGAATCCTGCTCGGTGGAAGTATTGCTACAGTATAGCTGACTGTTTCTGAAAAATCTGTCTATTGTACTTTCCAAGAGTTACCCAAAGGCATAAATATTTATATTTGACAAAAGCTTTTGTTTTCACGTAATTTCCCTGTTTCCTGCAGTGAAATTCCAGTGCCTTAATGGTTACCATGGAAATGAATAGCACCATGCCTCGATGATGGTTACTTCACTGCAGGATAAAGTAAAAGTGGTAAGCTGGGAGGGAGGAAATGGTGATTATCTACAAGTTTCTTTGATAATTAGCAAATGCAACAGAAAATATGATAAGTAGCAGAAGATAAATGACTTCACATTCTAATCAGTGTAATCTGGAAACATTCCCTAGAATGAAGATGCAGCTTATGTGAAATTTATTTCTTTCCAAATATTTCTTGATCTGTCCATATGTATAAAGAACATTGTTTTACCACTGCTTTACCAACCTTCTCATTATTCTTTCTCATCGTGAAATCTTTTCTAATGTCTAAGCTGAATCTTCCTAATTTTAAAATGTAAAAGCATTACTTTTTCCATTCAGCAGGGATACAGATTACTCCATTATTTCCAGTAGCCGTTCATGTATTTGGATACTATTAACATATCATTTTCCCCTTCTCAATCTTCATTATATTAAGAAACCCCAATAAATTCAATTTGTTCTTGTAAGGCAGGGTGTCCATGTACAACACTGCCTTCATTGCTTTCTGCTGGATTTAAATGGTCCACATCCTTATCAAAGATTACTGTCCAAAACTGTACACAGTAATTAATCTTGTGTCCTACTTATGTTATGTACAAGAATTGTTTAAGTATTTATCCGCATAATCTTACTAGTTATGTTGTCCGAAAAGCGGATTCGTGCCCGGCGTGCAAGCAACCAATTACACACACTCAGGAGAGATATTGTTTTATTCAGGCCTGGGTGCTCGGTGGACTTGCCACAAATCAAGCACACCTGGTCTAATCACCTTTCTGCTTATATCTATGTTTTTCATACATATTTTAAGATTCTCTTTTACATATTCATTAAATTTCCAAGAACTAATTATAATGTTACATCATCTTAGACACATGCGCACTAAAGTCTTTGGGGTCTTCTTGAGGGTCTCAGGTGGTCTCTGGTGGTCGGCAGGGTATTGAACTCTCCGTGAACCTGTTCTTTTCTTCCCTTATAAGGTCGAGGTTTGTCTCCGAGCCACGTCTGGATCACGTTCATTTATGGTTCTTAATTTTAAGGTTAATCTTTACTAGAGTCTAACAATATTACACACCTGCAAACACAATACCTAATTTTTTAAACATCAAATCTTCATTGTTTTAAAATTACAGAAACGAACAGAACAGTATGCAATGTTCGAAATTACAAAATGAACGAACTATACCTACTACATCAGTTACATTTCTGTACACATTTATTACATTCTTAAGTACTTTGTGTTTGTGTGGTCAAGCTTCTAAATATGGTTCCATATGAAGCTGTATCTCTAAAGATAGAATTACTACTAAGTGAAAGAATTACTGCTGTGTGAAGATCCTGAAATAATAATGTCTATATTTACATATCTTTACTCATACTTCTTCAGATATTGAAAACCAAGCAAGGTTCTGGAAAGCAGGCAGTTCCCAATTCAAATTAAACTTTAGGTCCATTTTTGTCCTGATTTGCTATGCAGCTTTGTAAATTACCTCAGAAATTTCTTAAAATTTAACTAATTTTTAGTATACAAATGAGTCAAATTTTACAAAATACCAACACATCCCTTAAACTATTTGTAAAGAAATTGAGCAGGAACAATATATATTCCCTTCAATCGTGGGGAAAAAAATCCATCCACATACGCTTAGTCTACTATAATACAATTCTCTGCTCTGTTGTCAAGTACCTTTATTCAACTTTTCTGTGTATTTCTCTGACACCTGGACAAATGTATTTACCAAAAGCCTGAGTTCCAAATCAGATCTATTAATAGATCTGATTGCCATGCACAATTAACGCAATTTTGTCACCCAGCTAAAAACTGGAACTAGAGTTTTATCTCGAGTATTCCTCAAGCTTCTGTAAAAAATAGACTTAAAAAAGAAATATTTACATGGAAAGATCACTGATATGTAAAGCTCCCTAGAATACCACATTAATGAAGAGTATGATGTTCAACCCATTGCTCTATACAAATCCCCTTGATCTGAAAAAGGAAGTAATTTCATGTATGCCTTCTTTTTCCCTGCTTTTTTTCCATGTAAAGGTGTGGTTTCGTAAATTGGGGTTTGGTTATTTTATTTCCAAAGAAGGAATAAGGTAACTTTCACTACTGCTCTTTTAGAAGAGATGGCAAAAGTGAAGTTTTTGTTCCCTTCTTTCCTTCATTTGTGCATTTCTACTAGGGTCTTAAATTGACTTTTCTAAATTTCAGCGAGAAATGTCTAATTTGAGCCACTAAGTTTATTTCTCTTTTCCAGAATTTTGGGCTTTGTCTATTACAACGTATAGACATTTTCAGCATTCTCTGTTGAGTCAAAAAAAGTTCAATTTTCATGGGAAAGGCAATTAGCAGTAGCAATGTCTGCCATTTAATAAGGACCACACAGTATGTGACCTTAGCGTGATAAGTAGAGAAATAGTCTGTTCTCACTTCTTTCAACATTGTTCTATATTTGAAGCTTAGATAATTAGTAAGAATAGTGTGTCAATAAAGTATCTACATAATTACTGAACAGTTCTTCCTACCAAGCCAGCTAATTATCGTAATATTTATAAGACACTATACTTTGACCCATTTCCTTTAGTGTGAGAATGGAAGAGTTCGTCATCTTTCCCACCATGTTCTGTTTCTTCCTTTTCCCATTGTTAAAATGGAAATATAGATCACTCCATCTTTTCTTTTTCTTCCATACTCAGCAATATTTTGATTTACTATAATTTATCTTATTTTCAGCCAGTTGATATTAAGTGCAATATATTTTCCCCTCTTAAAATTAAAAAAAAACCAAAAAGCAAGAAAATACAACAATATCATGCCATCGCGTTATCTTTTATTCTGAGATGAGTGACTGATGGCAATAAATATTGTCTCAGTATATTTTTCCATTTGTTTTCTAACCTATGAATGCAACTTATTCACAATTTTTTTCATACACAAGACATGTTTCTATTAAACTCTTTGTGAAAGATGGGAGACAAAAATCTTCTAACACAAATACCACGATACTTTTGTCATTTATTGGCCTATTTTTAGGAAAACAGCGTAGCTATGTAGTTAAATGGAGAAAAAGAAAAAAAAATTATATATATCAGATAGTTGCATTTCATTATCATGGAAGTCTTCCTTGTTCATGAGTATGAAGTAAGGCAAAGTATTTAAATGTTGGCATTTCACACTAAATTGGCTCACACACTTGATATCGTTCACTTTTCCTGTGTTACAGCTGCAAAAAAGTTCTTACCTAATACCAGAGTCCATTATGATTGGGATGTTCACACAATAAGCAACAGACTTTGTCCCGAAAATTTTGCAGTGTGAGAAAGGAAAGGTAAAAGATGAGATAAAGAAAAGATTATTATCTCATTTCCCAATTTTTCATAAGGAATTCATGGTAGAAAGGAACTGAACCAAATTTTTCAAGATACCTAATACCAATCCTTCCTCCTCCATAGAGATTTGTAAGTTATAATGAAAATGAAAAGCAAATGAAAGGAGCATCAAACCCCTTTTTAAGCTTCCTGTAAGAGATTTTTAGCTTCATATGTATACATTGTGTAGAGACGAACATCGTGATCTGAAAGCATACTTTTTTTCAAGTAGTGAAATAGGAGTAGAAAAGCAAGAACAAAAATACAGAGCTAATATGAGCTGCATTGACTTTCAACACCTGGCTGAAAAAAAAGGAGACTAGATTTTGACCTTGATGCCTTACCTGTTAATCCAACAATTTATACAAACCAAGTATTTAGTGCATTCTACACTTCTTTGTTTATCTCATGTAAATGACAATCAGCCAGTTGTGCTGTCAGCAGTGCATTAGTCAGGTATGTAGTGCCTTACAACCCACAACAATGAATTTCAGATATCACCAACTGTTATGGGGGAAAAAAAGAAAAGGACCTCTTTGAATCAACCCAAGATCAAAAATCAGAACATATTCCAACTTCAATGATGAAAAGAAGAACCTATATTTTCAGGAATGTTAGTATGCTTTTGTCTTCTTAACCTTATTTCTGTTAGAAGAAAATGAAATATTGAACTTGACAGCACCAGATGTATCACAAACCTCGTGGTAAACTCTCTTGTTGTAGTTTTTATTTTGCATAGAAATGCCAAAAGAAGACTTAAGCATTTCTGTCTTAAAATATTAAAAGTCTAGAATACTGAATAACATTCCTCACAATCACCTCCTTGCCTCAGGATTTCTCCTCTCACTCTTCTGTCCTCCATAAAAGCACCAAGTAGAGGACTAAACAAATCAAACTGTTGAAGAGATGAGAGCAATAAAGGACTAGACAAGTAGAATTGTAAACCATGAGACCACAGCCTTTTTGTCCTCTTCAAAACCAGCTGATATTTAAATTGGCAACTTACCTCTCCCAAGATGAACACAGAAAGTATGTCATGCAATGTCCATCTTCTCTTAAAGCAGCTGCAGCCAAAGTAGTGTGGCTAAGAAAATAAAATAACAATAAAGAGGCCTGTCTGCTTAGGTGCTCACAGCTGCTCATCTGATGATAGGACTGTCTTTGCCTTCTTTTCTTATGGCAGACATTTCTTTTTTTTTCAAACTCTGCTGCTGGAGAAAAAAAAGAGCTAGCAAAAAGTCTCTCTCCCTCTCTCGGAGAAATCTGGTGTCTGCGTGAGGACAGATAAGAGCTCACTGTGCTGATACACTGCGTGCATAGCAACGTCTGCAGGCCAAGCACTGATCAGGCATGGTTTCTCCAGACATTGTATTCCAGACACTATAATGATTTTCTCACGGAAGCTTCTGAGAGATGTCAAATCCCCAAGTGCCTTTCAAGATCTAACTTCAAGATTTCCTTCCAACAGAAAAAAAAAAAATCTCTTTTGAATATCTATATTTTATCCATCAATGTATATCTCAAACCTTTATTTTTCCAGGTAATCTAAATAATAAGAAATACTGATTTTTTTTTTCTATGACAATCTTACTGTTAATTTCCAATAAATCTCCATAAATATTCCAGTTATATCTCCTAATGTCCCCTCACTACCACTGGTAGCTTATTAGCTAGCACCAAACATTAATCTTCCTATGTCTTTATGTAGACTCATTCTCTCGGAGTCCTCATACAAAATTCTAGCAGAAAGAATATGCTTAAAAGATACATTTTAAACATGAAGCATTACTCATGATAGTAAGTAAAGGGAACTATAAATCACTCATCTTGAAATCCATTAAATTATCATTGCATCACTTGTAGTTAGCTCTGGACCTCAAATTCTATAGAGAATTTACTTAATCACCCAGATATTAATACCTACCAGAACAATGATCACAATTTCTATCCTTGTTCTTACCAAATGCCTTCTGGAGTGTTTCTCTCTGGCTCTAGGAAGCTGCCCTGTACCTTAACAAGAAATCAGCTCAAACATAATTTTTTCTGTATGTATAGAGAAATATTTCCATAATTTAATCTGAGACTGAACTTGCTGGTAAGGAGCATTCGCCTTAGTATAGTTTATGGCAATATTCCACTCAGATCCTCATGCGAATGTTTTTTAAACATTTTTGTTGACTGCTTAAATCAAACCACATCCTTATCTATCTGACTTGGTTTGCTATCAGCCAATCGTTAATCCAGTTTGATAAAGCTTTTGCATTTCTTATATCTTTGCTCTGTGCAAAACATTTCATGCATCAGATCTTGCCATGCCACTTGCAGCCTCTGTTTTTAAAGATGATTATTGTGGCCTGGTGATGTCATTTATTCATAAACAAGCTGCTGAAATATTAGTGGTTAAAATAATTTAATTTACTGTAGTTAGTGTCCTTAATTTCTTTCTTTCTGAATGTTCAGCTACTTTCCCATGAGTTGTGCAACAGCAACTTAGAGCAAATTCAATCTGTCAGGGATTTACACTGTCATCCTAGTCACCTGAAGTTACAATCTGTTCTATCATACACAGAATGATTCATTTATCCCTATATTATTACAGTATATTTGTTTATATTACTGGAAACAGGAAAGCAAGAAATTGTTAAGGAAGACCTTTTGATATAACTATGAAGCTGGAAAATCTGAATTCTTATACAATTTCTCCCTCTATACTTTTCCCTCTATGCCTTTCCTCTGCTGCAGTTTTCCTTCATGAAAAAAAGGAAAGATAATCAAAATTATATCCTTAGAAAGCACTTGAAGATTTACAGAGAATAATGTGTGAGAAAGAAAATATTCTATTTAACACTAAGTTACTTTTCTAAAGAAGAAAGGGAAAAATCACAGTAAAGAAGAAAGAAATACAAAATTAGTCCTGACATTTTCATTATTTAGAGGGAAAGCAATGGAGATTTAGAGCAATCTAAAGAGTCTGCTTCAAGACATGATTGAGTTAAAGTTAGTGTTTGGATTGAAACAAACATCTTGAAGGAGAACATTATCGTAGCTCTCAGCTACCAGAAGTGGTGTTCATTGCCTGCGCTGATTTTTATATGCTAGGAATCTTCATTCCTATGAGCTCTCATGCAAGATTGCCAAAGTGTATAATAGAAGTTCTGTCCCTTTATTTTGTAGGAAAAGAAACATTCCTTCTCAGGACTGATTTAATCTTATATGAAAAGTAAAATTTGCAAATTTGAATACTGAGGTGGGCAAAAGGTTTAAGTATACTTTTCACAGCTTTAAGATTAAGTGCATAAGTTGTTTAGATACTATGAAAGCCTCAATACTTTGCAGCTGTTGATCAGCTGTAGCTTCAAATTAAATTCATCTGTTACCAGAGAATATTTACATGACTATCATGTACCATGCAATTTTTACATAAGCGAGAAATCTTGCTAGCACGGGATGAAGAAAGATATTATTAGTGGGATTTGTAGATGATGGCATACATTAATTCTAATAGTGAAAGTTACTTTTTCTTAAGTCACTTCTTAAGTGAGTTAAGTTTTCTCAAATGTAAACTAAAAATTATGAAACAAGAAGTAAAATAAAGGGGGCATGGGAGGATTTAGGATGATTCTCAGACCACTGATATTTTTTTCTCATGAGAACCTGCCATAATGACACTCTTGGGATTTGCAAGTGCAAGGCCATGAGAGCAGCAATATAAGAAAAATAGCATGAAAAAGGAAAAAAAATACTGCCACGGAGACTCAGAAAACACTTGTCTCAATAGCTTTAGGGAAAAGTTACAGAGCTGCAAACAGTGTATTTGCACTGTTTTCCTCACTTTCTGCTAGTATTCGTACTTAACTTTGTCAGATCTGCCTGTCTCAAAGTAGATGTGACTGTCATACTGTTCTTATTTTTAGGCTTCTGTTTTTCCCCCCTCATTTCCCTCTCCCTAACTCGTAGAACTATGCTTTGCCACTGTCCTCCTCCAGTTCTCCTTTCACATTACTTTCCTTTGCCCACTTCCTGGGGCACCGTTCGCGTGCAGCACTGCAGAAGAGCTGCTGCATGCAAAGCGTACAGGCAGCGTTAAGTGCCTGAGAACAACTGTACACCCTGAGCGAACACGGTTCTGGAAAGATGTGTTCTGTATTCTTTGTATCATTTGCCAGTGCTTAGTTACTTTGGTTTGATACCTGATGTCTTATTTAGGTCCAACTGTCAGTCAGTGGAGCTACTGAGACTTTTGTTTGCTAGACTGAATATATCTATCACCAGTAATTCAGTTCACCAGACACTTCCAGATCCTGATCAGGTCAGTCATTCACTGATAAACTGAACGGATGGAACTTTTGTATTAAGGGATTCTCCCAAGCCTTTGAATTATTATTCTATTTTTTCCTGAACTCTTGATGAATGAATTACTGGGGCATTTTTTAATATGCCACATATGCATCTTGTTATGCTCTGCTGTATTTCAGAGGAACTGAAGAGGCTTCTTGCTCCTCACAGTAGTTAGAAAGGCTTCTTGTGGCCAGCGTGTTGATAAAATTGATTTTGGCCAAATATTTTTACAGCTCTATGCTGAAAAGTCTGGTAAAAGAAAAAAATCATGATTCTTAGTCCTAATGTGTAAAATCCCCCCAAAATAAATATTTTACTTTCTGTTGACATATCTTAAAGACAGCATGGAATTCCCAGCTGATGTTATGTCATTTGGATTTTCCAAAGTATTTTTTGTATGCTGATATATTGAGAGGAAAAAACCTGGCTGATGGAACAATGGTGAAACAGCAGCCACTGTAAAAGTGTAATGTGTCTTTGAAAATTATCAGTGAATTACAAGGAAGATTACAAATAGAGAAAAGAGCAAGTAGACTCAAGTTTCTAGTTGTTCAAGACAAAGCATTTTTACAACACTTTCATTTTGAGGTTAGTAAGTAAATATCACTGGTAAGTTTAAGTTGAATTGCTAATTATGATCTAGACAACGCTGGAAGTTCTTCATTGTGTTGTGTGCAAGCTGAAGAATCATTTTCTTGAATTCCTCTACCAGTCTCTTACACTCAAGATCTTGTTACAGGCAAAAGCAATACACTTTATATGCAAAACCAAGGCTTTGTCATTAGTCTAATTAAAGTCTTAACAGCCTAATCAAAGAATTATGAGTCCATTTACAATGATACTTAAATTTCAAATTAGGTACAGGTAAAATTGACAAACTTACTAATGTCTATATTTTTCTTTAGTGTTATACTCACCTTTCCAGTCTCCCTCCAGGTCCTCATGTCTGATTTCAGTTCATGCTACATAGAATAGCTGCAAGTTATGACTATCTATTTGTTACAAAATAGATAAAATAGTAGGCATTACATAACATGATTGTACAAGACAAAGAAAAAGCTAAATCAGAGTAGATTATATTTACTCAGTCATTAGATAACTGCAGTTACACATCTCCAGGCAGCCCAAGACAAAGCCTGACAAGTCTAGATGCCTGTGTTGTTAATGTAACATAAAGACTGTGGCCTCTTACCAGCAATAAGACCTTATTTAAGACCTTATGGGCTACAAGCCTATAATACAGATATTTTAGTGGACCATAACAAAAATGTTGTGTTCCAAACAGTTTTATCTGCCAAATGCAGATATAGCAATGAAATGTAAAATAACATGAAAGTTAAACACTGAAGAAATAATGACAGTCAAAATCCACTACTTGAAAGTCTGTCATTTATACATATTGATGGTCAATATTTAATCTAAGAGCATAACAGATTGTCACAAGTTAAGAGAGTTTGTAATGGATGCCAGCCTTCTCACTGCAAATATCCTATTTGCACAGGATATTGTACAGGAAAATGGCTATATTCTATGGCAAAACAAGAGAATCAAGGAAAGTGTACTTCTTACAAATCACTGGCTAGGATCCTGGAAAAGCAGTCAAAAGAGCATTATGGAAGTGCTCAGTCTGACAGTTGTTATGAAAATTCCCTTCCCTAACTATTATATCAAACAGTCTTTACAGTATGAACATCTATTAACTTTATTTATGTACATATATAATGTAATGAGGTAGTGGAATTTTACTGGAGACTTTGGTGTTGTTCATGCTTAAGTAAAACAAGCTAAAGGACAGCCTGCCCCCGGGAAGAAGGACTTTGCGTCTTAGAAGCAAGAGCTGTCCACGAATAATAAGGGATATCCCTGGACAACCAAGACAAGGACAGCATCCTAGCCCCTCTAACATGTCTTTGAAACCCTCCCAGGTTTGTCTGGTGTCATAGATAAGTAACTCTAGCACGACTGACTCTAGGGACATCTGGATCAATAAACAAGCAGCAAGAATGCTGCAAAAATAAAGTTGCTTAGCAAAGTTTTACTATGATCAGTAATCATTAGCGTGGATGTTAGTGATTAGTCAAATCATGTGATGCCTGAACATTTGGAGGGTATGAGAACCCTGTAAAATCACATTCGGAGTGCCCTAATTTGGCTGGAACACCTTATGCACGTGAATAAATATTTACTCTTGTAATTCCATACTTTGCATCCTAGCTTCTCTCCTAGGTCAGCACGGGCCAGCTGCGAATTTTCGTAACACAGTTCACTTTCTTTTGAAGTCCCAGATTCTTCGCTGCAGAAGGCATCACACAGACATTACTAAAAGAGTGCATTGGCAGTAGACAATATATCTCCATAATGATAATAAATAACTGTGTATAATTTTCCAAGGAAAGGAGCACTGGATACCTCCACAGACAGAAAGGTAATTCCTGCTTGCATTTTCTGTATATGGATACACTTGTAAGGTAAGAATTAACTTCTACTGTTAATACTTAGAGCATAACAAAATGCATGAGCATGCACTGTTGAAAAGCATCTTCCCAAATGTTTAGGAAGTTATTTAAAACTAATGAAAAAAGTTCAAGGGTAAAAACTTTGAAGAAGGTGAAAGTCTGATTGGTGTCAGACTACAAAGAGAAGCAGCTCTATGAATAAACTCCCTGCTGCACATCTTTCAGCGCTCAGGTTTGCCTCAGTAAAGTCAGAACTGCTTAAACTTGGCAAAGAGAGTACACCAAAAAACCACAGGGTTTCATTATTTTAGTCTCTTTTTTTTGTTTGTTTGATGTGCTTCACTGGACAAGGAAATCCTAGTTGTTTTTGAAGGTATCTTGAGACACTGCCATTTGAGATAGGAAGTTCACAGAGGAAAAAAATGTTCAAAGGTAGACTCGATGTGGTAGGCAGGCTGCTGAAATAAAAACATTACAAATTAGTGGCTACATCAAAACATAGTGATGAACCTTGTGGGTCTCTATCAGGACAGGAGTCATTAAGTTTTTTACCATCACATTTGTTCAACAAGGGGAAAAATAGTACAGTTAGAGTTACACTCTGTTTCAGAATTATAAAATATACTGTGCCATGTAGGATGACCTTTCAAAGGCACAGCATGAATACCAAACTGAAACTTCTGTGGCAATGCTTCCATTTCCATAAGCACAGAGTAATCCTCGAAATGCCATGTTCATCTAGAGAAATGCAGGTTATTATAATAACAAAACAAACAGCTTCTTTCCACAACCAGTCAATTAATTTTTGGGAAGGTGCTGAAAGACATTAGTAAGTAGCTCAGATGTCAGATGCTTTTCCAACCCCTTCAAATCTATACCTGCTTCAAGATACAGACTTTACATGCTCATAAACTCTCACTTTTTTTTTCCTTCTCTCCTTCTAGATAGTAGAAAAAGGGAGGTTATATACACAAAAAGAACAAGAATCATAGAAACATAGAAACATAGAATCAAAGAATGGTTTGGGTTTGAAGGGACCTTTAAAGATCATCTAGTCCAACCCCCCTGCCATAGGCAGGGATACCTTCCACTAGATTAGGTTGCTCAAAGGCCCATCCAACCTGAGCTTGAACACTTCCAGGGATGGAGCATACACAGTTTCCCTGGGTGATATGTTCCAGTGTCTCACCACCCGCATTGTAAAAAAATGTCTTCCTTATATCTAAGGTAAATTTTCCCTGTTTCAGTTTAAAACTGTTGTCCCTTGTCCCGCCACTACAGGCCCTGGCAGAAAGTCTTTCTCTGTCTTTCTTATAAGCCCCCTTTATATGTTGAAAGACCGCAACTACATCTCCCCGGAACCTTCTCTTCTCCAGGCTGAACAACCCCAACTCAGCCTTTCTTCATAGCAGAGGTGTTCCAGACCTGACCATTTCCATGGCCCTCCTCTGGACTGGCTGTAACAGGATCATGTCTTTCTTGTGCTGGGGACCCCAGAGCTGGATGCAATACTCCAGGTAGGGTCTCACGAGAGCAGAGGAGAGGGGGAGAATCACCTCCCTCGAGCTGCTGGCTACGCTTCTTTTCCTGCAGCCCAGGACCACCAGATTATTCAGGCACAGTTTGCACTTCGTAAAGCCATGTTGGTTGTCTCTAATCCCCTCCCAGTCTTCCATATGCCTTGACATAACTTCCAGGAGGATCTGTTCCATGATCTTATTGGGTACAGAGGTGAGGCTGACCGGTCGGTAGTTCCCAGGGTCCTCCTTTTTACCCTTTTTAAAAATCGATGTGATGTTTCCCTTTTCTCCAGGCGCTGGGGACCTCGCCTGACTATCATGATTTTTCAAATATGATGGAGAGAATGGCTTAGCAACTACATCTGCCAGTTCCCTCAGGACCCTGGAATGCATCTCAGTGGGTCCCATGGACTTGTGCATGTTCAGGTTCCTCAGATGATCTCTAACCTGATCTTCTGCTATGGTGGGAGGGACCTCGTTCCCCTGCTCCCTGACTTGAGGTTTAGGGACTCGAGAGATGTGGGAAGAGTGATTGCCAGTGAAAACTGGGCAAAAGATTGTGTAGTACCTCAGCCTTCTCCTTGTCGGTTGTCACTGGTTCTCATGTCTTACTTTTCGAGGGATGGGAGTGGGAGTGGTACATTTTCTTTCATCTTCCTTTTCTGCCCAATACACCTGTGGAAGCCCTTCTTATTATTCTTCACATTCCTTGCCAAATTCAGCCCCAATTGTGCCTTAGCTTTCCTGATCCCATCCCTACACATCTGGGCAGTGTCCCTGTATTCTTCCCGGGATGCATGACCCTGCTTCCACTGTCTGTGCATTTCCTTCTTACATTTCAGTTTGACCTTACTCAGCCATGCTGATTTCCTGCCATCCTTGCCTGATTTTTTTTACACGGGGGAATCAAGAGCTCTGGTGCTCTAAGGAAGATGAAGCATTTCACAGGTTTTCCCTGTTGGTAAACCTTGAGCACTGCAGGAACTTGTCACAATTTCACGAAGAGGAACCTGCCCTAAACTAAAACAAAAAATTAAAAAAATCTGAATCAGTTCCTGAACTAACTTCCCCTTCTGCATGCAATCACTTCACTGAATGGGGAGGTGTTGGTTGGCCATTGTTTGATTAATAAACCCCATTCCTCCATAGGATGTAAAATGTTTTTTATTAAAAATGCCATCAAAAATTACGTAAGGGGACAAAGTGACAGGAGAAAGTATGCATGTTTGATTCTATCAGATAAGAAAATTCAACCAAACAGTAAGTGTCTCAATAGGGGCAAAAGAATAAAACAGTATAAACAGCTACATATAATTAGATCTGTATTGTTCAGAGAGGAGCTATAACAAATGCCCATAGAGGAAAAGCAATCTTCTTGATACTTATTGCCTGATTTTGATTAATATATCACTTTTTCTTTCAAAAGGGACAACAGTTTGAAGGCACCAGAGGCAGAATTAGATACTGCCATTCATGCCAAGATATCAATAAATACAATATATTTTTTCTTTTTACACATACGAGTGCACTAACTCTCAGCTTTTGCTATCCATACCAAAAAGCAGGACATGTGAAATGATCAGGACAAGCAAACTGAGAACACATGCTATATTGTGATATCTGCCCTGTCTTGTGTTACAGGTGATGCTATCAGAGTCCAATACTCTGACCAGGAGGGCATAAAGTTCAATATCAGATTTTCTTATATGAAGACAGTTGATCTTACATGGGATTTCAGATTTAGCAGAGTGATACAAAATATACTGAACACAACACAAATGTGACACTTAGCGAAATGCAGCAATTGCAATATCCACTTCAATCACAGTACCAGTGTGATCCCCATTACCAGTCTCTATAATATGCTCATTGTCATGACACTGGGCATCTCAAACCACTGGGAAGGAATACATGGGTTGAAGCCAGCTCAGGCATTTTCTCTCTTGGAAGCTCTTGCTAGTTACTTAGTTTTTATACTCTAAGTTGGGCTGAGCCACACATTCACTCTCCCCATGCTGGTCTGGCTAACTCAAGGAGACATTTACACCACCAGTTTATCCACTCAGCTGTTTATCTAAAAAACAAAGGCCACCCTCTGTCCCCTTTGCAGTGAGATAAAGTCAGCTTCTTTGCAACAGCTGTGATCAGTCACACCCTGCATTATTTTCTGAGCTTCATGGGCACACTGCCCTTGCCCAAATCCATGATCTTTCTTCCATTGTAGGGGTTTATTCAGTGAGTCACATTCCACCGCAAGGGGTTTAATCAGTCACAGATGCTGATGACTGACTGAACAGCAGCATTAAGAAGACTTCTTTAGTTTGGTTTTAAAATATCCATAATATTCTATCAATATTAGTTGCCTTTGAATCAATATTTACTCTTTTCTGCTGGAAAGAGAAGAATGAGTTCGGCAACAGCTGAAACCTACTCACAAATTAATTTATAAATTTTACCCTTCTTTGTATTCAATGAAAGTCTATATTGCTCATCAATATACTATATCTTTTCTTTTTTAAATAAAGGTTTTAGACAACAGGTTATTTACATTTGAAATTAAAAACCAGTTAATTTGTTGTTCTGAAATGGATAAAGAGAAATTCTGACCTTATTTCAGAGCAGGCAAATTCAAATGGAAAAAAGACATTAATCCGTTAATATCTTTCAGAAGTCTTCTGACCCAGACTCCATCACTTTGCTTTTCATTAACTTGCTTTCCCCAAAGTCACTGCCAAATGAGTTCTCTTTGCTGAACAGAATTGTAAGAGAGAGTCCTGCAGAGCTAAAGATGTTGGAGCATTTTTCTACAAAAAAAATTGTGGTTGTCTTTTGTTAAGCTCTAATTATGACAGCAATAAACAAAAGACAATATCTACACTATCTCATCCTGCTAGTGATCAAATTCATTTATAAAACATACTATAACACAAACTCCTTTTTCAATAGCCATGTTACTGATACAATAAAAGGTTTCTTTTATAAAAATGGGGACAGATTTTTTATAGTAGGAAAAATGCATTTTAATAATGCAAGAATAAATTCAGTTGTGTAAGCCTTTCACAGCATTCTGCTGTCCCAAGGAGCTTCAGATACTAAGAGGAAAACAAAATAGTAACATAACACAGAGCAAACATTGCACAAATAAATCTTTTTCACAAGTTCATCAGTTAAAAAAAATATATATGTCTCTGTAGGTGTAATCAACCTATCAACATGAATACATCTGACACCTGTATCTCCGATATCTAAACTATCTACTTGAAGTTATGATCAGCATCAGAAATACCAGAAGAAGAACCAGATAGTTTTCTGTTTCTCACTGCTGGTAACTCAGAAAAATAAAGCCAGTTTGTCCCATATTCATCCCTTTCTGACTGACCTGGGAATAGGAACAGTCAAGGAATCTTGGTCATCTGTCCATCAGAAGTGAACACAACATATCTGGCTCCCTGACAAAGACCATTGCCATCCCTATTTTTGATCTGAGAGTTTTGGTGTCATTCATGCATAAAAACAAAAATGTTATTGCAATGCAGTTATTTGCAGAAAATACTTGTGGTTTCCCTTGTATTTGGTTTCACTATTGGTTGTTATACCAGAGTTCAAATTTATTCTGTTTCTGGGTATCTGATTACACATCTTTCCTGTTTAATTCTACCTTTGCTTAAAACCAACTTGAATGTTGCAGTGCCGCCATCAAAATGAAGGTGAAATACCTTTATCTAGGGTTGGTAAGAATAATAATGGAGACTTAGTGTTGTACTGGAACAGTAAATAGTTACCCAGAGCAGTTGTAGGCTGGAATAGATCTCAAATCCACATTAGCACAGCTTTGCTAGTGCTGTTACCAGGATGGTTAGAAAAGAGCAGAGCAGGTTATGCTCATCCATATTGCAGTCACCCCTTCGTTTGCTATGTAGGTACATTCAGAGCAAGGTGGTGAGCTAATGCTATTCATATTGCAGGGAGAACATCAGTGAGTAATCAGGTATGCAATCTCTTTCTGGTTAAAAAGTCTGTATCTGATTATGGAGCATTATGTCAATTCTTCTCTTCCACTGCTGATGTAGATTGCTGACTATGACTGTGTTCATTAACATATTTTGCTTTTTCTTTCTCTTGAAGCCAGTAGAGAAAAGCCTAAAAAGAGACAAGAAGTGCCTGCAAACCACCAAAGACTGCAATGTGTTCTGTTGCATATCTCTATATCCTTTTACTACATTATACAATCCCCACTACCACAGTTTGATGCACTTAGTTAATCTTTGTCTAATGGATTTTGTCTTTATAATATGACAAGAGAAGTAAGGGAGTCTCAGTCAAATCCGTTTTTAAAATGGTAATCAGAGATACACTGACAGGTTAAGATTGAAGTCTCAATTGTCACTCTTCAAAAAACAGCTTTGTATACCTTGGGTGACAAATGTATGAATTAGCATAGATATATTGTCTTCTGTCTTTAAATATATGACTAAAATACATTGAGTAGAGAGATAATGACTAACTTTGTGAACACTAATTCACTTAATGATTTACTGCAGTTAGTTCTTTCGGATGCTGTGGACTTGATTATCACAAAGATGGTCTAAAATACACCACTGGAGGAGAAATTCTAGTATCCTGACCCATTTTGAATAATATCCTAAAGAAGGAGAATTACAGTATGTACAGGGAACTGTGCTTGGAGTTTAAGGGTACTGAGTTAACACTTCCAATGTTTATTTAAACACTTAGAAAATTTTTTAAAAATGGAGAGCATTGATCAATGCAAACAAATTCCTGTTCTGCTTTTTCATAGACAGCTAGAAAATGACCTTTAGAATGATTAGGAGGACCTCAAACCTTTCAAGAAAAAAGGTTGATGTACAAAGTCATTATTTAAACATTCAATTAATGTTTTTTTTTTTCCCTTTACCCTCCATGTTTATTACCTAACATTTGCATAATGTAATAATTCCGATCAGCAAACTGTAAATTCCCTCCAGGAATGAATAGAACCTTTCATGAACTGTGAGAAGGCAGGAAATATCCTCTGTAAAGAACCAAATGAAGCAACTCCTCTGCAGTCCTTCAGTAAGATAAAGCTTTTACGGTTTAACACCTCTCTTGTTGTTTTCTTCCTGGTTGCGACAGAAGCTCATTAAATTTTGCTGACTCACACTACAGCCCCATGTCATTTAGAATCAGCCTTGAGGAAAAATCAAAACAACTAACTATAAGAGCACCAGGGCGGAAGGGGTGCTTAGAAGCCTAAACTCTGACCCTTTACAAAAAATGACAATCTAGTCACATTCAGGGGAATCAGGGTAACACTGGCAAGTCAAAGGACAAACAGGCTTGTCTAACTGCTTTCTTCTCCTCATGGAATAGAAAAGCAGTATTAATTTTGTTCACCTCATCCATATGCCATTCATCCACGTGCCATTCATCCACCCTCTTTCTACTGTTAAACAGGTCAGTGCATACAAACAAGATACAAAAAGATAATCCTCTGTTTATGGCAGTAATTTTCTTCTGCTTTTTTTTCTTTTTCTTTAGTAGCTAGATAACTATAAGAATAACCACCCATCTCAGACTTGAGAAATCCTTTCAAATACTTGCAAGACTTGTCACAGATCTAAAAATAGGTAACAAGGGAATAGATACATAACCCTAAAAATCTTGACAAATAGAGCACATGATACAAACATGAAAAAATGACTTTAAGGCAAAAGAGAAGATCCTTATGATGAACTTGAGGGCTGAGATATGCAGAAGGGAACACTATAGATTGCAGTCATGCATATAATAGAGGGCAAATGATATTCTCACTGGCAAGTACTACCATCAACCACAGGATAATTTACTAAGTGTAAGTCAGAACAAAAAGACCATATAGGTCTTGCAAGCCTACTTTTCCTAGAGGCAGCTGCTGCATATGATAGTTCATAACAAAATGTTTTAGAACCTGTCCTGCATTAGGCCATGCACTTTTTTCAGGGGTACTGACAATGTGAAACTCTCAAGCTCTCCTCAAGGATGAATGCTTTCGGCTAACAAACGAATTGATAATTTCCATTTTCACTGTGAAGTCTGCATGAAGGTGCCATGATAGGCCACATCATAACTAGAATTCCAGCTTTTAGAGAGAAAGGACAGCATTTCTAACATACTCTAGAATACTTCAGTCAGACTAGGAGATATCATTAGATTTGCTTTCTCACTAAGTCTTATGAAAAGACTATATGAAAAGCTCTGCTTCCATAAACACTTTGTCCATTGAAACATGCATTAAAGAGCATATCAACTGTATGTTCAGAAACTTGCTTTCTGTTTTAACCTCTTAATGGAAATGACTAAGCTACAAGATATCGAACTGAAAAAAACCAGAATATATTAACAGTAAAAAAAATTTTTCAGATGAAAAAGAGCTGTGTCTGGATCTTTCTGCTAAAAGGAAATTTCAGTATAAAGCATACAGGAACTTTTGATGTAAATAAACACATGTATTGGGTGTGGCAAGGCATTGGTAGCGGAGGGGTTACAGGGGTGGCTTCGTGAGAATATGCCCCCTGTCCGACTGAGCCAGTTCCAGCCAGCTCCAAGATGGACCCACTGCTGGCCAAAGCTGAGCCAATCATCAGAGACGTTGGTAGCACCTCTGTGATAACACATTCAAGAAGGGGTAAAAACGGCTGCGCAACAGTAGCTGGGAGAAACGAGTGAGAATATGTGGGAAAAACAGCCACACAGACACCAAGGTCAGTGAAGGAGGAGGGGAGGAGGTGCTCCAGGAGCTGGAGCAGAGATTCCCCTGCAGCCCATGGTGAAGACCATGGTCATGTGGGCTGTCCCCTTGTAGCCCATGGAGGTCCACGGTGGAGCAGATATCCACATGCAGCCCGTGGAGGACCCCACACCACAGCACGTAGATGCGCCCAAAGGAGACTGTGACCACATGGAGAGCCTGCACTGGAGCAGGCTCCTGGCAGGACCTGTGGACCCATGGAGAGGAGCCCACGCTGGAGCACGTTTTCTGGCAGGACCTACAACCCAGCGGGGAACCCACACTGGAGCATTCCATTCTTGAAGGGTTACACCCCATGGAAAGGACCCACATTGGAGAAGTTAGAATCATAGGATCATAGAATCATAGAATCATTAAGATTGGAAAAGACCTCTAAGATCATCGAGTCCAACCGTCAACCCAACACACCATGCCCACTAAACCATGTCCCTAAGCACCTCATCTACATGTCTTTTAAATACTTCCAGGGATGGGGACTCCACCACTTCCCTGGGCAGCCTGTTCCAAGGCTTGACCACTCTTTCAGTAAAGAAATTTCTCCTAATGTCCAATCTAAACCTCCCCTGGCACAACTTGAGGCCATTTCCTCTCATCCTATCGCTGTTACTTGGGAGAAGAGACCCACCTCACTATAACCTCCTTTCACGTAGTTGTAGAGCACGATAAGGTCTCCCCTCAGCCTCCTCTTCTCCAGACTAAACAGTCCCAGTTCCCTCAGCCGCTCCTCATCAGACTTGTGCTCCAGACCCTTCACCAGCTTCGTTGCCCTCCTCTGGACACGCTCCAGCACCTCAATGTCCTTCTTGTAGTGAGGGGCCCAAAACTGAACACAGCATTTGAGGTGCTGCCTCACCAGGGCCCAGTACAGGGGCACGATCACCTCCCTACACCTGCTGGCCACACTGTTTCTGATACAGGCCAGGATGCCGCTGGCCTTCTTGACCACCTGGGCACACTGCCGGCTCATGTTCAGCCGGCTGTCAACCAACACCCCCAGGTCCTTTTCCTCCGGGCAGCTTTCCAGCCACTCTTCCCCAAGCCTGTAGCGTTGCATGGGGTTGTTGTGGCCAAAGTGCAGGACCTGGCACTTGGCCTTGTTGAACCTCATACAATTGGCCTCAGCCCATTGATCCAGCCTGTCCAGGTCCCTCTGCAGAGCCTTCCTACCCTCGAGCAGATCAACACTCCCGCACAACTTGGTGCCATCTGCAAATTTATTGAGGGAGCACTCGATCCCCTCATCCAGATCGTTGATAATGATATTGAACAATTCCAGTCCCAGTACTGAGCCCTGAACGGAACACCGCTCGTGACCGGCCGCCAACTGGATTTAACTACTTTCACCACAACTCTCTGGGCTCGGCCATCCAGTCAGTTTTTTACCAGTGAAGAGTGTACCTGTCCAAGCCGTGAGCCGCCAGCTTCTCTAGGAGAATGCTGTGGGAGACAGTGTCAAAAGCTTTACTGAAGTCCAGGCAGACCACATCTACAGCTTTTCCCTCACCCAGTAGGCGGGTCACCTGGTCATAGAAGGAGATCAGGTTGGTCAAGCAGGACCTGCCTTCCATGAACCCGTGCTGGCTGGGCATGATCCCCTGGTTGTCCCACACATGACTTATGAGTGCTCTCAAGATGAACCGCTCCATAATCTTCCCGGCACCGAGGTCAGGCTGACCGGTCTGTAGTTCCCCGGATCCTCCTTCCGGCCCTTCTTGGAGATGGGCATCACATTGGCAAGCCTCCAGTCGTCCGGGACCTCCCCTCTTAACCAGGACTGCTAGTAAATGATGGAGAGTGGCTTGGCAAGCTCCTCCGCCAGCTCCCTCAGTACTCTTGGGTGGATCCCATCCGGCCCTATAGACTTGTGAGCGTCCAGGTGGCACAGCAGGTCATTAACTGCTTCCTCTTGGATTATGGGGGGTTTATCCTGCTCGCCGTCCCTGTCTTCCAGCTCAGGTGGCTGAGTACCCTGAGGATAACTGCTCTGACTATTAAAGACTGAGGCAAAGAAGGCGTTAAGTACCTCAGCCTTATCCTTGTCCTCGGTGGCAATGTTCCCCCCACCCCCACATCCAATAAAGGATGGAGATTCTCCTTGGCTCTCTTTTTGTCATTAATATACTTTTAAAAACATTTTTTGTTGTCTCTTACAACAGTGGCCAAGTTGAGTTCTTGAAGGACTGCAGTTTGTTGGAAGGACCCACGTTGGAGAAGTTCGGGAAGGACTGTCTACTGTGGGTGAGAACCCATGCTGGAGCAGGGGAAGAGTGTAAGGAGGAAGGAGAAGCAGAGACAACATGTTATGGACTGACCGCAACCTCCATTCCCCTAGCCCCTGCGCCGCTCAGGGGGAGGAGGTATAAAAGTCGGGAGTGAAGTTGAGACCGGGAAGAAGGGAGGGGCGGGGAGAAGGTTTTTTTAGATTTGTTCTTATTTCTCATGATCCTACTCTGATTTGGTTGGTAATAGATTAAATTAATTTCCCCAAGTCAAGTCTGTTTTTCCTGTGATGGTAATTGCTGAGTGATCTCCCTGTCCTTATCTCGATCCATGAGTCTTTCATAATATTTTGTCTCGACTGTCCTGTTAAGCAGGGGGAGAGATAGAGTAGCTTGGTGGGCACCTGGCAGCCAGCCAAGGTCAACTCACCACAATAACGTGTTTAATTAAGGAAGAAATTTTAATTGATTCTATGCTTGTCTTTCCAAGCCCTCCAGATCTTATCTGTTGTGGAAAACTTGCGGACCGAGACCACAGAAGCTTAGCTGGAGAATGGATAATAGCAGTACAAACTGCTGAAACCACAGGCTGACAGCATAAGCTCTCCTCTTCTAGGAGTTCCTATAAACTCACAAAAGCTGGTCTCAGCTTAGAGGCCATGTTTATAGTTGACACTTCAAGAAATTTAGCTATCAATTAAGAAACCATATTCTGGTATTGGCTTGGAATTGGCAACAAAGGTGTACCAATGGCTCAGTCAGCAGTTTAGCCCGTAGCTAAGTTGTTACAAGCAACTTCCAACACTACATTTTAGTCATGCATAGGAAGGTGAGCCAGGTCAGAGTAGTAAGTCCTACAATCACCTGGTGGCCTGGAGGGTTTCAAGACATGGGCCAGAGAGGATCATAGCATAGGTTCAGGGGTTGAACATGGAAAGCATTAGGCATGTGGGAGGTTAAACCAAAGAGGTAGCATAGACACAGCTGGTGTTTCAGATGTTGCTGCAAAGCAAAGAAAGAAGGTTTTCTCTGAAGTTTGCAGAAAAAACAAAACTGACTTCACTATGTAAATCTAAGCTAGAGAAAACAATTTAATCTGTTCTTTCTCTGGAGTGAGGATACAATATCCTTAATGCAAAAACATTGCTGTATAACGAGGTAGACATATTAATTGCCATATTAAAGTTTCAAGTGGTCTTGAGAAGTGACCTTAAACATAGATTGTAACTGTAATATAAGCAATCGATTACAAAAGCTTTGATAAGTCTGCATTGGCTTTTAAATGGCACCCACCATATATCCAAAATACATGCAAAGCTAGCAAACTCCCATTAAGAAACGAAAAGCGCAATGGTAAACTTGCTTAGATTATCATATGAGACAAGGAAAACAAAGATGAAATTGCAATGACCATCTGGTACTGCTCATCATGACTGTATTGAATGACCTAATAAATTCTCCCCATCTCTAGATTATATGAAGTCTCATATTCAGAAGTAGATGATACTGCAATGATAATTTTTAACAGCTGTTTATGTTCTAGGCTTATAGTAATTTGAATTTCCTGCTTGTTCAGTAGTGCACTCTTTAGTTGCTGTTTCAGGGCAATCTAAGAGGCAACATCCCGCCTTCCTCTTTTTCTCCCGCCCCCTCTCTCTCTTTCCTTTTTTGTACTTCTGCTTATCAGCAAAGTAAAGGAGGTTACTGAGCTTACAGTGCAGTGCAGTTTTCTTTGCGACGAGTTTTCCTCTCTGATACACACATTCTTTTGCTGCTAACCAACAAGTTGATAGTCACAGGGAGACTGAACTATGGCCTGAGAAATACCTTGGATTAGAAAGGAGTACTACTTCATGTCTCTTTCCAACGAAACAGGAAACTGATAAACTCTAAAGGAAATAACATTACCTGTATTGCATTTAGGATGGGGGCTTTTAAAATGGAGAAGATACTGAAGGTAATATGGAACAAAACCTTTATCATTGCTTGAATTCTCTTCCATAACAAATAGAGATACATAACAAATCTTTTGAGCTCTGCAATTACAAAAAAAGCTGTGATTACTCCATTAGAAACCATTGGCAAATTAACATAAAATGGCATTAATGAAGAAACAATTATATCTGAAAGTCTTCTATTGTTTGATCTCTATGATTATTGTCTCTTATGAACTCTAACCACAGACAGTGCACAATTGTATTTAGCTCTCCAGCCGCATTTGGTCTGAAACAAAAGTGAACAACCATTTCATACTTCATCTTAGGCTTCAATCTTTCTAATTGTTATAATTCATTCTTATTTTGTGGTGATAAAGCAGGAAATAATCTGCCAAAGTGATCTCAACAGCAATCAAATTATTAGTGTTTCCATACACACAACGGTTATGTATGAAGATCTGCATTGTTTTCTTAGCCAGGAATGCTACAGCAATTAAGACCTTGATTGGATATCGGTCTCAATACCTCCTGTCTATAAGCACGAATTTACATTATTTTGTTGAAAGGCTCACAAAGCAAAGACGAATCTGGACACACTGCATGATTCACTCCCATAATCCAAAGGGAAATGGTTAGCAACCTGTTACACCACCTAGACACACACAAGTCTATGGGGCTGGATGGGATCCACCCAAGGGTACTGAGGGAGCTGGCAGAAGTGCTCACCGAGCCACTTTCAAACATTTATCAGCAGTCCTGGCTAACCGGGGAGGTCCCAGTTGACTGGAGGTTAACAAATGTGGCACTCATCTACAGAAAGGGCTGGAAGGAGGATCTGGGGAACTACAGGCCTGTCAGTCGGACCTCAGTACAGGGGAAGGTTATGGAGCAGATCATCTTGAGCATCGTCACAAGGCACGTAGAGGACAACCAGCTGATCAGGCCTATTCAGCATGGATTTATGAAAGGCAGGTCCTGCTTGACTAACCTGATCTCCTTCTATGACAAGATGACCCGCTTAGTGGATGAGGGAAAAGCTGTGGATGTTGTCTACCTGGACTTTGGTAAAGCCTTTGACACCATTTCCCACAGCACCCACCTGGAGAACCTGGCTGCTCATGGCTTGGACAAGTGTACTCTTTGCTGCGTAAAAAAACTGGCTGAATGGCTGGGCCCAAAGAGTTGTGGTGAATGGAGTTCAATCCAGTTGGCAGTCGGTCACAAGTGATGTTCCCCAGGGCTCAATTTTGGGTTGGTTAGAGTTCATTTGTTCAATTTCTTTATCAATGATCTGGACGAGGGCATCGAGTGCTCCCTCAGTAAGTTTGCAGACGACACCAAGTTGTGCGGGAGTGTTGATCTGCTCGAGGGTAGGAAGGCTCTGCAGAGGGACCTGGACAGGCTGGATCAATGGGCTGAGGCCAATGTATGAGGTTTAACAAGGCCAAGTGCCGGGTCCTGCACTTCAGCCACCACAACCCCATGCAACGCTACAGGCTTGGGGAAGAGTGGCTGGAAAGCTGCCCAGAGGAAAAGGACCCGGGGGTGCTGGTCGACAGCCGGCTGAACATGAGCCGGCAGTGTGCCCAGGTGGCCAAGAAGGCCAGCGGCATCCTGGCCTGTATCAGAAACAGTGTGGCCAGCAGGAGCAGGGAGGTGATCGTGCCCCTGTACGGGGCACTGGTGAGGCCGCACCTTGAATCCTGTGTTCAGTTTTGGGCCCCTCAATACAAGAAGGACATTGACAAGCAAGGTCCAAAGACGAGCAAGGAAGCTCGTGAAGGGTCTGGAGAACAAGTCTTATGAGGAGTGGGTGAGGGAACTGGGGTTGTTTAGCCTGGAGAAAAGGAGGCTGAGACCTTATCATGCTCTACAATTACCTGAAAGGAGGTTGTAGTGAGGTGGGTGTTGGTCTCTTCTCCCAAGTGACACATGATAGGATGAGAGGAAATGGCCTCAAGTTGCTCCAGGGGAGGTTTAGATTGTATATTAAGAAAAATTTATTCACTGAAAGGGTTGTCAAGCCTTGGAACAGGCTGCCCAGGGGAATGGTGGAGTCGTCATCCCTGGAGGTATTTAAAAGATGTATAGATGTGGCATTTAGGGACATGGTTTAGTGGTGGACTTGGCAGTACTAGGTTTACGGTTGGACTTGATGATCTTAAAGGTCTTTTCCAACCTAAATGATTCTATGACTCTATGATTCTTCTTTGCAACTAAATAAAACTAATTTCAAAACGCCTAATGCATTTCAATTTACTTGCAAGTAAAGGCATCTAATCTATATGGTCAGAATAGCTGATTTATAAGCATGCCACCACAGAAATTAAATAACTCTTCCATGCCCTTTGCATATGTGTTTTAAATATTAAAACAGTAGGAAAAGGTAGGTCCACAAGAGAAGGTAAAACACCGTGGTATCCAAGCCCGGGAAAGGCTGAAATGTGGTCTATATGAATTCACAAGACAAAATGACAAAACATTATCTGCAGATAGAAGAAAAGAATGGGACAGAGGGAATACTGGACTTGCATTAATGGGAAAAAGTGTGTCTGTCTGTGTGAAGAAGTTCAATGAGAAGTGTTAGAGGCAATGTTATACTAGTATTAGATGCACCGTCTAAGAAGAAGTAATGTGCAACATAAAGTCCAAACTGTATCCTAACAGGCATGTTAAGAGTCCGTTGACTGCATTTCATATTAGCACAAATAAAATTATAAAATTATTAAATATCCAGTAGAACAGATTAAATTATTAAATATCCCACAGAATAGATCAACTATCATGAAGTAAAGCTGGATATCAGTGAATCAGAAACTCAGATATTTCCTGTAAACCCCAGGAATTTTGGGTGAGCTCCCAAAGGGTTAAAGGGTAGAAAATATGAATATCAAATAATACTCATGGATCAGGGCTGTAAGAAAGTTTAGAGATCATCTAGGCATTAAAAACCTTTAAAAAACCAGAAGAATTGACTGAATACTTTGCATCTGAATACCTGATGTACTGGCCTTGTAAGAGTCTGAACCTACCATGACTGCTGAAAAAAGTTTTAGAGAAAAAGACATACAGGGAAAAATGGTTAGAAGAGAGTTATATAAACATTTTGCCTGATTTTATTAGGCAGGAACACATAAATTAGGTAAAGATATTGCAACAGATAAAATAATGTCTAAAGGAAAAAAAGAAGATGCAAGGACAGAGAGTTTTAGAACTGCTGTGAGCAGAAACCTGTATCACAGATGTGTGTTACAGCAGGTACATGGACTCAACAATACCAGAAAGATGTATCTGAGCAATAAAGGGTCAGTAACGCTGGATTTGATTATCTGGGCAGAACCAAATTACAATTAGGGAAGACACCTAATGTCTCAGGTACAGATTATATAACAATTGCTGCTGAAGCTGCTCCAATCTTTCAAATAATCTAATTAAAGAGGGGTTAATGGCAGCACAAATTTAGTTCTACCAAGTGGACATTTTTGTAGAAAAGCTGCTCATTTACTGTAAGAACAGATGAAATGACAAAAAGTTGTGTGGGGTTGCTTGTTTGTTTTTTAGGATTTTAAATAACATTTTTCATTTCAGAAAGGCAACCTTTGAGAGTTTCAGGGAATGAGTTGATGAAGTAAACTAAGGAGTTTAACGTCATACAGGATTTTTCATTTCCAGATAGATATTGCTTGTTTAATCTCATATCATGAACCACAGGAAAAACAATGCAAGAAAGGACTCTGAACCTGAGGAGATAACTAACTCTTCCAGTAATCATGTTAGAAGAAAGTATACAGTGATAAAATAAATGATTGAAAAGCAAAGAAGATGTACCTTAAAAGTCAAGAGGAGAAAGAGAATTTGCAAATTGCTTCAATCAAAATAAACCAGTCTTTGCAAAAGTTATTAAAACAAATAGGAAAAGATTCTATAGTCATATAAATTAAAATAAATAAAGAAGAAAGGAAGATGGCGTGCTATACAGTGGCATTTGAGAATGAAGCTAGCCTTTAAAATAGAAGGCTCCTAAATTGATATCTTTCTTTAATTTTCAATGAGGAAGAGGTAATGAAAATGAGGCTATGGAAATGACTGCAACTGGAATAAAATTCAAAGATCTCAGTACATTCAATTAAAGGAACTCAATAATCTCCATCCTCAAATTCTGAAAGAACTGGTGTGTGAAAACATATTCCCATGACAAAGATTTTAAATAGGAAGTATTTTAGGGCAGGTGATAAACTGTTATAATAATGTCTAGGAATTTGTTTAGTCATTTTATAAAAACTCCTTAATAAGCTTATAATATGAATCGTCATTGTCTTAAAGGCTAATAAGATAAGAGAAATTTGTAGGACTATTAAAGAGAAGATGATCATAATAAGTGAGCTAATTGGGAAGATATGTTTTCATAGGAACATACCAGCAGTATTATAGGCACTGATCACTTTTTAAAATAATATTTTTCCTTTTTTCTTGGGCCAAAAAAAAGGATAAAAAGAGATGGTAGTGTTTAATACACAAGTCCCAACAAATATGATGCTACTGATTATGTATACATTCCTTAAAGTTTCTGCAAAAATAATCATGCACTAAATGACCATGGAGCTGAAGATTTTTTTTAAAAAAAAATCTTTACAAAGATGATCATAATAGCAAAACCAGTACCTGAAAGAAAAGAGGGTTGCAGTCCTGTGAAGTAGGACATAAAAACTTGTTGCTAAATAGTGCAGCAGGGTAGAAGACTTAGTCACGGGAGAGAAATCAGTCAGAGTCTTAAGTTACTATGAAAAATGAAACACTTAGTCCACTTTAGTCAAACTGTAGAAAAAAAAGAAGCCATCAACTAAAAAGAAAACACACAAACCAAAACCAGCATATTGCCTGGTTCAAAACAATGGTGATCCAATTTCAGAATGGACTGCTATAGCAATCACTGGAGTCTTTTCTCTTCTGCAGGGGTTAAGCTAAATTAGAATATGTAAAATTAAAGGCAATAGGTAAGAAATGAACTGTTTGGTAATATTGTTTTTACAGTTAGTTTATAGCATTTACAAATATTTATAGTGATTTCCTTGTATTTTGCAATATTTCTTTTTAGAAATGCCACAGGGTATTTTGCAGAAGGTTTTTAAGGAATGTTTGTGTCAACATTCAAAATATGGCGTTCACCTATTTTTGAACATTAAATTTACCATGGACAGAATTTTCCTGCATTATTTAACTATTTGGGAAGAATAAGCCTACAGGTTTCTCACTGGCAACATAAGTGGTGGTCAGCTCGGTAGATATCATCCGCATGCAGAATGTTTCTTTCCAAAATTGCTTTTGAGGATCAAAATAGTTGTCCTTGTAAACAATTTTACCTTTCCTCATAAATCCAGATTTTATTCTCTTGAGAAATATGCTAAATAATCTACTTTATTAGTTTGTCTGAAGAGGTTACCATATTTCTATGAATGAATAGCTACTCATTATTTTACTCTTGACAGCCCATCTGTACAAATGTATAGCCTACATCACATCCACTGAATCAGAGTGCTGATATTAGATCACAGCTAGAGATTAAAAAAAAGCCCACAATTGCTCCGTTACGACAACCAAAGAGCATGGAAGTGCCATCACCTGTATTTGCCTAACACTTAAGCCATTAATTTTTTGGACAACTTGTTTTGCAGAAATGTTCTTTACCTCTTACTTTTAGGTTATTAAATAAAAGAAATCTAAACCTGCCTACTGATTCCACAGCCTGTCAGGGCCCTGAGTGCACTTAATGATCCTGATCAGCCTCACCTGGGGCCTCCATCCATACTCCATGACCATGTCAGGGCTATTCCTCTCTGAGCTATGTTGCAAGAGTGCTGGTCTCCAGTTCAGCCACAGCCATTCCTGGCCATGAAGTCCCATTGATCCTGACTTGTGAACTGATTTCTCGACTTGACCTTGGGCCTGTCTCATCATAATGGATGTGCCCAACAATCACTGGGTGTCTGACCCTGTTTACTGGATCTGATCCTGACCATGTGTCATGGTTTAACCTGGCAGGCAGCCAAACACCACGCAGCTGCTCACTCACTCCCCCCGACAGTGGGACGGGGAGAGAATCGGAAGGGTAAGAGTGAGAAAAACTTGTGGGTTGACATAAAGACAGTTTAATAGAACAGAAAAGGGAGAATAATGATAATAAATAATGATAGAATATACAAAATGAGTGATGCACAATGCAGTTGCTCACCACCCGCGCTGACCGATAACCAAGTAGCGATCGCTACTTCCTGGAACTCACCTACCATTCATATACTGAACATGACGTCACATGGTATGGAATATCCCGTTGTCCAGGTGGGCTAGCTGTCCTGGCTATGCCCCCTCCCAACGCTTTTTTTTTTTTTTTTTAAGCTGAATGTCCTTGACTCAGAGGCTACTTAACAACAACTGAAAACATCAGTGTGTTATCAACATTCTTCTCATACTAAATCCAAAACACATCACTAGGAAGAAATTTAACTCTATCCCAGCTGAAACCAGGACACCATGACCTGCAGATTGACTTCCCAGTTTGACCTCTGACCTGCTTCATCACCACAAACTTGCCTAATGAAGTTGAACCTGGCCACCATCCTCGGGCTCTGCCCTTCTTGTCTTGCTTCAGTACTGTGAGACAGGGTCCTGCCTGGTGAGGACCTTCCCTGCAATTGCTCCCCATCCTTTAAGGAGCAGCCAGCCCTTGCTGCACTCTGACATAGCTACACTAAAATTATGTCATTCCTTGAAACTTAGTATAGTAACTGGTAATACTTGTTTAGCTGATATTGGTAAATACCACTACTGCTACTATAATCTTTGGTCAAGAGTTATAGAAGACTGGAATACCTTTATAAATTATTAGGCTTTAAAGGGTTTAAGTTTAAAAAGAACCTATAGCTGACCTCATAAATAAATAAATGTGACAACCCCCCAAAACAAATATTAAGAGATGAATTTGTAAACAGATACCTTTCCAAAAGACATACTTTAGCCAAGCTCAAACTATCTTGCCTCAAACACAAATTGTTAGACCCTGTATAGAAATAAGTGGATAAAAGTTAAGTATCTGTGATAAACAGCCACATTAAATACTGGAATTAGATGCTTTAAATCTAGAAGTAATAAATATTTTAGGTATCTGCCTTTGTCAAGCACAGTACTTGTCTGAAAGTGTGGTAAAAGCTTAACTTTTCAGGAAGTGATCATACTACAATCAAAATCAATCAATCAATTTCCTGCACCATGACTAATGACTAATTCTTCCCCAAGAACTGAGGTAGAAACCTGTAGCCACCAACAGACTGAGCAGCTCCTTGTACAACAATATGCTCTGTAGGCAAAAGACTACCTGACGTATCACTCCCATTTGAAGTAGCATATTCAAATAAAAGTGTGTCAGGCCGTTCACCACATCCGTATCAGATCAACAACAATATTTTTTAAAACTTGCCGAAATAACTCATGGAGGTATTTTTAAAGTGTCATTACAAGTATTGTCCTAAGCTCTGAGTGATGTGTGAGCCATGCTTTTTTAAGAAACAGAGCATCTCTATCTTTCATTCTAACAGTATTTTTTCCTACAACACCAGTTCACCCAGTTCTGTTTTTATCATGCAGGAGTGCCTTAGCTCACTGAGAGTTCAGATTGCTGTGTAGAAGCGTGCATTTCACAATGTAGCAGAAAGGTAGTGGGTGGGTTTCTGTTTTCTGACTTTTTTAATATTTGGTAACCCTGTGCATCTAACCTCAGCAGGAATCTGAGCAAATTTCATTCCCAGTCCTATATTTTCTAAGGCAATAAATTCCATTACATACTTACTCAGCTTACACACAATCACCCATCCAGGGTGACATTTTAAACGTTTTATTATCATTCAGCTATTTTTGCTACTTTTCTATCAGATACTTCTTTCGTTTCAATAGTAGCTGCAGCGCTGTAGGAAAAGATTTTGTGCCCTGCTATAGCACTTCGATGCAGCCTGAGAATGCCACCTTCACGATGCTATTCTGCTCTGGAAATAAGTTTCCAAGGTGAGAGACTGACATTTCCTCATATTCTATAAGAAGGACTGAATTTCTCCTGTGATGTGCATCTTGATGGGAGTCTGAATTATTATATGGCAAAATTTAATACACTACTGACTATGATCACAACTTCAAAAATATTACATGACCTTTCTACTACCTTTAACAGTTAAATCACTTCTGGGAAAAGCAATGCACAAACACACGTTTCTACCACAGTTTTTGTCTATAGATGAAATTTCTCAGAGTGTTTTTCAAACCAATAATATGAATGTATGAAATAAAACGTTGACTCCATGTAAGTATTTTTGCTGCCATGGAACATAACTCCCTGTAGCAGTCTCTGTTCTGTTGTATTGGAAAGATATGAATATATAGTGATGATAGGCATCTTCAAAATCCTAGATAAACAACAATTGATCAGGTGTACGGAGTCTGGCTGGGATGGAGCTAATTTTGTATGGTGCTGTGTTTTAGATTTGTGACCAAAACAATGCTGATAACACACTAATGTTTTAGCTATTGCAGGACAGTGTTTGCACAGCATCAAGGCCACCTCTGTCTCTCGCTCTGCCCCCTCAGTGAATAGATTGGGGGATGTGCAAGGGGTTGGGAGGGGACACAGCCAGGCAGATGACCTGACCTAACCAAAGAGATATTCATGCCATATAATGTCATGCTCAGCAACAAAGAGGGAAAAGAGGGAGTTTAGGGAGGTTAGCCATCTTTTGCTTGGGAACTGGCTGGGCATTGGTCTACCCATGGGAGGTGGTGAGTGATTACCTTTGCTTCACTTGTTTAGTTTTCTTTCTCTTTTCTTCCACTTCTCCTTCACTTATCAAGCAGTTCATACCTCGATCCACCAGTTTTCTTGGTTTTATCCTTCCTTTCCTCTTCCCTCGTTCCACTGCAGGGGAGGGGAGGAGGAGCAAGTGAGCAGCTGTGTGGATATAAGTGGCTGACTACCATGGTTAACACAGCATCAAGATATACAGAATAATATAGCTTCTTCAGTAATACAGTTCCTACTCAGCTATGATTTTGGGGTCTCTGATTTAAACAAGAAATTAGTAGCCAATTACAATTTCAAATAGAATTGCAGAAGTGATGCTGGGCACAAGAACCTTTAGAAATTCTGTTTATGTAGTTTTTAGTGCCATTCTAATATACAAAGTGTGTATGCAAAACCTGAATATAATGAAATGCAGTGTCAAAACTCATGACTTAATCTCCTATTTAAGAATTGAAAAAAGATGTAGTTAATAAAGTTTCCTTCTAACTGTAATATTCCAGCTCCCTTTGTGGAATTATTCCACACTGAAAGAAGGTAGCCAAAGTAATAACCCAATCCACAAATGGATGAAACACTCAAATTAAAAAAAATAATTTTATCTGACAAAGGGGGGGAAATATTGCTGTATTATTCTACTCTTGCATTTGCAGATATTTGAGCTATCTGTAATTCTAGCACATCATTCAACGTATTACAAGCTCTTTATAATGTTTTTTCTTCAGTTTTTATTATCTGTCATAAATAACAGCTGTTAAGTCATTTTTTGTAGTCTGTCGATGAACAGATTCAATTCAGAGACTGATTCAATTGTACACTTTCATGTATCTTTGGAATTCATAACTCAGCCCTGTATTATTGAGTAAACATGAACATCACACTCAAATATTGGCTGCTGGATACTGAGTGACTAGAGTGAATGGTAACTGAAGGGAGAGAGGAGGGAAAAAATGTCTCAGGATGTCTTTGCAATCAATACACAAAATTATCGGTAAAATAGCTATGAAATTAACAAACCTCACAATTTTGATTATTCTAAAATAAAAAACTCATACATCGCACAATATAGGAGAGTGAGATATACATCTTATCTCAATTTATGATGCAGACATTGTACAAACCTGATCAAAATCTGAGATCTTTCAGATTATTGGTTTAATTTGAGAGCATTCTCCTAGAGAAGCTGGCGGCTCACGGCCTACAGGCGGCTCACAGGTACACTCTTCGCTGGGTAAAAAACTGGCTGGACGGCCTAGCCCAGAGAGTTGTGGTGAATGGAGTTAAATCCAGTTGGCGGCTGGTCACGAGCGGTGTTCCCCAGGGCTCAGTACTGGGGCCGGTCCTGTTCAATATCTTTATCAATGATCTGGATGAGGGGATAGAGTGCTCCCTCAGTAAGTTTGCAGATGACACCAAGCTGGGCGGGAGTGTTGATCTGCTTGAGGGTAGGAAGGCTCTGCAGAGGGACCTGGACAGGCTGGGTCGATGGGCTGAGGCCAATGTATGAGGTTCAACAAGGCCAAGTGCGGGGTCCTGCACTTCGGCCACAACAACCCCATGCAACGCTACAGGCTTGGGGAAGAGTGGCTGGAAAGCTGCCCGGAGGAAAAGGACCTGGGCGTGCTGGTCGACAGCCGGCTGAACATGAGCCGGCAGTGTGCCCAGGTGGCCAAGAAGGCCAGCGGCATCCTGGCCTGTATCAGAAACAGTGTGGCCAGCAGGAGCAGGGAGGTGATCGTGCCCCTGTACGGGGCACTGGTGAGGCCGCACCTCGAATCCTGTGTTCAGTTTTGGGCCCCTCACTACAAGAAGGACATTGAGGTGCTGGAGCGTGTCCAGAGAAGGGCAACGAAGCTGGTGAAGGGCCTGGAGCACAAGTCTGATGAGGAGCGGCTGAGGGAACTGGGGTTGTTTAGCCTGGAGAAGAGGAGGCTGAGGGGAGACCTTATCGCGCTCTACAACTACCTGAAAGGAGGTTGTAGTGAGGTGGGTGTTGGTCTCTTCTGCCAAGTAACTAGCGATAGGACGAGAAGAAATGGCCTCAAGTTGCGCCAAGGGGGGTTTAGATTGGATATTAGGAGAAATTTCTTTACTGAAAGAGTGGTCAGACCTTGGAACAGGCTGCCCAGGGAAGTGGTTGAGTCACCATCCCTGGAGGTGTTTAAAAGACGTGTAGATGAGGCGCTTAGGGACATGGTTTAGTGGGCATGGTGTGTTGGGTTGACGGTTAAACTCGATGATCCTAGAGGTCTTTTCCAACCTTAATGATTCTATGATTCTATGATTCTATGAATAAGGGCAAAACGGAAGAAAAAGTATAGGAGCTAGATCAAAGAAAGGAGCTGAAGGAATCTTTTCAAAACTTTGTTGCTCGAAGATGTTACCCAACCACTACCTATCCCTCAAGGAGACTACCTTTCCATCCGAAAAAGTTCCCTAGGCACTTATGTTTCTCCCAGCACAAGTACACAGGGTCCTTGGAGTCCTTTTATCGAGCCCTGGTGGGGAAAGCAAACACTCTTCTCCCTCATTTGGCTGTGGACAAACTAGGAAGAGTTCCTACATCACCACTGGTGTTTCTCCCCTAGTCCCTGCTCCAGCATGGATTTATCCATGGACTACAGTCCCTTAGGAGTGTGTTCCGGTGTGGCCTTATCTGTGAGCCACAGTCTCTTCAGGGGTGTACCTGCTGTGCCATGGATTTATCCACAGCCAAAGATGCTTCGAAGTGTTCCAGCATGGCCTCACACATAGCCACTGATGCTTCAAGGTGCACCCGCTGCGGAATGGACTAATCCATGGACACAGATATTTTGAAGTATACCTTCTCCAGCATGGGACATATCCTTGGGCCACAATCCCTTCAGAGATATATCTGCTGCAGCACAGATATAACTACATCCACAGACGTTTCAAGATGTACCTGCTCTGGCGTGGACTTAACTACGACCACGGATGCTTTGGGGTGTCCTGCTCCCATGTGGACTTGTTGCACAGGTCACAGTTCCTTCAACTCAAGTTAACAGAGAAGTTCCAGCTTGTCCAGTACAGCAGCACAGAAACAGCAGCGATGCCCTGGCCATCTGCCAGCCCAGGCGCATGGCCACTGTTGTTACCAGAATGTTCCCAGGCACAGCCCAGTGAGGTGATCAGCAGTAGAGCAGCACAGCAAGCAGCGAAAACAAAAAGCAGCCACTAACGAGCACCAGACTCTAATACACAGTAAGGCAAGCAAGCCCCACGGCAAGCACCGGAGTCTGCCAGTTAATAGCTAAACAGCAATAACAGCTATAAATTCGGTCTAGCACATTCCAATCCAATCTGCTGTTATGTCGAACCCTTTGAGACCCACATTGGGCACCACAAAGGACTGTGGTGGGTTGACCTTGGCTGGCTGCCAGGTGCCCACCAACCCTCTCTATCATTCCCCCTCCTGGAGGAGGACAGGGGGGGACAGGGGGACAAAATACGACTAAAGATTCATGGGTTGAGGTAAGGACAGGGAGATCACTTAGCAATTACCGTCACAGGAAAAACAGACTCGACTTGGGGAAATTAATTTAATCTATTACCAACCAAATCAGAGTAGGATCATGAGAAATAAGAACAAATCTAAAAAAACCTTCTCCCCGCCCCTCCCTTCTTCCCGGGCTCAACTTCACTCCCAACTTCTATACCTCCTCCTCCCGAGCAGTGCAGGAGCTAGGGGAATGGGGGTTGTGGTCAGTTCATAACATGTTGTCTCTGCTGCTCCTTCCTCCTCACACTCTTCCCCTGCTCCAGTGTAGGTTCTCACCCACGGCAGACAGTCCTTCCTGAACTTCTCCAATGTGGGTCCTTTCCATGGGGTACAGCCCTTCAGGAATGGACTGCTCCAGTGTGGGTCCCCCGCGGGGCTGTAGGTCCTGCCAGAAAATGTGCTCCAGCGTGGGCTCCTCTCCATGGGTCCACAGGTCCTGCCAGGAGCCTGCTCCAGTGCAGGCTCTCCATGTGGTCACAGCCTCCTTTGGGCGCATCTACGTACTGTGGTGTGGGGTCCTCCACGGGCTGCACGTGGATATCTGCTCCACCATGAACCTCCATGGACTGCAAGGAGACAGCCCACATGACCATGGTCTTCACCATGGGCTTGCATGGGAATCTCTGCTCCAGCGCCTGGAGCACCTCCTCCCCTCCTCCTTCACTGACCTTGGTATCTGTGTGGCTGTTTTTCCCACATATTCTCACTCGTCTCTCTCAGCTACTGTTGTGCAGCCATTTTTACCCCTTCTTAAATATTTTATCACAGAGGTTCCACCAACGTCTCTGATTGGCTCAGCTTTGGCCAGCGGTGGGTCCATCTTGGAGCTGGCTGGAACTGGCTCTGTCGGACATGTGGGCAGCTTCTGACATCTTCTCACAGAAGTCACCCCTGCCAGACCCCCGCTACCAAAACTTTGCCATGTAAACCTAATGCATCACTGTATTGGGCCTGGCCGGAATGGATTTAACTTTCCCCATAACAGCCCTCATAGAGCTGTGCTTTGTATCTGTAACTAGAATGGTGTTGATAACAAACCAGTGTTTTGGCTACTGCTGAGCAGTGCTCGCACAGCATCAAGGCTGTCATTCTGACTCCCCCCTCAAAGGCCAGTAGGCTGGGGGTGGACAAGAGGTTGGGTGGGTACATAGGACATAGCCAGGACAGCTGACCCAAACTGACCAAAGAGATACTCCATACCATATGATATTGTGCTTAGCAATAAAAACTAAGAGAAAGAGGGATGGGGGACATTCGTTATTAAGGTGTTTGTCTTCCGAATCAACCGCTACGCGTACTGAGGCCCTACTTCACAGGCAGTGGCTGGACAGCGCTTGCTGATGGGAAGTAGAGAATAATTCTTTTTTTGTTTCCTTTGCTTCCACACGTGGTCTTTGCTTTTCTTTATTAAACTGTCTTTATCTCGACCCATGTGTTTTTTCATCTTATTTTCTCTCCCTGTCTCACTGAGAGAGGAGTGATAGAATGGCTTGGTGGGCAGCTAGTGGCCAGCCAAGGCTAACCCAACACGCTCACCAATGGAAAGAAAGTTAAAATTAAATATTGATTAATCACTGACTATATATGTAACTTTTTTCGACTGTCTGAACCCATGTAGCTATCATTTTACAGATGAAGTTCATCTAGGCATTTCTGAGAAAATCAAGGGGACAGCAGAGCACAAATAATAAAACAATAGAAGAGTGTCCTCAGAGTACGAAGCAAAAGGAAGAGCTACTCACTCAACATCTTATAACTTCAAGCCCTAGTGATGTAGAGATAAAATGCCTTTTTGACAAGTTTATTTGTCCCTAAAGCCAGCAGAAATCTACTACTAATACTTTATCTGTTGGGGGTGAGGAAGTTACAGCATTAGGAAGTTTTCTATAAACAGGGATTTTGTAACTTCATGCTGTAGTTTATCACTGGAAAACAGTAGAAAAGAATGAAGTTGCCTTTTTAAGGCTTGATTGCTTTATTGCAGCTCTAATTTGATACAAACTATTAGCTACAACATCGATTTCTAGTTTAGTTATATTAAACTACATGTTAACAATGGACTACCTAATCATAGGAGGATTAAGTGGCTGGCAAAATGAGTTTTATGGAGAAGAAGCTGCCATTAGTAAAATTTTTATGCTCTTTTGTGTTTCTACTAGACATGGGAACTCTGAGATTTGAGATACTATTAGATATGTTAGTGTTTAGTTTTTTGTGGTCTTTTTTTTTTTTTTTGTGTGAGTAGAAATATATTGTTAACAGTATGCTATAAATAAATAAAAATAAATAAAATAGATAAATAAACAAACATGACATTTTCAAGCTACCTTGTGAACTGGGTATGTATCTACTTCATACTATCAATTTGTACATTTTTTTTTAATCTGTCAGATCAAATCATTAATGAAGTTGAAGCTTCATCATGAACTCTATTGTTGTGGTTTAATCCCAGCTGGTAACTAAGTACCACACAGCCGCTCGCTCACTCCCCCCCCATGGTGCGATGGGGGAGAGAATTGGAAGAGTAAAAGTGAGAACACTTGTGGGTTGAGATAAGAATGGTTTAATAATTGAAATAATAATAATAATTGTAATGAAAAGGAAAATAACAAAAAGAGAGAGAAATAAAAACCCAAGAAAGAGAAGTCATGCAAATGAAAAACGATTGCTCACCACCAACTGACTGATGCCCAGCCTGTCCCTGATTAGCAGCTCCCCGGTCAGCTTTCCCCTAGTTTATATACTGAGCATGATATCATATGGTATGGAATATCCCTTTGGCCAGTTTGGGTCAGCTGTCCTGGCTGTGGTCTCTCCCAGGTTCTTGTGCATCTCCAGCCTTCTCAGTCGGTAGAGCATGGGAAGCTGAAAAGTCCTTGACTAGGGTAAGCACTACTTAGCAACACCTAAAACATCAGTGTGTTATCAACATTCTTCTCATCCTAAATCCAAAAGACAGCACTATACCAGCTACTAGGAAGAAAATTAGCTCTATCCCAGCAGAAACCAGGACATCTATTAAGGATGATCTAACCATGCAAGTACTTCCTAGGGAAATACTTTTCTTTTTTAGAGATATGTAAAATGTTGGCTATTCTGGCATCATATAGACTTTGTTTTCTCTGGCAAAGTGGAATGGAATTTACTGCAGAAGTATACCTAAATCCTATTAGTATAACTGAAGAGCATTATTCTCTTTAGTTTTGGAAGCACTTCTTCAATGATGAAGGGTGATTCAGTGTTTTCAGTCCAGTGTTCCTTATGATGTACCTGGACTCTTAAAAAAAAAAAAAAAAAATTGTAGAAGTTAGCTAGTGAATAATTAACTGCACCAAGCCGTATTTTGTCCTCATTATTCTGTATTTAGCGTACCAGAAGTAGAAGAACTTTACCTTAGTTTGATTCACAGGATCTTTCTTACAAGAGATAATTGCTATCTTTAAGAATTATTAATCTCCACCAGTGACAGAACTTCTCAACTTTTAATTGAAATGTCAGTTTTGGTTGCCAGTTTTGGTTGAGCCTGGTTCAAAACCTGATAATGGAAGTTTTCAACTGGCATTAAAAATTCTTGTTTCAGACTTTTTCTGTTACTTTCTCATTCTTCAACCCAGAACTCTGCACCTTGGTTTCTACCAGTTAATATTCCTAAATTTCTGCCCTGATTTCTAGACTGTGCCTACCAGATGGCTGTGTGCAGTGCCACTCCATGCTCTGTGGTTCAGTGTCTGCTCTAGCACCATGTGGTCTTAGCCACATTCACAACTGGAAAGCAAAATTTGGCAAGTTTTCTGTATCATCATCAGATGTCTACAACTATGAAACCCAATGTAATTTTTTTTAAAGTAAAACTTACTAATTTTATTTTTCATATAACTGAGATAACCCACAAATATTAGTAGAGTCAATTAGCTTTTATTTCTTATTATGCTTCTGAGAAGGTACAAGAGATTGAGTACGGATTCAGGGACTCTGGAGGACATAAATAATTTCCTCATAAAGTGTACTAGTTTCAGAGCTATTTCTTAATAATGGAGCGGTAGTTTTGTAGAGCCTTATGAGCAGAACAATATCCCAGATCCCACAGTAGCATCATGACCTTTCATATCTGTCTCATCCCTTATGGATATAGGGCTCACCACTAGGACAGCAAAATGGTTTCTTTCTTGTATTTGGGCCTTGGCTGCTGCTTCTTGTTAGATCAATGCAAATGAGGTCAATATTGAGTCTAGAACTGGATGCAGAGAATGTGATAGAACTATGACATGTATCTTGAAGAGTTGAACAGAACTGCCACAAGAAACAGTAGCAAGTCATGGCTCTTGTTGTGTCATTTTGACTACACTTCTTTTGAAAATGGATAAATAAGCTTCAGCCTGTTCTTGTTTGGTATTGCATGCAGCTTGTGTGGTGTCTGGGACCTTCTGCAAAATCAAGAATCATCAAGATCAAGCATGTGGCTTTATGCATGAAACTATTAACAAGTGTTTTCAGAACCACTGAGGGCTGCTATTCACTGAGCCTGAAGAATTATGTTTATTTAATTACCTGAAGGAAAGGTTTCCATTTTTACATCTGTGTATGGTGTAGGGCCACATTTTCTTTTAATATTCTGACTTAATTTGAGACTTTTTTTGCTACAAAACTCAATACATTTAATTGTTTCAAGCATTCCCAGTAAACATAATAGGAAACAACCCCACCCTAATGGATTAAAAAAGTCATCAGCTCAGAGGACTGAATAATTTGGCTTTGGTTTTCCTTGACTTCCAGCCACACACAGATCATAGCATATCATAACAGTAAGATATGATGACAGACTTAAGGTACCCATTAAACATCAGATTAACAGATAAATGGATATATTGGGACAGATTGCATAGGAAGTTTTAAAATGGAATTGTGAATCAATAGGGTTATTTCAATAAAACAACAATCCTCAATTAAAGCAAAGATTAAAAAATAATTGAATCTATTTTCTCATTTTGATATAAAACACTTGTACACAATTAATTGCCTTTTTATTGGTTAGTAAATAAATTAACCTTAAATCTGGGGATGTATTCTTTTATACTGTCTTTAACTGAAGACAATTGTTGTACTGAAACAAGTTAGTTTATCCTCTTACAAAGGTTCATGGAGGCACCCACATAAAGTACATTATACAAATCCACCTATACACACTTAGCAGGGTAAAACTGAGATTAGGACATATCTATCATACAGATATGAATAGCAGATGATCCCTGAACAAAAGAGCTAATGTAAAAAACAACGCTGAGAAAGAAAACAGAGGCATAGGAAGGTGAACTTCCAGTGTTAACAGCTGTCGCGAGAGAGTGGTTTAGAGGCCGCTTAAAGAATCACCGTCAAAGAAACTAGCAGAAAGTGATTTTAATAGAGATTTATAAAGGTGCAACCTAATAGAATTCGATGGCAAGGTTCACTCTATTACTTATTACATGGGTGAAACATACAAGGGAAAATCATCTAAGGGTTTATATTTCAGGGACAGTCTAGGTTTCATTCATAATTTAACAACACTTAGTTATCAACTAATCATTAACAAACTTTAGTATCGCCTAATCATTAACTATTCAATATTTGCAAAATAGGTTAGTAAGTCTACTACAATCACAACTTAATTACAGATTATGCTTACTATTAGTTCACACACACAGAAAAACATATATATATATAAAAATATACAGAAGGTATACCTGTGAAAAATTCCCCTCGATTTCAGTGAAGAAATATTCACGTCGAATGTCTAGGCATTCCCTCTCAACAGGCGAAGGGTTGAGCTTCGAAAGGGACTCACCCAGGACCCAGTGGTCCTCCGAATATCGCAGGCCTGAAAGATCGCAAGCTCTGAGAGGCGTCCCACTCAGAGGGAGATGCTGGGTGCAGCTGCTGCGGTCCAGGAGAGCTCAAAGGGCCTCACTCAGGACCACCGTTTATAGGTTCGCAAGATGGTTGGCTTTAGTCATCCGTAAATTTCCATCCTGGCCACAGTCCCAAGTGGTAATTACTAAAGAATTCTCAAAGTTTCGGTGTTGTTCTGCTGGACACCCAGGCCAGGCAGTAGGAGGATGTTCCCAGCCTCAGCTATGCAGAGTTTCTGATACAGCCAAGGAGCGCTCAACTGCCAGACTCAATACACCAAGGCCGAGGTTTCATGGAAATTTCTGAGATCAACAGGCGGCCCAGATCAACAAGTGGCCCAGGGAAGAAGGGGGGTATGAATGCACCACCACAACAGCAAATTAGCAATAAATGGAACTGAGAACAGGATTTTCTGCACAAGTGCACCAACAGCTCCAGCTCCTGTTTCTTTTCATTTTTAGACCTAAAGAGTATTTGGAGTTTGATTTGGTCAGGTTTGGTTTGTTTTGGAGGGGTGGTAGGTACGGCTGTTCTAACGGTAAAAAAATGATAGAAGAAAGGCTGATATTAAAATCTTGTGGAAGAGTTATTTTTAAGAGGCAGTTCTAAGGTCTTATCACCAAGACTGAATATAGTGGAGAAGAATTCTCCAAGAGTGATGCAGGAGGAGTGGAATGACTGAGGATGCTCATGGACACAGCGTGACCGATAGTAATTTTGAGCATTCTTGGCTTTCATCTGTCAGGTCCATAAACATAATAGCTAAAGCTTTAAAGCAGATTAACTACTTGTCAAATAATCTAGGAAAGAATTGGTAAAGATTCATATGTCTGCATTCTGGATGAATTCAGCTTGTACGGTGCTGTTGCCTATAATAACTAAGACCAAAAATAGTGAAACTGAGGTACTGTTCACTTTGTAAGGATGTTCAGTGTCTAATGGAAATTTTGTGAGGGAATTTCCTTGAGCAAAATGTCATCTGTGCATGAATCTAAGCTCTGAGATTCCACTTTCTCCCTTCAAAACATGTCAAACTTCACTGGTCTCACAGTGAATCAGGGTTTGTAGTCTGAGATCATAGATTTTCCTTTTATTGCCTTTCAACCTCATTATAATCTCTGTCATTCAAAGTATTGAACAGGATTAGTTCTGTATCACAGCAAGTAACTATTTTTTTGGTCACAGATATGGTTATCTTTTCATCCTTATTCTAGCTGAAGACCAGTGCTATAATGCTTTCACTTTCTAGACTGACTCTAATGGATTTAAGTGCAACCACTTAAGATATAACTGAAGATGTAACTGCCTATCTACCTCACTCCATGATGGAAGCAAACTTTTGCTACCTCTCAACAATGTTGTTTTCAGCCTGACAGATGATAAATCATGAATTTCCAGTTTTTCAAAACTTATTTCTAAAATAAATCAAAGATCTTTCTAATATGAGAAGCCCTTGTTATGTTCCATCTTAAATATATCCACTGATAATACATCTAATTATGGAACATTTTTCTTGCCTGCAATATAATGTCTGAGAAAATGTCTATAATCTTTTCCTCATTTTGATTTTTTTTTTACCCATGTTTGAAATACAGCTTTTTGTTCTATTGCTGAAGTTACCTTCTAAAATTATTATTATCATAACCATAGAATTTGAAATAACAACAGAGCATAAACTCCACACATGCCTGCTGATGCTACTTTGCAATTAACATATTTCATGGTTGGTTTTGTTCATCTGCTCCTGGCAGACAGACTAACAAGACAGGTAAGAGAAATTTTATAATACTTACATGTGTCTGTAAACCAGACCAGTTATTCTACATTTATAGTTTATGTCTTCTAAAGAAATTTTACCCTTGTGTAAAATACTATTTTCTATGGTACTCCTTACCTTAGGATCTCAAAGTGCTTTTCATATATTTCTGGCATATATTTTCATGGCAGCTTTGCTAATCTATGCTAGGCGAAAAGCCTAGAGCAGCACAAAAAGGTCACTGAAAGACCTGGATCCAGGCAGAGAAGAATTCCTCTGATACACTTGCTGAAAAAGATGGACAAATGTATCTTCCAGATGACCTTCTTGTATGCTGTTTTCTGTAAGGTGTGTTGTAAAGGATCTATAACACACAGCACTGAAGTGTACATGCAGGAGCTTCATCTTAAGAGGCCACCAACATTTACGTGAGGCCATAAATTACACAAGGAGCCTATTCAGCATCAAAGCAGCTCAGAATTAAAATAACAGTATTCAAAACCTTCCTATTCCCATTCTGTTCTGTGTGATTCTGTCTTCAGTCTCACCATTGTGTTGCAAGCTTTGGGCTTCATCTCCAGTATCTCACTTTTTTAGATCTCACTGTGTTCATACTTTGATAGCTAAAGCAATTCAGTGACTGACAATTTGATTCATTTTCATCACCTTTTCCTTTCCTTTTACTTTTAACCCAAATTTTTAAATGTACTTCTTCATATTTTGCTCTAATGGGTCCACCATGGTACCAACTTCAATTCTTCTCAGAACACTGCCCACAAAAGCAACTAGTCCTTTCTGTATAAATCCAAGCAATGTCTATATTCACAGCAAGGCATTCAATAAAAGGAAACATTCTGAATGGTGTTTTACAGTGAATAGCAGTTTCTCTCACTGTGAGATTACAAGTTTAATCTTCTCACTTCTCAGTATTCATCTAGTCCCTTTAAAGTACTTTTATCAATGATTCTTCTCATAGTCCAAAACCTTCTGCAGTGCTTTATATTAAAGAAGGTGCAGCATTGTGCCATCTTGCAAAATCAGGTGTGTTTTATCTTCCTGAGCACTCTATTAGTGTCAAACACAGGTAAAGAGAAGGCATGTGGTTTTTATCAAAATTAGTCACTTAAAGTAAAAACAGGAGAAGAGGGAGGAACAAAAAAGAGTCCACTATAGTTCTCTTCATAGATGTATAAATTATGGCACGGTAGCTATTTTCAGTTAGCTTTCTATTTCACTGTGAAGAGAGAGCCTGAGAAAGTCAAGGTGACAGCTTTCTGTTAAGAAGTGATTCCAAAGGCCATCAAGCATCAGCACAACTGGATGCATCTCTGATCTGCCTATACATTGATGCAAATGAAATGGAGAAAAAACAGGAGGAGTTACAGTTGTGTGTGTAGCTGCAGAGTTATGATCTCACTGGGACCACAGAGGCACAGTGGGATACCTCACATGTCTGGTGTGCTGCAATGGATGAATACAGGCTCTTTGGAATGACAGGCCAGGAAAGCAAGGAGGGGCCATTACCCTTTTTCTGAGTGAGCAGCAGGAACACATGGAGCTGTGCCTGATGAGCTGATGGGCCAGCTGAGTACTTATGAGTCAGGATTAGCAGGCATGGGTGGTGTTTTAGTAGGTGTCTGATAGAAGAAGAAGAAGAGGAGGAAGAAGAAGAGGAGGAAGAAGAAGAGGAGGAAGAAGAAGAAAAGGCAAGGTCTTCTTTACGCAACTGGAAGAAGCCTCATATTGGCAGCTCTGGTCTTCAAGAGGCTGTAAGTCCTTAAGGTCTTAAACTACCATGACACCTGCTGTAGTGGTGGGCCACAAGCAATTCAGGAGGTTTATGGAGTGCATTGATGCAACTTCTTCACACAAGTGATCAAGGAGACAATGAATGGAAGTGCTTTGGTGGATCTTATATTTATAAATAAGGAAGAACTGGTATGGGATGTGAACCTTAGTGACAGTTTTGCCTGGAGTGACCATGTGATGGTGGAGGTCAGGATCCTGAGAGTAGGAAAGAAGGAAAAAGTGGGATCACAGCCTTGGACTTCAGGAGAGCAGAATTTGGCCTGCTGAGGGACCTGCTTGGAAGAAGGAGCATATAAACCTGGAAATCTTTTCCAAGCATAAGAAGTACAAGAAGGAGATTGGAAGTAGTCAGAATGGATTTATGAAAGAGAAATCATGTCTGGTCAAAATGATGGCCTACAATGAGATGACTGACTCTGTGAATGAGGTGAGTGCTGTGCTTGTTTTTTATCTTGGGTTTAGCAAGGCTTTTGGCACTGTTTCCCACAAACTGATGAAGTACAGCCCAGATAAATGGACATTAATATGTATGGCTTTAACTGGCTGAACTGCTGGACTGAAGGGATTGTGCTTAGCAACACAAACTTCAGCTGGAGGCCAGTCACAGGAAGTGTGCCCCAGGGCTTGATACTGGGTCTATTACTGTCTAATGGCTTTGTTAAAGACCTATGGAACAGAGGGCATTCTTAGCATATTCACAGATGATGCAAAACTCAGAGGAGTGGCTGATTCAACAGAAGGACCTCGACAGGCTGGAGAAATGGGCAGAGGAACTTCTTGAAGCTCAACAAAAGTGAGTTCTGCCCCTGTGGAAGAATAATCGCATATACCAGTTAACAGCTGGAGGTCAACAGGCTGGGAAGCAACTCTGAAGAGAAGAACACGGTGATGCTGATAGACACCAAGCCGAACATCTTGTTTAAAAATACTGTTGCCTCCGTTCTCACATTTATACAGGGAAAACAATTAACAAATAAGTTACATGCCAATAGAAATGCTGAGGCTTGTTCACATCCATACTCCTCCAGAGTCCCCCCCCAAAATTAGACTGTCCTTATGTTTCAGTTCAGCAATAAGTCTTCTACTTGGGGAGAACAGGAATTTAGGAAATAGCTGGCACTTGAACAGCCAGTGACAGTGAGTTTTGCATATGTCAAAATTTACCAGCTTGAGAAGAAAAGAAATAGCAAAAAAACGGTTGAAAGGTTTCAAGCTGGAAAGACTAAGTCTGATACTACTACAAATGCTACAAAAACTAAAATTTTAAGTAGAAATTAAATGATACAGGCCTTTTCCAATTCTGCCAGTTATGCTATCCATGCCTAGATATGTACACTGGCTTTATCCATTAAATCCTAAATATACTTTATACATCTTAGTAGGCCTTCTTGGTTATAAGACATGTCCATTCACATGACATCAGAAGTACACAAGATGTCAGTAGGCAGCTGCAGAGATACAGAATTATAGTGACTTTACAATTGTCATCAATCCCCAGGAATTCAAACACATTTGTCTGAAAAAAAAAAAACCAACAAAAAAACCAAACCAAAATTAAAACAAAAGAAAACAAAACTGTGGAACCATGTTATCCTTTACTACAATACAAGGACATTCTAAGTTGCTAATATTATCTGAATTTCTTTCATTTACCAATATGGAGATTTAGCTGTATCAGATTGTTGACTACAACCCTCTTCTCCAAAGGCTCAAGTGATTTAGAAAACTGGTTGATTTTCAATTTCATTTTAGAGACACTAAGGTTTTTAGATTTCTAAAGACACATACATATGGCAAGCTTCTACTGAAATTGTTCTGAGAGTGCAGCCTAGCCCTTCAGAAAAGTGTACGAGGTATTCTTCTGCAGTTTCAGAAGCATAAATACCTCTACAGGCTTTGTAAAATTTTTTTTATTTAAATGAAATTTTGGAAAGTTTGAAAATTATATGTGTGTTTTTAGTACTGGGCGTTTTGTGAGTTTTATTGTTTGTTTCTTCTGTTTTGAACATGATTATGGCAGAGTCATTAGTAAAAATGCATGTTGGAAATGCTAACAAGAATATTTTAAGGAAATCCTAAGTTAAGACATTCTAATACCTGTTTGGCAGATCTAAATAGTATTAAATTCAGATACCTTAATATTATTTGTTTCGCTAACAAATTCATTGACCTTGTTTATGGTGTGTTGAATGTATTGCTGGATGATAAAGAGAACTGCTGAAACTGCCATCCATGTCATACTTAGACAAAAACATTTCTTAGAAATTTTTAAATAAAGGTAACAATCTGTTCTTTAGAAACAATAACCTCTCCTAAGACTCTTTGGAAGCATATGAGATTGGGAAGAGATGAGTTGACTTTTCACTATATAATAAAGGAGCTTGTTTTTTGCTTTACTGTTCTAAAGTAGGATTTTGTGAACATAGACAAAACTTGCCTGCTGCGATCTATCAGATACTAGAAGTGGCTTGATCCAACAAAAATCAGTGTGAATTAACTTACTGTGGATTTAAGACTAATTCAAACTGTGGTAAGAAACTATGGGCAAGAAAATGCCTTACAAAAGTATGTTCTGCCATTCAGTTGTATCAACCAGTGCTAAATAGCTCCTGCTGCTACAAACAATAAGCAGCTGGGCCCAAGTGTCTGGCTCAGACATGAACCTATATTGCAGGTTGCTGTCTTAAGTCCTTGTCTATCCATGTATGTATAGCACACACAGTCAGAAAGTATTTTTGCCTCTTGCTTTGAAAGATATAATCCTGCAAACTTCCCACATGCAGTCTAGTGATTGTTAAATTACTGTGACTTGATTAATACAAGTGCCCTTTATACTTCTGGATCTTTAGTTATGTAATTATAAATACACGCCTTCTACTGTGTAACACAAGGTTTAAAAAAAAAAATAATAATTCGAAGACTTTCATTTTTAAAAGGGGTTACTTTAGGCAATACCAATAGTGTATAATTTCACTTTATAGAGGTTGTTAATATAACTTAAGCCATGACACTGTGTTGACTCTATTTCTTCCATTTAGTGGAGAGTGGAGAAGAGAGAGGAACACTGCTTTGCGTTTTAAAGATTTTATCTCAACATCTCTGCAATTAGAAAGTGCTATTCCTATAGTACCTGTAGGACTAACTTCCTTAGAGGAGCCTAAAGACTTGACACTGTCAAGATGGAGAATGATCTGCTTTGCAAATGACTTTCCTCTATCTAAGGATTAAATTTGGAATTGAAGAGTTTTAAATTTGAAATAGCTAATTTGCTATTGAAGCTTGTATTTTATACTGAAGACTGTTAGGCATATGAAGAAAACATCATGCCTGTCTCCCACTGAAAATGACACAAGATGCATGCGGGTTTATGTATAATGAAATTCAATCCTATATCAAAACCATCAGGATGTACACCGCACTGTGGACTGGGTATTGCTCATGTAAGTAGCTCAGAATCTTCTGCCTTCCTGTGCCTTTCTATCACATGGGAAATTAAAAAGTTAATACGCTTTAACTTTTGGTCAGCCCTTAAGTCTCAGGCAGTTGAACTAGATGATCGTTGTAGGTCCCTTCCAACTGAACTATTCTATTCTATTCATTCCAAGGTTGGAAAGACCAAAGAGGGAAACTAAGATGTTAAACGAAGAGTTGTGGAGTAGAAGCATGTCATACCAAGACAAGAAGATTTGCCGATCACTTGGCAAGTATCAAAAGCAAATTTGGCTTTCCCAAACCATTCTTTCCTCACTATTGAGAGACTTTGTACGCATAAGGTATTTCATGGTCAGAGGTGCAAAGGCCAGAGTAAACAAGCAGGCAGGCATATAGACTAATTTCTGAAACTTTGATGGATGTTACACTATAAAATCCTGATTTTGAGAAATACTTGCTAATTTCAATATCAGAATGATAAATCTGTAATTTACACCATCAGGTCACACTCTTCACAGTTAGGGAGCTTTCCAGCTATTAAATTAGCAATTTCTGGAATCAAATTTTATTTCAGAAAACATAATAATATTATAAACTGAAAGCAAACCTTAATTAAAAATAACAAAAGATTCAGATTTGAAGGTTTAGACTAAATGTATACATACTGCATTTTTATAGCAGTATGTTAGCTTTTCTGTTAAGAAAGTAAATTCTGTGTATATGTTAGAAGTGTACTGGTTTTGGCTGGGATATAGTTAAATTTCTTCATGGTATCTGGTATGGTGCTATGTTTTGAATTTGTGATGAAAAGTCTTGATAACACAGGGATATTTTAGTTATTGCTGAGCAGTGCTTACACAGAGTCAAAGCCCTTTCTGCTTCTCACACTGCCCTGCCAGCGAGTAGGCTGAGGGTGCACAAGAAGTTGGGAGAGGGCACAGCCAGGAAGCTGACCCAAACTGACCAAAGGGATATTCCATACCATATGACTTCACGCTCAGCATTAAAATCTGGGGGAAGAAGAAAGAAGGGGGGGACGTTCAGAGTGATGGTGTTTGTTTTCCCAAGTAACTGTTACGCGTGATGGAGTCCTGCTTTCCTGGAGGTGGTTGAACACCTGCCTGCTGATGGGAAGGAGGGAATGAATTCCTTGGTTTGCTTTGCTTGTGTGCGGCTTTTGCTTTACCTATTAAATTGTTTTTATCTCAACCCATGAGTTTTCTGACTTTTACTCTTCTGGTTCTCTCCCCCATCCCACCAGGGGCGGGGGGATGACCTAGCAACTGTGTGGTGTTTAGCTGCCTACCAGGGTTAACCCACAACAAGGAGGAGCAGTTTTTTCTCTTGTTATGTAGATTTACTGATATATTTCTTAATTGTAAGACTAATAGCAAACAAACATTGGAAGAGAAATTAAAAGACAGTAATACAGGCTTATGTAAACAAAGTCATCCCATGGTAGATCTGGAGTTCAGTAACTATGGCAAATCCATTATGTATTTGGGGGTTCTGATGATGGCTCTGGCCATGAAAAGAACAATGTGGATTAAATAAAACAATGAATTTACATATAATGCAAACAAGGTATATCTAAGTATAGCAGTCCATGTTTGTTGGTCTTGTACTCTTTTTTGTTTTTTCCCCTACCGAAAGAAGAGTCACTTACGTCATGGGTGATGCCTAAGTGAAAGCACTGCTCAGATAAAATGTGGCCTGGATAACATCAGCTCTAACTGTTAAGGTTTCTCTTGTACGCATGGGGAAAAACAAATTAAGAAAAAAAAATTTGTTTGTGCAAGCATCTTTCTGGAAGCACTGATAACTCTTTTGGGGAAGACCTGACAGCAGTGCTCAGTGAGACCTGGGCTACATATGCCCTGCTCTGACTGCTTAGGTTACTCTGGTATGTGTGGGAAAGAGACAAAAAAGCACAACTATAACTGCTAATAACTTGACATTCTAGTGAAACAGTTGGGCTAAGAAGCCAGAAAGCAATAGTAACCCAGGTAACAAATGCTAAATGGGTTTTGATGGGGGAAAGTCAAAAAGCGAGGCTAAATGACTATCAAGGCTGCTGGCAGTTTACGCTGACAATCTAATTTTAAAAAGTTAATTTAAAAGTTAATAGTTAAGACATTAACTCTTTGAAGGGAAACTCCATACACGCTACGTCAAATGCTGACCTCGAGGGGGAACCATAGCTTACAGCCTGAGCCACCAGCCAGGGCTCAGACACATTAAGTGGTTGGAGTGACTGTCCTGTTCCCCCAGGTTCATTGTGCATATCTAAACCGGATTGGAGGGGCAGAGACCTTGATTTGTGTGAATGCGAAGCGTGTGAGTTTCAAAGAATATAAAACTTAAAATATAAGCTACTATCCATCTGTTATTCCTACCCTGTTTAGTTAACACATTTCAGATACGTCACTGAGGGATGTGGTTTTTTCCTAGCACCTACCCCAGCCCAGATTCCTTTGTGATACTTGGAATTTGAAAAAAAAAATTAGATAAAATAAAAGATGGATCTAATATAAAATCTACATTCCATAGGAAACAAAAGAATTTTTAGATGTTGACAAACAAGGTGTTCCTATTGCATGACTTGAGTCCCATATTATCACCAAAATATAGAAGAAATGAAAATATTATTCTGTTATGTTTATGATAAGCAGTCATCCATTTGTTCATTCTTCATCCTTAACAATGTTCTTACTTCCTGGACTAAATAAAAAGTAGTGCAAGAGTGACTAAGCAATGAAAATTAATAATACTACTGCTATAATCCCCAAAGAAGAGTTTCAGAGACTTCAAATGAGAAGTTACCTATGGTTTCATCATCTACTTGTAAAGATCTGTTTATTCATTAATGAAGCTTCATAAATTAAAATGTAGTACTCAGCAACAATGATGTGTCATATACCTTACTAGCTCAGCTCCAAACCTGGAAGAGTGCAGTTTAAATGAAACATGGCCCAACAGCAAGGTGCTATCAAAAGAAAAGGAAAAAGGTTATGGTATAATGTCATGGGTAATACATGGTTATTATAGTTTTTTCTGGTTTTAGTGATTTCACAGAAGATGTGATATGTGTAAATGCAGCCAAGAAGATGGTCAGACAAAGCACTAACTCTGAGAACAACATTGAGAAAATGCAGTTGCACATCTTCCACAGTGGAGATCTAATACTTTATTTTAGTACAAAATAACTAGGAAAATTTAGATGGAGGCTTCTTTGAGGTGCCTTTTTGTTTTTCTTTCTGGTAGTTGCTATTTGAACTGAAAGGAAAATTGTGTATGAAGAAGTCTTACACTTTTTCTGTAAAGTGAATGCAAGATCACTCTGTGAGTTCTGTGAATCAGAAAAGTTCTTCTGGAATACTGGAACATTAAAAGCATGACAAGCTTACTTCTGAAGAAGGTGTTACAGCTGTAAAATGAGGCCTTTTTCTCTGCATCTGCAAGCCAACCACTGCCCTGTGACTTGACTTCTGCTAAATTTGTCTTCTTCAGACCTTTATTAGGTTATGCTCCTGAGTGGACATTTTGACACTATGTTTCAAATTGCATATTCTTATTTTACCTATGCTTTCAAGTCCCTTTCTTACATATGGTTTCATGGGTGGTTTTGGTACATTAGAAAGAAAATCCAGTATAGTACAGATATTCAGGCATTCATGCCCACCTATTAAAATGTTCATACTAAAGAAGTTACCAGAATAAATTATGGATTGATGCACATAGATAAGGACTTAAGATATCTAGCAAAAACGGAGAACCATCTGACACCAGTTATAGTGTGCTTCATTTTTCTCATTTTCTTTCAAAGTCAAGGCCTTTGAAAAGTATACATCTTCAAACTTTAACTGATTAACTGGTTGAGGGAAGTAGGTCTTCCTAATTCATGGCAAAGGCTTCTCCAGGAGTCAAAGGTCATTTCCTGTTTAGAAAATTTTTCAAATACTACTACTACCTGTATGACTTTCTTTTTGAAATGTTGTATTTTCCTTACTTGAACATTTCTGTTAGAATAAACTATCAGCAGAATTCTTTTTTGTTCCTAAGAACAAAAATCCTTTGACTAGTTTCCACTTTCACTTTTAAAAATAGTTTTCTTCAAGGTTTTGAGGTGGAATGTTATTTGAGTGGAAAAATAATTCACTCATGAAATGTATCAGAAATTAAAAAAGAAAAATAATTGCAGTTTAACTTGGAATCTGTTCTTGGAATTAAATGAAATAATATTTATAGTTAAGTTTTAAGACAATTTGCTAGTTTAAATTTGTCTTGCCTTGTGTTTAATGCCTTTATCTCATAGGAGAAAATCCATGATTATGAACCCTTGTTCTATGTCCTTCCTAGTAGTAGAATCAATTCACAATTTCACTCTCGAGCTGTCTAATCTATCCTATAACCTGGAATAAATTAAAGTACAGTAGAGGGAAAAAAGGAAGTATTATACTGCTGCCAGCACTGCCCAGGATGGCAGAAGTTATGAGGCACAGGAAAGGGGAGATGCTGTCAAATCTGCCTGTCACTATTATGGATATTTCCAGTTCTGTACTGCACCCTGTAAACTACAACTATGAGAGCACCATCCCAGAAGACTACAAAGGAGCTTCAGAGTTCTCCTTGCAACATACATCAAAGATTATGTACATTATAAACATTACTTGGGCATACAGACATGGTGTTTAGAAAGCCAAAGCTCAACTAGAGTTGAAATTATCAATAGACACAGAAGGCAGCAAGAAGAGCTTCTACTGCTGCATGAACAGTAAAATTAAAAAACAAAGAAATTGTGGGTTCACTACTGAACGGAGCAGGTGCTGTAAAGACAGCAGGGCAGATAAAGCTGAAGTGCTTAATGCTTTCTTTGCCTCAGTCTTCACTGGCATGGTCTCCCAGATTTTTGAGCTTAGAGACAAGATTCAAGAAGAGTCATGCATCACTTGAGAAAGCTTGACCAATGGGACTTGATGAGATGGATCTGAGAATGCCAGGAAAGCTGACTGATATTATTGCAAGGCCACTGTGTATTTGAAAGAGTGTGGAGATCAGACAATGTCATTAGCAGGTAGAGAAAGGCAAATGTTGCATTCACGTTCAGAGAAGATCAAATGGTCTATCGAGGGAGCTACCGGCAGGTCAGCCTCACTTTATTCCTTGGGAAAATCATGGAAGGAACTCTCTTGGAGCTTATTTCTGGGCATATGAAGGAGAAGAATATTCTTGCTCTTTTAACAGTCGAGCATGGAGTTATCAAGGCTAAATCATGCCTTATTAACTTGTTTGCTTTCTATGATGAAATGACTGGATTTCTAGATGAAGTGGGAGAAGTGGATGCTGTTTACCTTCACTGCTGCAAGGCTTTGGATAGTCTCCAGTAGGTAACTCGTACTCCAAATTCAAATGGTCTTGATGAGTGAACTAGCACATGGGTGAAAAACTGTCTGGGTCATCAGACTCAAAAAGTAATGATTAACCAGTGATCTGGAAGAAGAGGCAGAGGTTACCCTCATCAAGTTTGCAGACTGTTAAGGTATGCAAGGGAGATGGCTAGGCCCTTGTCTGAGGCTTCGTTAACTGAACAGACCCTGAGAAACTTTTGACCATGACATAAGCAATTGCTGGCCATAACATATAACAGTGTGAGAAGTTGACGAAAGTTACAGACAGTGCCAAGAGGTAGATTTCACAGCTGGCTAAAGGGGATTTATGTGATAGACAGCTGAGCTTCACGGGTAATTGGAGGGGAACACTGGGGACCTCTCATGCAAGCCCAACAGCACCTGGGAAAATCTATCAGTTATACCATGTAAGGCCAAGATTTCAAAAGCAGGAAACAATATCAGAAATACCAAACTTGCGCGTGGGTGTAGGAAATTTGGGACTAATGAGGAAAAAGTAGTCAGATGAGGATTGTTTATCTGAGAAGACACAGGGGTATAGAAAGTGAGGAATCAAGGTAAATGGGGGAAGAACAACCATGGAAAATGGAAAGAAGGGAGAAAGGATCTGATTGTGTGCAAGCAGGCTCTGACCAAGCACTGTGCCTGATCTGTCCTAACTTCTCATTAGAGTCTGTTTCTATTTTCTGTGTGCTATTGTGTGTGGCTGTGGGTGAACTTTGCTAGCAAACTTCAAGTCAGACTAGTTAGCTAGTAGAAGGTGACCAGAATCTGGAAAGACCCAAAGTCTGAGACATTGATTAGATAAGGTGCCTGGGATTCAGGCATGGATATTCATGGACTTAAAGTCTACACTAGTATTCAAGAGGCCTGTGGATGTGACAGTGGTTGTGAGCATATGTGTGTATCTGCACCCCTCGAATAAGTGTTTGGCCTTACTGGGCCCCTTGGCTGGGCCTGGGGACAGGGAGCTGCAGTGGCATTGCATCTGCCAGATTGGGATGGGATGGGATGGGATGGGATGGGATGGGATGGGATGGGATGGGATGGGATGGGATGGTCTAAGAGTATACCCAAGTTGATCCTAGTATGCCAGGAAAGACTTCCTCTGCCTCTTGAAGCCCAGTGAATTTGGCTTCCCTTCATATAGATGACACCAAATTGGTGGTATGCAGTCAATGAGCTTGTGGGCAGAGGGCCCCAGGTGGAGTGAAAGAATGGGCCAGCTGGAACCTCATAAAATTCAATTAAGAGAAATGCACAGTCCTGAGCCTGAGCCATAGCGACTTCCTGCTAGACTGGCCAGGGAGCAGCTCTGCTGTAAAGTGCCTGGGGGCCCCGGGGAAGACTACGCTGAACATGAGACAGTGGTGGTAGTATTATGGAGCATATCAACAGGAGCACGACCGGTAGATCAAGGGAAGTGTTTATTCCTCTTTACTTGGTACTTCTTGGACTGCAACTGGAATACTATACCCAATTCCACCCCCCACCCCCGTCAGAAAAAAAAAAAATCTTGGAAGTCCAATGGAGGGCCACTCTCAGGAGTTTGAACACACAATCTATCAGGAAGGGCTGATGGATCAGGGACTGCTGGAGAAGAGAAGGCTTTGGGGACACCTAACAGTAACCTTCTAGTACTCTCTCTTTCATTCACACTCTTTCCAGAGAAGGATTTGCATCACTGTAATCCCCACCCTGACACCCCAGACTGAAACCATATATTTTAGAACCTAGAGGAACAGTTGAAGAGTGGGCATAAAAGCCCATAATACTGAACTTACTTAAAATTCTACTTTCAGTCTTTTTTTTTACATGCTGTCATAAGGCAGAATTTCACAGGTAATTTTATCTTATTTCATAAATTTGTGAATGTCCCATTTTGTGCAATTCATTAGTTCTTTCCCAAATACTGTGTACAGTATTCTTGATAACAGTGGAAAAATCACTTTAGTATTTCAAAATGATCTTGGCAGACACATATGTAAAGTGGATCACATTTGTGATCTGATTTGATAGAATAGTTGCACCTAAGTCTCACACTCAGAGGGGAAAAAAACTCAGCAGCATAAGTCTGACACCTCCAAAGGTGAAATGTTTTGGAAAATCTGTATGTGTGTTGCTACGAATGCTTTTGAAATTGTTGACTTCTTATATATTTTTCAGCAGAACAGAGTATATGGTGCTTTTGTACGAAGACTGTCTTGTATATCTTCCAGATCAGAGATAAACTTCCTGTCTCACCTGTACCACTTTTAAGCCTGGTTTCTTATCCTGTGTTATGTGTCTGAAGAGACAGCCCCAGAGGCGAATAGGAGGAATTGTACTGTTTTGTCCTCAGTTTCATTTTATTTCTAAATTTTACCTCACATATAGTTTTTCTATTGCTATTATCACCAAGAATTTTTTTTAAGCAGCCCAAGAGAAATATAGAGAGATGAATTACATGCTCCAGTAGCATCCCCTAAGTTTAGGTGTGTTTTAATTTGTGAGAATAAAAAAAAAGAAGGCACAGATGAGGTCCGAAAAAGTAATAATAAATATAATCTCTATGCATTACAATTCTATAGAGGCATAGAAAAGACAGTCTTTTCCCAAACAGTGTAATCAAATATAAATCAAGGTACTTTTGCTTTGTGAAACAGTGGAAGGTTGGGGAGGGCTTCGGTTAAGTCCTGGATAGATTATTTTCCTATTTATTGTTTAGTGAAAAAAATATGACTGACTGACTTTGACAAGCTTCTCTTTAGAGATATTTAATGTTAATCTGGAAAGACTTGCTGCCAATTGGTAACACTACTGAATTGCTATTAGTGAATCGCTCATTCTCACGTCTTCCTGTATAATTTGCCTTATACTATGAAAGGTTCTTTCTCACCTATTGAAATCATTCCAGCTTCAGTGTTAAAACACTCTTCATCATCATATTCTGTTAGCATTTTAATTTCAGGCTGGTACCATGCCTAGTTTTATGGTTTCACAGTGATAATCCTCATAAAACTACTTAGCATAGATCCCTTCAGTTTTCATCTCTGTGGCAGTTATTCCTCTTTCCCTGTTTTCCTAGAAATCAGTTGCCCTGCAAGAATTCCAAAAATAGCTTACCTGCTGTCTCCAATGGTAACCTAGCAGCAATTGTACTGAGAACAACACCAGCAGTAAAATTCCCTCTTTGTGTTTTTCCATCCTTTGTCTGTTTTTTTAATATAGATTTTTCTACTATTTTTCTAGGAAGTACTTTTGCATTTCCTCTTATTGATATAGGTGATTTACTCAGGGAAGTGGAGCAGAGTCCCTTCCAAAGGCTTCCCAAGATAAGGAGCACAGATTACATTCACAAACTCTACTGGAAGGATGGGAAATATAAGGTCTTTCATTACATATGATTTATGTATCCTCAACTTCTAACTTTTATTTAAAGCTTTAACTTTACTTTTTAGGGGTGGTTATTCTTGACACTATTGCTATCATTATTACTTGCTAAAAATGGACATTGAAAAGGACAATATCTAAGATTTGTATTGGGTCTGACTGGGATGGATTTAACTTTCCCCATAGCAGCCCTCACAGAGTTGTGCTTTGTAGCTAGAACAGTGTTGATAACACACCAATGTTTTGGCTATTGCCAAGCAGTGCTGGGCATAGCATTGACAGCATCAAGGCTGTCTCTCCAAACCCCACCCCCCAAAGGCCAGTAGGCTGGGGGTGGACAAGGGACTGGGAGAGGACATAGGACATAGCCAGGACAGCTGACCCAAACTGACCAAAGAGATACTCCATAGCATATGATGTCATGCTCAGGAATAAAAGCTAGGAGAAAGGAGGAGGAGTGGGGGGTACATTTGTTATTAAGGCATATGTCTTCCAAATCAACTGCTACGCGTACTGAGGCCCTACTTCACAGGCAGTGGCTGGACATCGCCTACTGATGGGAAGTAGAGAATATATCTTTTTTTTTTTCTTTTATTCCATGAGCAGCCTTTGTTTTCTTTCATTTAATTGCCTTTATCTTGACCTATGAGTTTTTAATCTTATTTTCTTCCCCTGTCATGCTGAAGAGTGAGAGAGAAGCTTGGTGGGCAGCAGGTGGCCGGTGAAGGCCAATCCACCACAATACTAAGTCATAAGTTAGGAAGACCTTAAATAGCAATTCTTAAATAACAGACCACAGCAATCCTGTGGTCTGAGACAGTGGAAATCTGAATACATAGGATTATGTGATTTGGCAAGCAGGAATACAGTGACCCTGAAATACCAGGTTTAGGTCTGATAAATGATAAAATCTGTCCTTATTCTTACAAGGAGGAGTCTTACAAGTTTCACAGCTCTGGTCATGAACTAAGTTTCTCATCACCTTAAGAACTTCTGCTCATTAAACTTCATCCCTGAGTGATAAGGTGAAAACTGGTATCTGAATCTTCTCAGAAAAGATCTCAGCAAAAAAGATCAAAATGTGCAAAGCCCCAGGCAAATGTTATTTCCTGAACTTTATATCCATTAGAAAGAAACCTGCCACTAATAATCTCATTCCCTACGAACTCAACATAGTACTTTGTTTGGTCTTTTTGTCTGCATTGACTAAAGAATGAACAAATTACATTATTTTAATGTAATAATATGTAATGTAATGTAATAATGTATAATAAACAAACAGCTAGGGAGAAACTAATTTTAAAATGGAAAGAAATGTAAACAAACTGAAAGGCACTATCATAGAATGATAGAATCATTAAGGTTGGAAAAGACCTCTAAGATCATGGAGTCCAACCATCAACCCAACACCACCATGCCCACTAAACCATGTCCCTAAGCGCCTCATCTACACATCTTTCAAACACTTCTAGAGATGGTGACTCAACCATTTCCCTGGGCAGCCTGTTCCAATGTTTAACCACTCTTTCAGTAAAGAAATTTTTCCTTATGTCTAATCTAAACCTCCCTTGGCGCAACAATCCTGTGCACTGGAATTGCAATCCTCTGCAAAATCAATGTGCACTGATTTTTCTCAATAATAGGGTGGATTGGTCATTTGAATAGTTACTATGAATGTAGAAGTAATTTTTATTGCATGGCTGCTGAAACAAAACTAAACCGTTGCACCATTTGGCATTCTCCTGGGTACTGTGCTTGGTTATGTCAGCTGCAGTCAGAGTTCACAAAAATACCGAACAGTTGCTTTCTCCACATTCTGAGTCATAGCTTCTCCTGTAAATGTGTTTTAAAATGTCTTCATTTTAATGAGGTTTTAATTCTAAATTAATTTTGCAATTTCCTACTCATCAAGTTATAAATGTAAACATTATTAAACTATTTTTTCTATTAGCGATGTTGGCAGTGTGAGTCACTAGTATTTTTTTTAACCTTAATATTTCTGTAACTCTCCTGACTTGTTTGAGACTATCCAAATGAAGGTGAAGATTGTTGTTACATTAAAGAAAGTGACAGTACACATGAAATAGGCCAATCTGTCAGCACTGCAAATACACATTTATCTACAAAGTAGGTTCAAGGAGAGTATTGATAATTCAAACTTCACACTGCCCTACAAATGGACTTCATGGTTGGTTTCCAGGCATCAAAGCTAAGGAAGAACAATCTCCTTGCCCACAAAATAAAAAGAAACATGCCAAAGTAAACAACTAAAATTAATCAGTGTAAGAAATAGAGATTTAATTTTAACATTTTAAAGAATAAAGAAATATGGATAATTATGCAGATGTAACAATGTTAAAATATTACATCATGCTTTTACTATAACTCTTTCCTTAACTAAATAATTTATGTTCTGCATATCATGTATATGTCACTACAAATACACTTTCCTCCATAGTTTATCTTGTTATGATTTTGAAAGTACAAGTTATCCAGAACATCAGCTGCTACAATAATGCATCTTACCACTTTTATACCTAGGCTGAACTGGATTATGAGGAGGATTGTCCAGAGCTACAGTACAACCCTGGCACCTTTCTATCAAAATTTATTGTGCATATCACCTAGCTTGATACATATGAGGGTGTTAACCTGCTATAATTGTTAGGAGTGTGATTGTTTACACCCTTGACAGCAAAATCACTAGTTTAATTGCAGTTATGCTTATTCTTATGGAAAATCCAAAGACGACATAAAAAGAAAAACTAACCAACAAAATTGTAGTGAAAAGATTAAAAATGTAACCTGCAAAATGATAAAGAATGTAACCTGTAGGAACAGAGGAAGGAGAAAGAAGCCAAAGTAAAACTTTAAAATTTTAAATCTCAGGATTTGAACCCAATCTTAAGACTGCAGGGGACTGAAATTCTGAACATATTACATCAGCAATTGTGCTTTTGGTGAAAAATGTTATTAAAGATGGTATTATTTCTAAAGAATTATGAATTCTTGAATATTTCCTTGAAGTTATTCAGTTTGTGTCTTTGTAGTTATAGTGTGTGGATTGTTAGGTACTTAAAATAAATATTATGAACTTCTTAATATACTCACTATAATAAATTCTATTTTTTCATTGCCTTTATGAGTGTATTTTGTAATTCTTATTTTTGTTGTTTACTGAATTTTGACTATAATTCAAATTAATCAGCTAGGAGATTTTATGTAATCTGCTAGATTTGCAATTTTTCAGGGACATATTTTATTATATTTGAATTAAGTTAATCCAAAGATTAAAGCCATCAGGCTGGAAGTAAAAATCTGTGATTTTGTATCCTGCTCTGTAACAGAAGATTTGATCTCACACAAATACTTTTCCCCCTTTCCTGAACAGAAGAATAATTTTTTTCTCTGTTCTTTGGACAGAACTACAAATAAATATTGTATAAACATTGAAAATGTAAAAACTATATATTCTATATTAGAATGATAGTTAAACAATATAGTGGGATACAATAGTGTATTAATGAATTGGAAGCAGCAATCACTGTGTACTGTGTATTTTATTCAGGAAAATTCCTGCTAATAAATTTTTAACTGAAAATAAGTTAGGTCATTTACCCTTGTAGCTGTAGCTCCTGGTCTTGCTTTGCACTGGTTTTCTGTCAAATTTAAAACTTATCTTATATTCTTACTTTAAACTGTAAGAGATTGAAAGGCCACCATGTAAATTGGTGTCTCCACACCTAAATTGAGACATCTGCCTTTGTTGTAAGATTGGCTTAAATAGCAGTAGCTAGCTTAATAGCATGCTTAAAGTAAACATGGGTTGGGTTTTGCAGGATCATGGCTTATCATCGTAAAATCTGTGGAAATATTTTGCACAGCAATCTTACAATTTAACATATGAAAGAACAGAAATTTTGCTCTCTATCTAAAATTTAGAAAAGGAATCTGAACAGAAACAATGGACAAGCTCACGACTTTAACAGAAATTTGATTAGAAAGAGCTAATATTTAGGCAGGAAAAAAAATGCCTTAAAAATGTCATGGAGGACAATGTTCAATGAAAGCACAACTTCTGCAGCAGGAAAGGGGTGAGGAATGCTGTATTTAGGGCAATAGTGGAATCTGGCATCATTTGCTCTGGACGTCCAATCACTCAGGAGAAATCTGACAGCAGCAAAATTGCTTTTAAATATAAAATCTTTTAAACCACAAAATGTAGGGTAATTTTTTTTTTAAGGTGAAAACATAACAGATTACTCAAAAAAAGAATTCATTTATTCAAATATGAATACCTTGAGACTCCTTAAAAATGAAAACGCATATAATAAGAAGATCACATAGGCTGAGGAAATACCAAAAAAACATAGCAAGTATCATGGAAGTATTAAATACTTCAGTAGTATAAATATTTAAGTGTATTATAGAATGTTTTTACATTGATACCACTAAGAAAATGCAAATTAGTTGGCATATTATCCAGAATTATCAAATTCTACTGCTTTTTGCAGGTAGTTTACATCACACAGATAGATGCCTGTGTTAGACCCTACAACATACAATACAAAATTTGGAAAAGTAAGCTAATCATTAAAAGCAGAATTAGAAATTGTTAGATTGCCCACCTTAGCTGGGGAACAAGGGGAATGGAGACCACTGTTTACAGCTCTTTGGCAGACTGAAATTATACCTCTGTATGTTGCAGTGAAAAATAAAATGAGAACGGAGAAAAATGGAAGAGATTTATGAAATGCCAGGAAAGGCAGAGAGCTTAATGCACAAAATGGAGAAGACAGGAAGATGGGTGTAAGGCATTATTACAGGGAGAAAATAAATAAATCAGAGGCAAATATTACATTCATAAACTGTAGATTCTTTAGTATACTGCAGTTGTCTTTCTTCCTGTGCTGTACTTCAGATTTACAAAGATATAAATATTATACCAAGTTATTATACTGTGTTTCAGAAATTAGCTTAATGAAGATTAATTTAGTCATATTCGTTTCCCTGAATAAAGAGGGCAATTTGTAAAACCTTGCCTAAGTGGTGATTTAAAGATAGATGATTTTATACTGCACACCTAACTACATGAGCACTTATGCGTGTGTTTATGTACCTTGCGAAAACAGTGTACAGGGAATGATAAACTAATGTATATATAATAAATATTAAGAGAGAAAACAGATGGGTTAGTTCTAGAAATAAAAAAGAAAAATATATTTTTGGCAAAATAACTTAAAAAAGGTAAGAAGACAAGTAACTCTTACAAAGATTAAAAAATGCTGAGCAAAAATCATCAATGATTTATAGAGTGTACTGTTGTTACTCAAATGAATCAGGTAATTTGGCTAGAAGCGCTATTAATTTATTGTCCTAAAAGGAAATCTTCATTAGTCCCAAACAAGCTATCTGATTGTTAGAGAAAACATTGTCTGTTACAGATTAAGTTGCAGATTTTACGCTTACTTAGTATTACTTTGAATCATGCCAGTGACACACAGAACCTATAAAAGCTCTTCTAAGGTCATGCATGCCATTGCAATGCAATGAGACTGAGGTAGTATTCAGCCGATATGGTTTGCCTACAGTATCGGGCATTACTGCACACATTTTTTTTCCATTCCACAACCTGCTTCGCATTATAATCAAGCTCAGCAAGCCAAAACTCCCTGTAAGTTAACCATTTCTCCTCATCCTTTGCTTATTGGGCAGTGGAAGCTCCCTAGCTAGTTGTGGTTTCTGTCAGGAAACACATACCTATATTGTATAAGGAGACAGAAACATTGTCCTATGAACTGATCTCTGATGAAAAACTAAGAGAGCATATGTGAATGTGACATGGGACTGTAGTTCCAGAATATCTTGCGCATCCCAGAATACACCTGAGAACACATCTCAGAGTCTAATCTTGGATATGTAAACTCCATAGGTTTATGTATGAGAATGAATACTTTTTGATTTACAGTAGTCTGCCAAAGGCTGTTATTGGATCTTCCCTAGAATCTCCAACAGGCAGATCTAGAAAGACTGTCAAGAGCTCCTGTAGAAATTCTGCCTCATGAAAGGATCAACACAGACTCCACTATGTGTCCCAATCTACTCCAACATCTACCTATCCTTCCCACTAGAATGTTTTCTCTAATGTCCTAATGTCTTTATTTCTTGATCTAGTTTAAGAGCTCTGATTCTGGTACTATCCAGCATGGATACAGATATGTTTTGCAGCAGCTTCTTGCTTACTTCACATGTTCTTTGTAAGGCTATTCAGCCCTAACTCTTCCAATCAGTCCTCTTAAAACACATTTCTTTTAGCTACGATTACTCTCACTGCTCTCCTCAGAACTGTCTTCAAAGTACTGCACTGCTGTTCAACCAATTTTTTCATTCTCTCAGATGAAATCCACCAGTTCTATATAATTTCAAAACAACTAATGTCAAAACACACTAGTCTTTTCTTTCCTTATTGTAGACTGTTCTATCCTTTTGTTCCTAGTAAAAAACTAATTATAACTAAGTTTTAAAAATATCTGTCAGGAGTGGTTTAACTTTGGATGATACAGACTGAGGCAGAGATGGATTAGAAGATCTCTGAGGTCCATTCCAAATTGTTTTATTAATTCCTGTGTCAGGAGACTTTTATCATCAAATGATAGTTGTGAAATCACTTCTAACAACCAACACTCATTGTAACCTTTTCTTCTGATTCATATGATTGTCAACACATCTTTTGTGCTTTTTGACTCGTAAGGAATTTCCTATGTGAAAACAGAAAGAAGAGTTTTTCTCTGAGTGTTTACAGGAAAAATTCACTGCACCTTTTGTATTCCCTGAAAGCCTGCACTCTAGATGGGACAGGCTGGGGCGGGACAGGAGGGGAGGCGCAAAGTGGAAACAGATTCCTCAGCCTAACAAATGTTAAAGCACTGGTCATTAGTAAATAAGTGCCCAGGGAGATTATGGAGTTTCCATCCCTGGAGATATGTGAATCCCAGCTGAACATGGTCCTGGGCAACCTTCTCCTCTGAGCAGTGGTTGGACTAGATGAACTCCAGAAGCACCCTCCAACCTCAGCTATCCTGTGATTCTACAAAACTGCACGTAACTTTGGTGAACACACACTGATACTGTCTACCTGATAATCACTCCAGCATGGGGGACCTCAACGGGCTGCAAGGGGACAACCTGCATCACCACAGTCTTCTCTGTTCTGGCACCTGGAGCACCTCCTCCCGCTCCTTCTTCACTGGCATTAATGTCTGCATAATTGTTCCTCTCACATATTCTCACTTGTGTCTCTCAGCTACTGTTGCACAGCAGTTTTTACCCCTTCTTAAATATGTTATTACAGAGGTGCTACCAACGTTGCTGATTGGCTCAGCTTTGGCCAGCAGTGGGTCCATCTTGGACCCAGTTGGAACTGGCTCTGTCAGAAATGGGGACAGCTTCTGGCATCTTTTCATAGAAGCCACCCCTGCAGCCCCACCCCCCCTACCAAAACCTTGCCACATAAACCCAATAGACTGGTGCAAGAGAGAATGCCATTAAGCATACCTAGCTGTTGTAGACAACCACAAACTAAATTCATTATTTCCTTATCTGATTAAAACCCTGCAAAATCCCAAACCCCTAGTAATGTAAATTGCCAACAATACACCAACATTAATGTTGCAACGTCTCATAATCATAAGTGAAAAAAGATAATTTTTACAACTTACTCCCTCTACATCATGCAAACAAAAGGATGGCAACAGCAAGACGTCAGACAGAAGTATCACGGCACAAGAAAAGCAACAGAAAAAAATATATTCTACAAAAAAGTCAGAATAACAAGTTACAGAGCTATATCAGAAGAAGTAAATGGAAAAAAAAAGTATTTCGGTTTGAACCGAAACATGTTTGCTTGATTGTTTTTCTTCAGCTATCAAACCAAGTAACTACTTGCATACTGCTGAAGATGAAAAAAAAAAAATCTAGGAAAATATTTATACTGTAAGAATTCTTCAAAGACAAACCTTATATATCTAATAAACTTAAAAAATATTTTCCAAAGTGAAAAAAACCCTCAGGACCAAATTTGACAATGTATATTAAAATTTACCTCTATTTCATGGAATGTTTTTTAAAACCACCTGATTCAGAAAAGTACTACAAAGCTGCATTGTACCCTTATTCTTCTTTCAGGAGGAACAATTCCTAGGAGCTAAAGAATATGTTTGAAAAGCTAATAAATTCCTCATTAAAATCAAGCAAATTATACTTTAAATCCAATATCCAAATTAGAAAGTATTATAGTACAATATTTATACTAAACAGCAACTTTGGTGATACTTTATTAAAGAATTTTAAATCCTGCTATACTAAAAGAAAACTAAGTGTAAAATAGAGAACCAGCTGGACTTATGTTAAAAAAAAAAAAAAAAGCTCTTGACATTAAAGAGAATTTCTTTTCTAATCAGATTACTCCCTTCACCTCACTGCGCAATATATAAACACACATCTCTGAAATCCAGCTATATATCACAGGGGAACAACAACAATTAACCACCTTTGAACAAAAAAGGTAATAATCTATAAAACCATGCCCCTAGCCACCTCTTCTCTTTCCTTCATGCAAGCAGTAACATCTGTGGTAAGGTTCTGCCACTAGGCCATCCCTTCCTTCACTTCCTGCAATTAGGCATCATATCAGCCTGGCTTTGTACATGGCAAAGCAGGTAGCAACCGGAGTCTGATGCCTTAGCCAGCTCCCAGAATGGCACCAAGCCAGTCTGTTCACGTTGCTTCATTGTATTGAGGTAGCATGTCATCTTCCTAGAAGTATTGGGTTTGGAAATTTAGGAATATTTGATTTTTAAAAAGATTCAGTCTGCTCTGTCATGGCATGGAACTAGATAATAATGCATTATAACTGTTTGAAAGAGTGGTTTGGTTCCTTAACTGTATTTTCTAGACCCTTCTCTAGACTTTGAATCCTAATTTGAGAGATTTCAGTCTACAGGGATTTCTCCACAATTGGCCTGTATAATCTGTTTATGTCTGGTGACGGGAAAGGCATAAGTGGGTTTTAAGCCTGGTCTATCATGATCCAGAGTGTGATTCAAAACTTTAATATGAATAATATTTCAATTTTAAAAATTCCATAATCTTAATGAACATGATAGATTAAAAAAACCCCATGTTTTAAGACCCTCTATCTCTCGTTCCAGTATTTAGAACCAGAATAATATTATAAGGATCTAATTCTTTTCTCATTATATCTAACAGACCCTCACAGGATCTGGTCCTAAATGTGTTAAAGTCTTGTTCTTTTTATTTGGCACATAACAAGCTTTACATCTTCCATTAATTTTAAGCTTTATTTATTCTTAATTGTGGGGGGATTTTTTATCCTTCTTATCTTGTTTGTTAACATGTCTGTTAGAAAGACGTTAGTTGCCTAAAATGTGAACAGAATGTAAATGAAAGTCCATTTTGTTAACAGTTCTATATAACAGCTTAAATAAAGTTTGGTTAAACATCCAAATATTGACACCAATGCAATCAAGTCACCAAATCCTGAAGTCACATACAAGATCGCATTAAAAAAATGAACCAATGTCCCAGTTACACAAATGGACATTAGACATAATCTAGCATGTATGTATTTGATTTGTTTAGTTTTGTAATTTGGCAGATGATACTTCATGTGGAAACCTCATTAACAATTGCCAGTAGTTCTATTTGGAAAGACTAATTTGTACAGAACATTTTGCCTTAATGAGGTTCCAGGTGAAAATGAACTAAGATCTATTGAGTTGGTACATTTTAATTAGTATTTTAAGAGTTAGTGTTCTTTTTTGTTACAGCTGTAATTTTTTACTTCCAATATAAATGATCATCTAATGTATAAAGCGTATATTCCACTGAGGATGATGAACCTTATCACCAGCTTTTTACTTCAAAACACATTTAAAGGTAATTACATCATTTCATTCTCTGTGATATAGTCTAGTATTAAAGGTAAAATACAGACTTATTTCATCTATACTGATATTCCATATGCTCAATTTTTACAATTATAAATAGTTAGCTAGAAAAAATTCTCAACAATATTAACATAATTTCACTCCTGCAGAACAAATTGAGAGCATGACCATTTATTATGTAATCGTGTAGCCTAGAACAAAGTTTGACATTAACCAGACATTTTAAAATGACTGATTAGAACCTGCTTATTTAAGACATGTATAAAATTATATCCTCCTAGCTGCTTGGGTATGGGAGACTTCATGCCATGGGTATGGGACACTTCAGAAACTTACCACTTTCATTGTCCCATAAATAACTCCCCAAAGCAACAGAACTAAATATTTGTGATTATATTATTTTATTGTCACTAATCAAGGACAGAAGATTTGAAAATATCAAGATATTCCATTAACTCATTTTGATTTTACTAAAGTTTATGTTTAAAAACCAGCAAAAAATTCTTTGATGTCACAAAAGTTAAGTAAAACCAGTGATCTTTTAATTTTCAATTAAAAATAATATTGATGTTTTCTCTATTATTTTTAATCTAAAAATTTAAACACAATGCCTCACAAAATATCAATGCCAACTTAAATTTTTCATGGAGTCAGAATTTTGTTTAGGCATGTTTCATTTTGCCTATTTTGTCTTAGTTTTTTGCATTGTTAGAAATAGATTATGCACATGATTTGAACAGAACTATTAACACTGAACAGAATCTCTAATTTCAATTAATTACTATTTGGCCAACTTATGAAAAGCCAGCACTGTACTTCCTCCAGTTTATGGAAAATGGATCTGCCCTTGTTTATAGTCTTTTTACATTGGGAGGTTACCTTTTCGCTTCTAAGCATCAAATCCACAATATGACTTAAGCTCTGAACTTCAATTAAACAAAATTTAAGTACTTATATGTGTGATCAGATCTGCTAGCAGATCTACCCAGCAGGCCTGAGAGTTTCAGTGCTTGCCTAAAACTCTTGGACTAAATCCTTGTCCTGGTTTCAGCTGGGATAGAGTTAAATTTCTTCCTAGTGCTGTGTTTTGGATTTAATACATGAGAAGAATGTTGATAACACACTGATGTTTTCAGTTGTTGCTAAGTATCCTCCGAGTCAAGGACAGCTCCCATGCTCTGCCAGGTGCACAAGATGGGAGGAAACATAGCCAGGACAGCTGGCCCAGCTGGCCAACAGGGTATTCCATACCATGTGATGTCATGCTCAGTATATGAATGAAAGGCGTGATCCAGGAAGTAGCGATCACTACTTGGTTATCGGTTAGCGCGGGTGGTGAGCAATTGCATTGCGCATCACTCATTTTTTATATTCTATCATTATTATTATTATTTTCCCTTTTCTGTTCTATTAAACTGTCTTCACCTCAACCCATGAGTTTTTCTCACTCTTACCCTTCCGATTCTCTCCCCATCCCACTGGGGGTGGGCGTGAGCGAGCAGCTGCGTGGTATTTGGCTGCCTGCCAGGTTAAACCGCAACATTCCTACAACTTAAGCAATGCAATTTATACTCTTTAGGTACTGCTAAAGAGAATTCAAAATTTAAAGTCAATGTTCTAGATCTCAATATTGTTATTCTGTTTCTCAGAAGACATTGAATGAAAAAACTTAAAGACATAACATATTTGTTTTGGTTTAAAATCTTTTATACAGAGGACAAGGTATACCATTCCATTTACTTGAGGTGACCATTACAAAGCATAGCATCTCTAAACCTTTGATAAGAAGAGATAATACTGTTTTCCTGATATATGTTGACTCTTTTGGTTTACTGATGGAAAGACATGCAATGGGTCTTTGGTTTTGCTCCCATGTGTCACTAGATTGTGATATATTTAATCAATGGTGTGTGTAGGTTACAGATAATACTGGATTCACCAAATTTGTTTTGACTATATACATATTTCTCACTAAAATTACTTTTTTGGCCTATTCAAAAGATTTCCTGGAGTTCACTTTAGAATGAAAGTAAAAGTACATTAGTGCAAATATAAACAGGAAAAAAGAAAATGGTTATATAAATAGAGAGAATCCACATGGTGAAATTTAATAGAGATTAAGTTGTCATCAACATTTAGAAATCATTTTTTAATGCAGATGCTGGTTTTTTCAGCTTTTTTTTAGTTCAAGGACTTCCTGAGAGCCATCAATTCCAGTAAAACCATTTACTACATAATTTATTCCAAATTATTCTGTAGGAGGGATATACTTCTCTATTGAATTCTGTAACATGCCTCAAGAATCTACCATGAGACTAAGGTATATTTTATCTTATGAGGTTTTTCCAAGGAGTATTTTCTGCATAGACATGAAAACTAGAAATGATAACAAATGAGGTGAAGTCCACAATCCCAAGATATTTTGGAAAAAAATCCTGCTTCAATATTTTGCAGGAGCCTTCTGTTTCACTCAGAGAAAAATGAAAAACAAGCAAAGTTCCGGTTGTTTAATTGCATTATGATCCCTTCCATGCTATTGCAAAATCTAATTTTCAAAGAAACCATTTTCTCCATTGCTCAGTTACAGTTTTCCTAAGCACTGCCACTTAAAAAACGCTTCAAGTTGGCAGAATTCAGGATGAAAATACAGTAAATTATGGCATTGTCAAGTATTAACAGGAAGAACAAATTAAAAGTTTCAGCTTCAAAAAGCAACTGGTGCAGTAATAGGAACTCAGATACTTCACAACGTGTTCACCTCTAATTAAATTTTTTCATCCTGTGATTAAAAGAGTAATTTATGTCCTCAGTAGGAATACATCCTGATAATTCATATGGCTAAAATCTCTGCGTTTACATAAACAAATTCATTGCTGCTCTGAGACCTACTTCAGAAATTCACTTTTCACCAACTCCATTGGATGCAATCATTCTTTGGGTAGTTGTCACCAAAGAACTATGAGGGCATGAACATTTTCATGCAAGGATTTGCCATTTCTGTCTTTTTAAGGTCACTGTTTGCCTTAGGTTCCATATCTTTTCTTTTTCTTTACCTTTAAAGAGTGATTGACCCTCTTTGAGCTCTGCTGACATTCCTCCAGCATATTTTTTTCTCAACATGATCAGGCTTGCTTTTAACATTGTTTTTCAATAACAAATACAACTATGAGTAAAATGCTTAAATCAACAATTTAGGTATTATTTTTCCTAAAACTTTAAAACAGTTTAATTTATAGTCATTCAGATTACAAATGCTCATTTTAAAATTACATTGGTCATACTTCAGTTATCCAGTATAATAGATGTGGACGATAGAGTGAAAACATAATTAATACAACATATATATAAAGCTATATGAATATACTCAGTATATCCACCTTTGGAAAGCCTTGTTGGCAAATTCTGTAAGCAGAGAGTATTAACCAGCAGCAGCTGAAATTGCCAGGCATAATATGAGAGTATTATTTATGATGTCCCGGGGTAGAGGATGTAGCGCTGTGTCAGCAATTGGGGACATGGGTAATCCCATTCATAGTAAGTGAAAGTTGACTGTATCATTATTGCTATAACAAAGATTTCAATCAAATCTCTAAACACATCATGCTGAGCATGGGACAAATAAATAGCAAGAGATAGCCCTCACAAGAGGGACTTCAAAACCCGTCAAAGAAAAAGATGGGACAGCCATGGCAAGAAGGAACAACGTCTGGGGAGCTTGTGGGAGTTCTCACTGCCAGCTCTCTCTGGAGAAAGAGCAGAATACAGGTCCCCTGAGTGCAATGGATGAAAAGAAATACAGAACATACAGAAAAGAGATTTTAGGTTTCTCAGACTTCCCTTGCAAAAATTCTTACCTTTCACACCTCCTTGTTCTCCTTTACCTTCAGTCCTTCTATTCTGTATACCCTGCCATCATGCTCCGTGTCGACTGATGTTAGTGGCAACGCTTTTGACTCCATTAAGTCACAGAACGGGATCATGCTCTCCTTGCTTGCTGTCTCCTTATTTGCCACCTAAGGAGATGGTATAGACAGCTTACATACAGGAATTGCCATACCTTATACGTACAGTTTTGGTCTCAGGGGCTGCATGGTGCTGTACATGGCAGCATGCCATGAACTGCCCCGTGCTGCTCACAGCCTGGTGCTGCTGACTCTGAAGCTGGTGTAAACACCCTACTGTGTGCCAAACTTGCAACCAATCGTTGTAGTACATGGTGTCTCTGCTCAGAGATGTTAAGAGTGGCAGCCATTGGAGGGAGGAGACATGGAAGAGAGATGCTAGGAGGAATGGGGAGACATGTGGAATGGGACTTTGTTGGGGACACAGCTGGAGATGAGCTCTTGGAAGGAGGAACAACTGTGAGGGACTGCAGCTGTGGGTGACCCATCATGCCTCAAGGACTGCAGCCATGGGACCCAGGCTGAAATAAAGGAAACAAGTAAGAAGTAAGGATCAATGTAGGAAAACGAGTAAGAAACAAGGTGTGGCAGGAAAAAAAAATTTGCACACTGATTCCAGCCTCCTGCACACCACTTTTTACCTCACCAAAGTAACTGGGACATGCAGAAAAACCACAGAGAGTTGAGGCTAGAAAGGGGGCAGGAAAGCTGTTTGACTGAAGTCTGGGGAGGGGAAGGAAAGATGTTTCCCGAAGTGCTTCTTTAATTGTTTATGTCTTCTTTTTTTCTCAGTTGTCTTCTTCTGTTTATGTCTATTTTTTTTCTCAATTCTCTGCTCCAGCACCTGCAGTGCTTCCTCCCCTCCTTCTTCTCTCTCACCTTGCTGCTCACAGGGCTGTTTCTCACACTTTTTCTTCCTCGCTCCTCGCTGCCTGTGCAGCATTTTGCCCTTTCTTAAATATGTTTTCCCAGAGGCACCACCAGCTTTGCTGATGGACTAAGCTTTCTCCAGTGATGGATCTGTTGTGGAGCTGGCTGGAACTGGCTGTGTCCGACACGGCTAAGCCCCTGATGTCCTCTCACAGAGACACTCCTGCAACCTCCCCTGCCAAAATCTGGACACGTAAATCCGATACAACGCCACTCATAGGACTCAAAAGACCTATTTGGACCTATGCTCGGAATTTCATACTTGATGCTTGCTGGAGAGAGGAAATCCATAATGAAATAACCTTTCCCAAGATTGGCCTCATTCTTGTCATTAGCATTAATAAGACTGCTTTAAACCTTCCAGATTTATGATTCAATGTACTTTAACACTTCTCTTCTGAGACTATCTTAAAGGCCTTCATCCTGCAAATTTAAATGTGAGTTCATTGCATCAATTTGCCAGTGCAATAAAAATGTAAAGTTCACATGAGCGTTACATTACTTTAGTTGTGACAATATCAATAAATTGATATTTTTTGAATAAACTTTGTCATTGTAACTGTCTAGCTGGCAAGACAGATAAACCAAGCTACCAATAGTTACCTTTACTATTTATTGAGAAAAACATGTGAAATTTCTTCCATGTTTCAAGTGTTTAACTTAAGGAAAAGACATTTTTAGCTAATGTGATTTTCACTGGAAAAATATAAAGTAATAAATAATTTGTAAAGATTTATAGAATAATGTAGCTGAAATGAAAAGAATTCAAAAGAGAAAATGGAGAATTTACAACTGATCTGTTTCATCCCTATGTCCCACAAGTTCAGCTTTTCAAAGCACTTCGCTTTTTTTTCTTATAATGTATCAGTATCATTTTTCTGCCCTACAAATCAATGCATGTTTGTACTGTAAGTGTTCATTAAAAAGCTTTTCTCTCCTGAGGAGCTGAGACATTCTAGCAAACAAATATCAAAATACTACACAAAATTTTACCTCAGTATCATCACAAATTACTTTATAAGATAGTTCTAAACAGCACCTGAACTGTACTTCTACATGTTACTGAAACGCCACTAAATCCCTGTTTTTCAGATTTCAAACTTCATCTTACTTTTTAGCATCTCACCACATTATAATTTCAGTGGTGACACCTCGCTTCTGAAAAGTTGCTTGAGTCAATGCTCGTGACTCAGATAATTTGCGTTCAGTCCTATGATTCTCCTACTTCACCTGTACCAGGATATCTGCCTTTTATTTATCTCTAATCCCTGCCCCCCTTCACTTTCAGCTGCCTGTTGTATGTTTGGCACTAACATCTCAGAGGTTCAGCAGTGATAGGGCTTGTGAGCTTATGGCTCTAAGCAGATGTGACCTACCAAGGTGAACAAAGAAAGAAAGCAACAAAGGCAGCTCCTCAGTTTTCAGTGGACTCAAATGTTAGCTATAATGTCATCAGAATGACAAGTTGTTTTAGTAACTTGATGTTCTGAGACAAAATGTGGAAGCGAGCAAGAATCCTGACTGAATGGCAATAAGACTACCTAGAGATCCCTCTCTCTACACAGGTAGATTGCTCTACTAGTACAGCTGTGGTGAAGGGACTGAAACTTTTGTTTTTGGAAACAAAATTGGTTTTTTTTAAGTTTAGAGTACATCTATTTGCACTAATTATTCTTCCAGATATCACTTTTTAAATGCTTCTAATACTACTTGAAACACATTACAAGTCCTTTCACGTAATTCTTACTCACTTTTTTACCCAAACATATACTGTTCTACATTGACCCTGTTCAACCATAGAATGGTAATGATCTGCCTGTAGAGTATTTCAGCCTGCTAGGTTTTCATTACCAAGAGCTCATTTCACAAACAGCCACTCGAGAGGAATGAGAAAAAGATTGAGACTGTCAAAAAGAATTGCCAAACTGTAATTAGGATAATCTGGCTTTATAAAAATCACCAGTATAGGTGCAAGATTTTCAAATATCATAATCTAATTAGTAAAGAAAACAAATCTTCATTAAGAACCCTAAATGTAAAATAACTACCAATAATGAACAAAGAAGTTGTCTACTAATGCGTCTTGGTACGCCAGAGGATTCTGAGTCAGTGTTCAAAATGTTTTGACAACATTTCTTCAAGTACATCAACATTTTAAAATTTAATTTAAAGTATATTAAATAAAAACATTAGTCAGATCAAAAATTTAGAAATATATTTTAAGCTGTATTTTAGCGTTGGTGCTAATTGACATATTTTAATGTGACCTATGTTCTTTTTCCCATGCATACTCTTTAAAATAATATTAAAAACTGCATCCATACATACTGATACCTCTCCTGTTTTGCACAGGATCCTAATTTTCTAATGACTCACACTTTATCTATATTATTTCATATCAAACCTGTGATCTAGGTTGTTTTCTTGAAGCAGCAAGAAGTTCTTAATCCATTTGCACCCAAAGCAGGCTACAAGGACACATGGAGAAGTGCCAATAGTATCACTCATGGAGAAGAATGCACCAGACCCACTCCTCACTTGTCCTACTTAATACATCTTCTTACTTTCCTTTCTGCTAAAATTCAATTACAAAGCTGTGAAAGTCACAGGACTGACCCTGGAGCCTTCCCTCCCAGGTTTAGTGACACTTACCAACAACCAGTGTGCCATCATCTTCACGTATCTCAGAGAAACCCTTCTGAAACACAGCCTAAAGGGAAATAATCTAGTCTGTAATTTCCCATACAAATTTGCATAACTTGGCCTTGGACATAGATGGCTTGGACACCAGGGTTGAGGCAACAATGTAGTGTTTTGTGTTTCTGGACACTACAGAGGAGAAACATAATTACTTTTTGCCACCCTCAGTACTTTTCATACAGAGAACAAAGCTCTTGGTAGTCCAAGCCCCATTATAGCTCCTGAACCATAAGCATCCAGCAATAGTTTGAATGGCAGAGTGGTCTAAACACTGTCTCAGCAGAGGTTTAACATTGTTCATAAGACAATAGTAGGAAGCTTCAAATAAGATATGAGCACTGAAAAATCTATTGTTAAGATCATAATAGCAGCTAATGAATCAGTCAAAATGAATGACTTCAGAAACCTTTGAGTGAAATTAAGTCCCGTTCTGCTTCCAGATTCAAAAACCCAGAGCACAGTTTCTAATTGTGTGCCAATTTCTCAGTTCAAATAATTCAACATTACTCTATGACTGTAACCAAAACTACATCAGATAAGAATCTGATCCGTACCATTCCCCAGATCATACCCTTAAGTAATACCCTTTATATATGATATTAGCCCAATTCTTGATTTTCATTTTAAAAGGTTATTAAAAAGAACTGAACATTGAATTATCATTTCTAATAAATCACAATTATGCTGATTATACTGTCATTATTAAAATAACTGTGACCCTTTGTTGAAGTCACATTATATTGAATACTTAGAAATGTAAGCCTTACACAACATGAATAATTATAGTATGACTAATAATGATACCTTGACTGTTAATCAACTAGGTGAATTCAAAACTTAGGAAGACTGATAGGAAAGTACCTAAATTAATTCTGTTGTACATTATAGAATTAAAAATGGTCATGAAAAAACTTGCCATTAATAGCATGGTAATGTAAACTGATGGACGCTGTAAAATTGTTTGGTCAAACATGTCATCAAAACAGAATTCATATGCAAAAGCAGAGCATTTTACAAAGTATGAAAGGGCCTAATTTGTTTTCAGATATCCTTTCAACTGTTGCTCGTCTGAGTCATTTGAGTCTGCTTTTCAGTTTTTTTCCTGGAACAACCAAGCACATGCAAATAGCAATGCATTGTTATCTAATGCTACACTTAGAGCATCTTCCACCATTGTGGAGTTAAGATGCGTGCAAAGGGTCATTCAGAAGAGCTGCGGCACTTGCTGCCTCCAAGCAGCTGGTACTGCTGTGACTGCTGAGTGGAGCAGACCTTCCTGATATAACTTCTACTATTGACAGCCGTTGTAGCTGATCAACTGCTGAGAGCTGTACCTGCTCAGTACTTTGAATTTGTCTTTCCACTGAATCATTTCACTCTCCTTACTGTTTTTATACACTTTGCAGTGTTATTTTTGTGTTGCTCAAATTTCTTTCAATGTCATAATTTCCTTTTGATGAAGTCTTCTGGGAATCATGTATTCAGGTGGCAACTGTTAACCACATCTTAAAATAGTATTGAAATGAGATTCTTCCCCAAAAGAGACCTTCAACAGAACGGTTTATTCATTCCATTATGTTCTTGATCGCTATTTTTCTTAATAATCTCTTAGCTACTATATTAAGCATCAGTCATGTTGACAAGATTAAATGAGTAAAAGGACCTATTAGTGTAATAAACAACTTCAGAGAAAATGAAAGATGGTCATCTCATTATAAGTGCATCAAATTAGCAACACTGCTTAGCTAGGACTCTGTAAAATTTGTTAGCTTATAAACACAATTAATCACATTTGAATATTTGGTCTGATGAAGAGCTGTGTACTGGACCACTTACATTGGCATGCAGGTAGTTGTATGAGTAATCCAACATAATTATTTTTTGGTAATAGCGGCTCACAGTTTGGAATAAATGGCTAATAATCAGTCTTTAAACTAATAAACTAGGACAGATTTCTAAACTGTAAGGATGTCTTCACTTCAACTGCAGTGCCCATAGGGGCCTCTATGAACTAACTCTGATCATGTACCAGGGTCCCACAGCAGTGAACCTACGATGACATGTTTAAGAGCAGGTATGGATTTGTTACCTGAGCAAGCAAGATTTCAAACAGGCTTAAAAGAGCTCTTGCTGGACACCATAACAATGCTCTTTCTAATGCTGTTATGCCCAAGCTAGATGGCAGGTCAGACATAAAATATCTGGCTACTTGCAAGCAGGGACATGGTTCTACATTCAGAAGTGGGTATAAGTCTCATTGGCTTGATTCTGGTCTCAGCTGTCTCGATACAGTTCTGGAGATATTCTTATACAGCTTCACTGTATTTATTATAAGCTTGCGTCAACAGAAATGAGATCAGAATCCTCATTCATCAATCACAGCTCCATCGTAACTAAATCACTGACAAGATTAGGAAAATTGTTAAATCTCAACTATATCTACTTCTTATTATTTCTGTGTAAGTTTTTAGCAACTATTTTAAGGAATTAAAAGCATTTGAAAAGAGCAAACAAAATTTGTCTGCAGGACTTGTTTATGGAGAATATATTACATCTCAGACAGTTCAGAAGATGTTTTGGCTGATCATTTTATAACATACCTGTTAGTAGTAATTCATTAGGAATCAAGCTTTAGTTAAATGGTGCTATCAGTTGTTAATAGTCTGTGGAGCAATAACCACGAGAGTGAGCAAGTGATGATTACAACACTTAGTGCTTCAGGAAAATGAAAGTATAGTTAATGCAATCATTATAAAATTTATTTCTTAAGAAATGTTCTGTTAATTACAGTTCAAAAATAAGCATCTTGTTGAAGTTACCTGTATGTAGCTGAAAGAGCCTGCTCTTACAGCAAAAATAATTTAAAGAACCCATAACCATGACATAAAACATGCTGAGCCCAGTGCAGTTTTCAAATCCACATCTGCAACAAGTTATAACTGCTATTGCTTTTGAAACACCACAGACAAAACAAAGCTTGCTACAGACTCTTGCTGAGATGAAGAACAAGAAGCAACATTACATCAAGATTTCTTCTTTTTTTTTTTCTAAATGTGTATTACTAATGGGTTGAAATTACCCTTTGTATTCATATACATCTTAAAATTTATGTGCTAGTACACCAAGTACATTTTATCTACATGTATATTATTTCGGTTTTATTTTTTGTGGGAGAAACAAAGTATATTTATCTAACAGAAAGCATGTGACGATGAGAACATAGAAAATATGTACTCTGGACTCATAAAACCACATTTTTTTAAAATAATAGGGTTATTATGTCCAGCGAAAAGTGAGACATACATACTCACAGAGAAAATGTTCCACAATATTTGTGAGAGAAACTGAATTACGCTGTGACATTTCTGGGTATGGGAGGCAGATGGACATCTTTTGATAGTTTCAAATACATTTAAAAAGTTATGATTTCATTACATGCAGTTTAAAAAAACCCATTTCTTGCAGTATCTTCTTGTCATTAATTGTATTATTGTTCATAAAACAAATAATCTTGATATTGTTTTTAAAGTACAGAAATCACATTTTTTTTATTTGGAAATTAACAGCCTAATAAAACGATTGGGCCAGATCACACAAAAAAAATTAACTCAGAAGTGAATTTCCTTGGATTTTCAGGAGCTACCAAAATTCTCCTCAGTCTTTTCATGATAACCAAGCATATTGTCACAGAAATAACCAGAACTGCAATTTTGATCAGGTCAGATCAGCAGCAGTTTGTTGCCGTAGCTGTAGAGGAGAACACAGAGCAGCAGAGAGAGCCTCTGCTGATTCGAACTTTGCCCAAAATGAGGCAGTTGCGGAGTTTATGTACCTTTAGTTTATGCACCTTTAGTTTATGCAACCCATTCTTCACCAAAACTGTGTCAGGTAAGCAGAATATGGTAAACAACAGCAATTGAAACACTTCAGATAAGGAGACTCTAGACAGAACATCCTTTTAGGAATAAACCATTACTTTGTTAATCAAATCTTTCTGACTGGCAAGACCATTAACTGCAAATGTTTCTTGAGTAGTCAGACCTTCAAAGGCCTATGAGACTTTAACTATTTAGCTTCCTCAATATGATACTCCCCCTCAGTCATTGATACTGAAAAAGTTTGATCCCTACCTTCTTCTGAACAATATTAGAATCATTAAAAAAAAAAAAAAGTACTTAAAAATTAGATGCTGGAATAGAACTGTAATGGTGTGGATTGGAAAATTAAATCAAATTTGCAAGAGAATTCTTACAGAGGTTTTACTAAGCTACAGTTTTCTTTTTTTTTTTTTTTTTACAGAGATGTAATATATTAATTTCTCAGTAATCATGACCCTTCCTTGTACAGCATGACAGATGATCTGTTCCCATCAGGATGAAAACACAGAAACCAAAACTTGCTCTGATATCAATTTTATTTTTTTATACCCCTTAGAGTTCTGAAACACAATTCTCTCACTTTTCTTTCTCTAATTTTTTTAATGATGCCTCCTTGTATTCTATAATTACTTATTTTCAATCCCTGCAAATTGGATTGAAGCATGTATCTATTTTATCTATAAAATGAGACAGAAATTATCTCCATCTTTCTTAACACATACGTCTAAAAAAGTTATAATTAACTAGCGCTCAGGCTTTGACATAAGTGAAAGAAATCAAGAAAATTCAAGATGAATCTCAGTCTTTAATAGATGATGTTATCAAATGCATGAGGATGAAAAAAAGGCCAAAGTATTAAATACAGTTCATTTTAATATTCATAGACATTTCATTGAAAAATCTTAAAGCAAATGGCAAGACTTTAAGTCCTTTAAGATTTTAAAACTTCAGTGTCCAGGAAGTAAGCTGAATGTTAACACATCAGCTACATTAAAATTTTACCATTATATGCTTAGGAACTGTATTTTTTAACCTCTAAACTAAAATGTTAACAAAAAAGATACAATTATTTTTCAGTTTAAAAACTGTAGTTGTTTCGATAATTAATATTCTCCCTCTTCATTCAACACAGAATATATTACCCTTAAAGCAATAATACAAAATAATAAGTACATTTTGAACTTCAGCAATATCCTAAATAATACAGTCTTATTTTTTTAAAAATTGTAAATTTCCAAATGATGTCTGCACTGTGCTGGACAAATAATATAGATATTATTTCTGCTAAGTATATTTTAGTTTATAAAATATTAGAAATAAAAAATAAAAACCTTTCCTCACAGAACTATGTGAAAAGGTAGCTCACCAGCCTCTATCACCTCAATTAAATGACAGTTTTCTCAGTCCACTATACTGCTTTTAGGATGCACATATAAAAATACTGGAAACTGTATAAGCTGTGCAAGAGTTCAGATGTAGATAAAGGGCTCTGGACAAAGAAGTCCTAAATCATTTACTTTCTATTCTTCAAAACCTTATTTCTGCTGCAGGACTGTCGAAGTTCAGGAATGAGTGAGCTGAGATTGCTCCGTCAGGAGTCACTGTGATTTCAGAGAAAAGGTATCAAAACATGACAATGACCTCTTACAGATCCTTCCAATTTTTTTCCCTATTTTAACAGGTCCTTTCTGTTCTGCAAGAATAAATTCCTGTATGAAAAACCTGGCCAAATTTCATAAGACCATCTTTATTACAGAAGACTCTTTCCAAATAAATTAATAACTTACTGTAGGAAGGAATTATTCCTCTCCTTTTAATCAGTAAAATAAAGCAGAAATTCAGAGTATGTTGTTAAATATTTTCCAAAGACTATGTATCTATATCTCCAAATATATTAATAACTAGACAGCCTCTCCTGTTCTGGGAAAGGATCCCAAAGAAGACGATGAAATCTAGAGAATTCAGGAGTGTTTTTGGAGTTCATCTGTTACTATTAATCAGCTGTGTGTGTCTAGGTGAATGAAGTCTACTAGGGCAGACATTTCAGACAGAAACTTAACTTGAATATAAGGCAAAAGTTGCAAATAATTGCAGCCTCATGAACGTTTGGATATATTTTTTGATGGTAAGAATTATATCACCATGCAAATAAAGATGTTGCTTACTGTGCGTGAGAACAACAAATTGCACTTATTCATCTCTGGAATAAAGCACTTTATTTTTATTCTTCTGCTACTCTGGCTGCTGTAACTATCCTAAATTTGTTGTACAGAGAAAATTTCATCCATGATAAGAACTGGTTTTGTTGCAATCAGAAAAGAGATCAATTGGAAGACTATGATCCTGTTTTCCTTGGTATTGATCAAGACGAAACTAACACTATCACATTAGTCATTTTAATTTACAAATAGAACAGAATCAGGTCCCCACTTGTGCTTTCCTGACACACATATACAACTGAAGAAACTCTAATTGCTTAATTATTAAGAACAGTGGTAATTCTGTTTATATAAAACCCTCTGTTTTTACAGAGGAGATTTCCCTGCAATCATAAGATTATTTTTCCACAACTTGTTTAATTTAAATGTAAATGTTTGTGAACTTCAGAGCTACTACCAAAAAAAAAAAAAAAAGTTCCAAAGTTGATTTGAAATAAGAAATAAGAACAACTACTTAGTTGGCAGGGATCTTCTGACTTAATCTTCTCAGCTTCCCCTCCAAAGGCCCAGGGCTGTTGCCTGTTTCACATTTTCTTATGCTTTTCCTTACTCATTCTAGAAACTTCTAGTAATGGAATATCAAACTATTTACTTGTGAAAGAATTCTACAGATTTATGCATTTAATCCCATATTTCAGAAGCTGTTTCTAATATTCATACTACTTATTATTTTTACCTCCTCATTTTTACATGTTATTTAGTAGCATAATGTAAAATAATTTCTTTAAATGCCTTAAAGTAAAGGTGAAATTTGCAAGTCTAAATTCTTCAATTACATTGTTTCCAAACTAGACATTTATTGCCAGTGTTGTCCATCAAACATTTTTCCTGGGTAATTTCATATACAGTGGGCATGAAAGAGAAAATATTAAAGTTTCTTTGAAGTCCCCAAATATACTTGTAAATATACTTATGCAACTTTGTAAAAACACATTACTATATATTTCAGCTAGGTCCCATAGTTCTAGTTTTGTTTCCAGAAAAACTATTTTGTACATGCACATACCTGTCAAGCTTCCTCAAAATAACTCAAGCCTCCAACAGAAAAAAAAGAAACCTAGATCAGTCTTAGTTGCTGAAAAAGAAAACCTCTGACAATCAAAGATATTTTATTACAACATAGCGTTTGACGTATTCTCAGTATAATACTGAGAATATAATATTTAACATCACTCTTGTGATTCTAAGCATCAGTCAGGTACTTCATTTTTAAACCTTTATGTGCTTCACCCTATATCAAACATATTTATAATTATACAGATTAAATATATATGATATAGGTGTTCTTTAAGTAATTTAACACATGTGGTCCTTAGCAGTAATAATAAACCCTCCATTGAACTGCAATATATGCTGCAAAACTGCAAAATTTTGCTAAGGGAGTAATCGGAATATATTCTTAAGGCAGGAGTTTACCAAGCCAGAAATTTATGTTACATTAAGTTAATTCCAACACTGTTTAACATGCTTCAAACTTTGCAGATGTTATTACATGCATTTTTTCCCTATTGGTCAGTGAACATAGCTGTACCTTTGTTAAACAATCCATTAATCCATATTATTTTTGTGTTCAAATTCAGATGGTTTTAATTGTAGCTTTAAGAAGACACCCCTAAAGCAATGAACGTGTAATTTGCTAATGGCAGAGATTCTGTTAAATGGTTAGGACTTTGCATTTAGCATGATCTTATGGAGTTCACGTACCTGTGGGACACAATTAAAAAGTTTCTCCTGTCAAAGTTTATCAACGAGAAATAGTGGAGTACTTGGTCTGGTTAGGATGAAGTTAATTTTCTTCACAGCAGCCCATATGCGGTGTTTTGTTCACAAATCTAAACACACCATATGGGCTGCTATGCAGAAAATTGACTCCACTGCAACCAAACCTTGTATAAGTGGCTTTCACAGAATTGGTGTGATTCCTGTTTATAAAGGAGATAACACTCCTCTCATTCTAAAACATTTGTTCCTCTCTCCAAAAGTTGGACATACTTCTTCAGCTGCAAGGTTTAGAGTGTAATTTTTAACCAACTTATTTTAACCCAGATAGTTTGTATCATTTTACTTCATTTCACTTTTCAGTAGAGAAGCATCCAGCCACTTCAATGGATAAAAAAATTACCTTAGTTATATAAATAAATAAATAAATAAATATATCCGTTAAAAATTTGTTTCCATCCTTGCTGCCACTCAGGATGAAACTTGCAAACACATTCAATGTTTGCCTAGCTCTACTGACAGTAAAACTGGTGGAGATGAGAGCAATAATTCTCTACTACTGACTGTTTTTGCAAAATTCTTCTCAAAAACTTAGAACTTAAACACACATTTTCAGCAGTGACTCCTCCTGTTTATTCCTTTGATGAAAAACAAGAAGAAAGACTGCACAGTTTGCACAAAGCAGTTATAACTAACTTTTCTATTCAACAAACAAGTTCTTTTAAAATGTCCTGGCACTAACAGGATTTTGCAGTTCTGTATTATTCACGACAGTCATGTGCCAGGCCATATCTGTGATCCTACAGGAATAGGAAGAAGTGTGCAGGATTAGGATGTGATGTTTCTTTTTCTGAATTGTGACATATGCTAAGAGTTCTGCTGCTGCCCTTTTTCAGTGGTAAAAAGCCCCTGTCACACTTATCCATGTCTTGTTCAACACTCAGGCAAGTATAAGAGTTTAGTCTACTGTGGCTGGCTATGAAAACAGGGAGGTTCCTCCAGGAGAAAATTTAGGGCATCTGACTCTTAGAGGATGTGAAAATCCCTTTAACCTACCAGCACCCATTATTCTGTACTACACAGCTACCAAAAGCCCACTTTCATGTCCTGTAGAATATTTATGGAAAATACTCAAGTGAAAGCTTTCCAAAATATTTTTATTGTATCTTCTTAGTTTGACTACTCTGATAAAAAGCAAGAAATATAAAACATGTGAGAGAAGAACTTGCAGAATAATTACATGGGATTTCGGACTGTCTGATGACACAGGTTGACCTTAAGCAAAAGTTATTAGTTTTCCAGAAGGACAAATAGCGTTTTTCCTCAAAGCTGAACGGTGAGTTATTTTCTGTAATTTCTTTCATTTGTCTTTGTACCTCTTACATTTTTCCTGTGAGTCTATGTTAAGTAATGTGGTTATTCTAAATGACTAAAGTAGATTCACTAAACCGTATTATTAGACTTAAGCTTGCTAAACTTTACTCTGACAACTAAGAAAAATATTGCATATGAATCTCTGTACCAGATGCTCTCTGATGTTTGAAGCAGTTTCATTCCCATTTGTCATTAGTCCAATCGACAGAACTGCGTTTGTGTGGTCTGGAATTCTTAGGGATCCTGTGGCAGAATTATGTTTTCCACATATGAAAATTTGTACAGCTGTATGATGGCCTGTTTCATATTGAGAATAAACGTAACTTTTCTGCTAAGACCAGGCCACAATAGCTTTACTGATACTGAATGGCACTTTACTGCAAAACGAGAGCCATTGAATCCAATAATACATCTTCTGGAATGAGGAGTAATGCTGCGCAAATTGAAAACAAAAAAAAAGAACAATCTTTAGGAAAGTAATGCTTCCTTGCCTGTATATTTGAGGCCCATTGAACTCCTCTTGAACTCATTAAGAATCTTTGCACCTACTGTAACCTAATTTCCCATCCCTCAAAAAAATTATTAAAAATTTGGAGATATTTTTCAGTAGATTGTCCAGTTACTCATAATCAGCTGTACTTTGTCACAAGGTCCCAAAAAGAGATAGCTAGGACCATCATCTACAAAAAATTGTGATTCTGGTAAATAAGTTGTTTTCTGCGAGCTACATTTGTACCATATTCTGCCTACTGCTGTTACTGCCAATCCTGGCTGAGAAACTGAGAAACAGAAAGCAAGCTAAGGAAATTGGCCAGGAAGTGGAGACCCGAGACAGCCTACTACTTGCTCCCTCTACCCTTTGTATTGTTTACAAAATATTGTCTACTTCATTATTTCTGTGAATCCAGCATGTTCTCCTAAGCTATGCAAGGTTAAGATAGCCCTTAAAGTTCCCCTTTTCTTAATATGTGAATCCCAAGTCATTATTTCCTTTGGTTTTGGGTTTGGTTTTTTTCCTGTTTTCTCCATATTATCTCTGTATTACAGCCTCTCTGGTATTCCCCAAAACAGGGATTATAGTGAATACAGATCAGAACTTTTAGAGAAACTGTTGACAATCCTACAATCATAATGGATTGTCTGTTACATTTTGCCTTTTTTGTAATTTGAAAAAGTGTATTTTTATAGTTCATTCAACACTGTTGTCCTGGTTGCAGCTGGGACAGGGTTAACTTTCTTCCCAGTAGCCTGGGGGGTGTGCTGTGTTTTGGGTTCGGTGTGAAAGGAGCGTTGATGGCCCATTGATGCTTTGGCTGTTGCTGGGTGATGCTTGCACCGGGAGGGGGGAGCACAGCCGGGGTGGTGGACCCAGCTGGCCAATGGGGTATTCTATACCATGTGACATCATGCTCAGTATAAAAACCAGGTGGGGGGGGGGGGGGGCTCGCCCCCCGTTCGTGACACGCGGTCGGCGGTCGGTGAGCGGTTGCGTTGTGCATTGCATGTTTTGTGTATTCTATTATTGTTGTTGTTCTCATTGTTATTATTACTGTTCTATTTAGTTTTATTTCAATTATTAAACTGTTTTTATCTCAACCCGGGAGCTTTCCTACTTGTGCCCTCCCGATTCTCTCCTCCATCCCACTGAGGGGGGGGGGGTGATCGAGCGGCTGCGTGGAGTTTATTTTTTGCTGGCTGGGGTTAAACCATGACAACTGTCCAAACAAATAGGAAAAAACAACACATGAGCACATCTTCCACCAGCAGAAATAATATTTGTTCAAGCTGATACTTAACAGTGAGTGTGGGTTAATACAATTTTGATGGACAAGATCAAAACAGTGACCATTATTCTTAGTTAGAAAAGATTTCCCAGTAGTCATTGATAATTCTACTTTATATTACTAAAGTCAGCACAATATCAATACTTAATACTAGGGTAACAAAAATTCTGCTGGTTCCGATTTGTTGTTAGATACGTGACTTTCCTAGTAGCGCAACGAGCAGTACAACAGAACTCTGACAAAAATCTCTGTGAATTCAGAGAGAATGTTGCTGGTTACTGTCATGTAAAAAGGTCGAGAGCGTGGAAAGGAGGGACAAAATTTTTCTCACAGGGGGGAGTGGCTGCGTTGCAGAAAGAGTGAGTGGTAAGAGTGATTATACAGAAATAGATAGAGGATTGGCTTTGCTTGCTTTTTGCCCAAAGCAGAACACTCCTTTGGAGACAGTGTAGATTTCCAACAGGATTTCTGACTTGAAATTTGAGTTATTCAGACTTTCATCAGCTCCAACTCCAGGTCTTTATATCAGCAAGAAACAACATGGCTGACAGTAGATAGGATAGCCATACTTATAAGACTGTGTTGTCAGGTTTTGGTAAAAGACAAAAGAGAGTGGCAAAGAAAATTATACTCCTGCCAATGACTGCTTTGTATTTTGCCATCACAAACAGCCCTTGAGATTCAGTGTGTTTGAAGGACTGATATCCAATTCTGATGATGTGTGTAGAAGTAAAGATGAAACTGTAATGTACAGAAGGATTTTCATCAACAGCTGGGTTTCCTTCTGCAGAGGAAACATGGAAGTTGATCCTGCAGTCATTATTCATACATTAGAAAGTAGAATAACATAATATTTACTTGCAATATGCTTAGATGCCACCGTACAGGCTAAATACTCTGAAACACAACCATACTTTTCTTTCTCTCTGAAGAACTATTTAAGTCAGAAGAAGACTAAAAAGTGTTTTAATTTCACCACTTGTAGCTTGTGTCATCATCTGTATCTCCGAGAGTCTTCCCAGATAATTTAAAGGCCATTTTAGAAAATTGAAAAAGAAAAGAAGATTAAAAAAAAAAATTCTTAAAGTGCAAGAAAATAGAGAATAGCTAGCCTGGATGAATCACTGAGCCTGTTATGTATTTGATACATTGCTACTAGTTTCAGTGAATGGAATAAATCTCATTTGCACCTTCTCTTTGCCCTATGGCTATAGCTAATTTATCCTCTCCCCCTAAACACTGCTCTGACAAAACATAAAATTAAACAGCTGTGCGCGCCAGAGTTTCATGTACTGTGTAAGAGTTGCTGCTGAGCTTTGCATATTCCATGACTTGTTCTAGTTTCATTATTTAGAGCAGGTGAAGAGGGTGATCCATTAGAGGAAGAGAAACTGCTAACGACGATTACTTAGACATCAGTCACTTTTATCACAGAGTGGTATTAATATCATTTGCTCAGCAAAAGATCATGGCATCAGCTGCACAAATGTGTCTTGCTTCGGACAGTACTTGAACTTACTTATCAATGTTTTTTCTCTTATTATGGCTATATGATCTGTTTCCCCCTTTTCTGCAACTTATGCTATAATATACCCTTACAGTTTTCATCCAATTAGCACACAGTTAAGACAGATACCATTGGGAACACTTCCCCTAATTTTCATGGGTTTTGGATTATGCCCATACAAACCAGTTCTACCCCATACAAATTTACCAGTATTTTTCTAGGGTTGGGGAGGGCTTTTAAACAGTTAGGGGGACTGGATTTCTGTTCCTGAGTTGTATTACTTATAATCCCACAGACACAGAATCTCTATCCTGGTGGTCCAAAGCTAAGCTTTTAAATACATAATTTGGTGCATACAGAAATAAAAGTAATTGTAGATATAGGTGGTGTTCTGTACTCACTCGTTGGCCTTAAGTATAGAGTATAATTTGAAGATACATACTAACAGTTAGTACTTAATAGAGAAATTTTAACTCTTTAAACATTGTGTATTTTCCAACAACACAGAAAAAAACAGTGCATTTTGATATACCATTATAAGTGCTGTTTATGGCTTAGCTTGTTTGAATCTGTAGAGTTTATGTACACTCAGTTAAAATGATGAAAATTATTTATTAAATGCCATGATTTTTTAAAATTAATTTGTTATAAATTTCATCTATCTGTCCAGAAGATTAAATTAACAACAAGTAACACTTGGCTTTTATGTAACTTTCTTGCACACTCATGTTTTCCAATGGAAGTGAAACATTGCTTTAAAATTTGATGCCTGGTATGCATTTTGCCATTTGTTTATTCACAATGGAGCATGTACTGTAGATTAAGGTTATTCTGGAGGTGTGATATAAGCAATATAATTTTGCATATTATTTATATATGAATTATGATCCTATTTACCATTTAGTCCTGCAGGATTCAGAAGCTTTTAAAAAACTGCACATATAACCTCTTAATTGTGTTTGAAAAGATAATCTCCAAGAACCAGATGTTTAAATACAGCTCGGTCCCAGGGAAAACAAAAAACCAGACAGGTTCCTTGGCTTGGGAACTCTTAAGGAAGATAACGTTCCATCAGGGAAGACATCAGAGACAGCTGATTCTCAACCAAGTTGCACATGAAAAAAAGGAGGGTGGTTTGCTACTAAGGACTCTCCTGCAAGGCACAGAGGTAACCACCTATTGATTTAACTTAATGTCTTGGGAACTTTGCTGCTTGCTGCATGCTTAAATTCAGTTTTTAAGGAGAAACTGGTTTGTCTGGGCTTCTGATTATTATCCCTTGCTGTTCATCTATGTGGGCACCAATGACAGTGCTGAGGAGACCCAGGCTATTTCAAGAGGGACTAAAGAGCTCTGGAGTGAGAGTGAAGGGCATGGGCAGCCAGGTGGTGGTCTCACTTCTGTCAGCGAAGGGGAAAGGCTCAGACTGGAGTGGATGCATCCAGTGGGTGAACACCTGGCTGCATGGCTGGTGTCACAAATTGTTTTTTAAAAGCATGGGTCCTTCCTTGAGGAACATGGACTTCTGAGCAGATCATGGGATTGACAAGAGTGTCTTTGCCAGTAGGGTCACTATGTGAGGTGGGCCTTAAAATACTCATGTTGGTGCATCACCCTCTAAGGAGAACTTAAGACACTGTAGGCAGTGAGGAAGTGTCTGGGGGACAACTCAGTGTCCAAGACTCTCACACTCTCCTTGTGAAACCAGAATGACCAAAGATCCAGTTCAAGTGCCTGTAAAAAGTTCTCGCAGCATGGAAAACAAACAGGAGGAATTAGTAGTCTGTGCACAGTTGCTGGGCAATATGGCCGGGTACAAGCTATTACTTGCTATCATACAAGAAGACTGTAGTTCTCAGGACCTTCCTTCTTGCCTTTCTTAAGGAAGGGTGTGATGTTTGCTTTTTCCCAGTCCCAAAGAACCTCTCCTGATCATTGTGAGCTGTCAAAGATGACAAGAGTGTGAGCAGTCTCACAATGACATCTGACAGTTCCCACAACACCCTTAGATCCCATGATTGAAATGAGAATTGGATGTACTCTTCAACTTGAAATGAAAAAAAGCAAAAATTGATGTCAGTCTCACAGCAGCCTCATTATGTTGCCTCCTTACCATTTCCATTTTCTGTTGTCCCATGGCTGGAGACAGTTCTAGAAATGTCTTGTATTGTTATTATGCATAAGAGAACAATTTCCAATAGTCTCAAATGTCCTGCAGCAAACAAGATTGGTATTATTCAGTTGCATTGACCACACAGAACAGGAAAAGATCCATAGCAAGAGTGGCATTTTAAGATTCCTAAGCTGTGTCTTTTTTCCTGACAGAACGAATATGTATACAATTTTTCTTTAAAATGTTTTATAATCAATAAAATAAGTAATCTTCCTGAAAGACTACAGATTTAACCAAAACATAAAGTTTAAAGAGTGTTTTTGACTAAACTGATTGACTTCAAGTACTCAGGAATTCTGTTATTCTTATTAAAGCCAGTAATTCAAGTTGACCTTGTAAAGTCACAGCTCATATATATATTTCCCTTCAAAGTAGTTCACAACCATATAAATACATCATTATCATGTGACTACATTATAAAACCTTACAGGAAATCATGTGCATAATATTAGCCAAATAGACTGTAACACTTTTATAAACAATCAGGTAAAGAAATACAAAGTGACCCTCTAAGGGCAGGGTTTCTGAACCCTGTTTTTTTAGTTTCTAGATTGTGTCCAAATCACTGTATGTCTTATAGCTAAGAATTTAGAGCTAAGAACTGGCCTTTTTAGTGTGAAATTAACATAATCATGTCACATTTTTCTTCCAAAAAAATAAGCCATGTTATTAAACATTTAGCTATAGCATATTGTTACCAAAATAATTTTAAGTGAAATATCTGCTTTTAACATTTTTATTAAAGAATCCTAGAATGGACAGAATTTTTAAAAGATATGTCATTGGCTGGACCCTGCTTTTGTAGAATTTCATGTCTTTTTAAAGGTACCAAGTTAGGCTATGTGAATTTAAAGATGTCTCTTTAATTTGTAATAAATATTGGTCATATTATGAAGCTGAAACATGATTTCAATGCTAAAATAATGCCCTACTACTGTTCTACAATTTCTCCTTACTGTAGTATCACTAGACTGGCAAAATCCGGATTTAAAAACATGTATTTCATAAAATTATATTTTATTTCCAGATCAAATTTTTTAGTACATTGTAGGAGCAACCTTTGAATTTGAATCAAATATTTGTTAGCTGTGTTTCCCTTTCCAAAAGGAAGTCTTGTGTAGCATTGAAGTGACTTTGTCACATACTCATCTTCTTCTCCTAGTCAATCTAAGAATATTCTGTGGCAGAAGTGACAAAGAGTTTCAAGGCATCTTTAAACTGAGTCAAAAAGAGATCGACCATTGTACTGAACTCACCACAGAGGCAGCTTGTGTGTTCATCTCTCCTATAACCTAGCACAGTTACATTCCTACTATTTAAACACGTGTCATGCTAGACCAACGTTTGAGAACACTAAAACATTACCAGAGATGCATTTTTTTATATATATCTCACCACTATCATTTTAAGAGGCAGCTCAGAAAGAAGTCCTTAATCCTGTTACAAAATATTATTATGACAAGGCAGTTTCCTCCAAGAAAAAATCTGTAAAAGCAATTCTTATAAGCAGAATTTTCAAAGTAATTTGCCTCCCCAGGTGGCTCCAGGCCTCACAAGCAGGTGAGCATGGCCCTGCAGAGACATTAACCTCTCAAAAATTTCATATAAAAATGATTATAATTTCTCTTTCAATGTCTTTATTTTATGTGAAACTTCATGAGAGTTGAGAATTTAACATCCAAGTTCTAGCTGGAGGTTATTTGTGTTGCAAATTAAAAAAAAACTTTCTATGGAAAATACTGACATACATTCAACACCAGTGTTTCTATAGAAACTTGCTTTAATTATAGAATTTTCTTGTTTTAATTATAGAATAGAATGTATTTCCATAATAACAATTCAGTTCTGTTGTATTCAGATGATTGTTAGTATTCAGGCACACCTGAATTTTCCAGACAAAAAAGTTGTTAACTAATTAACCCAAATCTCCATGGATACTTAAATTAAAATAAGAAAAAAAGATTCTTACAGTTTTTGAAGATTTCTTTAAAAATTGATCTTTGCTGGATAAAATAAATAGCTTAAAATATGGAATTACTTTCATAACAACCAGCACACTTATATGTAAGTCCTTTTTTTGCAAGGAAGTGAGTGAGAAATCTTTCATATTCCAAGTATAGTTCTTAATTTTGCAGACACTTAATATATGTATTTTGCTTCTGGTTTCATTGTTTGTTAGTTTCAGGATACTCCTATTTAACCATTCACAGAAGTAAAGCTACTAATATTTGGCTATACATACACACAATCCGAAAGGTCAAAGGTTGTTTCTCCTAAAATTTAAGACTATACTAAATAAGCATTTGCCAAGTGAATCACGAGGCACATCAGTTAAGAGTAAGTGCTACATTGTTTGTCCTATAGTTGCAGCATGGTTCCCCAGGCCTCACACAACAATGATATTGTCTTTCAGAAAAAAAAATCTTTTTTTTTACTTTCTTTCTCTTGGCAACTAAACAGCTGTTCAGTGCGAATTGAGAAGAAAATAAGACTTAATTTTTTTTCAATTGTTAATCTACTGGTAAATGCTACAGTCAAATATTTTCTCTGAAATATAAAATCGTATTCAGTTCTGGTCTACGTGTGTACCATTCAATTCAATTACGCATTTGACTCAGCCTACAGCCTGGGGGGAATGTAGACCCATACTGTTCAGAATAAAAATATTGCTGAACAAATTATGTATTACTGAACACTGTAGGTAGACCTTAAGGCCTAAATAGACTGAAAATGTCACCTTGTAATAAAGGAAAAGTATTAATTTGCCATTACAGTTTGTAACTAGGTGCATTTATTTTAAACAAAATATCTCTCTTCCTTTTTTTGTTACAATTTTTATATGTTACATTATGCTTAAAAGTTTGTAACAGGGAAAAAGCGAGCAAACCAATCATAACAGAGCTAAAAATCTACTACAAGCCCAATCAATGTTTTAATAATTTTAAATTCCAAATTATCTACTTAATACAGAGAAGTTTTACTAGGAATACAGTTAGAATAGTTAAACAGGAATTTCCTAGTACCTACTCCTTTCTTCTGTTGTTCTGCTCATTTTTCTATGGCTTTCTCCTAGTAACGGTAAAAAAATTATTTACCAGGCTACAGTTAATAGTCTACAAATCAGCAACAAAATTTAGGAGTGGTAAGTCATTCAAGACCATAAAAAAGCCAAATTTGTTTCCAACTTTTCCACAGTATGCTTGACTCAGTGTTCAGACTGGATCCCTAACAAGTAAACTCTTGCTTTTGTAATTATATATATTTGTGTTTGGCTCATATCCAGGGAATTCTTTGTATTATATAATTGTGGTGGTGCATTCCTCCCCCCCTCTTTTCCTCTGGGCTACGATACCATCTCAGAACCTTCTGTTAAGCTTTAGCCATTGTGTATGAGTGGGGTGGTTAAGCGTCCCTTGGCCGTACCAAGCACTCCTGCATGGCTAAGGTGGGGAACAACACTGATCGTACCAGGGACACTAGCTACATGACCAAGGTAGGGAACAGAAACAAGAGATAATTCGTCATCTCTGACAGCTCTGAAGCTCTCCCTACCTGGATCATAGCTCAAGTGGAACAATACCATTGTTACCGTGAAACAATACCATAATTACTACCCTGGACCACCTCGGATAGTAGACAAAATGGAAATTTGCTGATGACTAAAGCCAATCATCTCGCAAACCTATAAACAGCGGTATCAAGTGAGACCCTTTGAGCCCTCCTGGACCACGGCGGGCTGCATCCGGAACCTCCCTCTGAGTGGGCGCCTCTCAGAGTCCGCAAACTCAAATTTGCGATACTCGAAGGATCCCCGAGATTCTGGGCTGAGATGCTCCTCGGGGCTCAACTCTTCGCCCGTTGGGAAATGCCAAAGTATTTAACGTGAGTATTTCACGGGACTCGAGGGGAATTTTTAACAGGTATACCTTTAACTCTAGGCCTTTCATTTAGCTTTGGTACCATATTCATATGCATATATATATATATATATATATCTATATGTGTATTGATTGATCTAGATCTTTTGCGCACTTACAGTTATCTGTAGTTATATATATATAAATTGATCTAGATCTTTTTGCACACTTATCTATATAGTTACTAACAAGTATAACTTGTAGTTAAGTTGTTTTAATCTTAGTAATATTTGTAGCAGCTTGACTAATTCTTTGTGCAGCTGTCAAATTGATCAATGTTTAAGCATTGTAAGACTCTAAGTTGCTGCTAAAAAGCCCTTAACCTTTCAGTCATAAACCGTTGTCCAGGTCTGAGACTAAGGGTAGATCCAGCCACACCTAGGCTCCTTTCTGAGAAGGAGTTTAGAAAGCAAAGGGATCTACCTCGCAACAGGAGGGCCTTCCTATCCCTTTCTGTATTAGACATAAACCGTTGTCCAAGTCTGAGACTAAGATTGGGTCCAGTTGGATCTCTTCTGAACCTCGTGACTCAACGGGAGGGTCCCCCTTTTAACCCTTTTTACCTTTTTACCCTTTAACCCTTTTACTCTTAATTTCTGTACAAATCATTCCAACACAATTCTAATACAATTTTCTCCTGTGTAACTTAATCCATGTAATAAGTAATAGAGTGAACTTTGCCATCAAATTCTGTTAAGTCACGTTTCTATAAATTTCTATTAAAATCACCCTTTGCCAATACCTTGCCAGTGATTCTTTACGCGGCCTTAAAACCACCCATTCGTGACAATAAGGTTTCTTCAAAAGACAACAACTGGCTGATGTCATTGTGGGACCTCTTTCCATTATTTTTCAATGGTCTTGGGAGTCTGGAGAGGTCCCAGTTGACTGGAAGCTGGCAAACGTTGTTCCAATTTTCAGGAAAGGTAAGAAGGAAGACCCTGGTAATTACAGGCCTGTCAGTCTCTCTTCAGTGCCTGGTAGAATTACGGAGAAGGTTATTCTGGGAGTTATTGGAAAACACTTGAGAGACAATGCAGTCATTAGTCATAGCCAACACGGGTTTATGAGGGGAAAGTCCTGCTTAACCAACTTAATTACCTTTTATGACAAGGTCACCCATCTAGTCAACCAAGGGAAGCCAGCAGTGGTGGTTTTGGATTTTAGCAAAGCTTTTGATACTGTCTCTCACAGTATCCTTCTGAACAAAATGTCCAGCACACAGATAGACAAGTCCATAATATGTTGGGTGAGCAATTGGCTGATAGGTTGGGCTCAGAGAGTTATATAGTAAATGGAGTTACATCAGGCTGGCGGCCAGTCACCAGTGGGATTGCCCAGGGTTCAATTTTAGGGCCAGTGCTCTTTAATGTTTTTATAAATGATCTGGATGCAGGAATCAAATGTACATGAAGTAAGTTTGCTGATGCTACTAAACTAGGAGGAGCTGTGGACTCGCTCAAGGGCAGAGAGGCCTTACAGAGAGATCTGGATAGACTAGAGAGCTGGGCAATCACCAACCATATGAAATTTAACAAGAGCAAGTGCCGGATTCTGAACTTGGGATGTGGTAATCCTGGTTATATGTACAAATTGGGGGACGAGAGGCTGGAAAGCAGCCCCGCGGAAAGAGATCTGGGGATTTGAGTTGATGGCAAGTTGAATATGAGTCAACAGTGTGCCCTGGCAGCCAAAAGGGCCAACTGTGTCCTGGGGTGCATCAAGCACAGCATAGCGAGCCGGTCGAGGGAGGTGATTGTCCCACTCTACACTGCACTGGTGCAGCCCCACCTCAAGTACTCTGTGCAGTTTTGGGCTCCTTAACATAAGAAGGACATCAAACTATTAGAGTGTGTCCAGAGGAGGGTGACCAAGATGGTGAAAGCTCCCAAGGGCAAGACTTACAAGGAGCAGCTGAGGTCAGTTGGTTTGTTCAGCTTGGAGAAGAGAAGGCTGAGGGGTGACCTCATCGCAGTCTACAGCTTCCTCTAAGCGGGCAGGAGAGGGCGAGGTGCTGATCTCCTCTCTCTGGTGACCAGTGATAGGGCATATGGAAATGGAATGAAGCTGCATCAGGGGAAGTTCAGATTGGACATTAGGAAAATGTTCTTCACTGAGGAGGTGGTTGGTCACTGGAACAGGCTCCCCAGGGAAGTGGTCATGGCACCAAGCCTGTCAGAGTTCAAAGAATGTCTGGACGATGCTCTTAGTCGTATGGTTTAGTTTTAGGTAGGCCTTTGAGGACTTGATGATCCTTATGGATCCCTTCCAACTCAAGATATTCTATGATTCTATGATTCATAGACTGAATTTTTTAAAGGAACTGGTTATTATAGAATTAAGACATCTCAGTGGCCAGAAGCTTCCTTGCATCTGAGACTGGAGTTATGTTGTCTGTCTTAAGGATCTGAGACATGCAAATCTGTAGTCATAGTTAACTCCCAGGATGACTATATGCAATTTAGAATGATTTAGCACAACAATTTGCTTTTTCATATGCAAACTCAATGAAAGCAGCACTTTTTATCATTAAAAGCTAGTGACTGTTATTAGAGTTTAATTTATTATTCTTTCTGTAGTGGAGGAGGAACCTTAGGGACTTTTTTTCTGAGTAAGTACTTCCCTTGACTTTCTTTTCCATCATTCTTTACTGTGCAAATAAATGAACAGTAAATAGGGGTGACAGAGTTGTTCAATGACACAAGGCACAACAGAGGACTGAGTAAACTGAATTTCTCCTTTGGATCTTCTTTGGTTTGCTGAATTAATTGGTTGAGAGATTTGAGCTCACTGTGTCCTATTTTCCCAAAGGCAGTAAAAATGACTTTTTTTAGAAGGTCCATTTAGATCTAAAAATGAAAAGCACCATGTAGTTTAGATGATTATATTATTATTATTAATAATAATAATATTTATTATTTATTTTATTTTTATTTTTATTACTACTACTACTACTAAGTTATCTTTTTATAGCTCTTTATATAGGCTTTTCTTTGTGCTTACTTAATACTTCATGCTATAGAAAAATATTGTGTTGGCAATTAAGTAAATCAGATAGGAGAAAACAAGAAGTTTATCTGATAAGTTTCTTTTTGTACAAATCTACAGCAATAAAAACTTGGTTTAAATAAACTTCTATAAAGTACAATTGTAATTAAAGCAAACTGCTGTGTGAACTTTGGTAATTTTACATCATCTAAATAAATGTTTTATAGGAATAGAATCATCATTGTGCTAGCACAAGACATCATTAATACCAGCATGTGGAAGCTGTATCATAACGATAATCACAGAAATGCTTGTGTTGCGCATGGTATGAATGATCAGCATGGGATAATACTGTTGAGTTCACTTGAATGAGGAAATCTGAATCAGAAATATATGTTTATGAGTAATCCAGGACACTTTTTACAGTGATTATTTCCTATAAACTTGGAAACATTGGAAAATTTTTAAATTTTTTATTTTTTTGTATTTCAAAGTGCTTCCCCAACCATCATCCATATTTGTCTTCTGAATGAGTTATGGACATCCTCAGTTTTTTCATCTGTACTCCTTGACTTCTTGAGTATTTCTGAAAGCTGGAATAAGGAATATGAATCTGCTTCCTCATTGTTTTAAGAAGAAATGTATGGATATCAAGTTATACTATGGATAAATTTCCAAAGAAATGTCTGCTCGTCTTGGAGGATGTATACATAAGGAATTATTTATGTTCAAATTGATATTTCCTTACAGCTAATATTTTGATCTGTGACCTTCACATTTATAATCCCTATACAGATAGAGGCACAGGATTCAGCTGCAGAATTACCTGCAGCTGTGGAAACAGTTGAGGAATTCCTCAAAGGTAAGGAGAACAACAAATGATTGTGCAATTTATAATTTACGTTTTCAGCTGATACGAAAGTAAAATCTGTAAATGTTTCTAGATCTGCATGAAAATAATCTTTCATAATTAAATTATATCTTTCTGAAGATCTATCGTACCTGCAACTAATATCCTTATTTAGTCCTGTCAAATGCTTAGAAACGTTACATACAGAATGCAGACAACATAAATGCTGTACTGCTTTCATTAAATAAAGGTCTGGTACAAACGGAACTTTCTGTTCTGTCTGAAAAAGTTGCTTTACCTTAGGTGCAATATTTAAGACCCCTCCATATACAGGACACTTGAAATTCCAGCCTCTATCAGTATACAGCTCTATCATATTCTATACTTCTGTTTTCATGACCGAGGCATGCACACACATGCTCTATCCCTCCCCCCTCATCCATCATCTTCTCCTCTCCTGTTTTTTTTTCCCCCTTGAAATATTATCAGTTCAACTTAAAAAATTCAGAATCAACAATGAAAATGCCAAGAAGGGAAGATAGGATAACAGCATGTACCTTATAAAAAATGTCATCTTTAGTCACCAATTTCAGAATTCCTGTCTCAAGTAAAACTGCTCCTTTCTTGGAGGATTTTCCTATGAGTGAAGAACCAGCTGGAATGTCTAATTTTAATCTCTTTATTGCAGTATAAATAAAGCAGTTGCTCTGTTTCCATTCTTGCTCTAATAGTTTGACATATATTACCAAATTACTTGCTCCCTTCTATGGATCACACAGAGGGAGTCGAAGCATATTCCTGTGACAGTTAGTAATACCTGGCATTTATCTAACATTTCCACAGTTTCCCAAAGCATATCATAAATATCTATATTGTTAACTCCAGAGCAATTAATTTATTCTTATTTTTCCCAATTTACAGATAAGCAAATGCAGATTAGCCTTCTCATTCAGCCTCTTTTGAAGTCCCTGGGAGGAAGCTTATTGCAATTAGAAATATATCTGGCTGTACATATTGGTTTGGACAGGTAATTCAAGACAGAAAAAGACCAAGAAAGTAATCATGTGTATTAGTCCACAAGCCAGCCTTTTCCTCTTACTCTCAAATGTTGGTTTCAAATATTGTTTGAAATTAAAACTCTCCTCTAAGTTAACTTTATTTATCTTTTCTCCTTGGGTATCCCTCTGGCCATTCAGATATTAGCAGAGGTTGTGGAGTAAAAGACCATGGCAAAGAAAAACCACAGGTCCCAAAATTCTTTTTACAGTGTTACTTAAAAAAATGATGTCATTCTTTTAGACTTTTCTTAAATTAATGCTTAAGCTTTACTAAAGATAAATTGCAGCATTGTCTTTCTCTAGATTCATGATCTTCCCCAAACTAGTCACTGGGGCTAAAGTTTTGGTAGCTAATATTGAGAGTTATCCAGTCTGTATGACCTTTGGCTTTCCTAAGGCAAAGCAATGGACTTTTTAGCCTTTTTTTTCTGGCTTTGATTTGTTTAGGTAACCGAAGTCTCTGGAGCTTAAACAAACTCATGATCACTAGAATCAATAATTAGTATATGACCCTCTCTTATGTGGTCTCTAAAAATCAGGTTTTATTTATGCAAATGTTATACAGATAAGCAGATACAAACTATGAGAGTAAAGGTAAGTACACACACAAAAGTGTGCAGCCTTCAACCAGGAATCAGATGAAAAATGCACCATTTATTCTTCTAAAAGAGAAGCACTTTGCCTACTACACCATAAATGAACCAGTTCACTTGGCAAATATAATTTGAACATCATTTCTAGTTGTTCAGAGTAAACATTTCACTGAGATGGATGGAAAGTGGTGATATCTCTCTAAATGGTAGTTTCAGCCTGTCAGGAGGAGCAGAAAGGTATTGGTCTATGAAATTTTACCTGCTGTATATTTGGGAGTCTTCTTTGCAACCAAAACAATTTTGATTCGGAGAGATAACCTTTTGATATGTAATGAATTCTGTCTCAAATGGTATGTCAGAGAACTACAGAGTGGAACTCTGGATAGAAGAGGGCTTGCAGGTTTACCATGTGGTATACACAGAAGTAATGCTGTCACTGCTCAGATCCGGTGGCATTCCACACTGCCATCCAGTAGGGCAAGAAACCTGCATCATCATCATCATCATATCTTGTATGTGTATTGTATTATGTATAAATGGAAGTCAACATTGGAAACTTGAATTTTTTAAAGTAGTTTGAATTATTTTTGCAGTGGAAAATGTATACTGGGTACATTTATTTAAATTTTAAAATTTAGAATCTTTTTAGATTAGAATTCAAGAAATTATATATTAGTCATATATATATAAGCGGATTAATATACCAAGGGAAAATAATCTAGTCTTTCGTAACATTCCTAAGCCAATCTTTAATAGTACATCTTAATAACTGTTCGCAAATAAAACCTTTTAAAAGATCCTTTAGTTGAGATGTCATGAAATTTCTAAAAAGGTAAATGCTGCACAACACTTTCCAGCTGTGCTAGTCCTGCAGTATTTGGGCTTTGCAAAACAAAATACTTATGCAAATATTTGTGGATACTACCAAGTTACGTTCTTTCTCAGAAAAATCTGCCAGCTTCCAAAGTTTGCAATAGGTATTAAGTATTGATAAAAAAACTGGAAGTAGAACACACTTATCTTAAAGAGACCTTCTTTCTTTTGAGAGTGGCTGTTTATGACATGATTGGATAGTCATTGTCAATTGAGATTCTGACTGTATAGATACCCTGAAAATATCGCAAATTGGTCAATCAGTATGTTTCCTAACTACTTCACTGCATCTACTCTAGGTAGTGCTCTCCCTCTTGCAACTCATCCTACTAATTAGTGGAGGATGGACTGTATTAATCAAGAACCCTGACAAGGAACTTATGCAATGTAAGCAAACAGAAATTTGGCTATACCTATTTTAGACTCCTCAGAAGTCAGTTCACTTTGGGTAGTCTTCAGTTCCACTGAAGTCAATGTAATTGCTCACATTACCCTCTAAGATTATAAATTATTAAAAACATGTGAAGTATTATCAAATATTGGTTTTAAATCATGCCCGGAGTAAAAATCATAAAATTGCAACATTTGCAATTCATGTTTTGAGGTTTTTCCTTGAGTTGTTATGTATCATCTAATTATAAGAGGTCTCAAGCAAAAGTCAATTTCAAAACAAATAACAGGAGTGCTTAGTGCAATATGTGGTTGATCCATGGAACTCCGTGCTGAAAAATGCCAGAAGTTTACATCATGTCAGAGGAAAAGTGGAAAAACACATGAAAGACATATCTATTGAGAGTTATTAAAGCACAAAAATCTTCTGTTTCACCATTTTCTGAATTTGAGAAAACATCAGAGGAAATTATTATATCCTCCCTCCTGTTCTTTTTTTTTTCTACTCTTGGACATTGGGTACTGAACTAAATTAATTTTACTCTAAACCAGACTGCAATTCATCTTTCTCTTTGTCAAGTCTATTGTCTCTTTCTATCTAAATCTATTAGAGAAAGGATGTGAGTAAGCAAATCTACAACCAGACACTGTCGTGTGAAGATCTGACCTCAGGGGATGGAAAATTAAGTAAGCACAAAATATCATGAGGTGTAATTTCCTTCTGAGCTCTGATAACTATAAACATATGCTTCAGTGCATATTTGTGACCTAATTGCCAATTACTAAAGAAGATCTTTAAACAAACTAAAAATAGACAGAGAGACACAGGGGAAAAAAAAGTCCTCTAACTAAGGCAACTAGCAGAAAAACCGAAAATGGACAAAAAACCTCAAAAGTTCTGGGGTGATTTCTATCCAGCCCAGTTTCCTTCTAGTCTAAAGTAACAAGGCTAGTATAAGAAGGGATACAAATACAATTGCACTTCGTTCTGCTAAGACAAAAGACTGCTACCACAAATGTATGATCTTCTCATGGAAAATAAGTATATTTAGTGTAAAAAGTGGTATGATTATTGTTAGTCATTGTGATGGTCTAAAATTAACCCAGTTGTTAAAATTAAACTGATATGCAAAAAAAAACATTTTAAGTAATTACTGTGCAGTATATGCTAGTTCATTAAAAACAGTATTCTAAGTAGGATTATTCTTGTAATAATAACATAATAAAAGTTTAGGAGGTAAGAGGTTGAAATATATTTATTACATCAAGTTCCATCATCTTCAGTAACAAAACCAATGGTGTTTGCACTCTCTGAGTCAGAAGAGAGGGAGGTTCGAATGGGGAAGTTCATGCACACACAAAAAATTGTTTGGCAAGTGAAAAGACATAACTAAAATAAACTTACAATACTGAAGAGCTGCTTAAAGAACCTGAGCAATAACAGGGACATATCACTTCACTAGTGAAAATCATTTCACTAACTCCTGTATGTATTATATTTGGTTCAGAGAGAGGAATAGAACAGAAGTGGAAGACTGTATCCTTAAAAAAATAGCCAATCACACTGCTAACTTTAATTCTGCCTCACTGAGTTCGCTAAATGGTCCCTATTCTCTCTCAACACAATAGTTGTCCACAATTAATTTCCAGGGTTGAATAGTTAAAAAATAGAGAAACTGACTAGGGAATATTGAGAGAAGAGAGCGGAAAATGTGCAGGATATGGTACAAGGTAGCAGACGATCTTTCCCAAGGAGAACAGGATAATGTTAAGAAGAGTAACACTTCCAAGGCTCCATGCAAAAAAAAAAAAAATGGTCTGAGGTAGTTTATTCTTCCATATAAAACTGTCTTTATTCTTTTCCTCTGAAGGTTAAACATCAGTAGATTTTTTCCACTAAAAGAAAAATATACAAAATGTACAAAATATACAAAAACCTTCAGATTTTGGGTTCTCTTTCAACATTTTTCTTTTAGATAGTGACCTAAAAATATTTAAACACAGTTTTTATAATTCAGTCATATTTATGCAGGACTATAATGGGGTGCCCTTAGATTATTGTATAAGGAACCCAGCAGAGACATTATTGTTTATCATGGAAGAGACAGTGTAGATATGGATGCTAGGCAGAGGTCACCAGAGGGGAAGACCAGGTGTAAAGGGAGATAATTACTTTGAGAGTGACAAATAAATGTCATTGTGAAGCTGTGCCGTGGAAAAAAAAGAAAAAGGAAAAAGTCCAGTGGTGTGTTTCTTGAGCTTTGAAACAGATTGTTTCAAACAATCTGTTAGGAGGGAATAAAAATACCCTATGATTGAATTTATAAACAAAAAAAGGAGGATCTATACCCAGATCACTGACTTCAGCTGAACTTCAGCTGCAACAGAGAATACTACCCAAGTCCACTGGAGGACAGTGACTCTCAAAGTTCCTACAGGGAAATTAATCTTTAACCAAACCAATAATCCACAAACTGACAACTGAGGCTTTGAGCCAAATAATTTTTCATTAGCACCACCCTCACCCTGCTGAATCTGCAGAGCACAGCGTAGGGAAGCTCCCAAGGATCCATCTGAAGCTTCGTTTCCTTTCTCAAGCTGGCAGCTTCTTCTCCCTGCTATACTGGGCAACTTCACTTTGCACACAGGCAGAATCCCTCAGTCCTTTCTGAAGGATGCTTCCACAGGCACATCTGTGGTGAGTAAGTGTGGTCCCAGGTGAAAGTCACCTCTCAGACAACCTGGCATGAGCAAACAGACAAAAAAATCCCCCACACTCCCTATCACATACCCACAATGCCAAAAAGCCTGTCAGATTTAAAGAATGCCTTCCCAAGCAGAACAAGGAAGAAAAATCCCCTGTGATGCTAGAAGCTTCACTCATGTGAGAAGATATTTAAACAAAATATTCTTCACTTCACTCTCACTTTCTCTGCAGCCCCATGAGGACAGTGAGAGGACTTAAGCAGAATGGGGTCTCTTTGTACCATTATTCTGCCCCGATGGATCTTGCATTTTTGCCTTCTTTTCTCCCTTTTAAGAAAGAGAACTATGACATGCTTCCTGGGTTCCACCCATTTTATTTTACTTTTAAGTTTCTAATTATTTTTAACAGGCTAGATGTGGGTGTTATATTCAGGGCATCAGAAGCCAATTTTGACTCAGATCTCTCCTAATGGAATTGAAAGACTGACTCAAAATGATAAAGAAAGCAAGAAAAAAGATGGCCATATAGAATTTTGGGGAATTCTGACTCAACATTCAGCATTATTAGCTGTTATATTATTACTATATTAGTTAATATTAGATAATTTATTAGGTGATATATAGGTATATTAGTATTAAAAATAAATGTACAGTTTTGAAAGGTTTTCATATATAGGTTACAGAAGATTTAATCAATGATATAAAGAGAACTTCTGAAGAGCCTATAGGTAAGCTCCTTCCAGTCTGAAAAAAGAATGGCTTGATAAAGGAAATAAAAAAACTACAAGGGGTGATTGTCATGCAGGTAGAATCTTAAGACTTAGGACAACAGAACATGAGGTTATGCCAATTCCAATAACTAAAGCTTTAATTATTTAAAATAAGGGGGCAAAACCTTTACATTGAGGTTGATGCTTGGGAGTTTTAAGAAAATTCCAAAGGAGCAGCTGGTATTCATATGCCAGAAAAGATGAGGGGAAATATCTTGACACCTCCATCTCCCATATAAACTGTACATATTTTGTTTTTAGGCAAACACACAGACCTTGCAAAGACAGAGAACTAGGAGAATATCAGTTTTAGCAAAAATAGTCTTCTATAAATTAAACAGTTTCAATTCATCAGCTACAGGAGAAAAGACAGAAACTTAATTTGGATTTTATGGATTTTAGGAAAAATATATCATATTAGGAGATGGTCTAGAGCTTCAAACACAAACTAAAATTGTGAAATTACAGGCACGACTGTGAATTTGTGTTACAAAAAATAAAGCTAGAAAGTGCTGGAAAGTGTCTCTTTGAAGGGTAGTTCGATTTTGTAGCTGGATGTATAAAAATATTGTTGAGTAGGGTATAAAAGCTCTGCATACAAAGTGATGAATGAAAAATAGAATCATAGAATCACAGAATCACGCAAACATAAAATCATAGAATCATAGAATCATAGAATGCTTTAGGTTGGAAGGGACATTTAAAGATCATCTAGCCCAACCCCCCTGCCTCAGGCAGGAACATCTTTCACTAGATCATATTGCTCAAAGCCCCGTCCAACCTGACCTTGAACACTTCCAGGGATGGGGCATTCACAACTTCTCTACGTGACCTGTTCCAGTGTCTCACCACTCTCATCGTAAAAAAATTTCTTCCTTATATCCAATCTAAATCTACCCTCTTTCTGTTTAAAACCATTGCCCCTTGTCTGTCACTACAGGTCCTGGTAAAAAATCTCTTTCTCTCTTTCTTATAAGCCCCTTTTATATACTGAAAGGCCACAATTGTGTCTCCCCCGGAATCTTCTTTTCTCCAGGCTGAACAACCCCAACTCTCTCATCTTTTCTTCACAGGAGAGGTGTTCCAGCCCCCTGATCATTTTTGTGGCCCTCCTCTGGACTCGCTCTAACAAATTTGTGTCTTTCTTGTGGTGGGGGTCCCAGAGCTGGATGAGTACTGCAGGTGGGCTCTCACAAGAGCAGAGTAGAGTGGGAGAATCATCTTCCTTGACCTGTTGGCCACACTTCTTTTGATGCATCCCAGGATAGGATGGGCTTACTAGGCTGCAAGTGCACATTGCTGGTTCAATTTTTCATCCACCAGTATCCCCAAGTCTTTCTCTGCAGGGCTGCTCTCAACCAATTCATCCCCCAATCTCTACTGATACTGGCGATTGCACTGACCCAGGTGCAGGACCTTGCACTTGGCCTTGTTGAACTTCATGAGGTGTGCATGGGCCCATTCCTCAAGCCTGTCAAGGATCCTCTAGAAGGCATCCCTTCTCTCAAGCAAATCAACTGCACCACTCAGCGTGGCGTCATCTGCAAACTTGCTGAGGGTACACTCACTCCCACTGTCCATGTCATTAATAAAGTTATTGAAAAGTGCCAGTCCTAATACAGACCCCTGAGGGATACCGCTTGTTACTGATCTCCACTTGGACATTGAGCCATTGACTACAACTCTTTGGATGTGGCCCTCCAGCCAATTTCGTATCCGTCAAATAGTTCATCCATCACATCCATATCTCTCTAATTTAGAGACAACAATGTTGTATTGGACTGTGTCAAAGGCCTTGCAGGAGTCAAGATAGATGACATCAGTTGCTTTTCCCTTATCCGCCAAAGCAGCCATTCAGTCATAGAAGGTCACCAGATTAGTCAGGCACAATTTGCCCTTGGTGAAGCCATGTTGCCTGTCTCTAATCACCTCCCTGTCTTCCATACACCTTGACATAGCTTCCAGGAGTAGCTGTTCCATGTTCTGCTCAGAGCAGAAGAGTTGAAAACAATTTCGGAGAAAAAAAAGTCCTCTAATATCTCTTGAGGCAATAAAGGTTGCATAGAAATGCACAGCCTTATTATACTGGCAATCTTCACCTTTTCCAATTAGTTCTATTAAGTCTGCATGGTGTGGTTTTGTGAGGAACACTTGCTAGTGAAATAAGTTGTCACATTAGTTTCAGTAGTCCTTGTATGTTTGCTACAATAAATATCACAATATTTGCAACATCCACTGTGTATATTATAAGGAATGGCAGGGGAAACCTGTGTTTTCAGTGTATTGTGTTTGGATGACACAAAATATTCGGAATGTGGAAGATATCCTGCACTGTAAATTAAAACCAGCATATATGGAAACAGTGCATGCTAATTGTTATTTATTTCAGACCACCAAAATATAGAATATTAGATATTTTTATGAAAGTCGACTAATTTCTAATTCAGTTATTTTGCAATGAAATAATCTTAGTTAATAAATAAGAGAAGATAAAATTGTTGTTTTGCCACATAGAGATGATGCTATTTATTAATTCTAATATGTTTAATAAACTCAGCAGATTTCAAAATGTAAAAGACTGCTTCAAAAACATATTTGTAAACTGCAGTTAGTATTCTTTTCCTAGAAAGACTTAAAGGTACAGAATATGTATTACTTTTTCAATTTTTTCCCCCCAATACTGCCACTTTTTTCTACAGATGAAGAATCGAGTATAGACATAACAATAGGTGGCTAATTTGGTGCTTGTGATTTGGAATTAAGCTCAATTCCTCTATCCTCTTCACATTATTTCCCCTTTTCTGACCAGGACTGCCTTTTCACTCCTTCTGCCCTTCGCTGCCATCTTTCATTCACTCAGCTCTACCTTGCAGTTTTGATATTTCTTCCCTGATCTTTCTATCCTTGATGTACGTAAAGCTGGGGTGGTGTTCTTCTTCCATTAGTCTTTTCCTACCCTCTTTGTTTGATCATTGTGCTCATTGCCACTGATCATCAAGACCGCGAAGTCTGGACATCCCTCGTACTTTCTCCTTTCATGCAGGGTTTTAATCTTAGCAGGTACATCTGCATTTCCACATCATAATATATCTGACTGTTTTCAAAATATTTACATGTGTGTTTAAGAACTTTGGTGTGAATTCTGGTAAAATCATGTTCTTTCCAAGTTCTTTCTTTTGTCTTGGCAACTAAAATTTTGCTTCACTCACTTCCATTTTCAACAGAAATTCTCAAAGTTCATATTCGTCCATGCTTTGTATTCCTCTTCCTCTATCCCTTCACCTACAAAGACTTCAGGCTCTATATCATTCTTCTTATTGTCCTTCACTTGTTTTCAAGATGTCTGTGACTGACTAAACCCCAGGAGTGGAATGTGGCTCACTGCATAAACCCCAACAATGGAAGAAAGATCAGTAGAGATGGGCAAGGGCCATGTGTCTATGAAGCTCAGAGAACAATGAGAAAGCTGACTTTCTCACCACGAAGGGGACCAGACGGTGGCCTTTGTTTTAGATAAACAGGTCTCAACAGCTGAGTGGATCAACTGGTGGTGTAAATGTCCCCCCCACTTCATTAAAAGAGCGTGAATGTCTCCCTGAGTTAGCCAGACCAGCAGGGGTGGAGTGATTACATGGCTCAGCCCAACCTAGAGTATTAAAACTAAACAACTAGCAAAAGAATTTTGAAAAGAGCAATGGGCTTGAGCTGGTTTCACTCATGTATTACTTCCTGGTAATTAGGGATGCCCAGCGTTGCGATGGTGAACACGTTATAGAGACTAGTAATGGGGATCACACTGGTACTGTGATTGAACTGTATATTGCAATTGTTGCGTTTCGCTAAGTATAACTTATATTTGTATTGTTTTTTCAGTATATTTTGTATCACTCTGCTAAATCAGAACTCCCATGTAATATCAACTGTCTTCAAATAAGTAATCTGATATTAAACATTATAACCCCCATGCGTGGAATATCTAAAGGAACCTGGTCAGAGAGTATTGGATTCTGACAATGTCCCATCTTCAAATACTTGGTAATGCTGTATTTGGGTCAAACTGAGAGCACACAAAGGAGCTCTGATTTCTTTACTCAGTGTTTGTGAGAGGTTGGGAAGCATATATGTAGGAAAAAAGAGAATAGTCTGCCCATAGTCTGTCAAACATTTTTATCTCTTTAGTTCCAGAAGTTGCTTCTTAGCAGATTAATATCCACAAAATCCTTCCATGGGAGAGCATCTGTTTGAGTATGATACCCTCTTTGCCTGAATGCAGGCTATTTCTCAAGCCAGAACACTGCCAGCTCCCCACCAGCACATACATGGGGTGTAGGAGAACCTGGTCTTATGTCTGCAAGGCAGGGGTAGATAGGAAATGTTTCTTCTCCACACACCGTCACGTTTTTCATTTTACTCTTTATTTGTCAGTACGCTCCTGAGAGGAAAGGGATTGAATACACTTCCATTTTTGTATTCTTTCTCTTCCTGACAAAAACAATTTTTTTTTTACTCTTTATTTTACTTTATTTTACTCTTATTTTAAAATTTTACTCTTTATTTGTCAGGACACTCCTGAGAGGAAGGCGTTTGAATACACTTCTGGTTTTGTATTCTTTCTCTTTCTGATAAAAACAATCTATGTCAATGTTGTTATTTGCCATAACATTTTATCTGTCTTTGTGAGGTAAGACTTTAAAATTCTCATAATTAAAAAAGCAAACACAAGGTAAAGTTAAACTGTAGCGGGAAAAAATTAGAAAGCCAAGAGTCTACTAGCTTGCTGTCCTGTATTGATGGCTTGTTCAAGAATCACTAGGCAAATTCCTTTGTCTTACTAGTTTACATTTTACCTGAAAAGCATGCTTGCAATAATTTTCAGTTATGTTTTAAAAAGTAAACCCCTTCCAAAACATACATGTAAACAGGCATATTTAGAGACCACAAGGAATGATTCACCCTCAGAATGCCTCAGAAGGCAGCACCAACAATAGGATTCTTACAACCTGGAAATACTGATAGCACATCTATAGCAAATCTTTACTGAAGGCAAATTGTTACAGTACAGAACAAAAGGAAAACCTTTTTCTCAGCAGATATTTCAAATAGTTGAAATGAAATTTTAAAGGCATTGTTAGTCATTCAGCTATTTTAAGAATATATATTGCAGGCTCTAAACAAGACAACACATAGATTAATAGATTAGCTAGATGGTATTTAGATTTTTTTATTATTTGAAAATAAAAATTTAATACTAGAATATTTATTTTAACAAACTTTGTAAACTAAAATAATCTTTGTAATAAATGTCACAGTGATGATGTAGTACTTAAGAATACCTCAAAATAGGTAAAGAATAAAAAAGAAAGGCGTTGTCTATATTTTTTTGCTTCTGTTATTTATCTGTTTTCTTCTCCATAATTAGGAAACAAATATTCATTTTATGTATCCAAAGGAAGTCTAGAAGTATTGTGTTCATCCCTCTGAACTAGGTAGTCTCTCATTTCTGCAAATGATTTGTAAACTTCAAACTCAGCTTGTGGCCCTATATTCAGACTTCTTAGGAATATCTCCATGAAAAAGTCTACTAGAGATATGGTTTGCACAGCTTTTTGATGTCTTCCTTTGGACCTTGAGAACCCTCAATCAGAAACTCAGAAATCTGGTAATTCTGTCTAATGAAGGGGTTGTTGTGAAAAGATTCAAGAGTTTTTCTGTGTACAGCTTCTACAATAGGGCTTAAAAGCTGCAATCTCTTAGCTGAACCTGCAGTACGAGGAGGAGTAATGCTCTCATGTTTCTATGAGCTTAAGACCAATATTAAAAAGACTAAGCCCTCAAGTAGAGGGCACCAGAGGAAGAAAGCAACAAAGGTCATGTAGACTGACTATGTATTAAGTGCCTTGACTGTAAGAGTATTTGTTAAAAAGAACTTCCAGGTGGCCTTGGGAAGTGGATCACATTATGAACTCTAAATTAGGACAAATGATACTCTCTAATCTGTGACAAAATATCCCATACTGATCAAAATTTGCAGGTTCTGAATGCTGACTCTGCAAGACAGACACACTAAGCAGCTCTCAGAGATATTTTAGTGTAATTCAAACCAGTTATTATCCTGACTCTGAATCTTGTATCTTGCTAAGACAATTCGCAGTGTTTCAGAGAAGATGGAGAAAAATTGCAAAAGCCTTGTTATATTTCAAGGGAAAAAAAATTCTTAAATATGGGTGATAAATGAAAGGATTCAAGCATGGACTGAATATTTATTATATAAATATGATGTAATAAAGCATAAATTATTTTCATATACACTTGGAGAGAAAAGTATCTCTCATAATCAAACTTTGTTTTCTCTTTTGGGGAAGTCTTGATGCAGTCCTTCTATATTCTTTGAAACTTCTAATTTTATTCCTTACTCATTCTGAAAGAATATTTATATTAAAAATGAAATTTTTGGGAGAGGATATTTTCTTTGGATGTTCTTTTTTGCTTCCTGGGTTTCCACCTTTTAGAAGTTATTTCAACGCACAGTAGAATAATGTAATTAGCTGGATTCATCAACTGTAATATCAGCTAATGTTCTCTATGTCTCTTCTGTGCTAAAGCTGAATGCAGTTTGGGTGAGTCACTCTCTTCACAGAAATTTAGAGAACACCAATTGGGCTTTTCACACTTACAATTAATGTGCTTACATTTAAAATAATTGAATTACACCCCAAAATTTAACGGCTTGAGAAGGCAGAGAAAACCAAAAGGTCTGATTCACCATTGTGTTGTATAACTACCATACTGGTTTAACTGTACCTGATTTTCCATGACCGGCATAAACTAGTATGAAACTATACTAATGGAGTACTGAACAGAGCTTAATTTGAGCTGATGAGCTAGATCATTTTATGATCAATAGCAACTGTTATAACAATGTACCCTGAGGAGATGATACACAACAATCATGATCCCAGGTTTATCATAGTTTTATAGCTTTTTGAAGATTTATCATGGAGCAAGTAACATGGCCTTGTGAAGCCAACCTATCAGAAAAGAAATCACAGACTTTGTGTTGTGAGATTAAGATGTTAAATTGTTAAATGGTGAGCCAAAAAATCAGTGTTCTCTGGGCAAAATTGTAAGTGTTGGTCAGCAACAAAAAGTTATAAGTAAGAACTTTTAGGGATATTTCTAAAATATGGATAGCATCATCTTGTTCATAAGTATCAACACCAACAGAGATAATACAGTAGATTTGACAATTACACTTGTTTGATATAAAATAACAAATATATCTTTATCTGGATATAGAGGATGAATCATTTTTCCAAGCAATGAAAACATTTAGACTTGATATAGAATGTGATTGCCAAATTTAGTTTACTATTATTTTCAAGTGAGAATGCTAATTGAAATTTAATTGGAGAAATGATGGTTTTAAATTCTACATATTGATCTAAAAGAGGAACAAAGAAAAAAAACACAGCATTTTCAATTTTCTTAGTTTTGCTCAATTTATCTGCAGAGCTGTTAAATTTTGCAAAGATATGTTTCTTTCTTCTCTCAGAGTAAAAAGAAAAGGGTCTACCTGTAGATTACATGCACTCTTTAGTATATTAATTTGTCAAGTTTTAAATGTTCTCATCTAAATACGAATGAAGGGCTAAATAAATGTTCTATTCAACATTCAACTAAACAGAATGACTGAGTGTAAAGGGGGATAGAGGAGGAGGAGAAAGAAACTAATGAATTATATGGATTAGCATGAGAACAAATAATAGAGCATAAGAAAGTGGGTGGCCATATTTCATCTCTTGACGAGTCTGTTACCTAGGAAACAAAAGACCGAATGATTGCATAAATGACCCTATGCCTGTGGATTTAAATTGATGAAATTATATAGGACTGCAATTTATGCAGAACAAGGAAGTAGATTGTCAGGGGCACTGTTTATTAGGTGAAATAAAAAAGCCTAAAAGGCCTATTTTCATTTTGATGAATTTTTAAAGCATTTATTATCTAAGTCTTCTGTCTTTATTATCTAAGTTTCTGACCTAACAAAGCTATGCAATAAAAACTAACCAATCACCCCATCGAGCTGATTAATCACCCTTTTTAAAGACTCCTGTAGAGGACACTAATCATTGACGGAACTCCAGTTCTCGTCGGCAAGACTCAAGTTGATTCCAACAGACATCCAGATGGTATTGTTAGGACAGCATTTTGACCACTAAGGAGGAGTTCATTAATCTGCTATGTCGGCTGGCCTTCCATCAAAGGCAATCCAGTTGAAGAAACCATAGTGTGTCCTCACATATAACGATGAATAGATATCACTCATTAATTTTATAGTAGAAAAAGCTGGTAATGCAACATCTGCTATTCATATAAAACCCTTTGTAAAAATATGAAGTAATCACCAAAAGAATGATAGTATTTGCCCCCTCTTGACAAAATAACCCAGAAGAACTCAGAGAAACACTTGCAAGAATTCAAAAGGCATGTTTTTTCAATACACTGCAATTAGCTTTTTTAGATGTGCTTATCGTCACCAACTTCGCAAAGATTTAGGAAAGTTTGACTATTTCCAATAATCTTCCAATGATCTTCTAGCATTTTCTAGCACACTGTTTCTTTATTTTCTGTACAAATAAAAAACTTCAAGTATGCTTAAAATAAAGAGGGGAATATAAAGATAATTGTGTTTGAAAAGGCATAAGAAATATTATTTGTAATGACCATTTGTAATGGTCAAACTGAGTTGACTCAAATAGTCACTTCACATGTTGGCCAAAAGGTAATGTTTGGGAATGAGTACAAGAATGGAGCAAGCAGAAAGTGAAAAGAACCTGGATCAAAATCTTAACTTGTATTTGCTTCTTTTTTAAAAGTACCTTAAGTCGAGCAGTTGCCAGTATTAAAATCAACCACAGAATGATCTTGAGAATGGGGTTTCGGTATTTATTTGGTTTAACATTTTTATTCAGAGAAAGATGTGACAGCCCACAGCAACTAATTTCTGTTACAATGAAGTGGACAAATGTACTTCTGGTGAAAAGACAGAATTTCATCAACTTCAGATTCAGTAGAATCTCTTCCATAGGATATTTTGGAAGAAACAGTATGTTGTGACCCTGATGATGAGGTGTTTGTAGGTCGTATTTTATTACCCTGGAATATAAAAAATGATAAATAGATGATATCATAATTATCTGTCAAAACCATGTGGGAGAAGGGGAATTATCGTGGTTTAACCCCAGCCAGCGACTAAGCCCCACACAGTTGCTCGCTCACTCCCCCCTGGTGGAATGGGGGAGAGAATTGGAAGGGTAAAATTGAGAAAATTCGTGGGTTGAGATAAAGACAGTTTAATAGGTAAAGCAAAAGCAACACACGCAAGCAAAGCAAAACAAGGAATTTATTCACCACTTCCCATCAGCTGGCAGGTGTTCAGCCATCTCCAGAAAAGCAGGGCTCCATCACGCGTAACGGTTACTTGGGAAGACAAATGCCATCACTCTGAACGTCCCCCCCTTCCTTCTTCTTCTGCCAGCTTTATATGCTGAGCATGACATCATATGGTATGGAATACCCCATTGGCCAGTTGGGTTAGCTGTCCTGGCTGTACTCCCTCCCAACTTCTTGTGGTCCTGGCAGAGCATGGGAAGCTGAAAAGTCCTTGACTAACGTAAATGCTACTTAGCAACAACTAAAACATCAGTGTGTTATCAACATTATTCTCATCCTAAATCCAAAACACAGCACTATACCAGCTAGTAGGAAGAAAATCAACTCTATCCCTGCCGAAACCAGGACAGGGATATTTCCTGTAGGAACTGCAACCCATGGAGACCCCATACTGGAGCAGATTTATCCTGGAGGACTGCAGTCTGTGGAAGAATCCACGCTGGAACAGCTTGTGAAGGACTATAGCCTGTGGGAAGGACTCACACTGGAGTAGGGGAAAAGTGTGAGGAGGAAGGAGCAGCAGAGAGGAACTGTTATGGTAGGGGGAGTTTTAGTTTTTGTCTTTATTTCTCACCATCCAACTTTATTTTAATTGGCAATAAATTAAATCAATTTTCCCAAGTCAGTCTGTTTTGCCCGTGACAGCAATTGGTAAGTGATTTCCCTGTCTTTACCTTGAACCATGAGATTTTTCATTTTATTTTCTCCTCTGTCCTATTGAGAGGGAGAGTGAGCAAGTGGCTGGGTGGGGATTTGGCAGCCAGCCAAGGTCAATCCACCATACAACCTTCATCAAACTCCATTTATGCACTGTAGGCTTCTAATGTGAGATTCTCTAGTCAGTGCCTTTCAAACAAATTTTGTATTGCAGCCATAACTTTGGCTGTAAAAGTCAAGAGCTAACTGAGAAATAAGAGCACATTCACATGATGCTCACGTATGAATTTGCTGATTTCTGCACATGACTTTAATTGAACTCACACAGAAGTTTAAAGCAAAGCAGCTATTTTCACTAGCTCCTTATATGCATATTTCTTCCTTATTGCAGATTTCATTTTTTGATTTAGGAGAATTCACTTTAGAAGAGCACTTCAGCTGAAAGAAAAAAAAGTCAGAAAAGACGACATGTTTTCACAGGAAGTTAAATCAGGAGAGCTGTTTTGGACCATTTCCCCAAACATGACATAGTGCATGATTTAACACATTTATAAGCCAACACTCCTTAAATGTTTTTGAAAGTCAAATTGTAATTTCTAAGTATTCCAAAAAAAGCTACATGGAATTCATAAATGTAGCCAGTTTTGATCCTGGAGAATTTGGCAAAATTCTGATTTCATTAATCCCTGTGAAATTTTACTGTCAACTGTATCAAGAATTTCATCCTGATATTGTAATAAAAAAGTTTTTAACCTTTCACTCTTTGTGTCTGAAACTGTTTTCTTGCTGTAGGCTGTAATCTTACTTTCATTTCCTTGGAGACTTCCATCTTAAAATGCCTTGTCTTCACTCCAATTCCTTCTTACCCACGACTATCTCTTCTATTGTAACAGGGCAGCTTTATATGTAGCACATACTGAACCAGAGAAGGCAACTGTGGACAACCAGACCTAAGAACCCCAGTGGTTTTAGAATGATCAGTTTCAGGAATAGGATTCTTAAAAAAAAAAAAAAATTTAAAAAATCTCTGCTGCTGCAGTGGACACCTGAGGATAGGAACAAGCAAATGAGGGCAAGGGAACACTGCAGAAGCTACTACATGCCACTAAATGTGAAACTAGATTCTCCTTGAATCCAAAGTCCAACCTGCTGGTAGAATACAAATATAGGATTTTGATGCTTCTAGCTTAATAAACAAGGTGTGGATTAAAATTTCATTTCATATGTGTCAAATGAAGATGAACAATATTAACGATGAACAATATTAGGAAACTCTATTAGCCAGACTCCCAAAACTCCAGTCACTGCTTCAGGACGAAGGAATAGAATGAACAAAATTTAATAAAATTGTCAATTTGCAAACAAAATAAAATATCTATTAAATATTATCCAAAGATATTTCTGTGGTGTTCATCTAAGTCTATTAGAGTTACTAAAATTACAGTAAGTCTCATTAATATTCTTGAAATTGATTACATTCTTTCTATAGTGGTATGGTGGATATTTGAATTAGTTCACTTGTACTGCAAGTTACTGGAAGGTATAAGAAAGTTAAAATTTAATATAGGTTAAAAAGTCTGCCATGTATATGTGGATTTAAACCTGTACATGTAAGTTCTATCAAGCTGCAGATCATCTACCTCACTGGAGCAAGAGAACAGCAGTTAGAATTCTGGAATAATTTAGTTTAGAAGGGACTTCTGGAAGCCTCTCTTCCAATCTCCTGCTCAAAGCAGGGTTAACTTCTGAGTTAGTTCAGATTTCTCAGGGCTTGTCCAGTTAAGGTTCAAAAATCTGCAAGAGAGACTCCACAACCTCTCTGGGGACTTTCAGGTCTTTACCATTTTCATTGTGAACAACTGTTGTAAGAAAACTAAATTTTTTATATATATATAAATTTTAAAAATATATGCTACTACTATAAACCTGATAATGTTGGTAAGAATATTTACAACCAGCTTTTGATTACCCTTTTTCCTCAATCTAAGCTCAATCAACTATTTCAGTCCTCTTTCCAGTTCAAGGTTCAAGGGATTAACATTCCTTTTGTTTATGACTGACATAAAATTTTCTTTGTTTTTGGTTATTTTCAGGTTTGTTGCATGCCCTTACTTGGAGCAGCTAGTCTTTATTGCTATGTGACGTCCTGTAAAGAGAAGGCAGGTAGAAATATTCTTCTGGATTTCAGTTACGTGTTCTCATCTTAAACATCTAAATTTCTTTATTTTCAGCTATGCTTTCAGTCTTTGACAGTATAATTCATACACACATATATATATATGTCTCCACATTAAACCTGATTTTACAGATTTAAAATCCTTAGTATATGCCATATACATTGTGCAAGCAATTGCATATTAAACTATTGACTTGCTATTTGGTTAGAACAGACAAGTTTTTCACATATATTTTCCGTTATTCTTACTATCTCTTAATAACATTATGTCCTTTTGCAGGTAAATTGTTTATCATCAGACAGTTGACATGTTTATTTCACAAATGATCTTTCCTTGATGGCAATAATGACAATACCCACCTCCTCATATCTCTTTATCTCTTTGGGTCAGCTTATGGAACTGGATCATAATTCAAAGTGAGGTGATAATTAGGCAGGCATTTAACTGTAAAATTGAACACCAATCAAGATGGAGAGGCACTGGTCTGGAACAAAAAAAAAAGTGAAGGTGACCTAGAGCTTCCTATGAATACTGCCTGTGGGAGCTAACCACAAGAAAAATTGCTTTTGGAAGAGGGAAAAGGTGTGGATCCAAGAGTAAGACCACCACACTTGTTCTGGCCTGCTTCTCAAAACCCAGCATATCATTTTACAAAGCAACAGAAGCACAATAAAATTTGTTTATATAGCACGATGGAAAGTGTATCAGGGAAGGAAGAGGAAAGCTGGCTGGTGGCATGGTTTGGCAGGAGGAAAGAAATAGCATGAGGAAGACTGCCAGTAAAGAGAGTTTGAAGCAATCCTGTGAATAGCACTTAGTTTGGCCATCATCCATGACTTTGCCAACCTTCCTTGCACCACCAGCCTTGGCAGTTCCAGTTTGGTAGTCTTTGACTCTGCAAACGCTGCAGCTGGTCTTAATGACAGGCAAATCTGCTTTGGAAAAAAGAGACATATTTCACCTTGCCATTTAAAAAGATAGACATAAGTCATTCTTACAGAAATCTGAAAGTGCTTTCAGGAATTAAGAACAAGCATAGACTAACAAGAAAGAGAAAATGTTTGCTTGCACTTAAGTTATTCACCTATTTCTACTGAGCTTCAGTAGACTGAAAGAAACAAAAGAACAATGACACAGCTCTGGTGTTCCTTTCTTTAACTTCAGGAAGACCTGCTTGAGTATGTCCATTTTATCCATTCTGCAGACCAGAAATATACAGATTTTTGAAGACTTTCTGTGAAGCAAGTGAAATAGAAGATGATAATGCTGCTAAAGCAAGTAGAGCCAAAACAGATGAAATTTTCTCCTTCTTTCAAAGTCTATTTGTTCAGGTTCAAAGGAATCTGATATATAAGAAATCTGATATTATGATGAATCTGGTGTGTCTAGTTTAAGAGTGGAATATATTCTGTGCAGGCAATACACTATAATAAGAGTCTCCCATTTTCTTTGATGTGCCAGGAGAGACCTGAATATTTCTCCCTGGGTATCCACAATTCATTTTTTGAAATATGCTACAGTACTCTCTTCTCCCTTCTTACTACATTTTCAGTAAGAGTTAGTACTTTGCCTTCTATGGAAACTTGCTGATAAGAATTCAATCTTATAGCTCAAACATATTTTCCATTATCCCATGATTATTTTATTTGTTTCCCATAACTTTATTTCATGTCAAACATTTATTTAGTTAAGTAGCCGGAATTTCTTATGCAATGAACACTTAACCATATGAAAAATTTTAACTGCTAATGTATACACTACTTAGGTGCTTCCCTTTACATCTGATCTAGTCAAATTATTCCTTCCATGCACACCAGCTCTGTGCCACATCAGTTCTGCCGTTCTCAGAGTATCACTATAGTGCAAGCATGCTGGTGAAACTTGCTGTAAAAGTAATGACAGCAGGATCCTGACCTATGCTCAAATTGTTCTTTCCTCATGGATCCAGCCAGTGAACTGGAACAGTCTGAAAACTGGAAGACTTGATTCTGCTGACAAGCTTTTCAAGCTTGATGTCCCAAAGACACAGTATTTACCAAGTTTACCATTTTATGGATGACTGCTCCACTGAAGAAAAAATAAACAACCTTTCAAATAAAAGTACAAAACTGTCTTAAAAAGTAATACTACAATTCGTGCAAAAAATGCTCAGTAAGAAAAACCAGTAAATATATTCAATGATGAACAGCCATTGTAGCTTGTGATCAGATTAATAAATAGCCTGCATTATCCATGGCTTAAAGGCTTAGGTCATGCTCCCATTAAAAATCAAGTATTCTCAAATTGCTTTCAGACTTGCATTCATGAAAGTGATTTTTAATATGTAAGAATAAAGCATTTCCTTATCTTTATAGTTCCTACTAGAAATATTAAAGTAAACGGCTATGCCTAATGAATATTCTAGCAGGTCACTCACTGAAGCATGTGGGGTTGACAAGTTGTTTTCTAAATGATTCCTCTGCAGGGTGGGAATTCTTATGCCAGAACTCATTACATTTTAGCAGTGACACGGTCCATTAATCTGTGTGGTGAACTGGGTAGTGATCTCCCATTTTCCTTTGACTATTCATAAAAACATCAGTGTTATATTATCGTAAGTTCCAGGATGAACAAGAATTGTTTATACAGCATTAGAACAAACCTCACAGCTTTACAGTCATTTACCTTGTTCAAGAGATGAAATGTTTAACAGAAGAGTTAATGTGAACCTGATCTCTGTTTCTGAGTCATCAGCAGATTATGAAACTGAGCCTTCAGGAAAACAACTTTGACCTTTACATCTGTATCTTTACGTCTAGCTAGAACATCAACAAATCACACTTACTTTATCTCACAGTCAGTTACCTGAACTCACAAAACTTCTTGAACAGACTGTGTTAACTGTTTAACTTTGCCCCAAAAGACAAAGATTCTTTAGTGTCTTTAAGATCTAAACTGTCCTTAAGCACTCACTAAAGCTTAACATTCATTGACTTAACCCTGAAATAACATCAGTGGAGTAATGTAATGCTGAATGTTTCACAACCACCTGAAAACATAGCTAATCAGAGGGAGCAGATATTCAGCATGACCTGGAGATTAAAAAGAGAAAATGTTCCATTGTTAGGTTACTCAATATTACAGATACTGTATATCATGAAAGTAAGTAAAGGCATCTGAAAGCAGTATAGGGGAAAAAACTTTCTAAACCCAAATTCTTATGGCAGGTGATGTCTCAGACAAAAAATTATGGAAAAAGTAAATCAGCATATGATAATTAGTAAGAAGAGCAAATTTAAAAATATATGTAATTTGAAGATTAAACTCAGCTTACCAGGATCAGAACTACATTTATTAAGAACCTGGCAGATTATCCTTACATTTACATGTCACCAAGAAATATTCTTTATGAACAGTAAAATGTCAAATTGGCCAACAGCAAGATTTTGCCTAAAACAAGTTATCTGAAGCTGAGTGAAGGTTTCTGTATTTATTCCATTTACCAGAAGAAGCATTTAAATTGTTCACACTGAAAGAGACTTCTAAAGGCACTAACTGGCAAATGTGGCCAACATTTTCAAACTTCAGATTCACATGAAATCCACAAAATGTTATCTATATTTTCAGAGGTTATGATGATCTCTAACACTTTAATTTAGTGCCTTCTGTTCCCATGAATAAACCTAGGGATTAAAATCTACAGTGATATGGTTGAACGGTCCCTTGCAGTGAACTTTATGTCACCTTTATGACAGGGGTGTAAAGTTGTCATCAGTAGAATTCCAGTTACAGAATTCATTTCCCACTGCTGGTGCAATAAAACATAAAGCAACTGAATTTTAAGGTACACAACTCATCTACTTAGAGATCAGGCAGTTAGCAATGTTTTATGAGGGACTAACTTGAACCAGTATAGGTTGATACATATGTTGGGATTTGTCTTTGAACTGCTCCCCAAATTTAATCGTGAATTAATACTGTAAGACTTTCAAAATAGTTTTGATTTTTAAAAGCAAAACTTTGGAGAAAACCTCCGCAAAATATGAGGTTAAAGCATATGTTAACTCCACCATTTTGTAAACATTCACATGTGGACAAAATAAATTCTACACTTGTAATTACCAAAGGGGAAAAAAAAAAAAAGATCCATTTCAACAGTACCATGAATAAACAATTAGAATTTATGAGGAGTGTACATTCAAATCAGTGCTCCTCAGCACTGTAGAATTTATGATATAGTGTCATTGGGTATGTAGCGTTGATGTACTCACATTCAAACACAATATAGAATCAATTGTAAACTTTCCCATAGCTAGTCACCTAAGGAAGCACATCATATTACATCTTGTTTGACAGAATTTCAGAAGCAACCCAAACATTTTAGTGATGGGTCAAGAGAGAGCCATTTTATGTTTGCCTGCTATGGAAAGTGATGTGTGGCATTTTTGTGATATATATTTTAAGGTAAAAATTAGTTTCCTCTTCAGTACTTTGGAGCTTTACATGCTGAGTTCAATCATAGATATTTCAAGTGATTGCACCCTCACCTCACACTTAGCAGGGAACAAGAGTCATGAACTATTTCAGTGCAGAGCAAGACAAAGAATGTGTGCTCAACCACCAAACATTTATGCTGTTTTTCACTTCGTAAAATCTAAAATGCATTCTTTGCAACAATGTTGAAATTCATGTCACAAATTCTTAATCCTTCTGAAGTGAAAAATGTAATTTATGAGCACAAGGAGGAGACACCAAAAATGGAAGATTGATTATGATAGACCACCTTCAAATTTCTTAATGTGATCTTTCTACTGACTCTGCTAGGTACTTCTCATCAGCATAAGACAAAGAGAAAATACAGTCTTTATAAGGGCGATGAAAGACACTAGCAGATGGGAATAGAAATGAAACAAAATAGTGCATAACATTCCAAAGGTTTTGTTGAAGACTTCTCCCATCTTAAGAGAGGAGAAAAAGCAAGAGTAAAAAAATGAAGCTATGAGAATTTCTTATTTCTCTTAAAATATACTACATCCCTTCACTTATAAAATGGGGGATTAATCCTGCTGTTTTGTTTACAGTACATTAATCCATATGGAAACTGCAGCTGAAAGGAACTGTTTTTGATGCAAAGATCCACATCTGGGTAGAGGGCTGAAAGCACCGAGTTGAAAGAGTGAAAAGAGAGTAACAAAACTATGTGTTCTTCCTCTTCAAATTCCTTCCACTACAGAAGCACAAGGCTGCTTGTCATACAGATGTGATCAGCCTTCAACCTTCAGTTGCCTCCTTTTGCTTAGGACAAGTGATATTTTTTTCTTGTTTCTTCTGTACACAAAGCGGTATTGTTAAAGTAAACAATGGCTCACATATGACAATAATAGTTTAAAGCATAAATGCTACGTTGGCTTTGTGTGTGAAAACTCTTACCACTGAATCTCTTTTGATTTGAATTAGAACCTTAAATAGGAATGGTCTGATGTTTTTGCATTGTATGTTTGGATTTTGCTTTTACTTTGAGGGAAAAAGATATAAGGGAAGGCTTTGATGGGATAAAAAAAAAAATATTCTCTGGTTTCAGGAAGCCTATTACTCCCTCTTTTACTCATTTCCACTAGGAGACCAGTGATAGGAATTTAGGTAAGAATTGAATTTTTCTTTCATTTAATGCCAAGGCCTGGATTCTCATTCATTGTGTATCCTCCCCCCTGAGTCTGTCAGATGACTGCAGGATAAAGTCCTAATTGCAATTTAAATATCTGCCACCCAAGAATGAAACCTTAATTTTTTTTTAAGGTTTCAGAAAGAAAAGTTTTCTGTGAGAAGTGAAAAACATCAGTATAGTGAATGGAGTTGCACTTCTTGTATGGAAGATCATCTATTTATGTTTGGAAATGTACATATCCTCTTGGATTCTTGAAAAATTGTAGAATAAAGGGCAGCAGTCCTCTGTAAATTATGTGGAATTATAGGGAATGTTACTTTGAAAGTATTTAAGGAGTAGTAAAGGAAATAATACTAGCTATAGCATCACAAGGAGAAACTACTTAAGTGTTTTAGGTCAGATGAGGATCAAAGCAGCTCGTTGGTTTACCTACAACATGTAATTAACTGGCAATCACTGAACTATACCTTCAGGATCACTATCAGCAACACAATAGATAAACCAGAATTGTAGACACAAAATGTTAATGAACACCCTTCTGTAATTTTTCCACAAAATTTCCTCCCTCTTCCCCCCCGCCCAAGTCCTGTGGGTCCCCATATTTGCACACCCTGAGAGATGTGGGTGCTTCAGCTTCACGTGTACCCCTGTGGCTCCCCGCACCCCGCTGACCTACACGTCAGTCCCAAATTCCCCCAGGAATCACAGCTGCACACCTGAGGTGAGTCCCTGTGTGCTGCCTCTGTGCTGTCACCCCACAAGCTGGGTGCTGGCAACTCATGGTGTCCGGTGGGGAGGATGGGCAGGGGTAGCAATGTCCGTGGGGATACATCTAGCAGTGTCAAAGCAGGTTTGAGTGCTGCTATGTTCCCCCCTGCTCACCCCAGAGTCCTTCCCCATACTTAACAGGTTTTATGTTCTTTTATTAATCTTTCCAAATGGATTCCTCTTCTCAAAAGTCTTTTGATATTCCTCTGGTCACCGTTTAATCTCACTGAAGGTCACTTTCAGCATAGTTAATTTCCTCTTGAGTTTTATCAAGAGGAAGCCATGTGGATTCTCCCACAGTAAAGGCTTCTCTTTGCCCAAAAGTCATATCACTAAATTGAGATTTTTATAAAATTCTAGAAGGCGTTTCTGTAGGGCTACACTGGAATTAAGTATGTCAGTGAAGATTTTGGAACTATACTCTTTAAAAGGATATGAAAGGCTGCAAGGAGATCACAAGAATACTATATAAAACCTTTTACAATTTATAATCTTGTCAACATTTGAAATCTAGTAAATAATGGAATATCGGTGCGGGGTCATCTGCAACTCTCAGTAGCAGGCTCAAATAAGTCACATCTGTGCCCTTGCCGATCTCTGGATTTAGCATCTCCTACTTTCAGGTTCCATATTCTACTTAATATTTACAAAAGCCCTCAAATTATCATCAATAAAGCAAAATACGTGTCAATATAAACCTAATAAGTGCTAGAAATCATTTTCCATCACAATCCAATGAGTGAAATTTAATAAAAATAATGAGAATATCCAGCAATAAATATTTACTCAATTATTTTAGCTGACTTGCATGGGTACAAAGAAATTTCTTTACCTACTCAAAGGAAGTTAATGTAACATTTGATTTGCAAAGAGACACGGAACTGGGAAGATAACAGTCATGAATCCCTGTGTTCACTGAAAATTTAATGATTTCTCCAAACTTATATTTACCTTCACTGGATTTCTGTAGAGGCAATAAGAAATGCCTATTTCTGTAGATAATTCTTCACTTTATTTCAGCCTATGGTAGAATATGTTTTCCTGGAAATGAAGTACTGCTCTTGTTATTTCACATGTCTGAGTGAAATAAAAACACTTTGGAAATGACAGAAAGTAATATGTGTTCTTTACTGCTCAAAGGATTTAGGAATATTTGAATTAAGATCACAGTCTCTGTGTTCTCCTTGTTTAGTCAATTTCCCAAAAATAATACTTAGCATGCATTCAGATTTATTGATATTTCTGAAATGTTGGAAAAATATTTTACTATAATCTTCTAAAGAAGTAGGTGATGGTGATTTAGACCAAAAAGGGAAAAGAGACAGCCAAGTATCACACAATATTTGGTTAAATTAGTAAAAAATTGGTCAACATTTTTGAAAATATTTTTTTAAACACCAGATTTGGCACCATGCTTAAGACCATTGAAAAATTCTTTCTGCAGTGGCACCTAGAGCTACCAATGTAAATAAAACTAGCATGAGACGAAAGTGGCATTGCCTGAGAAGCAGCTGATAAATTTTTTGTTTTGTGTGAGATTACTATTTTCTGTTTTCTTAGCCTTTACTCAAATATTAAACATGAAATAGTCCATCCCAAAACATCACATAAAGTAAGCTGTTACACACTATATACTATATGCTACATTTCACTTAGATTCTTAGAATCTATTTTTCTTTTTTCTATGTTTGAAAAAGAAAGCTTATAATACTGGCAATGTTACAACACATTTAACCTTTAACATATTAAACACTTAATGAAATGTAAAGGAAATATCAAATCTGTTTCAGTTAAGGCATACTTAACTTTAAAAGAAGTATTTTAAAAAAAACCATTTCATACTCTCTTTATTTTTATTTGAAGTCAAACCAGAGGATAGTAATTGTCAGAAATGGCGAATTTCATCCTATGTCTGATGATCAGCACTAGCAAGTCTTTATGAGTTATTTAGGTTTTGATATGATATCATCACTATAGCATCACTGACCAGGAAGTACTGGAGATTTCACCACAGGCCTGGTCTAATGAAATTGCCTTATTTATGTTGGCAGAAGAAATATTCAAAGAAATAATTGCTGATAATCTGAATATGACTATCTAAATCAGATCATTTAACCTCATGACATTTCACTACCATGTAGCCTTTCGAAGAATATCTATTTTCTAAGAAATATGCTTCTAGAACCATTAAATATTAACTGATCAGTGAAGGTATGGTCATAGAAAATGTGTCTTTTTACAGACAGTGGTCAATTTCTTCTTTCCATATTACAAGTTTGATCTACAAAATAGATCAAAATTTTGCAAGGTTTTGTAAATGCTGAGAGTCCATATTTGAACCTTAGTAAAATACTGTCTTTCTGGAAGTCTAACATAAAGCTTTTATATTATTTTAAAGTCCTATCTTAAGCCACGCTGTAATAGAATGGCATTTCACAAACAGTCTAAGTAGTGATAAAACATAATGCACCATTATTCTGCTTGAAACTTCAGTTATTTTTCTGTGAGACCTTTTGTGTTCTCTACACCACACAGAATGTAAATCTGTTTGGTTTTACACATTAAATGTGAGCAGTCCCATTAACAACACTAAGATTTCTGAAGAGATACAAAATTAATCTCAAGAGCTGATCCTTCTGAAAGTAAATAAAAAGAAAAAGTTGCTTGGCACTAGATTATAGTTATTTGAATTTGAATCAGACTTTTTTCACTACATCAGTGTTTATGAACTTTCAGTATTTTTTAAAAGACCCTACTCAGCATTTGTGTATCTAAAATGAATATAGCATGTTATCTCTGCCAGCAAATTTACATTGATATTTAGTCCTGGTTACTCATACTAATTTAAGACTGACTATGAATTATGTCAACCCATATTAACCCTCTGGTATGGAGACCAACTCTGGGATGAGTTTTGCCTCACTCATGTTCCTTGCTCCTTCAACAGAGTAGTTCACATTAGTAAGAGATTAATCAGTACTAATGTTTCAATAGTTCCAGACCTGCACTGATGGGTGTCACATGCCTGAAACTATTAGCAGAGTAATTTCATTCTGTTCAGCATTGGTTGGGAACTGGTTACATAGCAATATACCCATTCTCAGAGAAAAAGAGATAAATAGAAAAATGATAAAACCGTTGGAGAATTAAATTTTAAAATCAGAGAGCTAGTCATCTTCAGCCTGGAGAAGAGAAGACGTATCATTCTCATTAATCGAAAAGAAGTTACGGTAGAAAAAATATTGGCTAAATATTGCAAGGAGAAAATACTTTCACAGATCTGAAAGGTATGCTGTATCTCTCACCTTTTCACAGTTTTTCTAGAAAAACACCATCATGCTTGACTCTCCACCTTCTACTATACAGAAGATAAAATTTTAAATGCTTTGTCATATAATTCTTCATTTTACTTTGTCCATGTCTTGCTATGAAGCTTTCAGCAGGTCCAAAAAGCCTTGGATACTTTCTTAGAGACCTATTTTCTTAAGAAATATCCAATAGATACAGGTAGATTACAGCTGATAGAAATACATTCTGATTCAAGAATGCTTCCGATTTAAAACACTTTTACATACAGGCTTTTTAATTACAAGAATTTATAAAGCTTCTACTGATTTAAATGTAAAAAGAATATCCTCCTCAATTTTAGGACATATTTATCCACATGGTTCACTGTTCTGAAAAAAATTGCATTGGTTAATACCCTCTACAGAAGACTCCTAAAGTAATTAAGACACATTGGTCATTCTCAGGAACGTACTAATTCGGTTAGATGTGTACCACATTGCAGGATTTCAGTCTCTTGGGCATACAGTGTCTAGTAAATACAGAGTAAACATACCAACTAAATATTGTGATAGAGGGACCATGTCTGTAAGAGTTTAAAAAAAAAAATAGGTTTTGTCAGATTTTGAAGAGAAGCAGCAGTTATATGTACAACTTAAAGAAGTGTTTGGTAGAGACATGAGAATTTTCTAGGAAGTATTGGACCTATTAAATACAAAAGAAAAGGGGATAGATTCTATTAATCCCAGTAAAGAAAGTACATCCATCCTATTGAGAAACTACGCTGGTTTCTCAAATGCAGATAAAGGCTAATGATATCTAAATCTACCAAGATTTTTTTCTTTCTATGTGTAGCTGTCATTTATTTCTTTTGACAAGGCTTCCAAGGAAATATTAAACTTTGACTTTTAGATTTGGTCAAATTTTGTCTTACGTTGTTGGAAGATTAACTAACTGTTCTACTATTACTGTGCTAGGAGTAATTCTCATTATATCCTAGAATACATGGCACTGTATTTGCAATTCCTTAATAGCAAATGTCATTTTCTTTCAATTTCTTTTTTTTTCAATACTGAACAGGCATACAGTAAGGGCACACAAAATGCAAAGTAAATGTTACTACAGCAAAATCTGCTCAGTGAAGTTCAGCTAACAGTTCAGTTGCCCTTTTCTAGCTAATTGGGAAGATTGTTTGAAAAAGTCATTGCTGATTTTTACGACAGCTACCAGGATAAAATAGGAACCTGCTTCAAGGTGGATTAACATATAAAAAGGATATTTCTCAGCTTATTGTTTTTCACAGGTGAGTACCATGCTGATTACGGATCGACCTCCAATTTTTGTGGAAATGCTACATGACATTTCAGAGAAGGGACTCTTTCCTCTACTTTTCAAAACCACTGCACCTTTCTGCATGCATCAGGTGCTCAGGTTGCATAGACCCCTCCAAAACACAGAATCAGCTCCTCTGGATCACTGGCCCAACAAAGTCTCACCAGGGTCTGTATTCTCCCTCATTTCTCACCACTCTTGTTTCTGCCTCAGATGGGATTTTTATATCCCTAATTTGCTCTGTACCACCTCTTCTCTGCCTTCTTTCCACAATTATTCCTCTCTTTTGGTCCTTGGGAGACTTGACAGTAACCAGGATTATGTGCTTAGTGCAGAAAGGGACTCTGAATTTTTAATTTTTCTGATAATTGATTATTCCATTGGCATTAAATTTTTTGTGATGTCATCAGAATTTCCAGCTGAACACAAACAGGATTCTTCATCAGAAGCAAAGAAAGACTCCTTTTCTGTTTTCTAGTTCCAATGACTTAGTTTTCAGTTTTATTGCTTTTAAATTGTATGGACTACAGAACCTGTGATCAGTGAGTAATTAACCTCTAACTTACTATTTAGAAATCAAATACATTGCAATGTATAGAAGAATCTGAGTCTTAGGCTGGAATGGGCCTGAGGAATCCATTTACCAGCTAGGGAAAGAGTTAAGAATTCAGAAATAAAACTTTGGCTTCTGTGGAGAATTTCCAAAGACATTTACATGGAGGCATAAATTGGTTCTGTATAAGAAGTCAGTTCCAATTTTGGTTCCATTTGTTATAGTCTATTAGTTAAAACTCCCTTTTAAATGTGCAGTAAGAAAGCTGATGATGCCACAATGATATTTAAATATTTGAAAATAGATTTTTAGCTAGTAAGATCAGAATATTCCCAGTGAAGTTAGTGGAATTTTATATCAGCTGACAGTCTTACTATTCTAATTAATTCTTTCCTTTCTCTAAACATAACTATCATTTTGGTTACCTGCAGTTTAAATCATAAATGATACTACAAATCTACTTATCCATTGAAAAATCTGTATATTACCAAACCACTTATGGGATGTGTTTTAGATGTATCATCTGTTCTAGTGTGAAAAAAGCTAGCAATAGGAATTCAGAGGAAACAGAACTCCCTAAACGGAGAAACCAATTCATCTCTCAGACCTTACCCTTTAAAGTGTCTTCTTTTTACTAGGAAATTTAAAGTTCTTAAGTATAATTTTGAAAAAATACAGGTGAGTGACAAAATGTTAATCAAAGAAATTACTACAGATGATGATACATTGTGTTCAACGTCTTGATGAATTTATGGGCATACTATAGCATTAAAAATGGCTAACTGAAATAGTATGTAAAACAACAGGACTCTCACTATACTGGGCTGCCAGCCCTTCATTAGTTAACCTAGCTAAAAACATGCATTTGTGGTCCAAACAGTAACGGAGTCTGACAACTCATTATAAATGAAACTTTATTGAGGCGGTGAGAAAGATGAGCAACAATGCACACATATAGCGACTCGCCCAATCACCAATAGCAAACCTAAAAAGAAAGCCTACGTGACCACAGTGGCCAAGGGGTTGGATGTCATTCCACCCCTTGATTCTCGCAAATCATTTCATGTGGAGTTATAGGTTAGGGTATTATTTGGCAGTGTGTTAGCTATATGATAAGCTAGGTGAGGTTGGTGTTCTGACACCTGCAGCATACAAGTTACATAGTCAAACTATACACTCTCCACACTAGGCACTAATAATGTCTTGAGTCCCAGGTTGAAAGCTGGTGCATCATAAGATGGGCACACATATGGAGAGGTTCAATACATATCAGCAGTTTTAGGTGGTGGTTGCTCAGGAACCATTCAATGCTGATCATGGGCTCTAATCAGATTCAATTAATATTTGCCACATGACTCGCAGCTCCTCATGAAGGACGTGTGATGAACAGAAGCAACAAAGCAGTACCATAGTATCACCTCTATCAAGTGTCAGCTGTGCAGGAATCCAGGAGGTGAATACTATGGTGTCTTCCCAATTACTATGAGAGAATCTGGGAAACAGATTACAATTCAGGGTTAGCATCTGCTTTTATCCAGTGGCCCCCAACTGGCATTGGGGAGTGGCTTGACCTTGACTGGGAAAATGCTTTACAACACCATGTAGAACTCTGAGCTCATCATGGACATCATCACTTCCTGAAATACAAAAACCACTTCTAGGACAGCCTGAAGGGGTGGCCGTAGATCCAATATTGAGATTTAGGCCCTGATGTCCACAACAAAAGTGACCGCATGCTGCACATTCACAACAACTTCTGATCAGGGCTAGGACATGAGGTAAGCAAAAAGGTCTGCCAGAAAACAGAGCTAAGAGGCAGATCTCCATCCAGTGGTTGATACCCACCCACCAGTTTTCTAGCAGTACCTTGGAGAGAGAGGAAACAGGGGCCAAAGAGATTAACACCAGGCAACTAGAAGCTGCTACAAGGCTCACGGAAGCCACCTGCCGATGGCCATTCAAAAGCTGCAATAAATAGTTGTTTGGGAATCTAACAATATGTTGGGGACAGGGTAAACCCCATTTTCAGCAGGAGCCACCAGAGGCAGCACCATTCTGTTTGGCCAGCAGAGGTGTCCTGTCCTCTGCCAGGATGAGGACTCTTCCGCATCTGAGAATACCTTACACGGCAGTAGTGTGCCCTACATGTCATCTCAGATGATGTGGACAATATCTTGCCTACGTGACAATGCATGGCTAAGGGACAGGATATATGTCTATGGGCAGGCTATATCTTTAAAAATGGCAAGCTGAAATAATATCTAAAATAACAGGACTCTAACTGTACTGGGCTGCCAGCCCATCATTAGTTAACCTAGCTGTTGAAAACAGCCCTTAAAGTTAGCAAAATTTTTCTGTGAAGGCAAAAACATTCATTGCTTGGGCAAAAACTAAAATTGGAGTGCAAGCAATCATTCATAATATGGGCATGTTGGGTATAAATTTAACATGTGCTATGGTAGAGATTTGTAGGATTTTTAGCTAGTATTGTTTAGATACAAGTGTTTACTATCACTGACCATCATATTGACATCACTATCATATTGACAGATATTAGATTAATTTTAACATTGGAGTGAAAGACGAGCAGAGCATGCCTGGAGTTTAACAGTAGGTCACTAAAAAAATTGTTCCCATCTGTTAGAGAATAAAAGAAAGCTCTGCACTGTGCACATCTCTAGAAGAACTTAGATTATTGTTATAACCCCAATCTAATTAAAAGGAAACACCACTACTTCTATAGCATTAATTTTTTTTTTCTAAAACTCCAAAATATTCAAACCGTTATCATATTTCCCTGTTTTTTTTTTTTTGTTGTTGTTGTTGATGATTTTTTTTAATTCCTCAGCATATAGGTTTCTATATTGACACTACTTACTCAGAGGGCTAATTCACTCAAAATCTACTGAATTTGCCTGAGTGGTATGTGTTTTAAGAAAGATGTCCATTCAGCAATAGAGAACTTGACAGTAAAAATATTCACTACAGTTATAGGTACCAGTTATTTGAAACAAAGAAAGAATGCAAGCAAAAAAAAAAAAAAGTAACTAGAAGCAGCTAACAAAATACTAAGTATTTTAAACGGCCTTAGAATATGACTACCTGTTTTAAGTTCTATTTTTTTGTTGGTTTGTTTTGTAAAGTGTTCAGTCTCAACAACTGAAATCAGAGGTCAACAAGCATAAAAGCTGTTAATGTGTTATAAAAAACACATTATTGAAACTATTATTGAAACTTTTGTTCTAAAACAGCTAATCTGTCACTACTTGTTCATCCATTGTTTTAACTGTAAATATTAGAGTTTAGCAAAATATAAAAAGGAAGATTTGCAATTTCTCAGATAATAAAAAGACTCCACCTTATTTCCTTCACTCCCATACCAGAGATTTTACAAATGCCTATTTATTGTATGTGAAAAATTTATTTACCTAATGAAGGATAAAGAGGGAAACTGATAAAACTGTAAAATAACATTAATGATGAAACCTAAAACTCTTACATTTGCCTTTGAAGTCTGCCAGTCTTGTTCTGTGTCTACTGGGTGAAAGAAGATAAACTCAGTTATGGAAAGAAAAGAAAGGAATTGAGCTGTTTAATCTTCTTATACTGATAATTGCAAGTGTGATAACTCTTTATACCCTGGCTTTTATTTCTTTCATATGACAAGGCTTAGAAAAACCTCAGTATTTCAGTTTAAACACATGCCGTTATTTTTAGAGATTGCTTCTTACATTTTTCCTTGTATTTTACTGATCACCAAATTTGGGGCAAGGAGAGAAATGTCATTATTCTCAGACACAGAATTTCAGACAGTTTTAGTTTTTCTTCCTTGGTATAAGTAAGAAACCAAATGATCATCTTGTGCATATTTCACCAGACAAAATCTGCCAAGGCTTAGAATGTGATCTTGGTTTCCCCTCTGCATCCCTGTTGTGGTGGTTGAAGAATTTGCTTTGCACTGAATACTAGTGGCTGAGAAAAGGTTATGGCATAGCAATCTTTGTGTAATCTTATGGTTTTGACATGCTTTATGTCCTGTATGTTATTGTAAGAAAATGTACTCAGACCTGCTTTTCCCTATGTTTTACCTTCCTTATAATGTGTTTCTATGTAAAAGCAAGAACTCTGAAGTAAGAGATTTCAGATTTTTTTAATTTAAAATCTGACTTTGTAAAATAAACATGTTCAGACCATTAGCTTTATAGCTCTTGTGGCGCTTGGCACAAAGAAGATCACAGAATCGCCTTTCAAGGGGCCTCCAACATTAACACAGAGGTTACTGCAACTAATGATTTCCTCAACAACATTTATTTGAATACTAACCCAAGAAAGTTGAAGACTTCACAATTGCCTATGGAACAGAAGTCTTGTAAAGACATGAAAATGTGAAATTTTTTCCAGAGCAACAGTGTTAAGCCTTCGCCTTAAATGCAAGAGATAGTAGCATAAGCAAATACATTGCCGTCATCCAGATTCAAACCAAGTTCATATCTGCAGGGTTTTCCTGGCAGTTCATAGATTTTCCTTACCACCCTGCAACCTCAGGAAGCAAAACAATGAAGAACACTGTTATTGAAAAATTACTTCTCAGTTAGGACTTTATTGTATATTCAAAAGTCATGCTACATTTAAGTATTTCTCCTCCTAACTAGTAAGAAGAAAGGGGAAATTATCATCCTGGAACAGGAATTATATGGGATGTGATGCACTAAATCTAGTTAAGCATCAACTAAACTCAACTAAAAATCAATTTTGCAGAAGTTATTCTTCTTCCATAATTTTGAGCTTTCAGTAAGGCTGGATGAAACATTAATTAAGAATAAATATTATGAAGAGATGATGGAGAGAAAAGTACAAGTAAAATTTTTGTTGGATCAAGGACTGTAATTATTACAGGATTTGGAGACGGGGATTCAGTCTTGTTTCTCGTGCACCACAGTGAACATGAACAGCAGAATTCTTCCACTATTTTCATCTTCATTTGTTCCTTCTTATGTTTTAGTTATCACAGGAGAGGTCAGTAGAGGCTTAAATGGTAGTGTCTTGGCTACTTTCAGATAAAGCAAGTGTTATTGTAGGAGTTCATTGCATCTCAACTGAAGACATCACTCTAATTTATAAAGACATTATAAAATGCCTCAATGAAAGCAATCTTCAAATCCTTCCTATATTCTGAACTTTAAACCTTATTATTGTAAAGCATCCTTTCATTTGAATGGAACATCAAAACATGACAAGTTCACCCAAATGCACTATAGAAACATATTCGATGGATGTTTTGTTTGCAATCACAGGGAAAAGTTAATATTGACATTAATTTCAAAAGTCTCACCAGGACATAAAGAGAAGTTTTACATGTCTTATTAACTTGCTTTTATATCAATATTTTTAGATTAGAATTAGAGCTGGAGCTTTTGTTATTAAAAAAAAGAAATTAGTCTAAACTTCAAGTTACGCTATACTATGATTTTTGTGTACAGGACTGAGAACAGTCCAACTTTGCATTGCACACATAATGGTTTCAAGTGGCATTAACAAATATATAGCACATTAAATGCCATATTAAGCATATAAATTATATATCATTAAAGATGCACTCAGGATGAGGCTGACCATAGTGGACATGAGAACAGAGGAAGGAAGGCCTTGCTCTTTTCCCTATAACAACTGAATATGGTTTCAAGAATATTTTGACATGCAGAGTTTAAAAAAAAAAAAGATCAAGGTTGCAGCATCAGGCTGAACAAACTCCTGCCTGAGGTAGAGAAAAGATCCAAAACTAAGCCAGAGTTAGAAGCCTTTTTTTGTAAATCTAGAGGAATCCTTATGATACTTGTTTACCCCAGGAGCCATTGAAAGTTGCCAGAGTAGAAAGAAGCACTGAAGAAAGGGACCATTCAGAAAAATTGAATGATGGGAGATTACTTCCAAGTATTCACTTTGTCTCTTTTAACTAGCAGGTCTGAGGATTTTTTTTATATTGCTGGAGGTACCTTGTACCCAGTTTGTATTTTTCATGTTTTTATAAAACAGAGATCTAAAGTTTGGGATCTGATGTGTTGTTTGGTATGCTCACTTTGAAGTAAAAAACTTAACCAATTAAAATATGCAATAAACACATGGATATTGAAAAAAAAAAAAAAGCCCTAAAAGCAAATTTCAAAAGCTATTAAAGGGGTCACAGAACTGATGTAAGTGCCAAAAGTTGGTCATTCCAGAAGCACGTTGATCTGTGTTAACAAACTTTATAAATCTGAACAAAGCAGGAAAGGAAGAGAAATACGTATTTTTCTAATATAGGTGTGTATGTATGTCATTCAATATCTTGTCCCGCTGAGCACCTGCTTCTTATGTGCTAGATAGTTGTTTGGAACAGTGTTAAACAGACCCCGTGACAAATTGGATTTACAGCATTATACAAACACTGAACACAATAGTAGCTCAGAAGCACTATCACTGACAAAGGATGCAGTTGAAAACTCCCAGTTAACATGAACACAAACAGCAAACCTTCATCTGTACAGCACCTGCAAAGTGTTTAATTATGTTACAGCACTGTACTGCAGCTGATGGAGAGTTACAGCTGTATTTGCTGCTGCTCATCCTTTTGGGATGGTGTAGAAGGGTGATACAGTCTGCAGTCGCCTGAAACCAGCAGCCAATTTGCCATCTGTCCTTCAGTCACAGAGTGTGACCTACTCCAGGTGCAACCAAAATGTGACCTTAAGTGGACATGACAAATAGCGGACAATGCTTTTGGCAATAGCTGCACTCTGAGAGCTCAGATAATAGAGGCAGCCAACAGACACAGCAGTTTGCGCAGCAGTCTCTGGGTTCTACTTTGGGAACTTCTGGATCGAAGAAGCCTCTTCGCCTATGTCTTTAACACCAATGACGGGCCATGGGATCCCTGGACCTCTGGGTTGGAGGACCGCAACTGGGGGAGTGATAAGTTCCCAGCTGACTTTGAAATTGTCCAGTATTTGCTGCTGCAACTGAATGCAAATAAACCTGTGGGGCCCAATGGGATTCATCCCAGGGTACTAAAAGAGTTGGCCGACGTTATTGTGAGACCTCTCTCCTTTATTTATCAATGGTCTTGGGAATTTGGAGAGGTCCCAGTTGACTGGAAGCTAGCAAATGTTATTAGCAGATTTTCAAGAAGGGCAAGAAAGAAGACCCTAGTAATTACAGGCCTGTCAGTCTCACTTCAGTGCCTGGTAAAATTATGGAGAAGATTATTCTAGGAGTTATTGAAAAATACTTGAAAAACAATGCAGTCGTCGATCAAACAAACATAGGTTCATGAAGGGAAAGTAATGCCTTACTAACTTACTATCCTTTTATGACAAGGTTACCCACCTAGTGAACAAAGGGAAAACAGTGGATGTGATTTTTTTTTTTTTTAGCAAAGCTTTTGATACTGTCTCTCACAAAATGTCCAGGATACAGCTAAGACGTACACACTACGATGAGTGAACAATTGGCTGACAGGTCGGGCTCAAAGAGTTATAGTAAATGGGGTATGTCCTGGTTCCAGCTGGGACAGGGTTAACTTTCTTCCCAGTAGCTTGGGGGGTGTGCTGTGTTTTGGGTTCGGTGTGAATGGAGCGTTGATGGCCCATTGATGCTTTGGCTGTTGCTGGGTGATGCTTGCACCGTGAGGGGGGAGCACAGCCGGGGTGGTGGACCCAGCTGGCCAATGGGGTATTCTATACCATGTGACATCATGCTCAGTATAAAAACCAGGTGTGGGGGGGGGCTCGCCCCCCGTTCGTGACACGCGGTCGGTGAGCGGTTGTGTTGTGCATTGCGTGTTTTGTGTATTCTGTTATTGTTGTTCTCATTGTTATTACTATTGTTCTACTTAGTTTTATTTCAATTATTAAACTGTTTTTATCTCAACCCGGGAGCTTTCCTACTTGTGCCCTCCCGATTCTCTCCTCCATCCCACCAGAGGAGGGGGGGTGATCGAGCGGCTGCGTGGAGTTTATTTTTGCTGGCTGGGGTTAAACCACGACAGGTAACATCTGGCTTCCAGTCAGTAGTGGTGTTCCGTGGGGTTCAATTTTAGGGCCAGTTCTCTTCAAAGTTTTTATCAAACCTGGACACAGAAGTTGAGTGCACACTAAGTAACTTTGCTGACAGTACTAAACTAGGAGACATTGATTCCCTCGAGGGTAGAGAGGCCTTACGGAGAGATCTTGATAGATTAGAGCACTGGGTAATCACCAACTGTATGAAATATAACAAGGACAAATACTAGATTTGGCACCTGGGATGATGTAATCCTGGATGTACATACAGATTGGGGGACTATAGGCTGGAATGCTGCCCTGCAGAAATGGATTTGGGGCAGATGGTTGGTGATAAGCTCAATATGAGTCAACAATGTGCCCTGGCAACCAAAAGGGGCAAATGTATCCTAGGGTGCATTAGGTACAGTATAGCTAACCAGTCGAAAGAAGTGGTTGTTCCATTGTGACCTCATTGCTGTCTGCTTCCTCCTGAGGGGGAGCAGAGAAGGAGGTGCTGGTCTCTTCTCTCTGGTGTCCAGTGATAGGATGAGAGGGAATGGCTTAAAGCTGTGTCAGGGGAAGTTCAGATTGGATATTAGGAAAAAGTTATTCACAGAGAGGGTGGTCAAGCACTGGAACAAGCTCCCCAGGGAAGTGGTCATGGCCCCAAGACTGTTGGTATTCAAGAAGCATTTGGTCAATTCTCTTAGATATATGGTTTAAATTTTCGTTTCCTTGTGTGGAGTCAGGAGTTGGACTTGATGATCCTTGTGGGTCCCTTCCAACCCAGGATATTCTAGAATTCTAGGATTCTACGATATTCTGGGAAAAGGATCATTGGAGAATGCCTGGGAACCCTCTGAGAAACTTGAGGGTGAGACTGCTGCTGCCAGGTAAAGACAAGGTAGGTGGAGATACAAAGATCTGGGCCTGAGGAAGCTCTAGCAGCTTCTGATGAGTGTGATCAACTGCGCTTGACCCGGGAGCCTTTGTTGCAGCTGTCTGCTGATAAGAGAGGGTCCAGCACCTGTTTAGCTGGTGCTTGGGAGAGGCCAGACCCAGAGTGCAGCCAATGGATGCAGCACTTTATGCAGCAGGGTGCAAAGAAGGGGGCCTCAGCTGAGTTCAAACCAGCATAAACAGTCTCAGGTACGGTAGTGACAGGGCAGTTTCCCCAGCAGGTGTTGGAACAGCTGTACCTGCAAACCTGGTAGAGCCTTTGACCCAGGTGGAGATTCAGGTGGTGGATGCAGCCTTCCAAGCCCCATGCTGCAGGGAGAGTCTGGAGTCTCTTCTCTCTGACACCAGGAGAGATGGCCCTCTGTCCTGCAGGAGGTGTGCTGTACAGAATAGAATAGAATAGAACAGAACAGAATATTTCAGTTGGAAGGGACCTACAACCATCATCTTGTCCAACTGCCTGACCACTTCAGGGCTGACCAAAAGTTAAAGCATCTTATTAAAGGTATTGTCCAAATGCCTCTTAAACTCTGACAGGCTTGGGGTATCGACCACCTCTCCACGAAGCCTGTTCCAGTGTTTGACCATTCTCGTTGTAAAGAAATGCTTCCTAAAGTCAAGCTGGGATTGGTCAGCCTGGAGATCATCCACCAAGGTATATGAACTTTTAAAGATAGGGTTTAAAGAAGATGGAACCAGGCTCATTTCAGTGGTGCCCAGTGAAAGGTCAAGAGGCAATGGGCACAAACTGAAACACAGGAAGTTCCGTCTGACCATCAGGAAACATGGAAACATGTTTTTACTGTGAGGATGAGTGAGCACTGGCACAGGTTGCCCAGAGAGTTTGTGGAGTCTCTGTCTTTGGAGGTATTCAAAAACCATCAAAAACCAGGACATGGTCCTGCGCAACCAGCTCTAGGTGGCCCTGCTTGAGCAGGAGAGATTGTACTAAATAAACTCCAGAGGTCCTCAGCCATTTTGATTCTGTATCCTTCCTGCATGGGGTAACTAGTAATTTCACCAAATTCCTCTTTCTTTGGGACTTTCCTGGACTCATCTTCATGCTTCCAAACTTAACTTGTACTCTAAATAAACTCTGTAAGTTAAAACTACTTTAAATTCTTCAACCTTTCCCAAGGATCTCCTAGTTTCTACAGTGTATGAATCTGTCTGTCAAGCTCTTAAATTGAACTGCAAGAGCTATATCTCGTCTTCAGTTCATCTAAGTATTAGACATTTTAAACCATTGTACTGAAATTTAAGGAAGTTTTGCTATCGTCATTCTTACCTTACCTCCTAAACTCGTGAATTTCACTTCTTGGTGAGTCGAAAATAAAGATGGACAAGCTTGATGAGCAAGCTCCTTTTTTGGGATGTAAATAATTGAATGAATAGCATAGAAAACTAAATCATTTCCATTATGTATGAATGATTAGGTCTCCAGCAGATACTCTAATTTGCTTCCTGCATGTCTTAAGTATGACAATATATTGAAAATTTATATTGAAATACTTTGAAAAGAGGTTCATTCAGCTGGTATTTCTTTAAGGAGAGTAGATGAAGTAAGGAAAAAGCAACATGTTAGATGACACATTGCATAAGAAATTTCCAGAAATTATCTGCATTTTCAGTGCTCTGCCTCCCAGCTGTTCTTCAAATATGAAGCACCAGTTAAAATTACACTGAATAAATAGCCCAACGTTTCTAAAAGGCTTTTCATTCCTTTCAGTTTCTTACAGGTTGCTGTGCTAACACATCAGGTCATTATGCAAATTAAGAAATAGAGCATGAAAGAGAAGAGTTTTGGCACAAATTTCATTTTGTCAGGTTTTTCTGTTTCTGAAGTGTCCACACATGTGGATGTTTTATTTATAAAGGTGTTGTGCAGTATGTGCCATTTCTCCCAGATATCGTTTAAAGAACTGAATATCTCGTACCTCTCAAAACTTATACTTCCAGAATAAATCATAACTTTTTTTGAAGTTGTCTCATTTAAACATCCAGGAAATTAATCTCATATTGGCAGTTTGTGACTCTGCTCATACTAACTTGCCTACTGTCTACAAAACAGGGTTTTGTTCCAGAAATCTTTAAAATGGGAAAGTCAAGTTAAGGTTTAAAAAATACTTACTATTTTGCAGTAAGGCATATTATTTCATCAGTGACTTTGGACACTATTTTTTCTTGAACACAATTTAGCTTATACAAAAATTATCCTTAAATAGACAGAAGAAACACGACATAATATGAACAATAAATACAAATGCTTGCCTTTAACAGTATCTCAACACAGTTCAGTACCCTTTCTATGTCAGAAAAAGTGGAGGACTTGCAATGGAAACCATCTATTCAAGGGGGCTTTAACATGGCTTTTGTAGCTCACAGTCATCTACAATTCTGTCATATATAAATATAAATGACCAGGCAGATTTATAGATTTATATACTAAGTACCATCATATATCTCCTCCAATGTTTAGCTGATATAGAGGGTCCAGGAGTCAGATACTGACTTCTGACCACAGATATTTGGGCTGAAGCAGAACTACTTTTGGTTTTTGGATTCATGTTCTGAGAGTTCACTCCCTGCTAATGACACTGGAATACTTACAATTACCTTATTCTCCTCTAAAATCTCAAAAACCAAATGACTGGATCTGCAAGGAGCTTCCCACTTAGCAAATTGCAATTTCTTCTCCCAGAAATGACAAAATTCCTCAGCTCCTTTCTAAGGTAGCTAATGCCCTAAAAATCTATCCAGGAACATGGACACTCTTGGATGTCTTGTGGCTCTGCAACAGTTCCATTAAAAAAAAAAAAAAAAAATTTGTGACAAGTGTATTGGTATCTTCAACTCCATTAGACAAAGTATTGCCAGCAGGTTGAGAGAGGGGGTCCTTCCCTTCTTCTCAGCAGTGGTGAGGCCACACCTGGAGCACTGTGTCCAGTTCCCCAGTACAAGAGAGACATGGACATTCTGGACACAGTTCAACAAAGGGCCACGAAGATGATGAAGGGACTGGAACGTGTCTCCTATGAGGAAACGCTGAGAGAGCTGGGACTGTTCAGCCTAGAGAAGACAAGGCTCAGGGTGCTCTTGTCAATGTATATAAATAGCTGAAGGGAGGGTTCAAAGAGGATGGAGCCAGGCTCTTTTCAGTGGTGCCCAGTGACAAGACAAGAGGCAATGGGCACAAACTAAAACATAGGAGGTTCTGTCTGAATATCAGGAAATAGTTTTTTACTGTGAAGGTGACTAAGCACTGGAATAGAGAAGTTGTGGAGTCTCCCTGCTTGGACATATTCAAAAGCCATCTGGACGTGGTCCTGCACAACTAGCTCTGGGTGTCCTTGCCTGAGCAGGGGGGTTGGACCAGATGACCTTCTGAAGTCCCTTCCAACCTCAACCATTCTGTGAAAAGAAACCAAACAAAAAACCTTTGCAAGAGAGCAACAAGACCATTGTTTGTTGTCCATTCCTGCCTGTTGGCAGTAAATTGATCACAGTTGAACTCTCATTGCAACTGCACAAGACAGGTTGAAGACACCCTGTGCAAATTTATGCTGCTTGAAATCTTACTGTTTTTTGTCAGGCTCTTCATTCATACATCTCCAAGGTCAGTAATATGGTTGGTCTAACACCATGAAATCTGAAAGCTTGATGCTAGTTACCCTCAGCAAAAGGTTTCTCTACAATTTTAAATGGAAGGAACCATCAGTGAGCTTCTTCTCTACTCCAGTGCCATGGTAGAGCTGTTTTGCTGCCTCTTCTTTTAATGAAGCAAATTAGAAGTTGTGTCATATTCTGCAAAATTTTCTGTTACAGTCATTGTTTCAATAGTGCTATCTAAATTATTTGAATAATATGATGCATAGAATTTACAGTTAATAGAAATAGTCGCTCAATTATACATACTCAGTCTTTTCTCACTCTTATTAAAATGCTGGAGTATACAAAGACAATATAATTAACCAGAAAGAACAAAAATTCATTTCTTTCTATATCTTCAATAATAATTTACTTATACCTTTTCCCTAGTTAATTTTTAAATGCTTTAAATATGCGAGTGATATAAGCAATACATTTGGGGAAGGGAGTCTTTAACACACCTCAAGATTTCTCAGTTTACATAGGCACCTTTAAAAATGAGGCTTTAAATTCCCATACTGACTTTCTGAAAGAACTGCCTCAAAAGCTCCTTCTGTCATCTCCTTTTATTTTTTTTAATGAAAGTGTGCTCAACAGAATGGACTTTCTGGACTTTTTTGTAAAAATAAAATTGTAATTTATTTTATAATATGGAAGTATTTATTAACTATTGATGAAATACCACATAATATCCTGTATTGCACACACATAATTTTATTGTTTTTTAAGAAATTTAAAAACTCAGTCTATATACAACACACAAAAGAGTCAGAATTTAAAATGGTTAATCTTCTAATTGTGGAACATTAAATGTTGCATAAAATGACAGAAATAAAGCTTTAAATTATCTAAAAAAGAATAACAGGAACATATGTCTTTCTCTTTAAACTGGGAGGCATTTAAATGTTGTGTTACTAGCTAAACACTGACCATGTGTGTCTCAATCACAAAAAGCTCTGCTGAACTTCTGCAATTTTTCATTAGAATGATCCTAGAAATTCATTCTTATAACAGTATGTATTGGGTAACACACAAAGCTCTTCAATGTGTTATCCAGGAATTAACACAACTTCTTATGTGGCTTTCATGCAATTATTGTAAATTAGACTTATTACAGATGTATCTGTAACACCCTCCCTTGTGCTGTACCTTGACAGTCAAGATCAGATGAGGCAGTTGGGGAATTTCTACAAAAATTTAAACTACTTTGAACAAGGAATATAATTTTAAGAAAGATGTTTTTAGTTGATGAAGTCATCTCTTCTTCTTATACCCTAGCACTATCATTTGGGATAATTTTGAAAAATGTTGCTAGCTGAGTTTAATTACACAAACTTTTACATGAGAAAATGTACCAGAGAAGTAAAAGGGAAGAAGTGTAGGGCAAGTGAGAGTAAAATGTGCAAAACTTGATCTTTGCTATCACAGTCCTTCTGTGACCACATCTATGAACAAAAATTAAAGTTGTGGCCCCTAGTATTGAAAATTAAGGTCCCTAAAGGCCTATACAACTGGTGTGAGTCCTTTAACCAAAACTGGACAGTTATTTTTTATTTACTAAGCACAATTTTTTACATTGGTCACAGAAATATGCTATGAACATTCTCTATAGCTAAAAGAATAAGTAGAGGCTATATTTAATTTGCAAGATGTTTCACATTAGTTTTAAAATTAAATCAGAACTTGCAGACAACAGTTGTACATAATGTTGGTAGCACAGTAAAGGTCTTTAGTTAAATAATTTCTTTATTTTTTTCCTAAGAATCTGAAAAGACAAATGGAAACCTCTTCTCAAAATTCTTCTCAAAACTCCTGTGGATTAATAACAGGCTGAAGGGCAGATAGAGAGAGTCAGGCATGTTTAACAAGAAACAAACAAACAAAAAAAACCTGGCAATCATGAATAAAACTGAGAAGAAAAAAATCAGTCTATAAATTGCAATCTCTAAACTACGCTGCCATATGGGTTGATTAACATCGTCTGTACTCCAGTCAAATAAGTAGTTCCACTGGAGGTCAGAAGGTGACAAAAAATACAGAATCAATGGTAAGTATTCCTCTGATGTGCTGGTTTTGGCGGGGTAGAGTTAATTTTCTTCATAGTAGCTAGCATGGGGCTATGTTTTGGATTTCTGATTAAAACAGTCTTGATAACACAGGGATGTTTTAGTTACTGCTGAGCAGTGCTTACAGAGAGTCAAGGCCTTTTCTGCTTCTCACCCCACCCCACCAGCGAGTAGGCTGGGGGTGCACAAGAAGTTGGGAGGGGACAGGGCTGGGACAGCGGACCCCAATTGACCAAAGGGATATTCCACATCATATGATGTCATGCTCAGCATATAAAGCTGGCAGAAGAAGAAAGAAAGGGGGGGACTTTTGGAGTTATGGTGTTTGTCTTCCCAAGTAACCGTTACGCATGATGGAGCCCTGCTTTTCTGGAGATGGCTGAACACCTGCCTGCCGATGGGAAGTAGCGAATGAATTCCTTGGTTTGCTTTGCTTGCGTGTGCTGCTTTTGTTTCACCTATTAAACTGTCTTTATCTCAACCCATGAGTTTTCTCACTTTTACCCTTCCGATTCCCTCCCCCATCCCACTGTGGGGGGGAGTGAGCGAGCGGGTGTGTGGGGCTTAGTTGCTGGCCGGGGTTAAATCATGACACAATAGAAATTATATTCTGTCTGCTTTTATAGGACTGTACTGTTAAATTTTTCACATGTGGTCAGGCAGAGCATAAGCAAAAATGTATTACCTTAAAATTGTTTGAAGAAACTTACAGTGAAATTCTGGGGTTTTTTTGTGTGTGTTAATCTTAAGTTTAAATACAAGTCATTTTTCATAATAGTTGTGTGTAATACTAGGTGAACAGATAAATTAGGTTTGGAAGAACATGGGATGGTTTCTTAAAACGCAAAATACAGACCAGTCTATAAAATATGCAGATTGCAGTAATAGTAAAAGAGCAATGTATGTTTTCCATAGGAGTAGAGGTAGATGAAAATGCATAGAATGCAGAGAATACATTAAATTTGAGCTATAGTAATTTTCTGGAAAATTACTGGAAAATATCCAGCCCTTTGGGAAGAAAGCCAATATCTACTGCCTTTGCTGAAGTTGTGGATCATCTTGTATTACACAAAATCCTTTGTGGAGAGAAGATATTGCCATATAGGGTATTTCCTCACCCTCATCACTTTCAATACAGAATGACTATGAATAGCACAGGTCTGAGATTTTCCAAGAATATTTATTTTCTAGGATGGAATTTCTGGTTGGAAGTAGAAAGACAAGTATGGCCCTATGTAAACAATGGCGTTATGACCAGAGCACACACCTGAGAAGTGAGAGACTGGGTGCTTGACTCCTTATCCAGAATTAAACTGAGCAAAGATCTGAGGCTGGTGGTATGCAAGACTTGATGAGGGTGTAGCCAGTGGCTCTCAGTATGGATGGATGGGTACATACATACATTTTCCTCTTTCTCTGTTTTTTTCTTTTAAACATTGAGAAGTCTTGGTTTTGTTCAGATGCAAAATAAGATTAAAAACATGCACAGAATTTTTTTCAGTATAGCTGCAGACAAGAACTGAATGGAGATTACAGATGATCAGGTCTGTAATTTTAAAATAGTGCGGTACAAGCAAGAGTGAGTGGATGGCAGACAGGAAACCTATAGAATCTCGAAGACACTTTAACATATGGAATTTGTCTTATCTGCCCAGAGAGGGCATTCACACCATCTGTCGGAAAACTTGGGCACAGCTGAATAACCATGAGTTAGAAGCTTAAGTTTTCCATTCAGTCAAAGCGAGTGCTACCAGGTAATATTCAGAGCACCTAAGATGGATAAGTAGGGGATACTTATGTCCCCAGACCTATCAGTTATATCAAAATTATTTTCTTCTTCAACACAGAAATAATCCACAAGTGCAATTCTAAATGACAATACAATCTCTGGGAAGAACAACAGCAACCTGAGTGAGACATATGGATTACTGACTTGATTATTTAGTGTGGCATGAAAATAATTTTAAGACCATCCAGAGTTTCTCCCTCTTGCAAATAAATCACCACAGACATGGAAGGCAGAAAGAACACACCAGCTTTTTTGACAGGACGTACTGCTGTCTTAGTGATACCTTATCAAATTCAATCACCATCATCAGCTTTTTCCCTCTGAGTAGTATGTTAAATGAGGAACTATATTATCAGAAAGCTAGTAGAATTAGTTTCCAGGAAAGTGAAGTACTAAGCAGGATTTCTTAGTGAGTAAAAATACAATCTGTCCACAACAGCAAAGCTGCATTCACTTTGAAACACTTGGGTAACTAAGGCAGAAAATGAGGCATTTTTATCATTTCACTCCAAACTGCCTCTTTGTACCTTAACCATATTAAAGCAGAATTGAACACTATACAAAGCAATCTGCTTCCGCTGTTATGATACAGAAAATCAGGAAAAGTGAAGAAAAAATATCCTACTCTTATGGGGAAAAAAACCTAATTACATATGGGATGCTGAACTTTTGGTGGAAATGGCAGACATTGTCAAATTGCAATGCTGTTTCTGAAAAACGTGAACTATTCATCCAAATATTGGTGGGGAAGGATGATTATTCTCTTTCTCTCAAGCCTAGCATTCAGAGGTGAATAAAGATGTGAAGTAGCTAGCTGCAAAATGAAAGGAGCAGGAAGGAACATCAGTCTGTGAAAAGCACCATTTTCCTATCGATGCTAGAAAATTTGTAGGCATTATTCATACGAAATACTCAAACACAATACACCAAGATCACAAAGCAACACCTCTGGAAGAAGCTCTGTCTTCACATCTAAAGTTTTAAAGCTGGGAGAAACAAAACCTACACATATTTAATTTGAATTCTATGTCAATGAATGACTTGATACTGAGGAACTGTATGGCCTCTCTGAAGGCTGCTCCGCTATTTATTTCTTACTGAGCTCTTGAGTATGTTGTTATGGAAGAGGCAATATAGATAACACTATAATATCCTAAGACTAAGCCTCAGCAGATCATGTTTCCAGGGAATCATTTTTCTGCCAAAAGGAATTTAATGAGGTGGCAGATTGTGAAGGATATTCTCCAGCTTTCCTGGCCAAGAATATAGAAATAACTCTCCAGATGACCAAAGAATATTGTCAACCAGAACTAAACCAAGATATAGAATCACAATATCCACAGAACTTTTCAGAAGGGCATGAAACCTCATGTGATTTGCATTGTCACTGCTACTTCAAAAGTCATGATTTCCTTGCGTTTGGATACCTATCACCAGCCATTTACAGATCTGATGGACTCTCCTCACCATCTTCAAGATGGTTGTATATATAAATAGTGAAGTGTATAGTATAAGATTGATGATTTTTAAAATTTCATACAGGACTCAAATGATTGTGATGACTGTGACCCTGCTCACAGTCACCCAGTATTGTGTATTTGAAATAAAATACCATCTCATAACATATGAATTAAATCACTGGTAAAATTAAATTTGCAAACCAAACAGTAACTGTACAGAGATACTTTTCAACATTATTGGAATGGGACCTAAGCTAAAGTATCGTGGAGAATCTTTCCAGAATACTTTCTATGGCTGCTTCCTCAAAGGTGACTAAAATACTTTTAAACTTACTAAAGTCAGGTTGTATTAGAATATCTAAATTTTGCAGAAGGAGAAACTCAAAGACATTAGGCAAGATAGGACAAAAACTAGACAGGATTATAAACAGCTTTTCTCCTTAAACTTTGTCCTTGCAAGACAGGGCTTTCCTTCCACACTTTTTTTTCTGTTAACTCATTGTCTTTCTGAGATGTATGCCCTGTTTTTGTTGATTGCCAGGTTTTTTCTGTCAACTCTAAGCCCTGGTGATCCTCACTTCAGTTTCATGTTCTTTCTGCAAGAGCAGAAGGCTCTCAGCACCTTGTCTTACTTTTGTTTTCCCAAGTTTGCAAACTTCTAAAGCTAATCCTCGAGCATGGTATTTCTCTCATGAATCTCCCCCTTCTCCCCACCATCCATTGGGCTTCTATGTTACTCATTAACTTTTAAAAGAATTCAGCTGTATCACTAAGAACATACGAGAAAACCAAAGTCCATATACTACAGTCATGTATGACTATTGCAGAACAGATAAAGTGTCAGCTTAAAAGTCGCAGGCCTCAACAATAGCAAGGATTTCTTCAGTTGTTGAAGTTGCAAAGTACAGTTTCCTAGGTGTCTGTCAGCAGGCTGTGCTCGTTGTTTTGCCTTCTGTGCTTTAAGAATGATTTTGCAGAAGTCCACTATCAAGACACAGACAAAGACACTATTTTAACAAAACTTTGTCATAAGGAGTGCTCATCCTACATGACTTCAGGGAAGTCCACAATTTTAGTGATTTAACACACCAGACTAAAACTGCATATTGGATATTTATATGAAATTCATACATTATATTTTTGTTTTACATTGTTTACGCTAAGCAATTTCAGACAGAAAATATGATGTATCAATTTGATACACAATAATTAAGGCATTTCAGTCAGCAATAGAACACACTAAATGCAAAGTATAAGCATCACTGTTATTTGATGTACCTTAAGCTGTGGGCTGCTAAAACAGTCTGCAAATTATATGCAGCTACAGGATTGCTGTAAATGCATATTACAGCCAGAAAGTTCATTATATGGTCACACTGTGTACTAGCAGTGTAAGTTTTTTTTGAAAAACAGAACTAACGGCACAAATTTGAGTTTCCTAAGACACAAAACAATCACTGTTATATAATCATTTTTCCTCTTGTGTATCCATCCTAATATTTATATATTATCCCTTTTCTTCATGATGCCTGTTTCAACTGTAACCTTTTGACAGTAATTAATTTTTTTCCAAGCTGCTAAGTACCTGTCATATTGTTAGTGCTACATAAATAATATATAAGTTAAGCTATAATTATCACTATAATGAATAAAAAGAAAATTTACGATAGGACATCAAATTAAAGGTATTTGAGTTAAACAGGGCACTAAAGATGTTTAACATACAATAACAAGGTCAAGTCATTGTGTTATCATCTTTTCCTTCCCTATTGCTTTTCCCGCCTTTAATTTTCCTTTCTCTCTTTCTTTTTTTTTTGGTTCGTTAACTCTACCTACTTAAAGCAGATACTATTTAGTATATATTTTTCTATTTTAAGTGTTAAAGACCATCTCAAATCTGAAACTGTAGGATAGCCTAGGAAAAAAGTATTAGTGCCAAAATGAAAAGAATAAAAAATAGACAGTCAACCACTCATAACCATAACCAGTCTTTTTAGGAAGTGAACAAGGAGGAAGAGATATTGATAGTAAGCTGCATAATAATAACTGTAGTAATGTGTTACAGTGGTATAATGTATTATTATAAAAATGCACTGAAGTTATGTTACACGTCAAACAAAACCATTTCTAGAATCCAGACTTAAAGTAATAATAATATGCTTCATAAGTATCTTTTAATAAAGTGTATAACTACATTGCAGAGGCGATCAGCTCTGGTGCAGGCGCGTTCCACAGCGGAGCAGGGATCGCGGGTACAGGGGTGTTTCCTGAGCCAGGGAACCCCAGGGGAGCGCAGAGACGCGCCAGGAGCCGGCAGCTCTCATGTGGGCGGGGCCAGGAGTAACGGTGGCCATGCCCCGCTCCCACTAAAGGCAGCCCCGGGGAGCGCTGGCAACCGTGAGCGCTGCCAACAGGGCGGGCAAACAGGGTGTGGCGCGGCAGCCAGGGCATGGCGCGGCAGTTGGCTCGGGAAGGCGCGCAGGGCGGGCGCCTCTTCGAAGGAGGGGCATTCCACGGGCCGAGTGGGAGACTCGGCGTAGACATAACCCAGTACCGTCTGTGACCATCTGCCCAGGGCAAGGGCACTCATCCTGCCCGGCCCTCAAGGCAGAATGGTGGGCACTCGTCTGAAGCAAAGGCCGCGGCTCCTGCTGGGTTCTGCACCATCTACCCCAGCGGTGGCTGGTGCCTCCACCCAGACGGAGCCACAGAAGGGGGAGAGGCTGTGGTGCAGAGCTCAGGCTGCAGGAGGGGCCTAGACCTCTCCCCAGGGGCAGGGACAGGTGGCAGACCTGCCTGCAGAAGGTGTGCCTGGGAGAGGACCTCCTGCAGCAGGTGGCTGAGCTGCAGGAGGCGGTGAGAAGGCTGCGTAACATCAGGGAGGCGGAGAAGGAGGTAGATAGCTGGTTCCAAGCACAGTCTGCAGCGGACCCCCAGCCCGTGGCCAAACAGCCAAAAACTCCCCCACTGGCACACGCAGAAGGGAGGGGGGCAACAATGCAGAAGAATGGATGGTTGCAACTGCAAGGACCAGCAGGAGGAAGAGACTTCCCCCGCAGCCTGAGGTGCCCTTGCAGAACCGCTTCACTGCTCTGCAGGCTGAAGAGGAAAGCCCCGTCACACCAGGAGAGACGCTGGAGCTGGGTAAGGCCGCCCAACCTGCCCCCATATAACAACCAGCGCAACTAAGAGAAGGCGACGGGTGGTAGTAGTAGGCGACTCTCTCCTGAGAGGTACGGAGGCACCCATTTGCCGACCGGACGGACTCTCTGGAGAGGTGTGCTGCGTACCGGGGGCTCGTATCAGGGATGTCACCGAGAAACCACCAAGCCTCGTACAGTCCACTGACTATTATCTGCTGCTACTGTTTCACGTGGGCACCAGTGGTAGAGCCAGGAGCAGTCTGAGGAGTATCAAGAAGGATTACAGAGCCCTGGGAGCGACGGTAAGGGACTCTGGAGCGCAGGTGGTTTTTTCATCAGTCCTGTTGGTCAAAGAAAAGGGGTCTGAAAGGGCCAGTCAAATCTGCCGAGTCAACAAATTGCTACGGGATTGGTGCCACAGCCAGGGGTTCGGCTACTTAGACCATGGGACTCACTTTGAGAAACCTGGTCTACTGGGGGCTGATGGGGTCCATTTGTCAGAGAAGGGGAAGAGCATCTTTGGTCATAGGCTTGCCAAGCTGGCAAAGAGGGCTTTAAACTAAAGTTGCCAGGGGATGGGAACCTCAATCCATCCCACTCCTACCAGTTTGATGCCCGTGCCAGCAACAGATGCCCAGAGCCTGGAGAAGGATCACAGGTCAGCAGGAGAGTGCCTGAAAGGTGGCACAAAGGAACCCCAGCCAGTCAGACAGCTTCATGGGGGGCCCAACTTAAATGCCTCTATGCAAACGCACGTAGCATGGGGAATAAACAAGAGGAGTTGGAGACGTACACACGCCTGCAGGACTACGATCTTATTGGCATCATGAAGGCGTGGTGGGATGGCTCCTATGACTGGAGTGTTGGAATGGAAGGATACAGGCTCTTTATGAAGGACAGGCAGGGAGACAAGGAGGGGGTGTCGCCCTCTATGTCATTGACCAGCTGGAGCTCATGGAGCTCCGCCTGGGGGTGGATGAAGAGCCAACCAAGAGCTTATGGGTCAGGATTAAAGGGAGAGCAGGGACAGGTGACATTACGATGGGGGTCTGCTACAGGGCACCCAACTAGGAAGACCGAGCAGATGAGGCCCTTTATAGACAGATAGGAGCAGCCTCAAATTCACAAGCCCTGGTCCTCCTGGGGGACTTCAACCACACTGATATCTGTTGGAAGGACAACACAGCAGGGCATAGGCAATCCGGGAGGTTCCTGGAATGCGTTGATGACTTCCTTCTCCAAGTGGTAGAGGAACCAAGGAGGAGAGGTGCTGTGCTGGACCTTGTTCACACCAACAAGGAGGGGCTGGTGGGAATGTGAAGCTCAAGGGCAGCCTTGGCTGCAGTGACCATGAAATGGTGGAGTTCAAGGTCCTTAAGGCAGCAAGGAGGGTGCACAGCAAGCTCACTACCCTGGACTTCAGGAGAGCAGACTTTGGCCTCTTCAGGGATCTGCTTGGTAGAGCACCACAGGATAAAGCCCTGGAGGGAAGAGGGGCCCAAGAAAGCTGGTTAATATTCAAGGATCACCTCCTCCAAGCTCAGGAGTGATGCATCCCAACAAAGAGGAAGGCAGGCAAAAACACCGAGAGGCCTGCATGGATGAACAAGGAGCTCCTGGACAAACTCCAACACAAAAAGGAAGCCTACAGAGGGTGGGAGCAAGGACAGGTAGCCTGGGAGGAATACAGAGAAATTGTCTGAGCAGCCAGGGATCAGGTTAGGAAAGCTAAACCCTGATAGAATTAAATCTGGCCAGGGACGTCAAAGGCAAGAAAAAAAGCTTCTACAGGTGCATCGGTGATAAAAGGAAGACTAGGGAAAATGTGGGCCCTCTCCGGAAGGAAATAGGAGACCTGGTTACCCGGGATATGGAGAAGGCTGAGTTACTCAATGACTTTTTTGCCTCAGTCTTCACCGGCAAGTGCTCAAGCCACACCGCCCAAGCCGCAGAAGGCAAAAGGAGGGACTGGGAGAATGAAGAACTGCCCATTGTAGGAGAAGATCAGGTTCGAGACCATCTAAGGAACTTGAAGGTGCACAAGTTCATGGGACCTGATAAGATGCATCCACAGGTCCTGAGGGAACTGGCGGATGAAGTTGCTAAGTCACTATTCATCGTATTTGAGAAGTCATGGCAGTCCGGTGAAGTTCCTACTGACTGGAAAAGGGGAAACATAACACCCATTTTTAAAAAGGGAAAAAAGGAAGACCCACGAAACTACAGGCCAGTCAGCCTCACCTCTGTGCCCGGCAAGATCATGGAGCAGATTCTCCTGGAAACTATGCTAAGGCACATGGAAAATAAAGAGGTGATTGATGACAGCCAACATGGCTTCACTAAGCGCAAATCATGCCTGACAAACTTGGTAGCCTTCTACGACGGGTTACAGCATCGTGGATAAGGGAAGAGCAACTGACGTCATCCACCTGGACTTGTGCGAAGCTTTTGACACTGTCCCGCATGACATACTTGTCTCTAAATTGGAGAGACATGGATTTGACAGATGGATCATTTGGTGGATAAGGAATTGGCTGGATGGTCACACTCAAAGAGTTGCGGTCAACAGCTTGATGTCCAAGTGGAGACCAGTGACGAGTGGTGTTCCTCAGGGGTCAGTTTTGGGACCGGCGCTGTTTAACATCTTTGTCGGCGACATGGACAGTGGGATTGAATGCACCCTCAGCAAGTTTGCCAGCGACACCAAGCTGTGTGGTACAGTCAACACGCTGAAGGGAAAGGGTACCATCCAAAGGAACCCTGACAGGCTTGAGAAGTGGGCCCGTGCAAACCTCACGAAGTTCAACAAGGCCAAGTGCAAGGTCCTGCACATGGGTCAGGGCAATCCCAAGCACAAATACAGGCTGGGTGGAGAATGGATTGAAAGCAGCACTGAGGAGAAGGACTTGGGGGTGTTGGTTGATAAGAATCTCAACATGACCCAGCAATGTGTGCTTGGAGCTCAGAAAGCCAGCCATATCCTGGGCTGCATCAAAAGAAGTGTGGCCAACAGGTCAAGGGAGGTGATTCTCCCCAGCTTCTCTGCTCTCGCAAGACCCCACCTGCAGTACTGCTTCCAGCTCTGGAGTCCTCAGTATGGGAAAGATATGGACCTGTTGGAACGGGTCCAGAGGAGGGCCACGAAAACGATCAGAGGGATGGAACACCTCTCCTATGAGGAAAGGCTGAAAGAGTTGGGGTTGTTCAGCGTGGAGAAGAGAAGGCTCCGGGGAGACCTTATATCAGCCTTCCCTTACCTGAAGGGGGCCTACAAGAAAGCTGGAGAGGGACTTTTTACAAGGGCATGCAGTGATAGGACAAGGGGTAATGGCTTTAAACTGAAAAAGGGTAGATTTACATTAGATATAAGGAAGAAATTTTTTTATGATGAGAGTGGTGAGGCACTGGGACAGGTTACCCAGAGAAGTTGTGGATGCCCCATCCTTGGAAGTGTTCAAGACCAGGTTGGACGGGCCTTTGAGCAACCTCGTTTAGTGGAAGATATCCCTGCCTATGGCAGGCCAGTTGGAACTAGATGATCTTTAAGGTCCCCTCCAACCCAAACCATTCTATTCTACAGAGTGCATAACATTTTGGTTGAAGACAAGTCATCATATTGGAATATCGCACCGGCTTCCCAAATGTGTTTGACCTTACACTGTAGTTTAAAAAGAGTTATCTTTAAAAATGCAAATAAAATACTTAGCATGTTATTATCTATGCAGTGAATTTAAATCTTTTAGTCATATCATTACAGACCTTTTTAGATGCAAACTGAGTGCTTGACTCAGAGATTTCACATTTTCCTCATTTTCTTAATTTAAGGTTGGATACTGAGATTCACTCCGAGGAGTCATTTATAAAGGCTTATAATTTTGTCAAACTTTTATAGTAGTAGATGGAAGTTAGCACAAATTTTTAATCACATCTAAACAAAAAATTGCATTTGAGGACCCGTCGTTACTTTATTTTCAAGAGTTAAAAAAAGGACAAACACACACTTTGATGTAAAAAAGTAATAATGATTTAACCTTAGAAAAGTTTGTGTTAGCAGTGAATGAACAAGTTACTAGCAAGTTACTACAAGTAACTTGTGGAATGATTTAATTTTGCATTTTTATTCTTAATTAAAGATATCTGCTATTGTTTGGTTTTAGAACAAACTAAATAAAAACCTTTCTGAATGATAGCGTAAGGTCGCTACTTGCATATGAAAGGCATAATAGGGCTAAACACACTATATAGGGTTTTTTGTGCAAGAAAAACATTTATTCTTTAAAAGTATATAAAGAAACAATACTACAATATTTTTAGAGCAAAAAGAGATTTTTCCCCCTCACATTGGTACATCCTAAATCAGTCTTGCTACCTAGTTTCACTGCCTTACTAGATGTTTCAAGAGCCAAAGTACAATATTCTGAAAAGGCAAAATAGAAATGACTTTTTATGAGGCTGAGATTTGACCAACCACAGCAAGGCAAAGCTGTTCAGTCCAGGTACTTCTATTTATATTGACCAAAGAGTTATTAGAATCACCTGCTGTCTTCTTTTCGTGTATATTTTCTTGCATTTAACACAGCTCCAACAAAGTGCACAGCGATTTATAAAACCATATGATGATAAGGCACAAAACAGGCCATTCAAAACTGTTAATGAAATGCTGATCCACTAGCAGTGGATGAAGCCTACCCAAGACATGAGTTTTGAAAAAAGTTAAAAATTAGATGGTTCAAATACATAAAGAAAGAAGATGGGGGAGAACCTTCCCATATTCTTAAGTCTTTAAAGTCTCTCATTACATCCAGTGTTAGCAGTCACCATTTGCATCAAAATGTGAGGTTCACTTGCCACCAAGCATTGGGAAAAGGAGGTTTTATGGATAGGTATTTCTCATTAGAAACTTGTAGTTTGGCAAAACACAGTCTAACCAATGTTTTCATCTGGCACAAGAAAGACTATTGTAAAACAGTAGAACAGTTTCTAAAGAGCAGTTTAAATTGCAGTGGATATGACCTACAGAAACTGAAGAAAATCACCGCATGAACAAAGAAAAGAGCAAGAGAGAGTGATGTATTAAGGATATTTATTAGGAAACTGGCTAATTCACTGGGATAATTATAGCTACTGAGCAGAAGGGCTGAGCACCCCAGACCCAGATGACATTCATGAAGAACACTGGTACTCTGTATCCCTAATAAATCAGCTTATTGTTTATGGGGCTTAAAGGAAAACAAACAACTCTCAACATCTCACTAGAAAAGTAGCACATGCAAATTTTAAAATTAACTAGGACAAGCTGAAGTGTTTCCCAATTTGAGAGGTTTATATAAATAATTTAGAGCCTCTATCTGGCAAGTTTAGAGTGAAATGATGTAGCATAAAAGCAAGGGAAAAAAATGGCAGACCACAAAAGTGAGGTTGCTCTAGCACTAACAGGACTGTTGGGCCCAAACTCCGAGTTACTCCTTCCCCACAGGAAATACCTATCTAAATTACATGTCATTGATACTATAGATCCCCATATTCTCCGCTGCATTTTCTTTCTTTGCAACTAATACGGAAACAGAAGCAGACATAGCAGTGATTTTCTTTCTCAAACATAATTACAGGCATATTTATTCCTATGTGTATATTAGTTTACAGTCTGGTGCGTGTTCTACAAGAGCAGAGACTAATGGGAAACAGAATAATATTGTGTAAAAATAAAATTACTGGGAACATTATAAATTACCAAAATGGTGTTGATGTGACAAAATTTAAAAAGACAGACATTGATTGATGGGTTTAAGTCTGATATTTATTCTAGGATATGATTAACAGCCAAATGTACATTTTGACAAGGATGTCTATACAAAGATAACTTCTAAAGTATAACTAGCTTTAATTTTATTTCTTTAATCACTTTTCAAACAGTTTAGACTTTACAAGAAATAAGGAAAGATATTCATACTTCCAATAATTATGATCACAGAGACTTGTCAGATTTGGTAATACGGTACATAAACATGCAGGTAGGACCAAAACGTTTATTTGAGAAAGATCTTAAATGGATAACATGCTCTGCAGAAAAAGAAACAAAACAATTTTTTTTTTTCCTAGGGTCTGGCATCTGGCAATGCCATGAAATTATGTACTGCTCACAACAACGTAATATCATGCACCTGAAGTTAGGAACTTGAAAATAACCTTGGAAATACATCTTTTTTTCCTTTGGAATTTGGGAGACGCAGCACAAAAGCACGCAAGTTTTTTATTTTTTTGAAATGCTGTGGATCAAACACATCATGCTCCAGATAAAAGCTTAATTTGTACTTGCTATAAAGAAAAACAGTCTTTCTCCTGTCTCTTCCTTTTATTGGGAGTGGGAAATGATTATCCCATTTGAGAAATGGTCAGGGGAAAGGGAACTGGTGTGTAGCTTGGCTAAGTGTTCTTGCCTTCAAAAAGCAAGTTGAGCATGTTAATTTATTCCTTCTTATTGACAGGCTGAAATATACAATCATGATTCATGTCAAGTATTTCCAAACTGTCTCCAGTATTGATTCGTTATTTATATAGAGATCCCAAAATATCTCCTCTCCACCCCACTCACCAACTTTCTGTCTTTACTTAACAGCTGTTGCAAATGACAAAAGTTCCATGGAGAAAAAGTTGCCATCAGGTTTGGTTTTATTTTTAAGTCGATAAGGCACAAGTATATTTATGCTTCTTTTCTTGGGTATCATAACCCTTGCCTGAAGAAAACACTTCTGCGTTTTATTATTTTAATAGTTACTCCTATTAGTTGCTTTTTTACTAGTTCATTGTACAACTCCATGAGTCATTCCATAGTGTATATTTTGTAACGGAAAACATCACTGTTTCTTATGTATGTCCAGTGATGTATTCCAGTCATGATGTTTTAAAAATATATAAATATTGATGCCTACATTTTATTTTTCAATGTCAATAAATAAATTTCTCCCATACTAATCATAAGGATAACTGACTTATTTCTGACACTGAAGAATGAAGCTCTGAGCTTTAACAGTGTTCATCCTTCAGGAAAAAATGTATTCTAGTTTCATAAATGGCATTATTGCAGCCAATGTACTAAATTTAGTGCTATGCCATTTACATAAAGGAAGAAAATTATTTGCAAAAGGATATCTTTGGTGCCAGAAGAATCAAGAATATAATTCTGAATTCTGAATTCTAATTGAATTGGGTGAGATTCTTCTGTGCTTGTAGCATTGTTGTGGGTACCACCTCCCCAAGCTCCTTGAAACCATTTCCATCATGGGTATACAACCTGTTTTTCCAAGCACTGGCTGCAAGTATCAGCAGGACTCCATCATATTTCCTTCTTTTTGGTACCTGCCACATCACACTTGAGGTAGTCACATCTTTTGACAAAACTGAGTCTTTGCCTACTACTTCCTATACAGTCTACATCTTCAGCATAATACCTTTCATGAATTAATACACGTTTAAAAAAGTGGTTGAACTCAAGAGATAGGGTTGAACTGGAGCATAACTTCAGGAGCACACCCCTGAAAGTATATCAAGTTAAATTTAATAACTAAAGGACAAGGCGAAGGTAAAGAGTCTTTATCTCCCGATTAGAGAGAAAAAAGAAGAGTCAATCTGGGGATCTTGGCCAGCCTTCCCAGTCACAAGGGCAAGTACCTGTGGCACAGAGGGCTTCATGTAAGCACTGCCGAGTGCACAGTGGAAGCACCATATGCTGACACAATTATTACACCGCTCATATCTATCCAATTACTCTGTGATGCACTTTGGAGAATTAGATGCTCTGACTAGGATAGTCTATAAAAGCTATTCTATTTTATTCTAATTAGTTCTGTGGACATTAAATCCATTCTTATTCTGGCAAATACTCCAGCTTATATAAGAGCCAGGATCTCCCTTAAGTCATTAAGAGAGATTTTAAATTAAAATGCATCACACCTGACACCAAACTCAAGTCTTGACATGCAACTGACAGTTAAACCTATTGATGAATCTATGTTCTAGTGAGTATAAAAACATCCATGCTGAATCATACCAATGATGCATGTAAAGAGTCTCTTTTTTACAACAGTAGCTAATAGCAAATGCTTAACTACCTGATGGGTAGATGACTCCTTATCTTTTAAATTTCCCTCACACAGTTTCCAAAAGTCAGCAGTTTAAAGATGTCCAGGTCAACACTTGCATCTGGACTGTCTACCAGTGGACCTTACTAATTTCTTTTCTAATCAATTTATTTTTTTTTCTAATTGATTTATAATTTTGACCACAGTAACAGTCCATGAAAAGGAATTGAATTTGTGTTGTCTTAAAAAATTGTTCTACTGCTGTTACCTGGCAATTTCTTTGGGTGCCCTCTTGTTCTGTGTAAGAAATGGACAATTACTGTTTCCTCTTTCCCTTCTGCACACCACTTACTCTAATTCATTCACTAAATACTCTCCTCATCTTTATTCCAGAATAAAGAAATCTTGCTAATTTATTCTCTCCTTGCATGGAAGTTGCTCAAGTAGTTTTGATCATCTTCCAGAATCATTTGTGAAAGTTCTCTATATCCTTTATATATGGGAGACCCGAGTTGCATTTCTGGTGTTCAAAATACCATCATTCTCAGTAAGCATGTAAGCTTATAGGGTCATAGCACTTTCTGTTTTGTTCTTGACTCCTTTTCTAGCTATTCTTACCACTCTAACTTTATTTTTTCCTTGTTATCCAAGCACTGTTTTACTGTTTTCAGAGATCAAACTACAGCAACTACTTCCTGAGCAGTCATAGATAATGTAAAAACTGCAAGTGAGATCATTAAGAAAGTAATACAGTGTTCTGGGGTTTAAAAACAAATAAGTCAGTGATATAATTTCCAATATATTTGAGGTCTCTCATCTTGTTCATGATGTGAATGCTCTAAAGAGACTGTTATAATTGATGCAAATGTTTCATTGTGGTAAGGTTTAATTAACTAACTTAGAAAAACTTTACACACAGACAGAACCAAGCATCCCAGTGAGATAGAAGAGAGTGAATAGTGGCGCCGGAGCAATATTGGAAGAAATCTATAGGTGTTCGGAAAATCCTCAAGAGAAAACAGAGATAATTAAAATAATTGTTACCTTCTTAGCATTAGTTTATGTTATCTTAAGCAAATTAAATATTCAATTTAAGTCTCCAAAAATGTTTTTATTTATTTCAACCTTTTTAATTTCCTGTTTCTTCATCTTCTCTCTCATTTCATCTTCATGAAATACCCATCTCCCTGAATCTTCCCTTACTCAACTCACGTTCCTTCTAACCTTTCCTTATGATTTTGCAGAACAGTAGTATCATAAAGTAGATCCGGTGTGTGTTTTGCCACCAAAAGAAGGAATAGTCCAGATTGCGTTCTCAAAAATAGGGAAAACAGGAGATTTAGTCTACAACTTATCTCTACCTCAACTTTTTTAAAAGCCTTTGATACGTGAGGAAATTTACAGATGGTAGCTAGAGTCTGTTTCCAAGACACTACGGAAATCTTGCTGGAAGAGTATGTCAGCAAAGAGAATAAGTTGAAAACCTCCAGTGCATGCTGTCCCAAAGGAATAGGAAGGAAAGGTGAACCTTTAACCCTGTTTCATGCTGAGTATTGATGCCTCATTGTCACCTTCACTATTTCTAGCACACTTTTCAACACCTGAGTGTCATTTTCCAGAGTTCACATTTTGCTTGTGAAATCCTTGTTCTTTTTATTCCATTTGTAATTCCCTTCTGTCCTGGTTTTGGCTGGGATAGAGTGAATTTTCTTCATAGTAGCTAGCATGGGGCTATGTTTTGGATTTCTGATTAAAACAGTCTTGATAACACAGGGATGTTTTAGTCACTGCTGAGCAGTGCTTACAGAGAGTCAAGGCCTTTTCTGCTTCTCACCCCACCCCACCAGCGAGTAGGCTGGGGGTGCACAAGAAGTTGGGAGGGGACACGGCTGGGACAGCTGACCCCAACTGACCAAAGGGATATTCCATACCATATGATGTCGTGCTCAGCATATAAATCTGACAGAAGAAGAAAGAAAGGGAGGGACTTTCGAGTTATGGTGTTTGTCTTCCCAAGTAACTGTTACAGGTGATGGAGCCCTGCTTTTCTGGAGATGGCTGAACACCTGCCTGCCGATGGGAAGTATTGAGTGAATTCCTTGGTTTGCTTTGCTTGAGTGCATGGCTTTTGCTTTACCTGTTAAACTGTCTTTATCTCAACCCACGAGTTTTCTCACTTTTACTCTTCTGGTTCTCTCCCCCATCCCACTGTGGGGGGGAGTGAGCGAGTGGCTGCATGGGGCTTAGTTGCCAGCTGGGGTTAAGCCACGACAGTCCTTTTTGGTGCCCAACGTGGGGCTCAAAGGGCTCGAGATAATGACAGGTTTGATTGGAATGTGCTGGATTAAATTTATAGCTGTTATTGCTGTTTAGCTATTAACTGGCAGGCTCCTGTGCTTGCCATATTAGAGTCTGGTGCTCGTTAGTGGCTGCTTTTTGCTTTCACTGCTTGCTGTGCTGCTCTACTGCTGATCACCTCACTGTGCTGTGCCTGGGAACATTCTGATAACAGCAATGGCCATGCGCCTGGGCTGGCAGATGGCCAGGGCATCGCTGCTGTTTCTGTGCTGCTGTACTGGACAGGCTGGAACTCCAGTGGGAACTCGAGATGAAGGGACTGTGACCTATGGAACAAGTCCACACGGGAGCAGGACACCCCTCAGCATCTGTGGTTGTGGAAAAGCCCATGCCCAAGCAGGTACATCTCGAAGCATCTGTGGCTGTGGTTATGTATGTGCTGCAGCAGGTATACTTCTGAAGGGACTGTGGCCCAAGGAGAAGTCTACACTGAAGAAGGTACATCTCGAAGCATCAGTGAATGTGCATGAGGTCATGCTGGAGCACCTCAAAGCATGTCACCATGGATAACACCATAACAGAGCAGGTACACCCCTGGAGGGATTGCAGCCATTGGTAAGACCACGTTGGTGCAGGTTTACTTCTGAAGGGACTGGGGCTGTGGGTAAGGCCACGCTGGAGCAAGTATATCTCTGAAGGCCTTGTGGCCCATGTATAAGGCCACGCTTAGCTGCTGGCTGGGGTTAAACCACAACACCTTCATATTTAGGAAAGGAAATGTGCAGGAATGCTGTCTTTCATGTTTCTCCGTTGAACTGTGAAGGAGATTGGAAAACTGTTCACTCTCCCTTTAGATACAAAACATATTTTTCGTCCTTAAAGAGCACGTATTTTATGAGGAACAAAGTCTATACCCCTGCAGTGACCTGTATTGCATAGAAAGTCATTGGAGTTTTTCAATGATACTAGGAAAGAGTTGTCCCATTTCCAAATACCATCACAATGATCACTTCTCACCAGAGAGGAAGCATACCATATGGTTATTTTTTCTGCATATAACAAAGGTAAATTCTTCTCAGCAATATAGTTTGCCAAGTAGCACTGTAATTTTTAAAAGACAGAACAAGTCTCTTGTTTGTATTTTGAGGTTTATTGTAAACCAAAAGAAATTTAATGTGGGAACATGTTTTAAAATACCAAAAGAACTGGCTAAACAGTCAAATGAACATAACCGTGGTACTTTTGACTCACTGGGAGACTGTCTATCCAACATAATGATTCTGACGACCACAAATTCTCATAGATGTAAAGTTCTTCATTAATATTTCATTAGCATAACAACCAGTTCACAAAAGATCCATGCATGCTTTATTATTCCTGATCCCACATTACCCAAAATTTTCTTAGTGGAATGACATTATTAACTTCTGAAGACCCTGCTACAATTAGAAAAATGCAAAAGAAAGCAGGCTTAAGTAGTTTAAACTTACTATTTCATTATTCTACTTTTGCAGCTTAAGAAGAGAAAAACACAGAAATTTACCCTTGGATGATTCTTTTCTTCTGGAAAGCAAAATTTCCCCTAATGCCAAAAGCTTCAGCCCGATACTGTCAACCAATCTTTGCTCCATAGGGAAACACAAACAAGTTAATTTATTAGCAGTGTCCATTATTTCAGAATTCTTTCCTATTTCTCAAATGTACATCTGCATCTGGAAAGATGATCCAGCCCCCAACAAATGCAAATACTTAGTGGTGCCATGGATAAGAAAGCATGCTGAAGTTGCCTATTCTCAGGTGTGCAGGCACATATAAAAATGATATGAAGATATAAATAGGAATTATATGATACTTTTTGCGCCTCTAAATGTGCTATTTGGCTTGTCTCAAACTTCCACCAAAATGAGGGAATAGATGAGCTGGAGATGTGATTATATTGATATAAATTCAGAGTCTTCTGCATATTGTGTTTGAACGTAAATGTCAGATAAACTGCAGACCAAGTTCTGAAATATAGGAATTTTAAGCACAATTTTCCCTCTTCCACTAGCAAATGTCTTACTTAATATCTTTTATTTATACCCCTTGTGACTGCATGGATTGCATCACTGGATTCCTTGTAAGCTCATCCTTTTCACTGTCAATGACATTTGGAGATCAGCTGCAGAACTCCTCATCAGTTGAGCTGTGCAGCCAATGGAAAGTTAGTGACGGTTATACAGTTTTACCCCACAAGCTTCCTAGGCAGAAGATGAACTCTTAGGTGTATGAATGTGACCTCTTCATTTGAAAGCCATGTTGTCAAATATATTTAAAATAGTACAGTAGTTTCAGGACAAATTTTATGCTCCCTCGATACGCCTGTGGTCTCGCTGTGATGTTAAGACATGTGCCAAGCCAGAATAACGGAGAAGTCAGCACAGGGAAAACAGAGCCTGAACCAAAATGTCACAATACAGAGAGAAAATTAAACTGAAGGGTGAATGACACTATTTAGTCCTTACCAACGGCTCTTATTTTTAAAACTGTTGTCCTTGACCTGGAGAGCACATACTAGGTATTATTAAAAAAACCTTTTCTTTAATGTAGGCCAGTACAGAGTAATGTCTCTAAAGTAATTTCAAAGTAAAAAAGAAGAAAGCAATGAGAACAGTGGTTGGTAGATAGGAGACTGTGGGAATAAGTGTGTTCAAAGCAAAGCCTTCTTATCCAAATGAAGAGAAATGAGGAAGCAGCAGTAAAGAGAGAAGTGCCATGCTGTAGCCAGATCTACTTCGACTCGGCTTATTTTCCCCATCACTGAAAAGGGGCAGCTGCACCATCAATCACAGTCAGAATGTTTTTTTTCCTGTTAAATAGACAACTTGTCAGGCAGGTAACTAAATGTACGATATGCTTCAGCAATGTAACTTAGGAAAAGAATCAACATGCTAGGCATGACTTCCACAATAAAACAATTTATTACTAAGACTGTTGTGGCTTCAAATAAAGCTCTGAGGGCAATTTCCCAAAAGCCATTCACTGAGCCAAGATCAGCTGAATCTCAGTGGGAAAGTGTGAACTTTACAGAAAGTAGGGCTGATTAAAACAATACCTCTCCAATAACTTCAAACTTCCCACACTAGAATAAATTAATACATTAATTAATAAATTAAAACACTACAATTTAATTCTTCCACTGTGATGATGTTAATTTGTGTTATAACAAGGCAAATCTTTAAAAGGGTTAAGTTTCATCAGGTCTAACAATGGCATTTCAGTTCACAGAACTCCATACAGTAAAATAGAAATAACCATATTAAATACAGATCTTCTAATGAAATCTGAATATATAATGGTATTATTTTTAAAGGGCACTAATTTGCCATTAGAAAAATCTCTTTCAGGCAGATTAGTTTCAGTGCAGCTTGTCTGCAGCTATTGATGTGAATCCTTAGTGAAAGGAACACACGTAATTATTATGCTTTCTCAAGGTATAAGGCATATATTCTCACAAGGATAATATATATTCTGACATATATTCTTACAGAATTTTTACCTTATCATTTTAACTCTTATTTCCCCCCTCAATATTGCCAATGTGGACTCAAAGTAGTTGACAAACCCAGAAGTTTTGATAATGTACAATTATCTACTCATGCTGCCACAGTAATGATCTTTATTCTGCATTTACTATATGCAAATGCAATGCTGTTTAGCACTTTGATATTATTAAGAACTCAGCGAGTTCTAAGTACTTTGTAAACTTTTAGTCATGAGGGTAGTGTACTGCACTGAATAGGAGATACTGAACGTTTCTAAACTTTCAAATTTATTCATGTTTGCTGGCGACATTATTTAAGAGAATGGCTACAGTATGTACGTATTTGTCCCTGCAGCATTCTGCATCCTGAACCTTTGAGTGTTGTTTTTGTAGTCCAGCCATCCTCACACTGAAAACAAGCACTTTGGCATTCTCAGTGCCAAATACATTTATTTATGAACTAACTCGTCTGAGAGGATATATTTATTTGTTTAAATTGTTTTAACATAAAAGATATTCCCTCTTCAAATCCTCTTTCAAGGTTATGCATTTTATATCATTTAGACTACCCCTCACTTTCAGATTTGCATATACCTGGTATTAACACTTAAGGGGAGAACTTCAAAATGGTATGCATTATTCATGCATTTCCTCTTCTAAACATCTGTCACATGCCTGATGTTTTTCAGAGCCAAATCCATTATAGCGTGTGAACACCACACAGAGTTAAAAAAAAAACCCAAACCCCAAAACACCAAAACTATAATAAGAAATAACTTTGGCTGTTTTATATTACAGCAGAGAGAGAATCAGTGTTCTTTGTTTAGCCAGAAATGATGCTAGTTGTACAGAACAGTCCCCGAGCCAGTATTTGCTGACTAACTTCTATGCAAAACTTCATTCACATCCTGGAATAAAAAGCGTGTCATTTGTTAAAGGCAACAGGCATTAGCTGTTGTGAAAGTCCTTTTCTAAGTGGTTCATTTATGCAGTTAAGAACAGGACTTCTGCACTGATTAAAACTGAAGTGGTGAGCTCAGAGAAGTGTGATTGTTCTGGGAGATCCCTCTGCAGGAAGTAGGAGGGAAAAAATGTGTTATAATGCAAATTTTCTTTAGACTCTGCTACAGGGATTTTGTTTTTTAAGGGTTTCTCTTTCACTTGTAGCTCTATTGCTTAAATTTTATGTCTTCAGGCCAGGATTTTTTTGTGCAACAGCTTTCAGGCTGATTCTTGAACAGTTTTTGGTTTTGTTTTTGTTTTCCTCCAGCAAAGATACAGAACCAATATCATACAGCTATAGTTTCAAAAACGTTTCTAATGTTTGCTGACCAGTATTGTTTTAGGAATAATTCCACGAAGTCGAATTGTTGTTCTTTGATGGCATTTGCAAGACTATATAGAGTGTAGAAAATGTTGATATAGAACTTAGAACCTCTTCACAAAGACCAGAAACATTCCTGCGCAATGTATTACATTCAGGAGCACATTCAAAGTACACAGGATTTTCAAAAATATTTTTTAATATTATCACTGAGATAGTATTTTAGTAATTATTTTCCTCAGCACAGGGTACCTTCAAGTTCCCTTTATATTATATAAAGGAGGTCCTCTGTTCTGTGCAGTCAAATAAACTATTTTGCCCTCATAACAATAGTCAAAACAACATCTAGTATCTGTTCAAAAGAATCCTGAGGTATTTCTTGTATACTGAAAATGCAAGGAAGAAATAATTTTTATTCCATTCCAGATGGTCTTTAGATGCACTGAAAAGCCACTTTCATTTGAGAGATATTAAAAGCATCAAGATCATCGCTCCTATAATATTTTTCTCTTAGTCTTTCAAGACGCTTATAAAATCTCCTTACAAGCACCGAGATTTTAATTTCCACATACAAATGTAAACTCACAATTAAATAGATTTAATTTTGTAAAAAATGACTTTCCAGCCAGCTCACTTCCTGCTTAGTGACTGGAGGCAAGTGTTCAATGATTCCATTGTTTTACTCTTACGGACTATATGATGTCACTTTAAAAATAAAATATAAAATATGTATCACTAACAACTCTGTCTTCATTTTCAGCAAAAACACAAAATAGAGTTTTCAGTAAGTAGCAAACACATTAGGAACAGGAGTTAATGCAACACTACTAGTCTTCATACTGTATTTGCATACATCTCAGACTGGCCTTGGCACATAGTCTACAACTGATGTGGCCACAGCCAATCTAACAGGCTGAATATAGTTCCAATACATATACATCTGTCTTAATTTATGGAGTGTTAGGTTTTGAGGTGTAGGATTACTATCAACAACTTGATCCTGCCTACTCACTTGTGGTGCCAGTGTATTTGTCAAACCTGGAAGTGAGAGAATACTTCTTAAGAATGAACATAGAAATTCATACCACAAGAGCTTCTTCTCCCTCAGGTGTTTGGGTTTAAAATGTAATTTTACTTGCTTGTTTATTTGCAGGTGTCATTGACGTAGTGGACTGAACTTCACAGCAAAAAGAAAAACATTCTTAAGATTTATTTTTGCTGTCACTAACAATTTTGAAACTAATGAAATACATACATTCACCTTCTTCCCAGTCCATCACTATACAATGAGGAAGAAACCAAACAAAAGAGAAACTCAACCCCGTAAAATCTTAAAGAATCTACATGACTTTAAAATAAATCTGTTTAAAATCTGTATCAATGTGTTCTTAAGACAGCAATGGTATAAAACAAGGCCTCAAATGTCATTTTACTTACCCACCTAAGCTGACCTATGCAAAGAACTTCTATTAGATGGGTTTATAATTAGTAACTGAACTTCAACATCCTTATGTGAGCCTACCTTCTGACATACTTTCTTCCCCATTTGTAACATTTTTATTATACACAATGTGAATTTCTAACATGTAGTATCTGTGAATATAAGATCTCCTGAAGTTAATGTCATATTGGAGATGAGAAATATGCAGCAAAGACATGCTAGAATATGTTTTCACCAAAGAGAAATGATGAAATGCTGCCATACCAAAAGCAATGGCAGCTAATTATTGATATCAATGCCATCCTTTCTCTCCATATGTAATTTGCCTGATTCTTTAAAAATTTCAAAAAAATTATGGCAATATGACATTAGAGGTCATATTTATGGATATTATTTTGTTTACCTTTATTTCTTTTTCCATACTTTTGACCATTTGAAGTGTTGTTTCCCTGCCTTTTCTCTTTTTTTCTTTTCTTCATCTAAAATATTTGAATATAAAAAGCATAATGAAGATAATGATTATAGTTTTCTCAAAAACATATTAATGTCTCTCTATTTCATGAGAAATTATACTATAAATCACAAAGCTAGAGAAACCAAAAAGGAATATTCAAAAGTCCAAACCTGGATTTTAAAGCTCAAGAATATTCACACTGTAGAAATAATCAACTTAGTCATTTAATTTAGGAAATCTGATACGCTGTTGCCTATTTTTGTATTTTCAAAAAGATATACTAAAGATGAAACAAAACGAAAAAGAAAAAAATCTCATTTAGAGCGTAACAGAAGAAAAGGGGAAAAGAACAAGGGAATTTATGCAGGAATAATTAATGAGAATGCTAAATAGTATCTATATCAATCTAGCACAGTGTAGTCATTTAGAGTGGCACAGGGTCAGAATTGTTTATATCTGGCTTGCAGAAATGGGTGGAGAATTATCCACAGAAACAGAACTTGATGACATGAATATGATGTGAAGAATAATTGTTAGTTAAACTTTTGATTGTAAAAAAAAATTGCCATTTTATTTCAAATTATCTCACATTCTGATCATTATTCTTTGTGTCTTTGATTATAAAACATTTCCACAGATAGCATTGTATTACCATTTTTAAATTTTTTCAAAAATTTTTCTGACTCATTTTGACACACAGCTTTTCTGACCACTCTGCTTGACTAGATTATAATCAGGAAAAAATGAAGATTCCCTTGCAAGAAGTGATAGTTGCATGCCTTTTCCAAAGACAGTCCCTGTGTAAGGTACACACACAAAGGACAATGCCTCTTAAGAGAAATTAATAAGAATCAGGCATCATTTACCCTAGGAGGTTTTTAAAATCTCCACTTAGGACTGTCACATTGATAAATTATGTTCTAAGTTCAGAGATTTTTATGTATTCGGGTCTTCTATAATGAGACTTTCACAACCATTTTAAAGAACTAAAGTAAATTACTCACCTCTTCCCTTATGAAACATGACTGAAAAATGCTAATGACTTTTTTGATACGGATTCAATTAACTAAATTCTTATTTTGATAAAAAAAAAATCTAATTCTGATTGCTAATTATGCCTTTTGCAGCTTTGTTGTGGATATATTTATTGCATATATTTTATATATGCAATAAATATACATATAAATGCCATAGTTATACATATAAATGCCAAAGTTAATGTTTTAGATTTACATTAAATGCCTGTGTTTCATGTTTACGTTAAATGCATAACTTTATGCACAATTTAGAGTGTCTTTTTTGTTGTTGTTTTTTTTTTTTTAGAACAATACATACCCCATTGGGGAACAGTTAGCTACTTCTTCCTTATTGCTTTGTAATGGTGCAGGTTTTTGAGAACTTGGATAGTGGCCTATTAAGAAATTTCTTTAACTTTATTTTAATGGTAAACAAATATCTTAATTTCTTTTTCTCACTGTTTAAGGGTATTTTTTTTAACGTATTTAATCAATTTCAACAAAGACAGAAGACCTAATGTTTGAAGAACTTTAGGGGTTTTACAAAGGTGAAAAACATAATACAGCTAACAGGCTTTTCTGGCCCTGGAAACCTAACTTAATAAAGCATTATGGGAGCTGTAACTTCTGGTAAACAGAAGACTTGCAGTTACATGGTCTATTTTTCCCGTTCACAACTAGTTTATGAGTGAAAGTGTGGAATTGTAAAATTTATTTACATGTGTAAGAAGAAGCTTTTATTGAATTTTCACAGACTTTGAAGAGCATGCTTGGCAGTGCTTGAGATAAGGATTAAGGTGGCATAGGTCTTATACAGAATTGACTTTAGTTACAATAGCAGCTCCATGGAAGCTGAAACAATCAACACAGATGTTGGACAAGGAAACCACTGCTACCTGCAGATGAATAAAATGAGATCTGTGGTAAAACAGTGGTTTTTCCCCCTTGATTCAGTTCAAAGGCTGGCAATATCCTATTAAACAAAGCACTAGTACTGCACCTGCTTTGGCACCAGGCATCAATATTGCTTCCTGCTTGTTACACAGGGGATAGAGGTGTGTTTATATATATTTCTTTACTTATTTATTGTGTATTATTGTTATTATTTTTACATGTGTATACATTACAATAAGATTGATATTTTTTTCTTTTGAAATAACTGCTGGCTTCTGAAAAATAACAATTTTGAAATTTTCTGCCTGATGTGCTGCTTCAGAACAGGGAAGCAGATGGGTCATGACACCATGCTACATTTACCAGACAGAAAAACCCACCAGCTACACAATAAAGGATGCAGCAGAAAAGAGAGTGTTAAGTCTGTGCTAATTTCTGTCAGGAAGATGAACTCTACTTCTAACTACAGGCCTCCTGGACAGTTCCTCTGCTTCCTTTGCCTTCTCCTCACTTCCCCAATTAGCACTTTATTAAATACTCACACTGTGCTTCCTTCCCTAAGCAGCTTCACTGTAACTTTTAACTAATCACTTACACAAACATCTTCACTTCCTCTACTCCTGCTTCACATATCAAACAGGTCTTGAGAAAAATCACATTCAGACCCACTTTAATCTTTTTTAAATGGTACCTTGGGGACAAACATGGTATCACATGAGTTACAGGAAGGAGGATATTACTAAACTTAAAAAATAAACTAACACATTGAATGGACAGTTCAGTATGTTGCTTTCGTACAACTTATCTCATGTAGCTTTTCAGCAGACCTTATCCTATAACCATACACCATTACTTCAATGTTTTGTTTTCCTAATGCCATATTCTCAGCTTACGTAAACTGTTGTAATTTCAGTGGTTTCACTGAAGTGCTATTAATATGCTTCAACTTAGCAACCGACCCAAAATATGAAAGTAGAGTCAGAAAATGTAACTTTCTGTGCCTTGATGGCTCATTAAAAGTTAGCATGTTTTACAACTGAAGAAAATAAATACCACTCAGGAAAAACAATAATTTTAGAGGACCATCCAAGGAAAGAACAATTTTCCTTTCACCACGAAATGTCTGTGGTTGAATAATGTTCTTACAAAGATGAAAAGAATGTTAGACATCAGGAAACAAGACAGAACTGGAGTTGCTGGTTGAGATGTTTTTTCTCCCACAGCAGTAAAATTCAAGATTTATACAAACTTCAGTGAAAAACACGATTAAAAAATCACTATGATAGGTTATGAATATTTATGGCTTAGAAGACAAAATACAAATCAAATATTTTTTTAAAAAATGAGCTGTATAATTATAATTTATTCTAAAATAAATAACTGTCTTGTCTCTTAAAAAGAAAAGGGAAAAAAAAAAGAGAGAGAGGGAAAAAAACATAGAGTGATTACTTTTTAACAAAACCTCTGACAAATAAGCTGTCTTGCTTGCTAAAATAATGGGAGGCTACACGGGACATAAATAATACTTGGACACAGAAAACTGTGGCAAACACGATTTTGAGTGAAACCTGGCAACCACTGAGGTATACAGGAGCTTTCCCTTTGACTATTTTGGGAGTAGAATTTGTCACTTACTTTGTAGTTCTGACTACATTATTAGTGGAAGAAATGTAATTTCTCAAGGTTCTACTGTGTCTTCAGGTAGGCTTAGTTTCTTATTTTCTTCTCTCGGTTGAAAAGCATACCAGCACCTCCAACCACCTTTTATTGGAATATAACTAGTCTGTGTAAATGAACCTGCAAACCATAATAATTAAACTGTTTCTAATCAGCAGTTATACTAACTGAAGTACAGCAACTCTATTAGCAATGTAGTACATTCAAGTAAAGTATTTCAGAAAGCTAGGACAGTTAGCTCAAACTTTGCTAACTAATATTGAATATATTTAAGTTTTCCTAGAATTATTGAGAAAAAGCATAGCTAAACTTAAATAATAGTGATTAAAATAATTATGAATACTGATATATCAGAGATACACACACATCATGGTTGTTTAATTTGTTTTAAAGTAATAGACACACATTAAGAGTAAGATCCCACAGTGCAGTGTACTCTAGAATGGTTTTAATAACCCAGCAAGACTTTAATAACCCAACAGAGGGGTACAGAACACAGAATTGCCCCTCAAGTGGGACAACTTGAGAAACTTGTCCCACAGTGCTCCCAATTAACCAATTGATGCCAACTAGTCCCTAGGAAGAGCATTTATTCTTTGGCGTAGTCTCAAGATCAGTGCTCTCCTTGGTTTTCTTACAGAAGGATAGCTAGGAAAATAGCATTAAGGCATGATGGGGCTTCCAAACCAAATCCCAAAGCACCATTTTCTGTGGGGAGTTCTCAGCATACCCCTCCTCTCCATGGAGCACTCAAGGAAATGTCAGCTCCAGCTGTCTCTGTGTAGTGCGCATAGCCAGCATTACCAAGAATCAGTGCTTCAGCATACTGGGCTGACAAGAAAACTTTATTCCTAATCTTGCCTGGAATTAGCATTTTTTACATCTCCTGACTTGCTAGAAAAACAAGATAATGCTGAACTTTGTTACCTGGAGTCAATGAGAATATTACTTGGTCACACAAGGACAAATCCTCTCATTTCAATTCTGACTAGGAAATGGATTAAGATCTTTATCTTCACAGAGCAAAACACAAATATTTAATTCCAGCTTTCATGTTATCATCTCACATGCGTGGCTTTTTAAGAACAGTCACTAGTATAAAAATAAAAAGAATGTACCCACAAATGAGAAGAAATATTCAGGTTACTTCATAAATATGGACAACAATGGCTAGAAGGAGACATTAAAAGCCTCACAAGATTTTCTGTCTTTAATAATTTCATATTGCAGCAAAGTCAGTCAGTGGCTGGAAAATAGTAATTTGAAATGCTGCAGTCTGAGCAAAGGAAAAAAGTATGCTGCTATTTTCTTTGTCATCAAACACATATTTTACTGTGCAAATCATTTTTACAGGCAGATTTACATATTTACAGGGTTTCCATGAGAAGAGGAGTCCCAACTTTGCATACTGATAAATTTTTCTAAGTATCCTTGGATGTCTCTATGAATCTTTAGGTGTTACAAAACCTTCCTGTATGCAATTTTAGTTCATTGATTTTTCCTTTTAATTAAGTCAGAGAGTTTACTTTGTAAAAAATATAGAAGCCTATACAAATTGAAGATAGTAATGTAGAGGAGAAATTTCACATCAGTTATAAAACACAGTGCTATAAAAAAGTGTTATAAAGTGTATGGGGCCAGAAACTTTCATGGAAACAACCTCCAACTGAAAATGATCATTTACCAGAGCTGAAATGGTGTGTGGAAACACAACCACACACACTGTTTTCCTGCCAGTTTACTCATGGAATGTCTCAGGAATTTTCTGGGTCTGAGACACCTCAGGATATCCAGGACTTGCCGCTCCAGGACTGCAAAAATTTGCCTGGAGCTGGTTTCTGGAGCCAGATGGTTCCAGATACGGCCCAGCTCCCATGGTTTAGGATGCTGTTTTACCTGGGAGCTGTGCTAATGTGGGTTTCCCACCTCCAGAGAAGTCTACAATATAATCTCAAGATGCAAATTTTAAATCCGGTAACTCAGACTCAACTGTTCACAATTCCACTTCAGCACACTGAATACAGCGCAGATTTATCCATCACTAATTTTTTTTTCTTTTTTTTATCATTGGTTTGATACTAAGAGTTGTTGACAAATTCTCCCATCATAAAAACAAACAAGTATTAAGTGCCCTGGTATCAAATTAATGATTCTTAGTATTTCAATATAAGTTATTTCAAAACATTTACAATGGTCTCATCATTCTTATAGACTGCGGCTTTGATCAGCCCTAGTACTAACTTGTATGGATTTTTGGAGTAAAGAAGTCTATACATGTCACTAAATGCCACTATCTGGATCCCTTAGATGCTTCAGAAAATCAGTCAAAACTCATAGTTATTCTCTTCATCGTTCATTTACTAAAAAAGACTGAAAGATTATGATAAACCAGTATTATCTTATCACACTATAGCTGATAATATTATTAATAATAACAATAATAGCTGCAACAGATGTACACTTGTGCATTAGAGATGGGATCTTTAAAGGTATAATTGTTTTAACACTAAACATGGTTCTTATATTTGTATTTTGAAAGAACCAGTCATAAAAGAAAAAAAAAGAGAAAGACATTTCCAGCTTACACCAGGACACTATTTGAGAATTAACAAGATGGCATACCTTCTTCATTCTTTAAATGCTCACAAAGTATCTTAGATAAGAAAGATAGGAAATAATAAACTTTATTACAGCTGCTATGATTTCTTTCAGTCTAAAGCAAGCAGCATAAAAAAATTAAGCATCATTCTAATACTGTGCTTTCAGCTCTGCTTCATCACACAGAACTTCACCAGAAATTGTAAGATTTCATTCATGAGAAAATTACAAAACAGATATGTGATAATTCATTCAGCCCATATTTAAAATTCTTTTCCTGGTTTCATGTCTCAACAAAGGTCTCAGCATTAAGTTCTACCCTTTATACATGAGCAGAGAATTTACACTGGCCTCCACCCACATCAAAAGTGCTTTAGTGAGGGACCAACTGTATCTTGAATGTAATAACAGTCATTATTCAATGATACATCACTAATTGAAAAATGAAAATGCATCTCTTCTATGGATCCTTGCAATGTTTTACAAGATACTTCTTAAATGGTGGTCTTCTTAAAAATTGTAATTTAATGAAAAATACCATTTTGGAATGGCTTTATTTTCACTCTGGAGCAGATGTTATGATTATTTTTTGAAACACTGCTGAAATATTCAATTAGTCAATCAGGTAGTATTCTTATTTATTGCATAAGAAAAGGAATATTAAAAATAATCCTGTAGAAGGCCTAGTCTGTTGAACAAAAGTCTATATGTAAAGGAAATTTCAGTAACTGCAAAACAGTGACAACGTCCGACAAATGTAGCTGTTGAACATTCTCTGTTTGAGAACGCTATCTAATCTGGAAATGTTAATTCCTGTGTTTATATATTAAGGATCACTCTCTCTTACATAATAAAAGGGAGTCCAGTGCTACAACATGTCTTAGCAATGGTATAAAATAATCTCAAGACCTGTTCAGTTAATACTAAGGACTTCAGAATGAAGAAGAAAACTATGTTCTGAAAAGCAATACTTGCATATGAGACATAAAAAAGGAAGAGAAAGCAAGAGATTATGAAGGCATGACAGAACTAACCTATGAATTAGGGTAAAAAATTAATTGATATAAATAAGAATTAGTCAAAATACCCATAAATTTACAATTCTATCCATCTTCCTAACCTGAGAGACAGAATGACATTTTGAAAGAAAACCAGCAAGATGAACTGAAAAAGAAACCCCAAAATATTACCTGGTTTTTTTGCAAATCAGTTTTCAACTATTTTGCCTCTGAAATTTTGTACTTCTTACTGATAAATTATATCGACTGCAATAATAGACAGTATGCAATATAGTATTAGCTCTCACAGGTAATCATTTTCCTCTATATCAGAAGAAAAGTACTGCTGAAATTAAGTGTCAAAAGAATGTGGCAACTTCACTATAATATTAATTGCAGATGCAGGTAAACCGCAGATGAAATGCTGCCATATTAATTAGATAGTAAACATGACCTGTTTCTTTTCAAAGACTGGCAGGTATGGAAATATAAACCTGGATTCAGAAATAACTGTGAAAAAACAATTTCACTCTTTTATGATTATTTTCAATTCTCTACCTACTGTGGCCACAGTTTGTAATTTTGCCATCATTTGCAGTGATTTTCGTAATTTGTCACAGCTATTCTGCAGATTTATCCATCACCCAATATGATATTTTTAGTGCACGCAGAACTACAGTAGCTAAGCAACAAAAAAATTGAGGCCTCAACATTGTCTCAAAAGGATCATATTCTGGGTGTAATAGGCGTTTGAAATGGGCCCTGCTCATGAAATTGAACCAGATTTCCACTGGGTGACCAAGCTGTCTTCAGCCAGCTGATGGGACTGGATTATGAATGTTGTGGCTTAATGTTTTGGAAATGGAGCAAAATGTTTATTCTACACCACGGCTGCCCCTGCTGCACAGAGTCTCTAGTTCACCTTCAGCCTCTTTGGAAGATGAAGCTTCCACTGAGGGGAGCATGATGTAGTGCACCCTGGGCTTCAAGGCTTCCCTGACCAAGCCTTGCATACAACCTTGGGGTAGTTGTGCAATTTTGCAGTCTGTCTCAGAAGAAGAGAGTATGATATAACACTGAGGTGTTTATACACTAATGCAAGTAGTACAGCAAGTAGATATGAAAAATTAGGAAAGAGAAAATAGATATGTGAAAGATTTTCCTATGATCAAACATATAGACAACTGCTACAAAGAAAGCAAGTATCAGAAAATACCTACATCCACTCAGGTTAGAACAAAAAAGAAAAAGGAAAAAAGAACCAAAAAATCTACCAAAAATATGTATTTTTGCCATCAGACAAAATTAAATTAAATATTAGAGAACTATTTCTAACTATGGTGACCATCAATCTCTAGTGATAAAGAAGAGGAGCTTGCAGTATCTCAGTCAGTGGAACTTATAAAAACAAATTATATAAATATGTCAGGGATACACTAAGTCCTGCTTAAGAACAAGAGAAAGGGTCAGATTTCCTTAAGTCTCTTCCAGCCCTAAATGTCTATGAATAGCATGCGAATCTAGACTGACTTTTTATATTCATCTGAAAAACTTATCTGAGTCAAGTTGTTTTTTTTTTTCTTCCATGCCATAAAAATACTCATTTTTTCTTAAAACTAACCTACAGGCTGGTTTTGAGAGTTTATAAGAACTCTCTCTATAGATACATATTACAAATACTAATCATTCAAATGGTTTTGGGAGAAATCTGTATGAAATTCATGTCAAAGACCAAAAATCTTGGCTAAAGACAACCATGGTGCTTGTAGTACATATTCCAACAATACTGTCAGTTTATGCGTTACACTTTCACCTCAAATTGCGAATAAACCCATTGCTGATCAAGAAACTGCCTTAAAAGCATTTTCCATTTTCTTGAATGTTAGCTCCTTCTGAGATCCACTGAAATCAATATTAATTTTGTTATTTACACAAATATTACCTATAATTAATTTGTTCTGAAAAGTAATGAAAAAAATCTTTTGATTCTTTATTCCATATATGTACTTTTAAAATGTTACAGTATTTATATGTAGCCTGCCAAGAAACAATCATTAGCAAAGTAGGTCTGGTTTACTAGGAAATAGTAAAACAATATGAACTTTTAGATGTGATAATATTTGTTGTCAGATGCTTTTCTACTTTGGTCACTCACAAAAAGTGTATTTTAGAGAACTGAGAATTACATGTAAATTCTTGAGCTGTGTATTATCTATTCCTGTTTTTTAAAACACAATCAAAAGGTCTCAAAAAATGTTGAAGGATCCACTTTCTACAATAATGCTGCTGGCATCATCACCAGGTGCCAGGGGGAGGATTAGCTGGCTAACTTTGCCCTGAGGCCAAGGAAACGTGCAGCACAGCACAGGCCAGCGCCTGTTCAGGCTTACTGTTGTGCAGATTGCTAACTCCTCGATGTACAAAGGTCTTCTGACCAGGACCATTACAATTGCAAACATCACGTTAAAGTGTAGCTGTCACAACAGAGGCTGTATAAATTACCATCACAGAGCCCAAACTAAAAATCTGCAGTCAGAATGTAATGATCTGGGCATGGGAACTCAACTCTGCGATTCAGAGATACTATGTCTTGATCTAGTGATACAAAATCTGGTTTTCTTACACAAAATAACAAGAGTACATCAAAAATAAGATCGACTTTAAAAAAAAAAAAAAACACACAGCAAAACAATACAAAACAAACAAAACGAAACCCCAAATTTATGTTCATTCCCATCTTCTCATCCAAAGTTCCCTGATTTAAGATCTTTGCAAACTTATCTTACTTCTTTTTTTTGTGCTAAGGTTTTAAAGTGCTAAGCTCAACATGGATTTTTAATAGAAGAAAGAACCAAAGCTACGGCCTATGATTAACTAGAAAATAAACTTCTTTCAGTAAAAGGTAATTACAAAATTTGCTATTAAAAACTCAGTATTTATGCAGGCAAATAACTGCCATAGGCATTTGACCTCTCATGAACAGCAGATCCTGTCTGGCTTTGGGAGCACACATGCTAAATACAGTCAGTTGCTGCTACTGCTCAGGAGCCCATGCGTTGCAAAATCTGAACTCAGAAAGCATTCACTGACAGTGCCACATATAACTTGGTAACAGGGACGCACTGCAGTACACCACACCTCTTAATCTGTGCCTGATAAACTGAAGGTTGTCCGGGACATTCCATATAAAATCTTCCCCTTTATCACAGAGCAGTATATTTTAATGACACCACTCTGTGTTGAAAGATATCTCTTGTCTTCATGCTAGAACACACAACAAAGTGTCTTGCTTAAAGCAGCTAAGAAGTGCTCAAATCTTTAACAAACATAATTCATACTAATTCTATCCTCAGAGTTAATCTACAAAGTTGCATGGATGGAGACACAACATTAGGTGATGTCAATTTACATTTGAGCATTTTAAAAAAAAATCTTCCATTTAAAAGAAAGCAGACAACAAGGAATTATAGAGTTTATGTGATCTTAAAACACAAACAGGAAATCACCAGCTAAAGAGTTTTGGGGAGACAAAAAAAATCTCCTGTATCTCTAAGAACAACTTGGAAAGACATAGCAATTTTTTTTCAAATACTAAAGCATTGCAGCGATCCACATACTCGTCTTGTAATATACTTGTAAATAGCAAGTAAGCAAATACGTTCAAAATCCTTTTTGAGCTAGCAAAGCTGATTGTACATCCACCCATCTTTTAGACGTCATTGTTTCCTAGCTGCAGGGAGGTGTACAACATGCAGTCCAGCGAGTTTAAAGATACATAAATACATGCTGCCATGTAAAAACCCCCTTCAATATGTTATGAGGATCACTCAGATACTATTAGCTCTTAATGCAGTGGCTTTTACTTCCCCATCACACTGACAACAGAGCATTATGGTTGCAATGGGACAGACGCGCTGATGGCAGCCGTCCGTGAGGCAGTATTGCAGTCTAATCACATCCATGTGTTTGGGTCGGCTTTTGGGTTGCATTGGCATTGTTTGTCTTGGGGATTGGAGGCGCCGGGGGGTGGTGGGTCCCGGGGGGGGGCTCTGGTGAGATAAGTGAGGAGGTACATCCTTGAAACTATATAAGAGCTACCAATTAACCCCATTGTTTAAGAAAAGCCCAGGAAATTCCTCTAGAGTAGTCTGAACCTATTCTGACCTATTCTAATCAGCATAGTGAAAACCCCACCCCCGGGCAGGAAAGCCCCCTACCCAACCAAGCCCCTTCCCCACTGAATATGCGCAGTAAAAAGAAAGGACACTGTGACTTTAAGTGAAGATGAGGCATCACAAGAAGCAACAGAAGCAAGGATAACTAAGCGTAGGTGTAAAAAGTACTGATAACTGTGGCTCGGAATGTATAAAATGCTTACCGTGTGTTAACTGAGCTGTGCTAGCTCTGAGGGGTTACCACCCAGCACCCATCTCTGCGCCGACACGAAATAAAATGTCTCGGCTCGGAGTGTGAGATTGGCTCCTTGCACACCGGGTAAGGAACACCGCTTGAGGGACAACAGTATCACCTGCCTTTTCAGTATCATGTCACTGTTTGCGGAGTTTCATAGCGTTCACAAATATCTTTTGAAATCTCAGAAAAGTATTACAACATTGCCCAGATCTCATAGCAATTGCCATGTTCAAAGGCATCTGTATTATAAATTTATACAAACCAAGCCAGATATTAGAAGACAAGGTTGTAATTTCATATTATAGTATGTAATAAAATATTCATGCACTAACTATAACTAATGCAATAGGTAACACCAGCCCTGTATTAGTGATATGAAAATATTCAGACATAGGTATGTTTAGTAAGTAATATTAATTATAGCAAAATATACAGTAACTTTAAAAACAACTTGCTACACGCATTTCTGCAAATTAAAAACCACATGCCACCAAAATAAATTATTCTTATGCCCACTGAATACAGTCAGCAAGAAGCAGTTGGCAGGAAGTATCCAGATGGATTGTTTGCCATAAGTAAACAGAAAGGAGATTAATTCTTCTATAAGAACATTGACCATTTTGCAGCTTTTAGTCCTCCATCTCTTTACAGAATAAATTGGGGGAAAATCAGCTTTATTTATTGGTTTTACTGAAGGCATTCAGCTGATAATCTGCAATACTGAACCAGAAAATATGTTGTTTGTATAATTAAAAACAAATCACATTTCAGACAATGTAGCAACACCTAATAGACAGAAGGAAAAAAATTACTTAAACTGTGGGCTGCAATGGAGAATGATTTGCATAAAAGAGTAGATAAAAATAGATAAAAATATCAAGCCATCAGACGCATGGATGGTCACTCAACAGCAATAATTCAGGATAAGTGTTTCATGCTAATTAATATATTTTTATTGGACAGCTTGTCAAAAACTGACAGCAGTGAACGCATCCTTAAATGAAAAATCTAATTTTTGAAGGATGCTTAACAGCATTTAGAAATTAATTCAATATAGTAACAACCGAAATATTGGGGAAGATCTGGGAACAGATGGCATTGGGACTTTAGAGCATGTTTAATACTATTACCTTTAAGTAGGTATTACTATTCCTTGTAATGAGCCCTCCAAGCACAACTACATTGCTTTTCTCTGCTTCACTGCTGGCACTCTGACTTAGTTCAGAAGGGCGGACCAGGGAAGAGTAAGACATTCTCTCTCTCTCTTTTCCTGCTACCCATATGAAGGGTATGAAAGGAAGGTGCTCAAAGACAGAAAGGCTATGTACCTGCTTACTGATAAAGCAAGAGGGTGTATACATTGGTAAACATGCAAAGATTGTGTAAAATACAGATGAATAAAGCCAGATAGAGACCTCACTTTATTCCAAGAGGCAAGATAACAGAAGAGAAAGAGAGGGCTTGAAGGACTCCTAAGAAGGATATGGAAATCACCCCTTCCAAACGGGAAATACTGAATTTCCAGGAAGGAATTGTGGTCTTTGCTAATAGGTGAGGGCCCTAAAAATATGAAAGATCTACAGATGCAAATGTTTGAAAAGCCTAGTCCATGAAACAAAGCCTTGTCTCCAGTATATCAGACAGGGGTCAACAGTGTTCCACCTGCTGACATGTAACAGTTCGTTTCTCCTGTTGACCTTAAATTACAGTAATTAGTCCTTCATCCAACCCTGGCAAAGCAGAGGTAGTTGAATCTGCACTTAATTCATAAAGGTATAGCATCACAGAGGCAATATTTCTTTGCCTTGTGCTCCCTCAACTTTCCACCTACTGGCACCATTCCCTACAGGTATTGCCACTGGAATGTCACCTTTTGGCACTTACACAGTACAGATATATACATTAGGAAAGGCATCATTGAAAAAGAAATGTCCATTTATCCCATTTCCAAGTACTGATTTACTGCTCTGCATAAAGAAGGAAGCTTTCAACAAGAGCAAGTTTAAAGGAAGCTATGAGTGGAAAGTAATTTCCATACATTATTTTTCAATGAAAGTGATTTTAGACAGCAGGAGGAAATGATGAATCTTGCATGCAATTTACCCTCCTATGCCAGAAATAATGAAAACTAGGACATACTGTTCCACAAAAGGATTAGACACTTATCCAAGATTGGAAAACTGTCAGTATCTGTAAACATTTTCCAAAGTTTACACTACACTTGGGAATCTGACTATTTTGAGGTGTCTTGGCAGATATGCTCTTTTTCTTACGAATCATTTGAAAAGGTCTAGGAGATTCCATATCCATAATTTGTTTTTTTACAAGAAAATTATTAAAATGTCAAAATGCATATCAGCAAATATAATGTGGAGAACAGATGAGAAGATTTCTTTTTACTAACTATAGGGGATGTTAATTATGTCCTTGCAATATTTTCTGCAGATCAAGAAAGCAAAGGTACTGGGTGTAGGTGGCAAGGTTTTGGCAGCAGGGGAGGTGTGTGGGGGGGGTCTGTACAAAGGTGCCAGGGGCTGCCTTGTGCTGGACACAGCCAATTCTAACCACTTCCAGCTGCTTCCAGCTGGCTCCACAATGGCCCCACCACAGGCTACAGCTGATCCCATCAGTGAAGCTGGTGGTACCTCTGGGAAAACATATTTAAGAAAGGGCAAAACTCTGCCCAAGAATGAGCAGTCAAGAAAAAAAATAAGTATAAGAATCAGCCGCACAACACCAAGGTGAGAGAAGAAGAAGGGAAGAGGTGCTCCAGGTGTTGGAGCAGAGATTTCCCTGCAGCCCCTGGAGACACCGTGGTGCAGCAGGTATTTCCCTGCAGCCCATAGAAAGGACCATGCCAGAACAGATATTTGCAACCTGTAGCCCTTGGAGGACTCTACACCGGACCACGTGGATATGCGCTGAGGGAAGCTGCAGCCTGTGGAGAGCCCATACTGGAGCCGGTTTATCATGGAGTGCAGCCCGTGGAGAGGACCCATGCTGGAGCGCAGGAAAAGTGTGAGGAGGAAAGAGCGGCAAAGAGGAACTGTTATGGACTGACTACAACCCCCATTCCCCTTCCACCCTGCACTGCTTGGTTCAGGGGATGAGGCAGAGGAATTAGGAATGAAGGAGTAAAGTTGAGCCTGGGAAGGGGACAAGGGGATGGGGGGAACATGTTTCAGTTTTTGTCTTTGTTTCTCACTATCCCATTCTATTTTTAACTGCCAATAAATTAAACTAATTTTTCCCAAATCAAGTCTGTTTTGCCCATGATGGTAATTGGTAAGTGATCTCCCTGTTTTTATTTCAACCCACAAGCTTTTCTGTCTTATTTTGCCTGCCTATCCTGTTGAAGGAAAGGAATGGGAGAGCAGCGGGGTGGGCATCTGGCAGCCTGCCAAGGTCAACTCACCACAGTAAGAAATGTTCTTTGTGTCTTCTTTTCCTAGGGAGTTTTTTCTTTTACGGTCCTTCTAGATGTGTCACGATTAATATTTTACTCCTTGGGTATTTTTACCAATAATTTGTTGCAAGTGCAGTAGGCACCATAGTGAGCCTAAGCTGACCAGCTCATATAGTAAAGGCCGTGAAGAAATGTCAGGTTCAGCTTTATGTGTGTTGACAGGCAGAATATTAGAGTTCTGGTCCTTCAGAACTTTAAATCTCATTGTAATATGACAAAATTTTCATATTGTTGTTATTAATATTAGTTAATATTTGCAATTTGCTGTATAGCAACATTCAGCTAAAGTGTATCTCACACATAGGGACTTGTCATGACTCACAGGCTAGCTTCACAAGTTACCGTGTGCTATGTCTTTTGAAAAGAATGGTAATTTTGCCAAAAAACAAAGCAAGCATGGGTCTGGCCAGCATTCAAAACATTCAAATCTCAGAGCAATTTGTAGCAGACAGATTGTGGCAAAAACAAACCCTCAAGACAACTCTACACCTTTTTTGCTTCTTTTCCAAATTAATGCAGACATAGTTACTCAAAAAAATATAAAAATCACCATATGAAAGATTTGCAAACCTGCAAAGTTCCTTGCTAGCTGGATATCAAAAGCCATATAGCAACATTACCACCAGGCCCTGCATAGGCTGGTTTTACCTTTTACACTGCTTCTGATACAGATTTTAGGAGCTATGTCTCTATACACAGCTGCATCTTACAATGAGAAAGTACTCCTCACTGGAAAAGTAAGGAGAATTATTTTGCTAATACATAGCTTCAAAATACAGCCATTTGTAAACTCCTATGATTTCTAAACGAACCCTACAATATTTTGCAGATAGGCTTTTGGGTTTAGTGCACACGCTTTTGGCAAAGCAACAGGTAAAAAACCATTATTTGAGTAGAAAATATGTCTGCCTATGACTTTTTTAAAAACTTAAATGTAGTAATTAAGCAATTAAGAGTATGCTCAAAGTTGTTAATACAATTTTTTTTCTTCTTATTAAAATGTTTAACTAATGTCATAGTGATGAAGAGAGTCAATGTTCTCACAAATTTCATTTGATCATTTTGTGAAGGCAGACTCGAACTGCAAAAGTTGTAGTAACATTGTGGGTAGTGAAAAGAAGCTGAGTTTGTAGAGGTGCTGCCCTAATGATTCAAATCTCATTGGAAATTCATTTTGCACCTCCTACCTGTGGACACCGACCAGGCCTTTAAAATGTCCATGCTAAAAATATAGCAACCGAGAAAAAATAGTTGAGAGTGTGATTTTGTCGTTAAAGTATCAGAAAAAGCTTTAGGAGACAAAAGTTTAGTTCTTAAATGTTTTATTTTGGGCAAAACATTGAGCGGCAGATTTTCAAAAGTTCTTAGCAGGTCTCAGTCATCATCTTGTGAAAGAACCTAAGGCAGTAGGCATCCATACACAGTTTAGCATGGAGTCATACAACTGTGTCCAGTGTGTTCATCCATTCCCTCAGTCTGAGCTGCATAGGCTGAGTCAGTTCTTGAATGAGCGGTCTGCAAGGGTCACTCGTGAGCAGGTGGTGATGATTTGGCACACTAATGTCAGCTAGTATCCCAGCATATGAAGAAATTACTCTGTGATGTCTTCTGAATAAACTGTCCACTGAAATACTGATCGTTTGTGTCAGGGCTTCAGATCCTTTTGTTATAGGAATCCTGTTGTAATAGCTCAGAAGAAACAGTCAAATGAGTGGCATAGCTAAATGTCAGTTCTGACAACTATATTCCACCTGTCAGATTTCTACTGCAGTCTGAAATTAATTTATTTGGTTCCTGTCTTCAAGTACTAATTAACTTGCATCTCAGAAGTGTCTGCATTTCAATGTGAGGAGAAGCAATCTTAAATAACTGTATTGGGTTTGCTTGTCATGTGTTTTTTGATAAACTGTTTTGCATACAAATACATAGTAGCTTATGAAATGACTTGAATCTTCACAAGAACTGAGTCCTAGGTAGAGTCAAACTGTGCTTCAAGTTGGAATCGGTGCTGGGTTCTAGGAACATTTAATCACCCTTGAGACGGGTAGGTACATATAAACATCTGTGTAACAACTAGTCTACTTGTCTTATTTTTTATCCAGTATTTCAGTAGCATTAGTCATGCTCTGATCTTAATATCAAACTTGAAGGACTTGGACCAATGGATGGAAAAACTATTCAGTGTTATATAAATCTGCAAGTCAACATTTATGTCTGCTTTCTTTTAATCTGATGCACTGTGTCTGGCTGAGATGGAATTAACTTTCTTCATAGCAGTCCATATGGTGCTCTTTTTTGGTTTTGTGACTAAAACAGCTCAGATAACACACCAGGGTTTTGGGTATTGCTGAGCAGTACGTGCACAATGTCAAGGCTTTCTCGTTTTTCCACTCTGCCCCTGCAGCAAGTAGGCTAAGGATGGGCAAGAAACTGGGACGGGACACAACCTGGAGAGCTGACCCAGATTGACCAAACGGATATTCCATACCATATAATGTCATGTTCAGCAATTTTTATTGCTGAGGGGACCGGGGGGTTGGGGTAGGTAGCCATTGCTCAGAGACTGGCTGGACATCAATCCACTTCTAGGACGTGATAAGTGATTGTCTTTGCATCACTTTCATCACTTTTGTTTGGGTTCCCCCCTTCCTCTTTCATTTACTTATTAAACTATCTTTATCTCAACCCATGAGTTTTCTTGCTTTTGCTCCTCCTATTCTCTCTCCCATCCGACTGGGAGCGGCGGGAATGAGCAAGTGGCTGAGTGGTGCTTAGCTGCTGACCAGGGACAACCCACCACATGTGAGTATATGCAACATGTGAAGAATATGATCAGTACCTTCTGATTCATTTGTTGTTTGAATTCTCTGTGTTGCAAAAGTAACTCCAATGAACACTGAAAAATGTCAGAGAATGTGAAAATCATTCAAATTTTCCTTTTGGTTTGAGAGCATTCTCTAATGTATGCAAGGGTTCATTGAACTGTTTATTGGGTTTTAAAGACTTATCATGTTCAGAGCATTACATGTTTCAAAAGATTGTCATTTCTGAGTGACTCTATAAAAGCACCATGACACTTTTTGATGTGTTGCATGTAGCTTTTCTTCAGGAAAAAAGAGAAAACCTAAAGAAAAGAAAAGAAAACAAAACCCCCTATCAAATCCCAAACTTCCATAGAGGATCTGTCAGATATTTTCTGATGGATATCAACATTAATGATTTTAATACCTTTGCAAGCCATAAAAATCCAGTCCTAGAAGAACTATGCTGATTCAAATTTTCATTTAGAAGTATTGTACTGGAAAAAAAGCCAAATTCTTCCTCAGTTTCTTTTATATGCAAGTCTGTTTGTGCTTTATTCATGTCAGGAACTCTTATTCCATTCCAACTTTATTGTCATTTCCTAGAAGTTTGAACTGGCCTTTTTCATTGGAGTTAGCTTTTATATGAACACAGCATGTCGAGAATCTAATCATAAGAAAAGCTTTGAATGAATACTTGCTAAAGCCAAAAGATAGTATGTTGAAGAAATGAAAGATTAGAGCCAATTATATAGTATGGCTGGTGTAAAGTATTTCAAGCACAGCATCAAATACATACTGTGCCATAAGTTTATCCTGTAAGTTTAAAATACAATTCACATACATTAGACAGATGAATTATGCTTTTGCCTTGATTGCTCCCCTAACATTTCTGGTAACTCCTACATTAACATGAGGAGAACTATTAAGCTAAACAGGTAGAGAAAGCCAGACTCACAGCAACCTGATGAAATCTTCAGAGTGACAAAGGCATAGAAGAATCAAAGATATTGCCCACTTCCTTTTCAGGCACCAAACCTGCTCTAATTCTACTTACACAAGTTGGAATCAAAGGACAAAAACGAATTTGGAGTTATCTGCTTAGTAGGTCAGCACTTTCTGTTATTCGGAAAGAGAAAATACATCATTAAAAGGGATATATATCCCAGCAGGAGAATGAGTTGAAAGTGCTTTAGGAAAACCAAAAAAAAATAGAAGTGAAGTTGCACAGAAGAGGAACTCTTCCACTCATCCTCACGATCTCCCCAGCATACACTGGGGCATATCCTATTGGCAAGTGTGTAAAAATCTCTTCGTTGCCAGAAAATTGGGTAAAATTTGTGCACTGTTACCAACAAAGTTTGAGTAATATGACTTCCATGTTACCATCAATCTTTTATTTTCCCTTTTTTATTTATGGTGAGGAGAATGTCTCTTGTTTGTAAAAATAAATAAGTCTTTGTTGAAGAGGTGGAGATGCTTCTCAGTCACATTATATATTGCAGTTTAAGCTGAAGACCTGACTGAACGTATTTTTCTAATGACTTAAACCTAATCTTCGTCCCCTGATTCTCTAAGTTCACATCAAAACAGAACTTGAGCAGAGCTAGCCCTTCTAGACAGAGACAGCAACGTAATGCTTTCTAGTGCTTTATTTCCTCCATCATGTTCCCAGCATATATAATTGCCTGGCATATCTTCATAAATATTACACAAAGAATTCTCAGCAGTCTTCATGAACTTGAACACAAAGCACTAAGAGAGTTTCCAAGATGGGGCTTTATTTCCTGAAGACAAATTTGCAATGCCTTCTGCAGATCTAGAAAGGTTTCATGATAATTTTGAATTAGTATAAAAAATCTATGGAAATGTCCAAGGTAGTTTTATTTTTATCTTGGGCAGGGAGAAAAGGAGGCGGCAGAAGCAGGATGATAGGGAAAAAAGACTGAGAGAAACATTAGTTTAGACTTTCTACAAAGTCTTAAATCCCCATTGTTTTAAATTACACCAGGACTATCATATGCTCAGATTATGTGCTATGTATTGGTTTCCTTACTCAAATATATTCTTCCAAAGGCAGTTTTCAGTCATGAGTAGTTCTGTCACCTGGTAGTCAACTGGAATATGGCATTAATTATACTGTCAGCTGTTAATATTCTAGATTATTTCGCAAATAACGAAGGACTCACACTTGTAACAATTGAATGCATGCAATGTTTACATATCCTTTTTCTACTTTTACCATTTGATGCCCATATATGAATGGGCAGCAAATGGTAAAATTTTCTTCCTTCCTTCTTTCTTACAGCTGGTACCAATCTCGTGCAATACCTTACATCATGGTGTAAAATTAATAGAAGTGCATGCATCAGACTCAACAATTTTTATACCAGTCCCTCAGATTGACAAAGTATTGTCATTCAAATCATTTTTTAAACTGAATTAGGTTGCTCATGTATAGTCTTTTGATTCATATACATTTCCTCAAATGCACTTAAATCAGAATTCATCACATTAAGGTCATGACACTCCTGCAATTTGGTTTTTACAGAAGTAGCTTTCATTAACAACAGGGTGATGACCCTAGCTTTGAGTTTTCTGATTTTGTCACTTTGTACTACAATTTTAATGAGATTTAAAACTAGGCTTTTCAGCATTACATTCTTTAAACAGTGTTCTTAACAGCTGCAATTTCCTCTGTGCAATCCATTTACAGTTCCTAACCCTTTCTTACTTAACCAGCTAAATACACTCTTTTAACTCTCTGATGTCCTTTATGAGGTGTAGTCATAAATGTTTCTGTCCCAGTAATGCCATTTAATTTGATTAATATGCAATAATCACTGCAGACAGGTTTCATAGCATTGTATAAAATGACGTGCATGAAGCAAGCATACTAGCAGTAACCCTAAAATATCCACTAAGCAGCATAAGAGAATATACTGCCACTATTTGTATTCATTTCACTCATTGTTTACTCTATGTTGTCCTAAAACTCTTGGTTTTGTATAAAGTCAAGCTTATGTTTAGGTGTGAGAACAGATGGAAGCTATAGATTTAGTAACGGTGTCTTTTTAGCATGCATACAGAAGAAAAAACATTGTCTGATGTCAGAAACAGATGGAAACTACTACTGCCTATCACATTATAGATATTACTAATTTCCTGTAGTAGAAATCTGGCAGGACTATACATAAGAATTTTCAGAAACATCCAGCTATCTAAAGCCTGTGGAACTATGAGACATTTATAACATATAAAACATCAATCAAAATAACATAAAAAACTTACTGTAAATCTGAAAAATCTTTTATCAAGACTAAAGATATATTTTCCTATGTATTTGACTCATCACTTAGGAAAAAAAGTGGATCAGGAAGACCCACTCTGATTGGATAAGTCACAGCACATCTTTTACTAATAGAAAAAAAAGCTGACAAAGTGTAAGACAAATCGAAGGATCAATAGTTATTTTCTAGCAAATGCTGAGATAGACTGTCGTTTTCAAAAAATCACTGTATTTTGGAGAAAGTTATTTTGGATAAAAGCTTATAACCATCAAACAAAAATCCAACCTCTAAATGCATACAAAAGGGTGCCCACGCATTAATAGCAGTAAATAATTAAATAAATTTTGTTAAAACAAAAATGTTTTTTTTTGTTCACTATTAGAAAAGCAACTGACAATGTGAATTAAAGGCATAAATGCTTCTTTCACTTTTCTGCTACGCTTGATTTATGCATTTGAGATCTTTAATTGTATTTCTTCTACACTGATTTCACTTCTTCCTAAAGTACTCAATTAGTCTCCATTCTGGAAATCAGGTAATTTAGTTCAAATTAATCTTCAACAAAACACAGTCCAACCTATTTCTATGGTTGCGAGAGCCCCTGTATTTTCTTTGTTTCTCCTTTTATCTTCATCACTTTTCTATAGTCCTTCTTGCATTATATATAGTGTAAACCTAATACAATCTTTACATAAAATAAAACTAATAAACTGCAACTCCTGTTTTTAATTGTGAAAGGTGACAGAAATATGGCTTGAAAGTAGAATCCTGTTGAACACAGGCATCTTGTCCATAAGATAAACTAAAAACAATGATTTTTTTTTTAACTTTCCATGAGTTATTTGCAGTACTGTTGCGGGTAAAGCAGACTTGACTTGGGGAATTTAACTTAATTTATTGTCAATTAACATAAACATTCAGTTACTGATTCGGGTATTGGGAAGCAAAGAAGACAAACATTTAAACACAGAGGGAAAGCAACTTTGCACCCCCTTTCCCAGGCTCCACGCTACACTAGATGCCCCTCCTTCCCCCTCACTGTCTCCACTCCCCTTGTTACGGCCATAGGTTACACTCCATCCCATCGTGAGATGATGGTTGGGGTCAGGGCACCATCGTTTCTCTCTGTTGCTCCTTGTTCCTCACTCTTTTCTTCTGCTGCTCCTTCCTGCATAGTTGTTTCCTCCACTCTGAAGGGGCCCATTCCATGGCCCGCAGTCCCTTTGGACCAAACAAGTGATAAGTGAAACACTTCACAAGAAGAATATGAATCAGAACACCTTAGAAGAGTGGGATTGCAATGGGAAACATTTCCAAGTTAGGAAATGCTAAGCAACTTCAGACACGCTACCTAGGCATATTCATTATGACGCAATCAAATTATAGGATTTGACATGCTACTGATATCGGAATTGTATGCATCTCCTTGGTCACACTAGATTGACTGTTAGCTTGTGAGTCAGCATTGTATGTAAATGTCTTTGCTCATATAGCTCACCTACTGGAAAGGATGTAGTTAAAGAGTGGAAGGACAGCAGAAACCACACGGAAATGTTTTGGTTTTGCTGGAAATAGTTTGTATTTCTGTCAAATGGGAAGTCTCCATATCACAGAAGAGGTAAATTCTTGAAAAGCAACAGACAGTGTTCATCAGTTCTTGAAAAAAACCTGTCGGATTCACAAATCCTGCATAACTGAAAACTGCAGCAGATATCAATGGGAAAGGTACTCTGAAGTGCTGAAAATGCAGTTGCCCTTTAGAACATATGATGAAGAAGGAATAAACATTGCAAACAGGCCCCCAGTGTTAATGTCTCCATTCATCCCCATGCAACAGAAAGAATCCTAATATTATCTCCCAAGGATGTTCTATGAAAGAAACATTCATATTACTGCCTTAGAAAAGGCAAGGAAGACATTAATTTTACCATGTTCGGAGTAATGTTGTAAAGGACTAAATAAGTCATGGTTCAGAGGCTGGGTAATTAAATTAAAGCAAAATATAAAATACCTGCTGCACTGGAACCCAGAGTTTTGAGGTTGTCATGATAATCTCTGGGACAACCCACAACTGTCCCTGAAGTCACTTGACATCTTGGCCCATGCAGCTTTGGCATTTTACACCTACAAAGCCCTTCAAAGCCTATCTGTATTTGCAAGCTTGTCCCTAAGCAATTTCTGCAAATCCAGTTAAAGACATGAATGGAAAAAAACAGGTCGATATGAATCCTGAGCTTAACAATCCCTCTTCATACCTCAAGAGAATCTTCCTACTGTCCATGGATCTGAAAAAAGAACACTTGAAGGACTGTTTCTTTAATGTTTACACTGCAATAATACATGAAAAATACTTCTACTACACAGCAGTTCTTAGTTTAATTTCAGTGATTTCTTCAGAAATTAAATCAGATGGAGCCACTGTCTGTGAGGACTACTAAACTTTTGTTAGAACACATGTAAGCTGTTTCCAGTATTTATAAACACTACTGACTTGTCAGAAGATTTAGAAATTAAAGAAAAAAAATCAGTCAGTTTCGGGAAAAAAAAATCCTAATAGCCTCCTTGTCTTTTGGCCAATAGAGACCTCTTTAATTTTCTGATTGCCACCATCTCTTCAAAAAGGTTAATTCTATATTAACTCCAGAATTTTGATTTATACGAGTCTGTTCAGTATTTGGAGATCTGAGGAAAGATATGCTTATATATTTTTTGAACTTTACTTTTTGGATCCAAAGTTCCAAAGAATATTGTCACAACATGCGATTCTTTCCTTCCAGAATAATCTTCAGGAAAACCAAATCTTAAAATTCTTCTGTCTAAAGAGAAAAATCTCAGCAGTATCAGGCAACCCCCACTCCCTTCCATTTTGGAAGAATTCTCAATTCCAAAGCAACCATGACATTTTTTGGTCACTCTTTTCCCCCTATTTTTGGGTAAACCAGTAATCTGATTTTAGGATTTAGTCTGTTTGACCACTACATTCATGTGAATGGAATCCTAGTAGATCCAGAAGAAGTCACTGGTACGGAAGTCCAAGAGGGAATAGTTACAACTCAAAATAACTTATTATTTTAACTGTGTGTACTTAATATGCCTGAAATCATCATCATCAGTGGAAGTATCATTGACATTGCTGTCCAAAATATATGTAACTTATCTTAAAGGAATCAAGCTTTTGCTAAATAGCCACAGAAAGATAGAGGGAATTTCTCATGGGCAAAACTACCCAAAGGGACAGATACATAATTTTAGAGGCAAGTGAGTTAAGATATCAAGGTTCGCTGTTTATTGGGATAAACATACAGAGAGAAAAAGCAGTATTTATAGCAGTTTGACTTTCCTGAAGAAGGCTTCTCTGCAGAAGACCTACCTTCTAGGCAAAGAGGCACTAAACCATGAGGTCAAGCATTGCAGCATGTCAGTTCTAACCATTCAGGATTGTAGACCATCCACACATGTCCCTGCATTTCCATGGTTGGATGTCTCTGGGCACTCATGGTGTCTGTAGGCATACGGGGGTCCATTAGCAGCTCCTCCAGGGTCTCTCTCAGAGCGTTGCTTCAGGTGCAGTTTATATGATTGAGTGCTATAAATACTTGTTCATGAGACACTGGTTAATAGTTACAGATTGATGAAAAATTTGTTTCTGGGTTAATACAGCAGGTTAACTAATGTTCACTTGCTTATGCTACCAGGCTTAAGGCCTACTACAGTTCATATAGTCTTAAGGGAATATAATAAACAAAAATAACAATAATATGAGATTTATGATAAAATGATAATGCTGGAGCATTAAAGATGCGTAGCGTCACCCCAGCTGGTGCTTGCCACTCCTGTAGACTCCTGGGGTTAGCTGACTCAAGCTAACCTATAGCCTAATAAAGCATTGCACTGTCTATTGTAACATGTTCTGGGATGGATGTGAGTGCAGCTTCCCCACCATCAGAGTGGCACTGGGCATGGCTCTGACTTCCTGCAGAGCCTGAGTTCCTACTGAACTGAGTCCAAAGAAATGTATTAGGAAGTAGTGGAAGATGTTGATGCTTTCAGGACACAGACATGGTAATACCAAGATGTGTCATCTGCCTGTCCAGGTATTAGCAGGGAAAGCACCTCACACTCCCCAAAAGCAAGTTTGAATCACGTAGTAAAGTCAGAACAACACCTATGGTTCGTTGTCCTGATTTAGGCGGCAGTGATCAAGGGCAAGGCTGCCAGTAGGTACCCCCAAACAGCTCTGTGCATCATCCGCCTGCCTTATTATCCCCTTTTCTGTTTTTCTGTCCCTTTGTTTTGCTGCCCTTGTACCTCACTTTCTCTGTCCCAGACTTCTCTCAGATAAGAAGTCTGAAACTAACTACTTTCGTGCAGTTGTTCTGAATTTTGCCACATCTGTTTCAAAATGTAGTACTTCTGCTGCTTTTATCTAGATAAAAGCAATAGTTTTGCTTAAAATATGCATACATATATGCACATAAATAACTAAATAATTTTTTTTCCTTCTCTTCCCCCTCCCCCAAGATTTTTCTCCCCAACGAAAAATGAAAGTCAGGCTGTCAAAATTGCATCACCTGGCAACAGTATGTTGGCTGCGTGCCCAGATGGAAGCTGTGTACCGCATGCGTGGAGTATCAACACTATGGTTTAATAAATATAAGTACTCATATTTTGTCCTTTGAAAAGTCCCTTCTTCCACACTTGAACTTTTCTATAGATGACTCCAGATATAGTATAGATAGAGCATAACATTCTTGAACAAAGAACCATAAGAAACATGACAAGAAAATGTTTAAAGTGCAAAACACCATCAATGAATAAACTCAGGTATCTGATTCTTCTGTGAGAGAAAGACTATTGTAATACAATTCATTTAGCAGAATCCCCCATATCGAGGCGGGGGTCGGTCTCTGCTCCCAAGTGACAAGTTATAGGGCAAGAGGAAATGGCCTCAAGTTGCGCCAAGGGAGGTTTAGCTCAGATATTAGAAAAAATTTCTTCACTGAAGAGATAATGAAGCATTGGCACAGGCTGCCCGGGGAAGTGTTTGAGTCACCATCCCTGGAGGTATTTAAAAGATGTGTAGATGTGGCGCTTAGGGGCATGGTTTAGTAGTGGACTTGTCAGTGTTAGGTTTATGTTTGGACTCGATGATCTTAAGGGTCTTTTCCAACCTAAATGATTCAAAGATTCTATGATTCTGTGTGTAGTTAGGACAGAAGGGGCACATGATAAACTTGGAGTGGAAAGCAACACAAGCTACAAGAGGAGCTCCAACAGAAGAAACAAATTCTGTTGCTGGAGCACTGCCTTTACACTTCCACTAGATCAGATGGACAGGATGCAGGACCTCAATGATCCCTCTATGTCCCGGGATGTCCTTAAAGAAACAAATGAGAGGATGCTTAGTTGTCCAGATTTTATCCTCTCCTCTTGACAGGCAGTCCCTGTTTTTCATTCTTCCCAGAGGGTGCTATCATAGGTCCCAGATATAAAAGGTTTAAAAAAAATCACTGGGCTGGAAGAAAAAATATTTTCTAAGCCCACTGATGTTACCATATGGATCCCTACACTTAAAAGAAATGATCAAATCATTAGAATCATAGAATCATAGAAACATTAAGGTTGGAAAAACCCTCTAAGATCATTGAGTCCAACCATCAACGCAACACCACCATACCCACTAAACCATGTCCCTAAGCGCCTCATCTACACGTCTTTTAAATACCTGCAGGGATGGTGACTCAACCACTTCCCTGGGCAGCCTGTTCCAATGCTTGACAACCTTTTTGGTGAAGCGATTTTTCCTACTATCCAATCTAAACCTCCCCTGGTGCAACTTGAGGCTGTTTCCTCTCATCTTATCGCTTGCTACTTGGGAGAAGAGACCAACACCCACCTCACTACAACCTCCTTTCAAGCAGTTGTAGAGTGCAATAAGGTCTCCCCTCAGTCTCCTTTTCTCCAGGCTAAACAACCCCAGTTCCCTCAGCCACTCCTCATCAGACTTGTGCTCTAGACCCTTCATCAGCTTCGTTGCCCTTCTCTGGACATGCCTCCAGCACCTCAATGTCCTTCTTGTAGTGAGGGGCCCAGAACTGAACACAGGATTCGAGGTGCTGCCTCACCAGTGCCCAGTACAGGGGCACGATCACCTCCCTGCTCCTGCTGGCCACACTATTTCTGATACAGGCCAGGATGCCGTTGGCCTTTTTGGCCACCTGGGCACACTGCCGGCTCATGTTCAGCCGGCTGTCAACCAGCACCCCCAGGTCCTTTTCCTCCAGGCAGCTTTCCAGCCACTCTTCCCCAGGCCTGTAACGTTGCCTGGGGTTGTTGTGGCCAAAGTGCAGGACCCGGCACTTGGCCTTGTTGAACCTCATACATTGGCCTCGGCCCATCGATCCAGCCTGTCCAGGTCCCTCTGCAGAGCCTTCCTACCCTCGAGCAGATCAACACTCCTGCCCAGCTTGGTGTCATCTGCAAACTTACTGAGGGAGCACTCGATCCCCTCGTCCAGATCATTGATAAAGATATTGAACAGGACCGGCCCCAGTACTGAGCCCTGGGGAACACCGCTCGTGACCGGCCGCCAACTGGATTTAACTCCGTTCACCACAACTCTCTGGGCTCGGCCGTCCAGCCAGTTTTTTACCCAGCAAAGAGTGCACCTGTCGAAGCCATGAGCTGCCAGCTTCTCTAGGAGAATGCTGTGGGAGACAGTGTCAAAAGCTTTACTAAATTCCAGGTAGACCACATCCACAGCCTTTCCCTCATCCACGAGGCGGGTCACCTGTTCATAGGAGATCAGGTTGGTCAAGCAGGACCTGTCTTCCATGAACCCGTGCAGGCTGGGCCTGATCCCCTGGTTGTCTTCTTAGTAAGAAGAGAGGGAAAGGGAAAGATGATACCAGGATTGTGAGAGGATGTGACATAACAATTAGAAACATCTTTTTATAGAGACCTTTACTGCCAAAACTGTACAAAAGAATTGAGCTGCTTTTTTTTTGTTGTTTCTTCAGTCAGCAGTTTAGTTATATGATCTTTCATTGGTTTTTTGGTTGCACAAGAATCATGATAAGTTTTTTTTAGTAAAGTTGGTGATCAATTATGGGCTGCAAATCCTCCAAAGTCAAAGAGATCACATAATCTTTATTATCAATGTCCTGATTTGTGAGCGTATTTCTAATGATTAATTGGGAATCAACATTCGTCGTTCATCTATAACAGCAATACTGCCTTACTCTTTACCACATGTGTTACTGTTACCTTAGTTCTCTCAGGTAGGAAATATTCCTTATTAAAGATACTAGTCATATAGGGTGGTTAGAAACCTAATCACTCATACATCCCCATGTTGCATTTGATACATATTTTCTTTACGAATTCATACTCTGCTAAAGAAGCTAGAACTTCTAAAATATAGTATTTATTAGTCCCCTTCTGTTTTCACACAATTTTTACAAATTACTTCAAAGTCTACTTGGTATATTTTACTCTAACTGAACATCATCAGATTGTTAAAAATTCATCAAGTAATTTAAATGTATTTTGATGGGAATTCATGTCATGTCTCTGTTCATAAATCATTATCATAGAATGAAGTAGACCTATGTAGATGTCTAGTCCATCTCCTCCTGCTCAAAGCACAGACAACTTGATCAGGTTGTTCAGGACTGTATCCAGTGAGGTTTTGAATATCTCCGAGAATGGAGAATCATGACCTCTCTGGGACACTTGTTCCAGGGTTCGATTCCTCTGCACAGTAAAACAGGTTTTTCTTCTGTTTAAACAGAATTTCCAGTATTTCAGTTTGTGCCCATTGCCTCTTGTCCTACTCCACCCCTACCAGTATTTAAATACATTGATAAAATCCCCCCCGAGGCTTCTCTTATCTAGGATGAACAATCCCAGCTCTGTCAACCTCTCTGTGTATGGAAGATGCTCCAGTCCCTTAATCATCTTTGCAGCCCTTCACTGGACTCTCTCCAGTAGCTCCATATCGCTCTTGTACTGAGGAGTACAGACCTGGACACAGCACTCCAGATGTGCTCTCACCAGTGAGAAACAGAGAGGAAGACATGTTCTTCCTAGTGCAGCCCAGGATGCTGTTGGCCTTATTTGACACGTGTACACTGATAGCTCATGTTCAACTCGCCGTCCACCCAGATATTTCTCTGCCAAGATGCTTTCCAAACTGGTCAGACCCCAGTGTGTACTGGTGCATGGGATTATTCCTCCACTGATGCAGAACGTTGCGTTTCCCTCTGTTGAACTTCATGAAATCATGTCTGTCCATTTCTCTGGCTTGTTGAAGTTCCCTAGGCACAACCATCTGGTGTATCCACCATTCGTCACAGTTTTGTATCATCTGCAAACATGCTGAGGGTGAACTCTGCCCAGTCATTCAGGTCACTAATGAAGATGCTACATAGTATCGGACCCATTATCAGCTCCTGGGGTATACTTTGTTGACTGGCACCCAGTCAACTGATCACAACTCTTTGAGACCACCTCACTCTCTGTTTATCTAGCCTGTAATTAATCAGGTCATCTATAAGAGTCTTACAGGAGCAGCAACAAAAGCCTTACTAATGTTAAAAATAACACAACAAAAAAAAAACCAAACAAACCACCAAAAAAATCTATTGCTCTCCCCTTGTTCACTGAGACAGAAATTTTGTTGTAGAAGTAGATGACAGACGACAGATGACACCAAGTTGTGTGGTGTCAAGTGTTGATGTGCTGGAGGGTAGGAAGGCTCTGCAGAGGGACCTGGATAGGCTGGATCGATGGGCTGAGGCCAATGTATGAGGTTCAACAAAGCCAAGTGCCGGGTCCTGCACTTGGGTCACAACAACCCCAGGCAACGCTACAGGCTTGGGCAAGAGTGGCTGGAAAGCTGCCTGGTGGAAAAGGACCTGGGGGTGCTGGTTGACAGCCGGCTGAACATGAGCCGGCAGTGTGCCCAGGTGGCCAAGAAGGCCAACGGCATCCTGGCCTGTATCAGAAATAGTGTGGCCAGCAGGAGCAGGGAGGTGATCGTGCCGCTGTACTCGGCACTGATGAGGCCACACCTCGAATCCTGTGTTCAGTTCTGGGCCCCTCACTACAAGAAGGACATGGAGGTGCTGGAGCATGTCCAGAGAAGGGCAACGAAGCTGGTGAAGGGCCTGGAGCACAAGTCTGATGAGGAGCGGCTGAGGGAACTGGGGTTGTTTAGCCTGGAGAAAAGGAGACTGAGGGGAGACCTCATTGCGCTCTACAACTACCTGAAAGGAGGTTGTAGCGAGGTGGGTGTTGGTCTCTTCTCCCAAGTAACAAACGATAAGATGAGAGGAAACAACCTCAAGTTACGCCAGGGGAGGTTTAGATTGGACATTAGGAAAAATTTCTTTACTGAAAGAGTGATCAGGCCTTGGAACAAGCTGCCCAGGGAAGTGGTTAGGTCACCGACCCTGGAAGTATTTAAAAGACGTGTAGATGAGGCGCTTGGGAGGGACATGGTTTAGTGGGCATGGTAGTGTTGGGTTGACGGTTGGACTCAAAGGTCTTAAAGGTCTTTTCCAACCTTAATGATTCTATGATTCTATGATTCTAAGTATGAGTGTCTCCCCTCATCAACTCCTTAATTATCTGTGTCAGGAAGTTATCATCAATAAACATCCTGGATTGCTTGTGCTCTGATGTGTTGTCCTTTCAGCACATATCAGGGTGTTTGAAATCCTCTGTGAAGATCAGGGCCTACAAACATGAGGCTTCTTCCACGTGTCTGAAGATGGCCTCGTATACTTACTGAGCAGGTAGTTTGTAGCAGACACCCACCACAGCATTGCTGAGGTTGGTCTGCACTCTTATCCTGGCCTGTAAGCTCTCAGCAGGCTCATCATCCATCTCCAGGCAGAGCTCCACATATTTCCACTGCTCTCTAACATAAAGGGCAACCTCCTCCTGCCATTGCCTTCCAAACCTGTCCTGCTAGAAAGCCTGTATCCATCAGTCATCGCACACTAGCCATGTGAGCTATCCCACCACATCTCTGTGATCCCAAAGAGATCATAGCCCTGTAACTCCACACAGACCTCAAATGCCTATGTTTGTTTGCCATGCTGCTTCAGAGAAATGCCCAACCATTCTGATTTCCTCATAATGCTGTCCTGTAAGCACTTCTTTACTTATGTGCCTGCACTCAATGTGGTCTTTTTAGTCCTGTTTTTTGCTTACAAGGTCCCTCTTGTTTACATCATGACGCACAATTTGCTTGCCAACCCACGTGGTCCAAATCTCATTCAATTGTGGGTCACCATGTAGCTCCTGCATCATTTCTTGTTTAAAGATCTGCTCACCAGCTTGTTCAGTCTTTTGGTGGAGATGTTTTCACCTCACTGGTCATGTGGATCCCAACTCTTCCTAGCAATTCTCAATACTCTGAGGGAGTCCCATGGTCATAGAAACCAACACCATCTCTGCAAACAATCATTTACCTGCAGAATCTGTCCAGTCCTCTTCAAGACCCCCCCTCTCACCAGCACAATCAAGAAAAACACCACCTGGCTCTTGAACATTGCCCTCAGAACCGAGTAGTCACACTTCATACTTTCCAGGTCTCCTTTGGCAGTTTCATTGGTGTCCAACCAGCAGCCCCAGATCCCTTTCTGCAGGGCTGCTCTCCAGCCACTCCTCTCCCAATTTATACTTGTGCCCAGCATTACTCTATCCTAGGTGCAGAATTTTGCATTTGGTCTTCTTAAATTTCATGCCGTTGATGATTGATGTCATCGATTCGAGCCCAATGCTTGAATCCACCCAGATCCCTCTGCAAGGCCTCTTGTCCCTTGAGAGAGTCGACAGCACCACCCAGTTTGGTATCATCAGCAAACTTGCTAATGGTGCATTCAACTTTTGCATCCAGATCATTGATAAATATATTTATCTGGCAGTGCTATATATTTATAGCACTGGCCCTAGAATTGAGCCCTGAGGCACACCGCTGGTGACCGGTCACCAGCCAGATGTAACCCCATTCACTACAACCCTTTGAGCTCTGCCCTTCAGCCAGTTCTTCACCCAGCGCATCGTGAGCCTGCTTATCCCACAGTTGGACAACTTGTCCAGAAGGATACTGTAAGGGACAGTATCAACAACCTTACTAAAATCCAGAAAAACTACATCCACCGTCTTCCCTTCATCCACTAGGTGGGTGACCTTATCATAGAAGGATATCAAATTAGTTAAAAAGGACTTTCCCTTTGTGAACCCATGTTGTCTGTGCCTGACGATTGCATTGTCCTTTAAATGCCTTTCAACAGTATAATCTTCTCCATAATTTTTCCATGTACTGAGGTTAGACTACCAGGTCAGTAGTTCCCTGAGTGCCCCTACTCTGATACAGTTGGGCTATTGAAGCTGCAGGGTCTTGGAGAAGTTCCAGTCAATCTCTTTTTCATCATCCCTGATGCTGCATAGTGTGTTGACCTCCTCCCACAGCTCCTTCACTTGGCAACAGAGATCCTCTGCCAGCAGCCACCATCTCCTCCTGCCCCACCATCCCCAAGAGACCGCAGACACTCAGTTCCTGCAGCCCCAGACCTGGAAAGCTGTAACCTCCCTCAGGAGCTCAGTCTAAAATGAGGCCTCTGCTATGCCAGGGGTAATTGCTCCACTGGATGCTGGGGACTGTTCCCTGTAGTGCATCACCGCTATTGCTGAGCACTCAAACACTGTCCTCAGCACAGTTTCTGAACGCCTCCTGTACACATTTCTGGGCAAACTGCTCCACAAACTGCTAATAAATAGACACAATGTAACATATAAATAAAGTTGTTAGCATAAGAAAGATATTATTGCATTATGTTTTTTTCTTTGAAATGTTTTCTAGGGTCTCTTTAAATTAGACAAACAGTTTATTATTGAAGAGTAAATGACATTTTATTCAAAAGGAGTCTGAACATCATGACATTTCTTCCTTCTGTTAAAATTACATTTACAAGCATCTTCTGTCATCTGAGTTTTTATATAAATGGGCAAATGTGATAATCCTGAACATCCTATTATTTCTAATATTAATTATCCACTGTGGGGCAAAATCAAATGAAAAACAGCAAAACACAGGAAATGGTGAACAAATTAATATATAGTTAAATTCATCCATTTAAGAAAAAACAGTTACAGTGCCTGAATTTGCCGACCAGCTCCATTAGCATGAGTCAGAGAGAGTTTGAATAATGAAACATTGAAAATGAGTATGTTTGACTCAACCAAAAGGAAGAATAGAAAATAGCATTAATATCGAATCCTTATATTTTACTTGCAAACAACACCAAAACTTGCATGGAATAGATAAAAATTAAACAGTTACAAAGAAAGCAAAGAACCCATGCTTTGAAATCCTAGTTGATCTGGGTTCACTAATGTGTACATTGAATGCTAACAGAGGAGCTGGCCTCCCCACTGGATTAAAAAAAAGTCTTGAATTGTAGCCTGCCTTTTATTGGTAGTGAAGCACTTGATTATAGAAAATCTTAAACAAGTAACGAAAATGAAGATAGGCATATGAAAGCTTCACAGAACGTGCAAATAATTTTGTGCCATTTTACCTAAAAAGTGTTAAGGACACATGACCCAAAAGATTCACAATGGTACATTAGTTTGACATTTGGTAGAAGAATGCAGATCCTACTTTCCTGCCAATAACTCTAGTCATTACTCTTCTCACTTTCTGCATAGTTGTTTACCCTTGTAAGTTTATCGCTGTGGATAACAAACCAGAATGACTACCTATATGTCACATTAAAACTATGCCACAAGGTAGTGGATAATCTAAGCAAAGGGCAGGAATGAGAGGTTTTTGGATAGTATTTATCCTCCCACCAAAATTCATGGTAAACATATATCCAAAAATGACAGTTTCTACCAGGCTAGATCCTGCTCGTGCTGAAGACAACAATAGTACTATTGAAATAAGAGGGAAACAAATCCCTCTTCATTCACACAAGAAAATCATCAGGAGTAGTCAGCATGGATTCATGAAGGTGAAGTCTTGCTTGAACAACTTGATAAACTTCTACGATGACTGGCCTGGTAGATGTGGGGAGAGCAGTGGACATTGTCTACCTGGATTTCAGTAAGGCTTTTAACACTGTCTCCCATAAGATCCTCCTAGAGAAGCTCTTAAAGTCTGGGCAGGTTGAGCAGACAGTGAGGTGGTTGGAAAACTGACTGAATGACTGGGACCAGAGGGTGGTGGTCGGTAGCACAAAGTCTAGTTGCAGGCCAGTAACTAGCAGTGTACCCCAGGGGTCAATAGTGGGGCCAGTCCTGTTTAACGTCTTCACTAATGATCTGCATGATGGGGCAGATGCTGTACCCTCAGCAAGTTTGCAGATGGCACACCTATTTTTCAGACATAATTGCTTACTGACTGCTAGTCTGAAAGTCTACCCTTAAAATTAATAAAGTGGGAGAAATTCAGATGAACAAAAGTTGAGGTTGGTCAAATATGCAGAAGAGACTCAATTGCTTTGTGGCCTTGTCCTGGTGAGAAAGGTTTTTGTTTTACTGCTGCTTTTTCTTTTAACTAACTAACCTGTTACAGTTAGAACTGATTTTAGATTTGGTGTCAGGAGTGAAAAAACCTTGTGCACTCTAATTCCATCAACTTATTTATATTTCCTTGCATGAAATAGATATACAATATACAGTGAAGACGTGCTAAAGAGAAAAAAAGATACGTAATGGAGTTCAGGGTGGATGATTTTGCCCTTATAAAGCCATGAAGGACAAATTACAGAAAGACTTGTAGAATATAACTGGATATTCAGTAGAATCATAGAATCATTTAGGTTGGAAAAGACCCTTAAGATCATCGAGTTCAACCATTAACCTAACACTGCCAAGTCCACCACTAAATCGTGTCCCTAAGCACCACATCTACACATCTTTTAAATACCTGCAGGGATGGTGACTCAACCACTTCCCTAGTCAGCCTGTTCCAATGCTTGACAACCTTTTTGCTGAAGAAATTTCCCCTAATGTCCAATCTAAACCTCCCCTGGTGCAACTTGAGGCCATTTCCTCTTGTCTTATTGCTTGTTACTTGGGAGAAGAGACCAACACCCACCTCGCTATAATCTCTTTTCAGGTAGTTGTAGAGCACAATGAGGTCTGCCCTCAGCCTCCTTTTCTCCAGGCTAAACCACCCCAGTTCCCTCAGCCGCTCCTCATCAGACTTGTGCTCCAGGCCCTTCACCAGCTTCGTTGCCCTTCTCTGGACACGCTCCAGCACCTCAATGTCCTTCTTGTAGTGAGGGGCCCAAAACTGAACACAGTATTCGAGGTGTGGCCTCACCAGTGCCGAGTACAAGGCAACGATTACTTCCCTAGTCGTCCTGGTCACACTATTTCTGATACAGGCCAGGATGCTGCTGGCCTTCTTGGCCACCTGGGCACGCTGCCGGCTCATGTTCAGCCGGAATACCACAATTCCATATTTTTTTTTTTTTTTTTTTTTTTCCTTTCTTATTTCCTGACCCCAGAGTCAGCATTTCAAAACTGAACACACATGTTATTCTTATGTATTTGTTGTTGTAAACCAGCCTCCCAGAAGAGTACCCGTTAGTATCTCATCAAATTGTAAGTCATATGCATTCATAGCATTGCTTCCAGAACAATTACAATATAAAATATGCATGAATGATAAGACACATCACACAACTATGGATTTGCATTAGAGCTCACAATTAGCCAAATTTTGTTCATTTTTCTTAATATACCTTTAAAGTATACTGTATATCATAGCAGATCCTATGAAGCTTTTAGAGAGTATGCTGTGAATTAATGTGGAATAACAGCATAATTTTCATATTATCTGTACCATGTATCTAAAACATAATGGGTCAGAATATCAATCTTGTGGTAAAAATCTTAAGAAACATTTACTGCAGCTGCATTTTAAATCTCAGTAGCTTAACCATCTTGCTTCATTACCTTTAAAGGGCTAGTCACATTTCAAATTATGAACCCAAGCAACTGCAGTTAAAACTGACCGGGAATTTTCTAACTGAACTGGTTTTAAATTAAAAGAAACTTTATTAAAAAAATCTTCATGATAGAATTTTTTCAAATGTCCACATCTAAGACTGGTGTGAGAATATGGGATATGCACTTTAGAAGTCCTGAAGTGGCAGAAAATTTTAAACGTACAGTTACAGAATCCAAAGAGATAAAATGCAACTTGTCAGATGAGCAACAGAAAACTATTATGTGTGCAAAACAAAATATGATTTTAACCTTTATCATGGGTCAAAATCATTCTGGAATGCAGCTGACAAGCTCTAACTTACTCAGCTTTGGTAGCTGGTAACCTAACATCACATTTCATTTTCAAAGATACCTGGTGTTTGTATACCAAATTTGCTTTTGGTAAAAGTAAAGTGCTTCAGTGAAGCACATAAGCCCATGTCATATACCATATACTTGTTTTTTTGCAAATGTTATCACTACTACATGTTGTTTTCCCTGTATATTTCATGTTTCTGAAGCTGGCTCTCTACTATACCCTCACATTCTGTTTTCTAATATAATTGATGTGCATATATGCTGTCTGAGAAGAACAGCTAGTAAGCGAAGAAAAACATTACCTTGACTTTCAGCAAGATATTGGCGTCCAGTGACAACTGAGTTAAAACCCTCTATGATATGGTGAGATTATTTCAAAACTTATGGCACTTAAAATCCCATCCACTAATATTGCTGCAATTCTCCTTCAAGGAGGTTTTTGGCCCCTACTGTCCTCCCCCCGTATCTTAAGAGTGATATTTTAAGGCAGGAATTTATGAGTTTAGGGTGATAATTCTGATATGAGAGGCAAAGAATAATTCAAAAGCTTCAAATCCATTTGTGAAAACAGTTCACACTCAAAACAAATGTCAAAGGAAGCAGCTTTTATTTTTAAATAAAAGCAATGATTCTTCAAGGATAACATGGTTCAGTAGCTGAGATATTGTTTCAGGAAAAATTATTCCCATTAAGACATCCCTATGAACATAAGCATTACGCAGCGCAGAAGATGGAACAGGAGAGATGCTCCAGACTCTATTTTTCCCAGCTGAACACCAGAAGCAGTATTTTCAAGAGTTACTCTAAAATGCCCCTTGTTTTCATTCTTTAAATGGCTATGAATCAGGCTTGATCTTCAGAAAAGCTGAGGTCTACTTGATGTCAGAGTTATCTGTACATGCTCAATACTTGTTCAGTCCAACCATGAAACCACAAATCAGAAAAGTCCCTAAATGACTTTTTAAGGGTTTTAGCCTAAATATACTGGTCTTCCATTCTATCAAGTGTAGAAATTATTCTGCAATATTTTTTTCTACATCTCTCCTCCCTCCCGCATCAAGTGTTTTTAATTTGGCATGAAGGGAAAAAATCAGCCTTTCCAGTTGTAATTCAATAGTGTTGAATATATATTTATATATACAAACTTCTCTGTTATCCGGAGAAACTCTAATAATCTTGTTTCTTCTTAAAAAAGGAAAAAAGACAACATTTTAAAATTAAAGTGTTTATGCTGGTTGTGACACTGCTTTTGATTAGCAGAGAAATGTGATATGATAACATAACTGTTAATATTTGTTAATGTGATAGATGAAAGTGACATGTGTAGCCACTACATTTTATCTATTAGCCATTAGTCATTGTGGTTAGGAAGTGTTTGAATGATGTATGATAGGTTAACTATATAAAATAGATTCATTATATAAAAGGCATATTTGGTACTGTTGTTCATTAGCAATTCTCTTAGATATTTGAACTTTTTCACCCTACTTCTGCCATGCTGTGCAACTGTATTTGAAAAGGAAAGGACTGGGCAAGGTATTTAGAATTTGTACTTAATTGTGATGATACAGTTGTATTCTTCACAATTGCTACTTGCAGTTCTTTTGTGGTCTTCTCTGTACTAAATAAGGTACACACTGAATATAATACCAGTGTTATTTTTCCTGGTTTTTTCCAGGGTTTCACTGGATAACATAGTCATGATTTTTAAGTGACATTTCTATCTCATGCTGTAATTACAGAAGTCAAACATACCTGACCTCAAGTCTTTTGATCAAGGCTGGTGTGATAACGTATAGCACATTCAAAAGGCCATTAAGTCATTACAGAAAATGAGTAGAATTATCTGTAGACCCAGTGCTCAGCAGTGTCTCATACCCTTGATACCTTTAATATGTTCAGAATTACCAGTTTTATTACATCACAATCTCTCTTGTCACTGCACTGAACTTGTTCAATGTCCTTTCTTATTAGAGACAAGCAGATCAATATTAATTCACCAAGACAGGCTGGCCCCTATATTTAAAGATAGATGTTCTTATCATTAATATCGTATAATGAAACAAATAACAATGACTATTTAGATTCATAAAATGGCTTTCAGTCAAGATACTCCCAAAATAACTCACTCCATTGTACAGAATGACATTTAAACAAAAAAAAAATATTGATGGTTATTATAAAAAGTGAGTCATATATAGGACAAAATTAAAGCTCTATTAAGCTACAGGTCTTATGTGCAGAAGATTTGTCCAAAACTTTCCTTTTTGTGACTTTCTATCACTTTAATAATATCGTACTTCTGAATTTCAAGTTTGAGCAGACTGAAAATCACTACAGACAGCTCAGAAGAAGCAGCTACTAGATTTCACCTATGTTTCAGAACAAAGCTTTCAATTCACCTTACTTTAAAGATTGTGATGTAAAGTGGTAAGTACATCACAGGAGCCTTTGTTCTGAAAAGGACTAAAGCACTCAGCCCAGAAAAATTATGGAAGTAGGAAAAAAGAAGTGACAAAAAATGATTCTCAGTCAGATGTTCTGGACTGAAGTAAACTATATGATAAATCCCATACACTTTTACCTTTTTTAAACAAAATTATGATTCCTTAAGACATGAGGGTTACTTAAACACTTTGCATTTTTTCATAAAAATTGGTATAATTGAGCATTTGCAGATCAGTGTTTTTCCTTAGATCTGCTGTTGATTGACTATCACATCTAGCAAAGATTTAACTGTACTGGCTATATTGTCACAAATAGTTAGCTAATGATCCAAAATATAACAGGATGTATTTGACACACAGTCAATATTATACAGTGTTCACAAATGTCTGTTTGCATTAGGTCTTCTGATATCACTTGCTAAGTCAGACCATAACATGGTTCAACATAACCCAGAACAAAATGTTTCAGACCTGTTATTTTCTGGTAAGGGGATGTTGCTCATGGATGAAGGTATCAAACTCGGCAGTTCTCCTGTCCCATGAATTAAAAATAACACTTATACTTCAAAAACATTAATGATCAACTTTGATTTGTATTAGTCAGGAAAACCCTAGTCACATTTAGATAAGTAGAAAACCATCTGTTGTACCTGTGTTAGGTAAAACTACTGTTGTAAGCAGTACTATAACTGTTGTAATCCATAAATTATTCCATCCACTGTAGAAAAGACTTAAGCAAATTTTGTCCTTTTATAAAGCAATATGTTAGGTAATTGTGGTTTGGAGCTCTTCAGTTTATAAAATCAACTATAAAATACTTAAAAAATAATTATTATTTTGAAAATTCAAGATTAATTATGTGTTACACTTCTTTTAGAAGAGCATTTTATAATCTATCTGTAAAAGGTAAGAAGGACACTATCTCAAATGTATTGTGATAAATGTTTATCCCTTTTTCTTTCCTACCCCCAAACACTGCAGAGGAACATATTACAGAGCTTTTTTACAGTTTATAAAACTATATAACCTATTCATAGTAACTATATGACCTATTCATAGTAACACCAGCCATTGGAATTGCCATGTCAATGCCAGGGAAAAGTATTAACAGATAAGGCAATGTAACAGGTAAGGTATGAAGCAATACTTCACTATGTATCCTTCACCACAGATGAAGGTTTCTTAAACAATAATTACTTTCACTGGTAGAATTTTTTTTCTGATTTCAGTTCTGAATTAGTTTTGTTCATCTTTGATCTATCAGATTTAGTTAAATCCATATTTTTTTCTGCTCTTTTATTAGGCTTTTATTACTAGGTCTATCTCCATATAGACACCGTAACCTGTAATTAGGTCATCTCCTTATCTTTTAAGACAAGTAGATGGAGCTCTGTAGGTATGTCTCTGAAACCTGCTAAAGACAAATAAGAAATTGCCCGTCAGTGCATGTTGCCTAGTTGAAACAGCCAGTATAATAAAAAGCAGGCAGAACATAAAATCAAATTATTCTGTGTTTCTGACCATCATAGAGTTCATTTTCAAAACAGAAGAGACATTCAATAACCTAACCACTTTTATTTAACCACTAGGTCAAGTGAGAGAGAAAGATGCAGTTGGAGAAAGGAACACAATTTGGATTCAGTAGTACTCCACCACTTAGCCATGAACTATGTGCTGCTACCAGTTTTGTTACTGGTAGAGGCATAAGGAGAAGAATAAAACATGAGTCATTTTCATGACAATATGAGGACTGGCATCTCTACTGCATTTCTAAAAATAAAGATCAAAGAAAGATTAAGTTTTAAGCTTAAAACATAAGATTAAGACATGAAGACTAAGACATTAAGACATTAGATTAAGATAGTAAAACGTTAGATTAAGATATAAAGATACCCTAAAATTTCAAGAAAATGTGATAGGCAGGATTGAGCTGCAGACTGAGTCAGGGTAGGAGTTATACACATCATTTCTTGCAGGGTTTTCCCTTCAATAGTCCTTTACTACAGTATTAAAAAAAAAAAATCGTGAGTTCTCATTACAATCTGGGGTTAAATTATGAAGAGAAGAGATAATTAAATGCCTTTGTGCTTTTCTGTGACATACAGAAAGGAAAGTGTTTTTGAAGTGTATTTTCAAATGGGATCATTGTTCTTTAAAATAAAATCTACATTTCATGAGGGACAGTTCTGTGTTTAACTTTTGTTGCATTCCAAGCTGTGTTGGCAGTTCATTGAAAAAGGATGCTCACACAACAAAAGAAGCATTCGTAGACCTATATTTATAGCACTTACAGCAATGTGCTTCATAGTATTGTGAAAATTGACTACACTTATTATTTCAAAATTATAGTAAGTTCTGCATTTCACCTCAGTCCATTTTTTTGTCCCTGAGGTATTTGTGGAAACTGATATCACAGAATGTAACAGTCAACACCCACTGAATCAAGGATAAAACCCCTGGTTTCCCTCCCTAGATAAAATCCCTAGATTCAAACCTTTCTGTTTACACTATAAAAACTTAAACAAAGACTTGAAAACAGTACAGGCAGTAACTCCCCCCCACAAATTGAAACACAATGAAATTGAATTCCAAGTAACTGTCCTCAGTCTGTATTTAGCTTTAAGTTTGTTGTTTCTGCTGCAGTTGGAGCAAACTGGCACAATGCTGTTAAAGATGCATATTGTAAATTATATCAGCTGAAGACCTGGCTTTACATATACAGAAATCTAATAAAAGCAGTTATTAACATAGTGGGGCTTGATGAGGTGCAGCCACAATAATAAGTACATATAATGCAAGTGGTGACAATGCTATAAACATGAACAGTGGTAAGACCTAAAAGTTACAGTTAGAAATTTATTCATCACATATCTCCAAAACCAAAAAGCATGGATGATATTCAATCATTTGATAAATGTTGAGAATCTGGGTACTAAGAAAAGGATACATTGGTCAAATTAACCAAATCAAAAAGAAAGAATGAGAAATTAGGAAAGCTGGTTAGTGAAATGAAATGCATTGAACAGCAGAAGGATTAAAATAAGAAAATGGCAGGGAATCTACTACAATCTAAATGCACCAAAATATCTAGAATCCACATCTGCAGTAATTGTGAAAGCTGTGTGGAAATGGGAAACGGTGAAATGACACCTCACAAGAAGGTACAGGAGAAAGCAAAAAGGTTGATGAGAAAGCCAAAAGGACCGAATATTAAGGACAACTGTACCCTTGAAGTCACAGAATGTGCTGATAAACAGAGGGTGACTTAAAATTTGCCTGACTTAGCCTAGTAAAGAAAATAAAAACCTCTCAACTCACAGAAGGTGATTTAGAACTACAAATAAATAAAGGAGGAAAAGAAGATAATGTGAAAAAATTGAGCTTGGCAGTATGACAGCACAGTGTACAAACGACATTGTGAGTCTGAGGCTTCACAGTGCTTGTTAAATGGCTGATCCCACGTCTCTGTCCCCAGCAATCCAGTTTTCAATGAGGCCCTAAGCTCTTTCTCCAGTTCATGATGAGAACCACAAGTTGCATAAGTCCACATACTGAGCTATCTTCATGAACTCTTGTTGCCTTGAATCTTGACTCTGACATCGTATCCTAATTTATTGCCTGGCAGAAGCTTATTCCTTACTTTAAAAATATAACCAGAGAGAAGTAGTTTTGTCCCCAGTAACTTGAGCATCTGTCTACATTATGGGCATTTGATCCCAAAGTGTTTTCCACCATCTCGTGCTTTCTCAGGATGTCATAATAACCAGATTATAGGCTGCTCTGGGGTGACATTTTCTTCATTTCAGCCAGGAAGATATGCGAATTTACTAAAGAATAATCAAGGATCATTGAGCCAGAGAAAGATAACACAGATGTACAGTATTGATTAGGACATGACTTGCGAGGAGGAGACCTGGGTCCTTCCTCTGAAGATTGTTTACAAGCACAAGGACAAAAGTAAAGCCTGCTAGCAGGAGGAGAAAAGGAAATTCACCTATAAATGCATTATCTCAAATTGGTCAATCACCAATGGAATGAACAGTTTTGCCTGTACATATTTCTATTCTGAAATGTGCAAATACCTCTATCAAAAATATACATCCTTCACATTCCCCACCCTAGCAAGGTAAACCATTGTTAAGAGCAAAGTGCTCTCCAGTAGAGATTCCACTACCACCTAAAATGCTACACATGCCATGTCCTCCATTTACATAACTGCAATTTAAACTTATTTTTCCTTTTAGGTTGGGATTTAATAAGAATCTAAGATTTAGCGATAAACATGCTATTAAAACACAAAAAATGGTGTAGAGAGAGAGACAGAGACTGTCATTACCATGAGCGTGCAGATGTTTTCTGTTTATATTATAGTGTGATCTTCCATCAGACACTCCTAATTATAGCTTGTACACTGGCGTTCCTGCGATGCTAGCCATTAACCTTCAACTGAATCACCAGTTTTTGCATAAGGTGCATTGTCATTGCAGTGCTCTATATTTATTTGAAAGTATCAATACACAGAGAGAGAAAGGTCTTTTTGAATGCGACATACAGCCCTTAGTCTTCAAAAACAAAACACAAGAGAAAAACAGCCCTAAACTGAGCATAAGGTCTTTAGCCATTTACAAGTAGAAACAAAACAAAACAAAGCAAAACAAAACAAAGAAGGATTGTAATTGTAGCATCAGTAATAACGAGCTTTTCAAGAATGCATTTTCTCAAAATGGAAAGAAATACAAAGGAATTTGCAGGAGCAATTTAGCTATTTCAAAGGATGGGAAATTATAATATATAATTAAGTTCAAGACTAAACTTGACAAAAGGAAAGGGAAAACTACTCCTGGTGCTGTCCAGGAGTTCCTTATTTAACAAGCAAGTACCACTAGTTTGACTAATTATTGATTAAAATTCACATTTTCTCCTCCTGACTGAAAAGCAAAGTGGTATTAAGACAGAGAATTTACTCATTTGTGAGTAAAAACATTTTTGAAAATGCTTTGTTCTTATTCATTCATATCTTCATATCTCAATAAATTTATTTGCGAAATGAGTGTAGGATTGAGTGCACTCTCAGCAGTTTTGTGGATGACACCAAGCTGAGTGGTGCAGTTGATTTGCTTGAGGGAAGGGATGCCATCCAGAGGGACCTTGACAGGCTTGAGGAGTGGGCCCATGTGTACCTCATCAAGTTCCACAAGGCCAAGTGGAGGGTCCTCCACCTGGGTCAGGGCAATCCCCAATATCAGTACAGACTGGGTGATGAATGGACTGAGAACAGCTCTGCAGAGAAGGACGTGGGGGTACTGGTGGATGAAAAGCTGGACATGAGCCGGCAATGTGTGCTCGCAGCCCAGAAGGCCAACTGTATCCTGGGCTGCATCAAAAGAAGTGTGGCCAGCAGCTCAAGGGAGGTGCTTCTCCCCCACTACTCCACTCTCCTGAGACCTCACCTGGAGTACTGCATCCAGTTCTGGGGGTCCCAGCAAAAGTAAAACATGGACCTGCTATAGTGGTTCCAGAGGAGGGCCACAAAAATGGTTAGAGAGCTGGAACACTTCTCTTATGAAGAAAGGCTGAGAGAATTGGGGTTGTTCAGCCTGGAGAAGAGAAGGCTCCGGGGAGACCTTATTGCAGCCTTTCAACAATTAAAGGGTGCCTATAAGAAAGATGGAGAGAGACTTTTTACTAGGGCCTGTAGTGACAGGACAAGGATCAACAGTTTAAAATGGAAAGGGGGTAGAATTAAATTGTATATAAGAAAGAATTTTTTTTATAATGATGGGTGGTGAGGCACTGGACCAGGTTGCACACCCACGGCATGTTGCTTGAAACTTGATGATCTTTAAAGGTCCATTCCAACCCAAACCATTTTATGATTCTCTGATTCTATGAAATACATTAAAATTAACAGAACTATTCAATTAAAAAAAAAAAATCCCAGAAATAAACTACAAGTCATGTAAATGAGCCTGCTTTAACCTTTAAAATTTCAGTTTGTTATAAGCAAAAAGTGCTGCAATAGTCAAAAAATACATATGCAATTTTTAAAGAACATCTTTAAAAAGGTCTAAAAAGACTTTAAATATTGGTATGAAAAGTTCAAATTATCATCCACAATAGAACTGTTTTTAAAATAACATTCTTACAGCATTCTTTTTTATGTTTCTTCTTTAGTCTCTTTAAGCTATTGAACTAGTTTAAGTTTTTCAACAGCATTTACTAGATGTCTTCAGACCTTTGAAAAACAATGGTGAGATTTTCAAAGAAGTTTGTGGAGCAGAGGCCTACTTAGCAGCTGAAATTAATGGGAAGTATCTAAATTCCCTGGGCTATTTTCAACATGCGTATCTTACTGAGCTAGGAATAGTCTGTGTAATTTAATTCTATAAGGTCTGAGGGACATAAACTTTTATGTCTGCAATTGTGGGAGAAGTCATCTTCATATTTCTGGCTCTTGAATGCCTTTCCTAAGTGCCATGGAATTAACCATTAAAAGACAGTCCTGAAAATCCCATTCTGATAAAATTCTGATTCTCTAATGTTACAGACATACCTGTGCTAAATTTCTGCATGTTTCGGTAGTTAGGCACCATATAGATAAAACTATACTCTTGCCTTTGCTGCCATAAGATTTTAACTTGCTTCTTTTATTCCCTATCTCACATCTAAAATTAATTCTAGAAGATCTCAAGAACTCTGAAACTACTTCTTTAAAGAGGGGAAAATACAAATTCTTTTCTGAAGGTGGAAAGATCGCTAAAGAATGGAAAACCATCAAAAGCACGAGAATAATATAGAGAGCTCAGTTCCACAAAGTAGTTACATATTTCAGCAATGTGCTGAACAATGATGTAATTCAACCAGCTTTTAGGTCCTTTTTGCCATATATCCTGATGAACTTGTTCAAGCCAGGAGAAGGAGGAGTAAATGATCATGTCCTTTCATATGAGTAACTAGAGGTCACAGCTAACATTGGTTAAAGTCATGAAAGAAGGGTTGATATAATGGATCTCATATGGGAGAGAACCAGCAAGTGAGTAAAAAGAGTAAGAATATGAGGAAAAACAAGTCAGTATGGAGAAACAAAGAATTAGAAATTAAGCTGGAGGACAGACAAAAACAAATTGAGAGTCAAAGGGATAAAATCTAAGGTTTGGGTTTTTTTAAAATAGGTCTTAAAGCTGTCATTATATGCAAATTCAACCGCTTCTTTCTCACCAAACCTTCTTCCACTGACACCTCCAGGATACCTGTTGATGACCACTGGCATCTCGTCAAATGAGATGTTATAGGATTATGAACAAATGTTTGGAAAGAAGAAAATATTTCAGGAAGATGATCTGAGTCTAAACAGAGAGTCAGTGGCTACAAGCATGGTGCCTAGGAAATGCAGTTTTTTACAAAATATTTTTCCCTTAATTGCACTTCTATTCTGATTGAACAGTTCCATATAGATTTAACTCAATTACTACATATTTTGTAGTTAGTTTATGTTTAAAGAGATTTTTTTTTCTTAACAGCCATGCTCAAATATAAATAGGAGCCTATAAGCCATGCTAGGTTCCTTCCAGTTCACCCACCACTCTAAAATAGTTTCAGCAAGTTTCAGACTATTGCTTCAACTGCATTAATTTGATCTCAAAACTTTGGAACAAATTCTGCAGTTGCAAATGTATTAGGAAGAAATAAAACATTTTCATTAATGTTATATGTATCATTGTCTTGAAGACACTCTTATCAAAGGTGAGGGAGTAAAAAGAAGTGCATAACAGTTACTACTCTATGCTGTTGAATTTAAAAGACATTTCTGAGCTTCAAAGTTATCCACTCTATTCATTCTTGTACTTCCAGCTGCCCTGGGGGGTTTTAAGAAAGATGGGGACAGACTTTTTAGTAGGGCCTGTAGCAATAGGACAAGGGGTAATATTTTTAAACTAAAGGAGGGTAGATTCAGACTAGATATAAGGAACAAATTTTTTCATGATGAGGGTGGTGAAACAATGGCACAGTTTGCCCAAACAGGCGGTAGATGCCCCATCCCTGGAAACATTCAAGTTCAGGTTGGACGGGGCTCTAAGCAACCTGATCTGGTTGAAGATGTCCCTGTTCATTGCAGGGGAGGGTGGACTAGATGACCTTTAAAGGTCCCTTCCAACCCAAACCATTCTATGATTCTATGATTCATTCTATAAATTATTATGAGTGCTATGATCAGGGAAGACAATGCTCTACAAATAAAATTTATGCTCATGTTACTGAAATGCTCTGCAGTGCCAGTCTTTGTTCAACTATTCACTTACTGAACTCCAAAATACAGATTTTGGATTTTTTTTATTGCATTGATAGTGTATGAGACATGAATGGCTTATAGAGAAGTAAGAAAGTCATATTTGAAATAACTTTCCTATATGTTTCACAATATGTCTAAAAATTGCTTAGCCTTTTGAAATCTCATACACACAGTCATCAGATTTATATTTTATTTGTGTTAATTCATATGCACACCTGTGTTTCCTGCCAAGAACTGAAGCCAAACGGAAAAGTTTGATAATTACTCACACTCTTAAACTTAGCCAAATGATAAAGAATCTTTATTCCACAAGCAAAATGTGAAAGTAAAAACAATCACGGCACAGAAACCCATACACTGCAAAATCTTATTTCAGTCCAGTGAAAATCTACATCTCCTCAAACTATCTCCTATTTATACTAAAGAACTAAATCTACTACTGAAAATTGTGAAAAACACAAAAAGATAATCTTCTGAAATTCTTATCAGGCAAAAAGGTAAAATTTAGCTTCTTGAGTGTTATGGAGCAGCAAGAGGAGGACTGCCAGGAGTTAAGGGGGACACCAGTAAGGGGCAGCACATCTCCAGAAAGGGTGCAGTCCTGCTGAGGCCAGCAGAGCAGGGCTGGTGAGAGTAACAGGTTCCCTTGACAGTCAACTCATGATCCAACAAATGCAAGATGATGAGTCAGGTCTGAGAGAAGGCCACCCAAGAAGTCAGGATCACCAAGGTGCAGGGCTTGGCACAGGCTTTCTTGCAAACATCATTCAGATGAGGGTGGAAGTTGGGAGTCTGAGCTGAAATGGAGCCCCTGGGACACGGTAGGAGTGGGGCTCCCAGGAGAGGCTTGTTGTGGTAATTATGGTCCATTGGTGTACTGAGGGTCCTGACTCTGAAAGAAAAACCTTTGAGCAGAAATTAAACTAGATGACATAAAGAGGTTCCTTGCAGCTTAAGCTCCATGTTTTCAAATTAAGCATTCTCCAAATCCAAATGAAATGAAATGGTAAGTTTTGTGCAAGGGTTTGACCTTTACACACCCAAAATACGGTAAATTTTCTTTAAAAAACAAACAAACAAACAAAGCCCTCACCCCCATACATTTCAAACTGTGCTTTTTGTTGTTGTTGTTTGTTTCATCTTCTTTGTTGTTTATAGAAATTGGTACATTCTAATGAATATGGAATATTTTTTTTCATATATGACATCTTCAGTGTTTTGCTCACAGAACAAGAATTTAAGAATTTCACTGGCACTCTAATTCAGACTTAGAATGATGTTTGCTTTATTTTTTTGTTAACTCAGCTGTTTTTGACATCTTACATTAGTTATATGCCAATATAAAACATTGGAAGTACTATTTATATTCATCTGCTTGATTAACTGTGTAGTTATTTCATAAATCTTTCTTTAAATAATACTGAATGTTACTTAAGTGCTCAATCTTACCACATGTTGTGCATGTTTCTTTCCTTGGCAATAAGATTGAAAGAATATAAATAAAATAATTTATTTTTAATGGTGGAAAGTCCTCCTAAATTGCTATTATCATTTCCAGTTAATGAGCACTTCTATTGGCAGAAGAAGAAGACATTGAGGACAGCATTAAAGATGGTTGTAATGAAATGAATTAGCTACCCAGCTTCTGTGAATATCTCTACAGGAGCAAACCCAAAGCACAGCATGGACCCAAGGACTGAAAGGGCACAAATCCTTTTCTTTGCTTTTTGGCACTTCTAATTCTGTAAGAACCTTCTTTCAGGACCCTCAAGCCTCTTATTTGTTTGTCTGTTTGTTTGTTTGTTTTTGAGGTGCTACTGGCAGCAGACAACAGATTTCTTATTTTGGACTCCATCATCATAGATCTAAAACAAATGGAATAAATATTCAATGAAATAATCTAATTCATGTCTGTAGCTTGAGGAAGGGATCATTCTCAAAAAAATCATGGCATCTTCCAGAAGAGGAGCAGGAAGGTCCCCCTGTAGAAAATATAAATTATGTATCCAGGATAACTGCACCAAAACAAGCTATTATAAAAACATTTGGTATTACCAATAACAACCATGTTACAAAAGAACTTTATTATTGTAACCAAGTTTCTAGTACTTTCTCTGAAGTTTCTATAATTTTGTTTTCCATGTTTCTGTACATGTGTTCTGTACTTGCTGAAACAGCAAGTCAGGAGTTTAGCATAATATCAACTCACATACATAGTAACCAGTTCGAGTTTCACAGTTTCTAAATTTTGGTAGTTTAAGCTGCTAAACATGTTACATCTATTTTCAAACTGAATTAATGGGGTTTGTACCCTCATAGATTTTTAACTTTCTCAGCAGCAGAATTTTGTTTTGTTAATTGCATTATTATGGAATTGGGTTTTTTAACTTGTTTGCCTGTACTTTAGAAAGTTAGATTATCTTCAAGGTTTTTTTGTTTGTTTTGGTCTTTGTTTGTTTGTTTGTGGGGTTTTTTGTTTGTTTGTGGGGTTTTTTGTTTGTTTGTTTGTTTTTGTTTTTTTGGGTTTTTTTAAGAATAAGTAGGTGTCCTACAAATAACGAGACATTGCACAGTACTGCATGAGGTGAGTAAAGTGTCTTAGCAAAATACCAACACAGGCTCCTCTACACGTTTAAGTTTTATTTTCAGAAAGTAAGTGGTGCACTAGTTTTGCATCAGCTTTCTATATGGGTTGAACTCCACTCAGGACAGAAAGAAAACTCAGTTGATGCATAGGGTCTTGCATCAAGTTCAGCCATCTAATCTCCAGCTTGGTTAATTTCTTCATTTTCATTGTTAATTAATCATACTAGAAAAAATTATCCCCAATTAGCAGTTTATGAAGCATTGCTGATAAAAATCTATAGTATTTTCCATTTAACAAATTCCCTTCTCTATTTATTTGCAAAACAAATTTAGAAAGTGGATGCTTGACATAACAAAGTACCACACAACTTCTCCAACATCCTTACAGCACACACACAGAAGAAAGTCCCCCAAACTTCTGGATGAGAAAGTTTTGAGCCAAGGAAGTTATCAATAAGGACTCTTAAATGTGAATACATTGCAACAGAACTCCAATTCAGTGTTGAGTTTCATATCAAAATAAAAAATAGCGAGTTAGGAAATAGCTACAAGGTAACCTGATTTGTGTGATGGAACTTTGCCTTAGTTTACCCTTAGTCTTTCATGCAAGGATGTAACTTTTTCTCTATTTTGCTGAACCTCGTTTCTTTCTCATCCCAGGTCTCTGCTTTAAGAAAAAAGCCTGTGTTCCTCTCTCCCATTGCTTAGAAAGAATAATCAAGAGACTATTCACTCCCCCCCAGTGAGGCTCCTGTCTGATGCCTCTGCAGCAATTCCATGAACACCAGCTTCTAAGGCTGCAGGGTTTTTAAAGAAAAAAGAAACAGTGCACTGTAGGTCCATGTGAGACATAGTACTAATGAGCATAAGACTTCACTGATTACATTCTTGCTGTAAAAATCTCTGTGAACTAGGGCAAATCAATGTGCAAGATAAAAGTGGAAAGGCATTCTGGACTTCCTTTGTTGACCACATTGTTGAAAAATTGGCCAAGATGGATAAAATGCTGGTCTTTTGAACCCTCAGGAATATACTGTGACCTCAAATCCAGATCAGGTTCCACGCAAACTGTGAACACTTGCTGCTAGGGCACTACAAGAAGGCTACATTTGTTTAAAATGGTTGATTTTTGTGATGTGTAATTATTTTGACAACTTAAAGCACTATTCTGAGGTGACCAAAGCTATTTTGCTGTTAACCAGATAGGGCACAAATGCTGTTTCTACATCAGGACAATTGCATACAAAGCAACCCTATTTCAAATACACGTGGAAGTCACTATACAATATATTCATATGGTCCTGTGACTTTTGTACAATCTGTACAATTACCAGTGCTGGTTTCCTGTCTCACAACGGACTGAGCTGAGTCAAAACATGTAACTGATAATACACTTGTATCAGACATCTTGCTATTAAGATAGCAAATATATGATCAATATTAGGCCGAGTCTTTAATGTTGTTTTGCTAGTTTATATAGGTAGAAATAAGGCTTATATTAGTTAATGAACTTGTGGAGAAACCTTAAGCTCAAATCTCCAGCAGCCTTTGACTCGTGCGTTGTTCAAAGGAGAAAAACTTGATATTTGAAGAAACAAAGTAGCTTGAAAAGGAAGCTTCAGACTAATTGTCATTTTCTTTATCATGGTTGTTCCTTCCTGGGTGGGCAAAGGTTACAACATTTGATCAACATTAATATTTCCAGGACTAATAGTTTGAACTCCTAACTGCAGAAATTACGAGGGACAAAATCCCATATATTTGGAAGAATTCTAACCAATTCATACTGCTCCTTGACCTGGATCCCCTGCTGAATCCAACTTCTGTTGCTCTCCTTTAAATGAAGAACTAATTCTCAGTGAATAAATCTTGCCTTGCTGAAGTCTTGTGCTAAAAACAGTGATTGCAAATTGTACCACTCAAAAGTTTTATAAATTGGAAGACAGACAGGAAGATTTAGGTTAACGGCAATGTACTAAAGCTTGAAAACTAGTCTTCTGTCACTAACACGTTCATCCCAATACACTTGCTCTGTTGAGATGGAGTCTTTGGGTCAAAAGGAGATTCTTCTGTTCCTGGAAGGGATTCTTATAGTAGCAAATAAAACTCTCCCCATCAAGATCTCAGAGCTACATCTGTTCCTGACCTATCACCAAATAATTACCTCACCTTTTAAAGCAACTACTGATCATAACAGCTGGAAGTTTAGTTAAAATTTATGTTTTGGCATAAAAGAACATTGTGAGGAAGACAGGAGAACAGCTGTCTAAAGATGATAGTGAAAGAGGACACAGATATACAGCACTGGTCAGTTTCCTCCCTATTTCTATGTACCGTGCAGGCAAAAGTGGAAATCCTCCAAGTGTTGCTGTTGTTGGGAAATTCTGAATTTAAGTATTTTTTAATCATTTCTCTATAATCTAACAAAAGCTCCCTCACACCGACCCTGGCTTTTCTTGCGCTTATTTTTTCAAGGCTTTAAATTTTAGTGCAGGAACACATGATTACGTATAATAATTTACTTCTAAGAGTTCCCAGAACTGTAAAGTGAGTTCAGGTTCATGGTCCAAACGGTAAAATTTGCTTCAAACAAGCTCAACTTATTTGCCCACATTTGGTGTGTTCATGATCTACGCACACTGTCTGTTGAATGGCCAAAGCAACTATAATTGCTAAAAAAAAAAAAAAAAAAAAGAGGAGCTTTATAGAGTGAAAAGAGTTAGAATACATTTCCAGTATCAAAAATATACTACAGACTATAAATGTAGAATGTATATCTTGCTGATATACATTCTATGTATCTCAATATTTATCCACAAGAAATTGAAAAATCTGTCATTCTTCAAACTTAATTAAGCATATTCAAGGGCAAATAAATCTACATGAACGTAAACTTTAACTTTTTCTCTAATAACTCAGTAAAACCTAAGCCTAAGGGGATGTAATAAGAATTAATTAAAGTAATTCTTTACAAATACTTTACTGAGAGGATCTTTTGAAAATTGGAGAGTTTGCAGTAATTTATTGCTGGGAAGAAGATTAAATATTTTTTCTAGGAAAGTTCCCATTAATTTTAATGGTCTGATAATTTTACTATTATTATATCAATACTTTTCCCTCTGGTTTCTTGTTTTTTCTCCTTAGTACTGAACAAATTAAAAGAAAGATCAGACTTTCTTGAATCACAAAAAAGATTCTTAGCACACAAGTAAATCTTAAGTTAAATATTCACTACCAGTGTTGCAAAGTCAAAAGTTACACTCCCAAATTAAAACATTTCTGCCCTTTATATTCTACGTGCCAGAATCCCAAGTCCTAGCTACCTTTTCCTTTTGGATCTTCACCATAAAACATTTTTTCTTGTCCCCAGCCAACCAACTACTGGACCAGCTTCTCCCTCTTGTTAGGTTTCCTGACCTAATCTCATCTTTCCATTTCTGCATTTTATTTTACCTGTCTCCTTTCCTCCTCCTTCCCCAGTTATTGTTACTTTTACATTCATATCAGGCAACTTCTTTAATCATATTGTCCATGCTAAGAATGAAGTAAGGTACATTGCAAAAGAGGTAATCTTTCTGTTTTCGTCTGTGTTACTCAGACCATGCTCATAGCAGTTGAGCTGCAGTTGCTGGGTGCAGCCTGTTCAGTCCTTGACTGAAATATATGTGCGTGTATGGGGTGTGTAGTGACCACCTATTTCTAAAAATCTAAAATTTTTTGTGATGGCATGTAAATCATTTTTTTTTTAAGGATAAAACCATGTCAAATTTGGGCAGGGTTTGTACAGATGATAAGAGGCATCACTATCTCTAAAGTTCACTTTCAGTACAAGCTGTGAAATGTATTTGACCATGAAATTTTAACCATGTGCTCGGAAGCCTGGTGAAGTTAAAGTTTTTCAAAAATGAAATCAACAGAATTTTAAATAATAGAGAATAATAGCCTTGGTTTTGGTAACATTGGGAAAGGAAAGTGTGGGGGGGACCCATGAAAAAATCACCATGAGACAGCTTCAGTCTAAAACATTAAAATATGATCAAGTGACAAGCAATTGAAAAAAGGGTAGAAGAAGTTACTGAAACACATGAAAAGAAGTCTGCTCCACTAACACCAGTGCAAGGTCCCCATCAGTAATTTGCTTTTCCAGTTCTTGAAATATTTTTAGCAACCAAACAAGGAGAAATCTCCTCCTTTCTAGCACTAGCTGGGAATTCAGGGAGCCAAGCAAGGCTTGCTTACCTAGGTATGAAATATATCTTGCCTCTAGATCTATTTTTACTGACCTGACAGTTTATTTTCTGATAGTTGGGAAGTAGAAATCCTGTAATTCAGTGGACATAGTTTTTTGTTTTATATTTATTGAAAAGAATGTATGAAATTATGAGGCCAAATCAAGGATACAGTTTGTTTCATCTTCATTTAGGAAAAGTGGATATTTTTAAATTTAGGCACATAACAGCTTGCTCACATTGATAGAACTGACCTGTTGGACACTTGCTGCTGACTTTCTGTGAGAAGCCAGACAGATAACAAAATGATCTATTAAAGAGAGACCCACTCACTTAATTTTTGCTGGAAGAAGAGAATAAGACTTTGGCAAACTTCTGTAAGTCAAACTTGTAATTATCACTCCACAAAAGGCAAATTTATTGCATTTAGAGCTAGTAAGGGATTTTAAAATTTGATATATGATTTTTGTGCTCTGACATTGGACATTATAGCAGAATACTTGTTTGAAAAATACCCTGAATAACTTGACACTGGATGTGTTACCTCAGCGCTACATATTGATTGAACAAGGTCTTACTAACTGGAATTTGAAGTGCTTCATCAGACAAAGACAGTACCAACAAGTGAGCTCAATAGACCACCTGTGCACTAGTGATAATAAAGCAGAATTACACATAGTCATTATGATCAGATTACTAACCTATCCCCTAAAATCTCACTTGTTTACACAGTCAGAATTTCATTATATGGAATAAAGATTTTCTAGACATTTTATACCTTAAACTACACAGAAGTAGTCACACAACAGCCCTGCCAACACAGCGTAACTCTATTTAAAAAGAAGATGCTGTGGTGGACTTTTATGTGGTGTGAAGTCACACATAATGCTACTAAAATAAGACCTAAAATGTAGCCTCTTACTAAGCACTCACACTTTCATTTCTTTATTCATCAGAATACGTATTTCTTAGAGATAATATACCATCATCATATAGGAATAATTGCAAAATAGATTGGAAAGATAGAACATGCCAAGAACATGAAGGAAGACTACTGGATATAAAGAGATTAAGTTTCAGCCTTCAGGCTACAGGGTTGTATACAACTAAACAACACGAAAATGAAGGTTTGGGGTCCCCATGCACCTGGTACCATCATTCCCTTCTTACCGCGACTCCTTGAAGCCAACTCATGCTTCTAAAGTCAGCTGCACCAGTCCTGTATCCTGACAGCAGTCACCACAGCTGCAGTAGCTGACCCATATAGCCACCTCTCTCCTCTTCCTCAGTGGAAAGTAAACATTTTCTCTTATCAAACTCATCTGCAGATGATCAGGTTTTTCCTATTCCCACCTTCAAGCAGCTACCCTGCCCCACACTTTCCAAAAACTGCTATTGGAGTAATTCTCCCAAGCTCTCCAGACTATTGCTAGAACAATGAATCCAATGAATGGAGGGGTATTAATTTAAGGATTTCAGAATTATTTTATTGTACATTAGTGTGAAGGGAACCACTACAAAGAGACCAAGATGATTGCACTGAATTGTGTATCCTATGTTTGCAATGAACATAAGTTGTTTATGACCCTACAGACACAACTCATTAAGCCAACTGTACATGTCTTGTTTTCTATGAATAGCACATAATAGCCTCTTCTTTCATTATGAACGAAGAAAAAAATGTACAGCACCCTGCTGAATTATTCAGCAAACTATCTCTAAAGTTCACTTTCAGTACAAGTTGTGAAATGTATCTGTCCTAGTTTCGGCTGGGATAGGGTTAAATTTCTTCCTAGTGCTGTGTTTTGGATTTAGTATGAGGAGAATGTTGATAACACACTGATGTTTTCAGTTGTTGCTAAGTGCCCTCCTAGTCCAAGGACAGCTCCCGTGCCTACTGACTGAGCTAGGTACACAAGGTGGGAGGGAACATAATCAGGACAGCCAGCCCAGCTGGCCAATGGGGTATTCCATACCATGTGACATCATGCTCAGTATATGAATGGTAGGCGTGATCCAGGAAGTACCGATCGCTACTTGGTTATCGGTCAGCGCGGGTGGTGAGCAATTGCATTGTGCATCACTCATTTTGTATATTCTATCATTATTTATTATCATTATTCTCCCTTTTCTGTTCTATTAAACTGTCTTTATCTCAACCCACGAGTTTTTCTCACTCTTACCCTTCCGATTCTCTCCCCGTCCCGCTGGGGGGGCGGGGGGAGTGAGTGAGCGGCTGCGTGGTATTTGGCTGCCTGCCAGATTAAACCACGACAGTCCTTTTTGGCGCCCAACGTGGGGCTCGAAGGGTTGAGATAACGATAGATCTGACCAAAGTGTGTTAAGGCAAAATTGTTATAAGCATCCATTATATTGATTGGTCACAATGTTGATGTATTGGCTGTCAAAGTTGTGGGGCTGGCTCTCAATGTTGGGTCATGTAATACCTTGCTTGCAGTATGTGTTCCCTTTTGTGTTGTTTATCATCAGTCGGAACTGGGCCAAGATTATCATTTTGTTGCTGTTTTATGAGGTGATAAAATCATTGGTCGTAAGTCTAATCTGGTATCTGTACTCGGTACTGCCGTCATTTCTGTACCTCGGGAACCACCTCTTAGAAATTATTGGTAATTGCACTTGTTCCTCCTCGGAGAATGAATTTAAGGGGGAGACAGGATGGGACACTCTCTCCCACTTGTTCATCTTCCCTTCCATATCGTCAGAAACTCCTTTTTCTTCTATCCTCTTCACAAAGATGTCCACAATATTCCCTGAGAATTTTGAATATCCTTGGGATGTTCAAACAAGCATGTTCATATTGCTATGTCTCCTGAATGTGGTTCAGGCCTTGTTTAGGGTTAAACAACTCTTCAGGAATACTGTCCAGAGATCAACCCTCAGGAACAAGAAAAGAGGGAGGGCAAGCAGCGGTGCCTCATCGGGGCGGGCGGAGCGGCGAGTCTCGGGGGCGGCTACAGACACGGTGGCTACTCAAAACCCCACGACAGGCACTGCGGCTACTCCAACCCCCATGACAACCCCTGTGGCTACTCAAACCCCGGCAACAGTCACCGTAGCTTCTCCAACCCCTGCGACAGGCACTGCAGCCACTCAAGCTCCGGCAACAGGCACTACAGTTACTCCAACCCCCATGACAAGCACTGCAGCTACCCAAACCCCAGCAACAGGCACTGCAGCTGAACCAGAGGACCAACCCTTGCTGGTATCCGTTGCCCCTGTACAGAAGAGGAAATCTTGGAAGCGGAGATCAGGTCGTTTAGAAAGGGATGATGAAAGAGCAGGGACATCACGAGGAGAGGAGGAGGAAGAGGAAGAACTCATAAACGATACGGAAACCACCCGATCCCTATCCCTGAGTGAGCTGCGAGATATGCGGAAAGATTTCAGCCGTCGTCCAGGCGAGCATATTGCTACCTGGCTGCTCCGATGCTGGGATAATGGGGCCAGTAGCCTGGAATTAGAGGGGAAGGAGGCCAAACAGCTGGGATCCCTTGCTAGGGAAGCAGGTATTGACAAAGCAATCGGAAAAGGGACACAGGTCCTCAGCCTCTGGAGGCGACTCCTGTCAGGCGTGAAGGAAAGGTATCCCTTCAAGGAAGATGTTATATATCGCCTAGGCAAATGGACCACTATGGAGAGAGGTATCCAGTACCTGAGAGAACTAGGCGTGCTGGAGGTGGTTTATAGTGACCTGGATGACCCCCGAACACCCAAAGATCCAGATGACGTCCAGTGCACCCGACCCATGTGGCGAAAGTTGGTACGGAGCGCACCAGCATCGTATGCCAGTTCGTTGGCAGTACTGTGCTGGAAAGAGGAAGAAGCACCAACGGTGGATGAGGTGGTTAACAGACTTCGGGATTTCGAAGAAATTATCTCCTCCTCCCTTGTCTCGGCTGTAGAGAAACTGTCCCGAGAGGTCCAGCAACTCAAAGACGATAGGTCCTATTCTCCACCTGTACGGACCAGTATCTCAGCCATTAGGAGTCAGCGTTTTTCTCCTCAAGAGAGAGGATATCGAAAGTACACACCACGGGGCACCCTGTCGTTTTACCTGCGTGACCACGGAGAGGACATGAGGCAGTGGGATGGAAAACCTACCTTGACCCTAGAGGCACGGGTACGTGAGTTGCAAGGAAAAACAATCACACAAGGGGGTTCTCTCAGGAAAAATGCTGCTCCAGTTTTCAGGAAAACCCTGTCTCACGACGGTCCAGTTTCCAGTGAACAGTTCCCCAGACAGAGTACAAAGGCTGATCTTACTTTGGATTGTAACAGAGAAATTCTTGACTCACGTTTGCAAGAAGTGAGAAGCGGATACTATGACCAGAACTAGAGGGGCCCTGCCTCCAGCCAGGTGGAGGAAAGGGACAACCGGGTTTACTGGACTGTGTGGATTCGATGGTCTGGCACATCACACCCACAGGAGTATAAGGCTCTCGTAGACACTGGTGCACAGTGCACCCTAATGCCATCAAGCTATAAAGGGGCAGAACCCATCTGTATTTCTGGAGTGACAGGGGGATCCCAAGAGTTAACTGTATTGGAGGCCAAAGTGAGCCTGACCAGGAATGAGTGGCAGAAGCACCCCATTGTGACTGGCCCAGAGGCTCCGTGCACCCTTGGCATAGACTACCTCAGGAGAGGGTATTTTAAGGACCCAAAAGGGTATCGGTGGGCTTTTGGTATAGCTGCCCTGGAGACGGAGGAAATTAAACAGCTGTCCACCTTGCCCGGTCTCTCGGAGGATCCTTCTGTTGTGGGGTTGTTGAGGGTTGAAGAACAACAAGTACCAATCGCTACCACAACAGTGCATCGGCGACAATACCGCACCAACCGAGATTCCCTGATCCCTATCCATGAGCTGATTCGTCGACTGGAGAGCCAAGGAGTGATCAGCAAGACTCACTCACCCTTCAACAGTCCCATATGGCCAGTGCGAAAGTCTAATGGAGAGTGGAGACTAACAGTAGACTACTGTGGCCTGAACGAAGTCACGCCACCACTGAGTGCTGCCGTGCCGGATATGTTAGAACTTCAATACGAACTGGAGTCAAAGGCAGCCAAGTGGTACGCCACAATTGACATCGCTAATGCCTTCTTCTCCATCCCTTTGGCAGCAGAGTGCAGGCCACAGTTTGCTTTCACTTGGAGGGGCGTCCAGTACACCTGGAACCGACTGCCCCAGGGGTGGAAACACAGCCCTACCATTTGCCATGGACTGATCCACACCGCACTGGAACAGGGTGAGGCTCCAGAACACCTGCAATACATTGATGACATCATCGTGTGGGGTAACACAGCAGAAGAAGTTTTTGAGAAAGGGAAGAAAATAATTCAAATCCTTCTGAAAGCCGGTTTTGCCATAAAACAAAGTAAGGTTAAGGGACCTGCACAGGAGATCCAGTTTTTAGGAATAAAATGGCAAGACGGACGTCGTCAGATTCCAATGGATGTGATCAACAAAATAACAGCCATGTCTCCACCAACTAGCAAAAAGGAAACACAAGCTTTCTTAGGCGTTGTGGGCTTTTGGAGAATGCATATTCCAGATTACAGCCTGATTGTAAGCCCTCTCTATCAAGTGACCAGGAAGAAGAACGATTTCAGATGGGGCCCTGAGCAACAACAAGCCTTTGAACAAATTAAACAGGAGATAGTTCAGGCAGTAGCCCTTGGGCCAGTCCGGGCAGGACAAGATGTGAAGAATGTGCTCTACACCGCAGCCGGGGAGAACGGCCCTGCCTGGAGCCTCTGGCAGAAAGCACCAGGGGAGACTCGAGGTCGACCCTTAGGGTTCTGGAGTCGGGGATACAGAGGATCGGAGGCCCGCTACACTCCAACTGAGAAGGAGATATTGGCAGCATATGAAGGGGTTCAAGCTGCTTCGGAAGTGATTGGTACTGAAGCACAGCTCCTCCTGGCACCCCAACTGCCGGTGCTGGGCTGGATGTTCAAAGGGAGCGTCCCCTCTACACATCATGCAACCGATGCTACGTGGAGTAAGTGGGTCGCACTGATCACACCACGGGCCCGAATAGGAAACCCCAGTCGCCCAGGAATCTTGGAGGTGATCACGAACTGGCCAGAAGGCAAAGATTTTGGAATATCCCCAGAGGAGGAGGTGACACGTGCTGAAGAGACCCCACTGTATAATAAACTACCAGAAAACGAGAAGTAATATGCCCTGTTCACTGCTGGGTCCTGTCGCCTTGTGGGAAAGCATCGGAGGTGGAAAGCTGCTGTATGGAGTCCTATACGCCAAGTTGCAGAAACTGCTGAAGGAGAAGGTGAATCGAGCCAGTTTGCAGAGGTGAAAGCCATCCAGCTGGCCTTGGACATTGCTGAACGAGAAAAATGGCCAGTACTCTATCTCTATACTGACTCATGGATGGTGGCAAATGCCCTGTGGGGGTGGTTGCAGCAATGGAAGCAGAACAACTGGCAGCGCAGAGGTAAACCCATCTGGGCTGCCGCATTGTGGCAAGATATTGCTGCCCGGGTAGAGAACCTGACTGTAAAAGTACGTCACGTAGATGCGCATGTACCCAAGAGTCGGGCCAGTGAAGAACATCAAAACAACCAGCAGGTGGACCAGGCTGCTAAGATTGAAGTGGCCCAGGTGGATTTGGACTGGCAACATAAGGGTGAATTATTTATAGCTCGGTGGGCCCATGATGCCTCAGGCCATCAAGGAAGAGATGCAACATATAGATGGGCTCGTGATCGAGGGGTGGACTTAACCATGGACACTATTGCACAGGTTATCCATGAATGTGAAACGTGCGCTGCAATCAAACAAGCCAAGCGAGTAAGGCCTCTTTGGTATGGGGGACGATGGTTGAAATACAAATATGGGGAGGCCTGGCAGATTGATTATATCATACTCCCACGAACCCGGCACGGCAAACGCTATGTGCTCACCATGGTGGAAGCAACCACCGGCTGGCTGGAAACATACCCTGTGCGCCATGCCACCTCCCGGAACACCATCCTGGGCCTTGAAAAGCAAGTCCTATGGCGACATGGCACCCCAGAAAGAATTGAGTCAGACAACGGGACTCATTTCCGAAACACTCTCATAGACACCTGGGCCAAAGAGCATGGCATTGAGTGGGTCTGAAACATCCCCTACCATGCACCAGCCTCCGGGAAAATCGAACGATACAACGGGCTGCTAAAGACAACACTGAGGGCAATGGGTGGTGGGACATTCAAGCATTGGGATACACATTTAGCAAAAGCCACCTGGTTAGTCAACACCAGGGGATCTGTTAATCGAGCTGGCCCTGCCCAATCCAAACCCTTACGTACTGTAGATGGAGATAAAGTCCCTGTCGTGCACATAAGAAATATGCTGGGGAAGACAGTCTGGGTTACTCCTGCCTCTGGCAAGGGAAAACCCATCCATGGGATTGCTTTTGCTCAAGGACCTGGGTGCACTTGGTGGGTGATGCGAAAGGATGGGCAAGTCCGGTGTGTACCTCAAGGGGATTTGATTTTGGGTGAAAATAGCCAATGAACTGAATTTTATAATGTCAATTGTTATATGATATTGTATATCATTATTTCTATGGTTGCTATCAATGGTGTAGCAGTGAAAATCACCCAGATTAATGAAGAATGAACTAACTCCGATGAAACCGAGCAAAGTGCAACAATGATAGAACTGGACGAGTGCAGCAATACCGAAATGAGAACTGGCTTCAGGATGCAACAGCCCAACACCACACACCATCCTTCTGGCCCTGAAAGACTGTTATGACAGATGGAGCCCAAAGTTGTGGACTAAAAGAACTCAATGGACATTTATATATATTTATGTATATATATGTATGTATATGTATTATATGTATATATGTAGGTATATGTATTATATATGTATATATATAAAAAAGATAGTGGTGATTAATTGAAAGGTATCGAAAAAATGTGAGACCTAAGCATAACGTAAATGGTATGGAATAAGGGGTGGATACTGTCCTGGTTTCAGCAGGGATAGGGTTAAATTTCTTCCTAGTGCTGTGTTTTGGATTTAGTATGAGGAGAATGTTGATAACACACTGATGTTTTCAGTTGTTGCTAAGTGCCCTCCTAGTCCAAGGACAGCTCCCGTGCCTACTGACTGAGCTAGGTACACAAGGTGGGAGGGAACATAATCAGGACAGCCAGCCCAGCTGGCTAATGGGGTATTCCATACCATGTGACGTCATGCTCAGTATATGAACGGTAGGCGTGATCCAGGAAGTACCGATCGCTACTTGGTTATCGGTCAGCGCGGGTGGTGAGCAATTGCATTGTGCATCACTCATTTTGTATATTCTATCATTATTTATTATCATTATTCTCCCTTTTCTGTTCTATTAAACTGTCTTTATCTCAACCCACGAGTTTTTCTCACTCTTACCCTTCCGATTCTCTCCCCGTCCCGCTGGGGGGGCGGGGGGAGTGAGTGAGCGGCTGCGTGGTATTTGGCTGCCTGCCAGGTTAAACCACGACAGTATCTGACCTTTTGTTGTTGGAAATGCAACCAGGTATACAACTATTTTAAAGAGGTACACTGCTTTAGGTGTACATTTTATGTTGTTCAACTTTGTTGTCAAGCAGCTCCAGGACTATAGACTTTTTAGCAGTTGCTGCATCTGGTAGCCTGATAGAAGTAAGGCTGCCACAACCTCCTACCCCTAAAGTGAAACCAGTAGCAAGGCTGAGCATGGACTCCAAATAGGCACAAACACACAAACACACTCACACAATTGATGTCAGCAGCCAGAAAGGCGGTCTGGTTAGAAGGGGGAAATTACTGAACAGAAGAAAATGCCTGCCAGCCTGGGAGCTAGGCTTGGGAACCAGAAACACCCTCAAAAAGTGCAGCTGGCCTCTGCAGTACAGTTGGGGTACCTGGAAACTGGAGACATCCCTAGATACCATTGATAAGCGCAAAACCAAGAAACTGTAACAGCAACTTATCGTCTGAAAGAGTGGAAACAGTCTGGGAAAATAAAATTGGTCTGAAAGAACGGAAAATGTAATCATCTATTGGCTGTTAAAAGTTAAAAATAAAAATTAACATCATCTACTGGCTGCTTGAAGTGGTGGTGTCCTACGCCCTCTTATCTCTCTATGATATAAAAGGACTTCATTTTTACCTAAAAGGGAACTTCTCTCTCTCTGAGAAACTCTTTAGGTTGTGAAAACAATACATGTGTACACACAGGCACACAGATCAACATAGATAAAAACACTAAACACTCATACAAAGACAAGCAACACCAATGGCCTCATCCTGTTCTCCTCTCTAGCTGATCAGGATAAAGGTCTATCCATGGGAAACATATACATATATGCAATTCACATCCCTCTAGTAACTGGGCTTAGTCCATCCAGTAATGGGCCCTGGATCCACCGTTTCCCCAGCTGCTGGCACCTAGGCACGTGAGCTGTGGAGGCCCACAGTCCCGGTCCCTCTGCTGGTACTTTACTCAAGGACACACACACCACCCTCCTCCATGGACACACATATAAGAGGGCCTCTCATTTGATTCCCTGACCCCACAGTCTCTCTAGCAGTTGGCCTAGACCTACTGATTCCTCTGGTAACCAAATCCTCCAGTTGTATGTCCTCCCAGACCACCTATTCTGCTCACCAGCAAGTCATACATACCCACACTCACTACCATTGCTGGCACCACAGACAGGTAGGTCATATGACGTATGGTCCCCACTTCGGTTGCTGGCACATAAATTTTAACTTACTCTAGTCTCTCTGGGTGCTGGTATTGCAGATGTATGGGCTCCTATGACCCTTGGCTCCTCCCCTAGTTGCTGGCACTTAGTTCTCCATACATAAGAAAATAGTTAGAAATGAGGTTTAATGACAAAGCAGGACAGTCTGCAATGGACAGGTGCAGGGCATGGCTGGACAAGCATACTGAACAGCAAATTTTTTACATGTGACCAGACTTTTCATCCCCTTTTTCCTCCCCAGACCACTTGATATGATTCCTTCCTTTCCCCACCTTTGGTTCCTCCTCTATAGGAAGTCTTCCCAAAAAACTCTTTACCTGCATTCCATAGTATGTCCCATACCCCTTATGCACCTTCCATCATTTTTCAAGTGCTCTGGAGAGCCTTTCCCATTGACCCTTTTGGATGGGTTTCCCACACAAAGAAATGGAATTCAGATGCTAGAGGTGGACACGGCCTGCTTCTCTATTGCAGATGGGGTCCAGGGATCTTCAAGCTGTTGAATCTCAGAGAAGATCCTGTCTGTCTGCCTTTCATCTTCTCTGATGCTGTGCAACCTGCTTACAGCTCCTGTGACTCCTCCACCTGTGGCACAGCTTCTCCAAGACAGCAGACCTGCAGGACAGAGGGACATCTCTGTCAGAGAGGGGCCGCAGGCACTCCCTGCAGCCTGGGGCTTGGAGGGCTGCATCCACCATGTGAACAGTCTGTGTCAAAGCCTCTACTCTGGCAAGGAGAGCTGCTCCAACACCTGCTGGAGAAACTGCTCCGTACCGTGTTACCACCACATCCGAGCCTCTTACTGTGGTTCAAATTTTTCAATATCTACAGTAATCTGTATTAATAGATCTGAAAAAGCCTTTGCAACTCACTTATGCTGCCAAAGAATGTTCTAGTCACTAAGGAAGACACGTATCACCGTGTGAAGGAGACAGAGTAACTTTCAGGCCCAGATGCAGGTAGTCCATCACAAGTGCTAGGCAAAGCTGTAGTTGTTGAAAGGCTGACACAGGTTCTGTTACCAAGAAGCAATAAAATACATGATCCTGTGTCCCAGTGCTTCTGACAGCGATAACGATTTCAGCCTCTACTTACAGCTGAAACAAGCAGGTATTTTCAGGAGCCATATTTCTTTAAACAGACATTTTAATATCATATCAAATTCACTGTTTTTATTTGCTGTTACAAATCCATTTGCTGTTACAAAACTTCAGCTGTAAGGATTTTAGGGATGGTTTTATAGATGGGAGGTAAATGTGCTGTGAGGCATATTTTTTAGAAATAAACTCTTATTAAGACAGGCTATTTCGTAAAAATTACTTCAAGGTATACACAAAATAGACAAAATATTTGTATTTCAAACAAAATGCACACAAAGCCTCAAAAAAATGAAACAGCATTTTGAAATTATATTTAATTTAAGCTCACATATGAATTTCTGTAGTGCACAGGCTATGATTCCCTGCTTTGATCAGGAACAAGGAACTTTTCCTACATATTTTATTTTCATTTTTCGAAGAACTTTAGAAAGAAGAAGAAATTAAATAAAATAAAAGCAACTTTAGTTTTTTTACAAAAGTGAAGCAGAGTTTTAGGACTTTTGTTTTTAATCATTACTTTTTAGTCTTGAAAACAATTTCGCTTACTCTTCCGTTCCATAATTTTTCATTTTCAGATGTTTCTGCACTTCTGAGTTCCAGCAAGAGCATCTAAGGGTTGAAGTATAATTCCTTTTTTTCCCTGCAAATATTCTAAGCCATAAGAAGCTGAAAAAATATTACTTACATTCACTTCTGTACAGCCAGAACATGTTAGAGGTATGATTCTGCCTCCCATTACATTAGAGTAAATGGGGAGCAGCTCCATTGGCTTAATAATAATACGCTGCAGCAAGTGGGTTTAAGAAGCCACCCATGACTTACACCTTTTCAGTAATCATAGGGAAGCAAAACAAATTGAAACGATTACACTGTTACTTGTGGTTTATCTCTCAGAAAAAAATCCAAACTGGAGATAGAGGACTGTTTTAGTTGCTGTTTTATTTCTAGTGGCAATTCAAGGAATTTAACATTTTGTAGAAAATGACAATGAATTTGAGAATGAAGCAGTCAATTCAAAAAGAGTGTTTTAAAATATCCTCTTTAATGCTTACATGATGAGGGAGCAAGGTATTTGTTTTCAAATTTGTCTTAAAGTGGTTTTAGAAGCATAACAATATTAAATGAATGAACAAAATGGAAAGGGCTGCTTCTAGCATTTTTTGAACCTTAGATTCTGTGAAACTATAAAATTCTCTCAGCTATACACAATTTTTATCTACAGACGTGATGGAACATATTCGTATTGTATCTGAAAGTGGCAACTACAGATGTTTCTGAGGTCTTATTAAAAGTGTCCTTATTTTTTTGGATTGTATGTAAACACACAAATTAGAAACAATATGAGTTTAACACATACTTTGGAACTATTTCCAGTAAATAAACATAGAGTCAGAAATGCTATATGGACTTATCTAAGCAATACTGTGGAAGACTCACAAAGTTAATAAAAATAATTTTACTAAGAGAAAACTAATTTCCTGCTAATTCTGTGGCATTAGTCTCTGCTGGGCAGTTTGTCAAATGAGAATTGGCAAAGCTGAGTTTGAAATATTGAGCCCCCTTGTGGAAGATTTGCCTGAAACTCATCTGTTTCTGAAACTTGCTACAAGGATAGAAATCCTTCTGCAGTATATTTGAAATATTATAAAACCATCCAGGTCACATCATCATTTATAACTGACTGTAAATAGCTTGCTTTTATTTAAAGAGACAGATAGGTAACATTTGGAGAAAATTATTACCAAATTTTTAATCACTTATCTGTATCCTGGTAAGTAGACTGTTTTTAAGCATTAGCACTGTTATCTCATCAAACAGAATGATATAGAATCAAGATGAAAAAAAAAAAGCATTTTCATTAACTAAATTACTCCTCCCTTTTTAGCTTTGAAATAAAAGATAAATGATACTTATTTCTATGAGACACCATACTTTAAAAGTTTGAAAAAAAGAAAATTTCTAAACCCAAACACTAACAAAAAAAAAGATCCAGTGTTTCCAGCATATTCAAGTTCTTACTAAATTGGGAGAGCAATGAAATTTATATCAAGGTTATGTTTGTTTTTTACAGACCTGCAGTGTTGCATACGGCTGTTAAAAAAATCAGCTATGGTAAAGGATTATGAATACAAACTAAGATGAGAAACATACAAGTGGTACACTTTTGTAAAGTACAGAATACTATTTAAAATAGGTTTCGACAGCCTTATCTCCACTGCACTCAGTAATACATCTCCAGCTTTGTACTGAGTACAAAATCCTTCAGCAGCATGAAGAAATTGCCATAGAAAAAAAATTAAACTTCTGATAACACAAAACTGGGAGGACTGGCTGATATGCCAGAGGGTCACGCTGCCATCCAGAGGTATCTCAACAGGCTGCAGAAATGGGCTGACAGGAACCTCATGAAGTTCAACAAGGGGAAGCCCGAAGCCCTGCACCTGGCGAGGAACAACCCCAGGCACCAGGACATGCTGGGGACAACTCATCTGGAAAAGAGTTTGGCAGAAAAGGACCTGGGGGTCCTGGTGTTCACCAGGTTAACCATGAGCCGGCAACGTGCCCTTGCAGCAAAGAAGGCTGATGGTATTCTGGGCTGCATTAGGAGAAGTGTTGACAGCAGGTTGAGGGAGGACATCCTTCTGCTCTACTCAGCACTGGTGAGGTCGCACCTGGAGTGCTGGGTGTAGGTCAGAGCTCCCCAGTGCAAGAGAGACATGGACATACTAGAGAGAGCTCAACAAAGGGCCATGAAGATGACAAAGGGACTGGAGCATGTCTCCTATGAGGAAAGGCTGAAAGAGCTGGGACTGTTCAGCCTGGAGAAGAGGAGGTTCAGGGGAAGATATTATCAGTGTAAATAAATTCCTGAAGGGAGAGTGCAAAGAGGACAGAACAGGCTCTTTTCAGCGGTGCCCAGTGACAGGACTAGGGGCAATGGGTGCAAATTGAGGCACAGGAGGCCCCATCTGAACATCAGGAAACACTTTTTTATCATGAGGTTAACTGAGCACTGGCACAGGTTGCCCAGGGAGGTTGTGGAGTCTCCATCCTTGGAGATATTCAAAAGCTGTCTGGATGTAGTCTTGGTCGACTGGGTCTAGGTGGCCCTGCTTGAGCAGGGGGATTGGACGAAATGACTTTTTAAGTTTCCTTCTAACCTCAACCATTCTGTGATTTTGTGATTGGGTGTTGTTTACCTGGACTTAATAAAGCCTTTGACACCATTTCCCACAGCATTCTCCTGGAGAAACTGGCTGCTCATGGCTTGGATGGGCGTATTCTTTTCTGGGTAAAAAACTGGCTGAATGGCTGGGCCCAAAGAGTTGTGGTGAGTGGAGTTAAATCCAGTTGGCGGCCGGTCACGAGTGGTGTTCTCCAGGGCTCAGTTTTGGGGCCAGTTCTGTCTGATATGTTTATCAACGATCTGGATGAGGGGATCGAGTGCTCCCTCAGTAAGTTTGCAGACGACACCTAGTTGGGCGGGAGCGTTGATCTGCTGGAGGGTAGGAAGGCTCTGCAGAGGGACCTGGACAGGCTGGATTGATGGGCTGGATCAACTGTATGAGATTCAACAAGGCTCAGTGCTGGGTCCTGCACTTGGGCCACAACAACCCCATGCAACGCTACAGGCTTGGGGAAGAGTGGCTGGAAAGCTGCCCAGAAGAAAAGGGTGTGTGACGGTGTGCTGCCCCTCCCCCTGACCTGGTCTTTTTCTGTAACCCTGCTCAAGTTATAACCACCTGTGGTGACCCTGACAGATGTGTCTGGTCGTGATGAATGCATCCAGCTCAAAGGGGATTCGGGGGAGACAGATAATAACACAATAGGCAATGTGTCCACCTGACCACAGTACTGGTCAATGTCCGACTCAAGCCAAATTTGGAAGAAACTAGTGTCTACAATTGGTATGTAAATAGGACTATGAGTCAATATCTTACCCCCATAAATAGCGGGCAGCCCAAGAGCCCTTTGAGCTCTCCTGCATGGCAGTGGGCTGCATGCCAGGATCTCCCCTTGAGTAGGGACCCCTCTCAAGGTTACTCCGCGAGGTTGAGAGATTCCATGCTGCAACAGATCCTCGGTAAGTGACTAATAGCATGCTAAACTTGGGAATCTTAGCTAAGTGATATAAAGGATTGATTAAATATGTATAGTCCTTTAGACATAAACCGTTGACCGAGTCTGGGACTAGGATTGGATCCAGCCACACCTAGACTCCTCTCTGAGAAGGAGTTTAGAAAGCAAGGGGGTCCTTTCTGAACATCATGACTCAATGGGAGGGTCTCCCTGACAGTTTTGTCTGACCCTGTCCTCTATGCAGTAAGTAATCAAGTGTACCTTGCCACTGAATCTTGTTAACTCACTGTCGCATTTACTATCAAACTTTGTTAAATCGCTGTCTTACATCAATAAACATATTTCTACTTCTCTCTTACGAGTGAAGTGCATCTCTTCCTCTTACTCCATCTGCTTCAGTGTGTTGGTCGACAGCCAGCTGAATATGAGCCGGCAGTGTGCCCAGGTGGCCAAGAAGGCCAACAGCATCCCGGCCTGTATCAGAAATAGTGTGGCCAGCAGGAGCAGGGAGGTGATCGTGCCCCTGTACTGGGCACTGGTGAGGCCGCACCTCGAATCCTGTGTTCAGTTTTGGGCCCCTCACTAAAAGAAGTACATTGAGGTGCTGGAGCGTGTCCAGAGAAGGGCAACGAAGCTGGTGAAGGGTCTGGAGCACAAGTCTGATGGGGAGCGGCTGAGGGAACTGGGGTTTTTTAGTCTGGAGAAAAGGAGGCTGAGGGGAGACCTCATCGCTCTTGACAACTACCTGAAAGGAGGTTGTAGCGAGGTGGGTGTTGGTCTCTTTTCCCAAGTAACTAGAGATAGGATGAAAAGAAACAGCCTCAAGTTGCGCCAGGGAAGGTTTAGATTGGATATTAGGAAAAACTCCTTCACTGAAAGGTTTATTAAGCATTGGAACAGGCTGTCCAGGGAAGTGGTGGAGTCACCATCCCTGGAGGTATTTAAAAGACGTGTAGATGTGGTGTTTAGGGACATCGTTTAGTGGTGGACTTGGCAGTATTAGGTTTACGGTTGGACTTGATTTTAAAGGTCTTTTCCAACTTAAAACATTCTATGATTCTATGATTCATTTTAAGCCACCAACACCCTGATTGAGTGCCAGCTTTTGACCAACAGAATGAGAAGATTGTAGGGGACACACAGACTTTTTTACCAAACCAAGACTCTTGTAAGTTATATACAGATAAGCACTAATTTGGTTTGAAAGATTGACTTGAAGTTATTATGGTTTGCAACATTTCCAATTCACCTATCTTCTCTCCCTTTCTCAGTTATTTTATTCTCTTTTCCCTATACTACTCTTTGTCATATTCAACCTCCTCCTTTTTTTAAGTGGTAAAAACAGAAGTTTCATAGACTTACAGAATGGTTTGGGTTTGAAGGGTTCTTTGAAGGTCAACTAGTCCAACCCTCTGCCATGGGCAAAGACATCTTTCACTAGAACAGGTTGCTCAAAGCCCCATTCAACTTGACCTTGAATGCTTCCAGGGATGGAGCATCAATGACTTCTCTTGGTGATCTGTCCCAGTGTCTCACCACCCTCATAGTAAAAAAAAAATTCTTCCTTTTATACAATCTAAATCTACCCTCTTTCCATTTAAAACTGTTGCTCTTTGTCCTGTCACTACAGTGCAGTAGTAAAAAGTATCTCTCCATCTTTCTTATATGCGCCTTTAAGTGTTGAAAGGCTGCAATAAGACCTCCCCAGAGCCTTCTCTTCTCCAGGCTGAACAACCCCAACTCTCTCAGACTTTCTTCATAAGAGAAGTATTCCAGTCCTCCGATCATTTTCATGGTCATCCTCTAGACCCGCTCGAACAGGTCCATGTCTTTCTTGTGCTGGGACTCCCAGAACTGGATGCAGTACTCCAGGTGAGGTCTCAGGAGAGTGGAGTAGAGGGGGTGAATCACCTCCTTTGAGCTGCTGGCCATGTTTATTTTCAAGCAGCCCAGGATAGGATGGGCTTTCTGGGCTGCAAGTGCACATTGCTGGTTCATGTCCAATTTTTCATCCACCAGTACCCCAAGTCCTTCTCTGCAGGGCTGTTCTCAGTCCATTCTTCTCCCAGCCTGTACTGATATTGGGGTTTGCCCTGACCCAGGTGCAGGACCCTCCACTTGGCCTTGTGGAACTTGATGAGGTACACATGGGCCCACTCCTCAAGCCTGTCAAGGTCCCTCTGGATGGCATCCCTTCCCTCAAGCGAATCAACTGCACCACTCAAACTTGCTGAGGGTGCACCCCCATTATTTATATCATTAATGAATATATTGAGCACTATTGGACCCCTGAGGGACACCACTTGTTACTGGTTTCCATTGAGCCATTGACTGTAACTCTGGATGCAGCCATCCAGCCAATTCCTTACCCATCTAACAGTCCATCCATCAAATACATCTCTCTCCAATTTAGCAATAAGGATGTTGTGCGGAATCGTACCAAAGGCCTTACAGAAGTCAAGATAGATAACTTCAGTTGCTCTTCCCTTATCCACCACTGCAGTCACTCCATTGTAGAAGGCCACCAGATATTCAGGTCTGATTTGCCCTTGATGAAGCCATATTGGCTGTCTCGAATCACCTCCCTGTCTTCCATATGCCTTTACATAACTTCCAGGAAGATCTGTTCCACGATCTTACTGGGTATAGAGGTGAGGCTGACTGGTCAGTAGTTCCCAAGGTCCTCTTTTTTACCCTTTTTAAAAATGGGTGTGATGTTTTCTTTTTTCCAGTCACTTGGGATTTAGCATCTAACTGCCATGACTTTTCAAATATGATGGAGAGTGGCTTAGGAACTACCTCTGCCAGTTCCCTTATGACCCTTGCAGGGGTAGGGGTCCCATGCACTTATGTACGTTCAGGTTCCACAGATGGTCTCAAACCAGGTCTTTTCCTACAACGGGTTGGACTTCATTCCCCCAGTCCCTACCTTGAGGTTCAGAGACTTGAAAGATGTGGGAAGAGCAATTGCCAGTGAAAAGTGAGGCAAAAAAGTTGTTTTCTCCTTGTTGGTTGTCACCAAGTCCCCTGTCTCATTTATTGGGAGGATACAATATATTTTGTCTCCTTTTCTGACTAATGCACCTGCCGAAGCCCTTCTTGGTATTTTTCACATCCCTTGCCAAATTTAGCTCCAGCTGGTCCTTAGCTTACCTGATCCCAACCCTAGACTCCTGGGCAGGCACTGTCCCTATATTCTTCCCAGGATGTATGTCCCTGCTTCCGTTGCCTATGCATTCCTTTCTTGTGATTCAGTTTGGCCAGCTGGTTCTTACTCAGCCATCCTGGTCTCCTGCCTTCCTTGCCTGATTTCTTGCACATGGGAATTGAGAGTTCTTGCACTCTAAGAAAACTGTTTTATATAGCTGTCAGCTCTTTTCTGCTTCTTTACCCCCAAGGACAGCTTCCCAGGAGGTCCCATCAACCAGTTCCTTAACTGAAAGTTCACTTGTCTGAAGTTTTGGATCTTGACTATACATTTCTCCTGAGGGATATATCCCTCAAGATCATGAATTCCACAAGGGCATGATCACTGCAGCCCAGGCTACCACCAACCTTGACCTCTCCAAGAAGTTCCTCTGTTTGATGTGCAACAGGTCCAGTAAAACATCTCCTCTAGTTGGGTTTTTGAATCATGTGGATTAGGAAGTTATCCTCAATGCACTCCAAGAGTCTCCAAGACTTGAAGACAGCTTGCTGTGCCACATTTCCAGTAGATGTCAGAGTGGTTGAAATCCCCTATCAGGATCAGGGCCTGCGAGTGTGATGCTTCCTGTAGTTGAAGTAAGAACACTTCGTCAGCAGCCTCCCTTTGATCAGACGTGGCATCAGCCACAAGGTTTCCTGTGTTGACTTGGTCTCTAATTTTCACCCATAAGGTCTCAACCTCTGTATTGCTGTTTTTCAAAGACAACTCTCTGCAATCAATACATTTTTTTCATAGAGAGAGCAACCTCCACCCCTATTCCTTCTTTGCCTGTCCCTCCTGAAAAGTTTATAGCCATCAGTTGCAGGGTTCCAGTTTCATCTCACCAAGTTTCAGTGGGCAGATCATAGTTTTCCAGATGTACGGTGGCTTCCAGCTTCTTCTGTTTGTTACCTGTGCTGTGTGTATTGGTATAGAGACACTTCAGTTGGACTGTCCACTGTCTCACCTTTTTGGTGGAACCGTTTTGGAGGGTTGGTGGGCATTACTCACTACAGTGGTAGGTGCGTTTATCCACTTTATTGCTTGTGAATACAGAAATGTCACAGCTTTGGACCCCATGCCCCAGGTTCATTAGTTTAAAGAATGATTCACTAAGTCAACCAATCTGCCAGCAAAGATTCTTCTGCCTCTTCTAGACAGATGGATCTCATCTCTCCCCAGTAATCTGTATTCGTTGAAGAACACCTCATGATCATAGAAGTCAGAGCCCTCATGACCACACCAGCCACAAAGCCAGGTGTGATCTGCAGGATGCACTGCTCTCCTCAGGCACCACTCTCTGTTTGCATCCCCTGGTTGCTGCACTCCCGGTAGCTGGTGCTCCCTAGAAGCCGGTTATATGTGCCTTCCCGCTGTTTGAACTGGCCATGGGGACCGCCAGCACCACCCAGCCCTTGCCCGCCTCTCTCAGGAGACCTGACGACTGCTGGCTGGTCTCTCCACACACACAGCCCAACAGTACCAGACCTCCAGAAACCCTTCAGACACCCCTCAGGGACCTCACAAGCCTTGCAATGTTCTCAGCATGTGGCAACGACTGCTGCTGCTGTGGCTGCCACTCTTAGTGTCGGCTTCCTGTGGTTTGAATGGTTCACATTGCCCTTTAACAGAGCCATCGCGCCTTTGCAGATAATGGCTTTATTAATGACTGCATCCAGAATTTCCAGAGAAGGAGGAGTGGGATTAACTTTTCCTGTCTCCTCATAAATCCAAAGTACATATGCATGCAAGAAGGACATATACATGGAGTTGCAGTTCTAATGTGAAGTCTTTGCCCTAGGATGATGTTAAAACCATGTCTATTATTGGCTACACAACGCTTGTCCTTATGTAGACTAAGAAGGCTGCAGAACTCTACATAAAAAAATCATTGCTCTAGAAATTAGCGTTGGCATTCACATCTGGCTATGTACAGTCTTCATTTGAAAACTGATTCTTCGTTCCTCTCACATTTATATTTATAAAAACTCTGACAGCTTTGAACTTCTTATGGCTGGAAATAGCCCTAACTGATTCTGGCACACCAAAAAAAAGGGAAGCTGATCATGTCCAGTGCCTACAATGCTGCCCCATCTGTGACAGGGCACTCTAGGAGGCAGCCAGGGCTCTACTCTACTTCTGGTGTGTGAAAGAAAACCTTACAATCTTTAAAAAAAAAAAAAAAAAGGCTAGGCACAAGATCTTGTCATGGGCAAAAGGGAACACACCATGTTTACATAGCCAACAATTTAGTGTTAATCCTATTGATATTTTCATTGTCTAACAAATTGTAGCTTTATAGTCATTGGTTTTACCAGAAAAGGTAACTAACTGTTGACTTGTAAAGTAACTGATGAAAGCTAAGAGTAAAAGAGCATTGTTTGCTGAAGACTTAGAACAATCGGATAAAACAATGGCAAGATAAGTAAGAAAATAAGTAAGAATGGTATCTGTGTGACACCTAGATCAGAGATTACCAGCACAAGCTGGGGCAGATGATATATGGGGAAGTTCCTCTGAAGACCAGGGAGGTAATCCATTGGGGGATTGGACCACTGGTCAGAGAAACCCACAGGTGTGCCCAGCCACCAACTGGAAAAAAAAAATGAAGAGGGCCATACTGTGTACCTGAGGCAGACATGTTATGTGTGGACCCTGGTCTGCTTCAGGCAAAGATGCCCATCATCATCACTGTGGGTACCCTTCCCCAGGCATCACCTGGTCAGTGCGTGGGAGCATGGGATTTCCCTGGTGTTGCTACACTGAGATGAGGATGGCTAGAAAGGTGGTGAGTCTGTCCTAACAAGTTAGTTAGTGTGGGATTGAACAGGCACAAGTTGCGCTTGTATGACTGCACATGTTATATTAGCTTAGATTGATTGTTAACAGTGAGTCCCAATGTTTGTCAGGTCTTCACCACATGTGGTGTTTACAGAGTTTGAGTAACAGCCTTACCACTAGACAGTTGGTGCAAGCTATAGCCAGCCCAGGCCAAGGCAAGCTCAGACAAATTCCAAGACCCTGCACTGGCAGATCAATGCAGAGATGTGGTCTTTTACTAGTAGAGTTTACTAGTAGAGTCATATTTATTGGGCTACAAGTGTCAGTTATGCTGATTTAATCCATAGGATCTACAAGAATGCAAAAATGACTGCACTAGGTCTGAATAAAGGTCTGTATAGCTAATATTCTACCTCACACACTGGCCAAAACGAGATATCATGAGAGAGTATCAGAGTAGGGGTAGACCAGTTTTCCAGGACACCTAATTTGGGAATGAAATTCACACAAACTGATACAAACCAACACTTTTCCTGCAAGGATAAAAAAGGCTGCAAAACACTCAGCAGCTCTAGGCAAAATGAAGGAGCACCAGAAATCCAAATATTGGTGGAGCAGTATTATAGCATTGTACATCAAGGCATTGTTACAAAAAAGGTGAATAATTATCATCCTATTACTCTTTCTCTTGACCCTATCAATTGGCCCCATCCCCCAGACCTTAAGGCATTTGAAAGGTATATAATCAAATGCCACTAAAAATATGAAACATTGGAAAGTGGTGATTAAAGTTCAGTGAATATAGCACTCAGATATGTTTTATACAAGCAGAGATCTTCAGGACTAAACATGTTGGGGAAAGGGCTGACAATTTGAGGTTACTTCTCATATAAATGGATCCATTATTTCAATAACAATTTTCATGTAGCAACTTAGCACCCAGAATGAATAAGATTCTTTTTCGCCAAGAGACAGTAAGAGGTATTTCATTTCTAAAATAGTAACTGAGATAACACCTACTAATTCAGCTGTCCATTTTAGAAATGTTGCAGATCTTGCAGACTTGTTTTGTTATGCTCAGAAACCTGCTCTGGGGAACACTCCTTTTATGTGAATCCAAAAAAATATTTTTAATCTAAATAAAAGTTTTAGCAGTGTCACCAAAATGCAACAAACAGTTGTTCTTACCATCATTTTAGCTGGGTGACTACTAACACAGAAAGTATTGCATTGGCTTTGAAGTTTAGATACATTTAAAAGGGCTGAAGAAGAAAACCTCCAAGTATATATGTTTTTCTCTGCTTTTTTGTTCAGACTTCCATTGTCAGCTTGGATCTTTATGCTGACTGCCTCAATCTTCCCAAAAAAAGAATGGGGGCTATGACAGGTTGTCAGCATCCTGAGGCCTTCTTGGGAAAAATATAATATTTATGGTGGAAGTTTGTTCCTTCTTTTTGCTGGGAAGACCATAATGATAATGCTGATGCTTTCTTATTCCTGAGTCTCAGGTCCACTTGAGTTTTCTAAACACAGTCTACGTACATGCTTTTTCTTTTAATCGGTTCTCAGTCATTCACTTTCTGTTCTGTAAAATCAGTTCACTTGACTCACAAGAGTGCACTCCTGTAGTGACCAGTGATTTACGATTTTAGTCTGGGGCCTCTGGTGTCATCCAGTGTCTGCACTCTTTCTCAGACACATCTTATTCTAAAATTATGGGCAATGTAATCCACAGAAAACTAAAACAATATTAGGTAATTATTATTTGACTGCTAGACAACTCCTATCCCAGATAAAAAAGCTAAAATTATCTCAGGCTAATTCAGCTCAAGCTAAAATCAGCCAAGACCATTCCAGGCAAGTTCTGAGTCACCCTGGCCAGTTAGCAGCAATGGCAAAAATTATACCTACTTATATTTTTTTGTTTATATAATAATTATATATAATTTATACTTATATATAATTTATAAGTCATGTAATTATTATGCATAAATATATAACCATTACATTATTTATATAATAATTATACCATCCTTTAACCCTACTATAAAAAATAATCCTAGTAAAATAATCTATAACTATGAAATAAAACAAAAAGTACTATGAGTTGTGCTATAAGGCACCTTTTGTCAATTCAGACAAAATATCTTTAAAAGAAGATGTATGCAGGAGGAAAAAAAAATAATAATATGTTATTCACAACAAACAAAAAGGACACCAGATAAAGAAAATAAATATAGACCTAACATTTAACGTAAGAGGTCTGGATCCAGGCTTTATTGGTTTAAACCAAAAGCAAATGCTTCCAAGAAAATAAAATCCCATGACAGGTTTCTGAAAATTTGTATATCCCTGGCAAAATTACACCAGCTGCTGCATTGGTAAATACAGGTAAGATACCCCTTAAGGTTAGAACTACACTTGTAAATGAAAGAAGCGCTTCTCCGAGTTTGAACGCTTTTAATAACTGTTCCTGTTTCAATTCCTACAAGAGATCATAAACTTTAACTGCAAACCTGTAAAAATAAAATCATTTTTTCTTTAACAAACAAGAATTCTGTACATTCAGAGGCTCTGTATTACTTGTAATGAGAACATTTGTCATAAATTGCTGAATAATAAGCATTAACTGCAGTAAAAAATGTCTTTCACAACAAAACAGGTACTTTTCTTGCTATGAAAAGCTTGTGGTTGTAAAACAATTGACATTCTTGTCCTACTGTCAAGCTATTGATTTGTTAGTGATCACAACTATCTATGGCACAATGTCATTACTTGCGAAGGAAATGTGTAATGGGTATCATTATAAATAATGAATGTGTATGACAAAGACGTATTGTCTCTTAGTTTCTGTAATATTTTTTATTAGAAACATAGAAACAGAATGGTTGAGGTTGGAAAGGACCTCAAGAGGTCATCTGATCCAACCTCCCTGCTCAGGCAGGATCACTTAGACCCAGTCGACCAGGACCACATCCAAACAGCTTTTGAATATCTCCAAGGATGGAGACTCCACAACCTCCCTGGGCAACCTGTGCCAGTGCTCAGTCAACCTCACAGTAAAAAAGTGTTTCCTGATGTTCAGATGGGGCCTCCTGTGCCTCAGTTTGTGCCCATTGCCCCTAGTCCTGGGCACCGCTGAAAAGAGCCTGTTCTGTCCTCTTTGCACTCTCCCTTCAGGAATTTATTTACATTTATTTACATTTATCTACTCAGCCTTTCCTCATAGGAGTCCCTTTGTCATCTTCGTGGCCCTTTGTTGAGCTCTCTCTAGTATGTCCATATCTCTCTTGCACTGGGGAGCTCTGACCTACACCCAGCACTCCAGGTGCGACCTCACCAGTGCTGAGTAGAGCAGAAGGATGTCCTCCCTCAACCTGCTGGCAACACTCCTCCTAATGCAGCCCAGAATACCATCAGCCGCCTTTGCTGCAAGGGCACGTTGCCGGCTCATGGTCAACCTGGTGTCCACCAGGACCCCCAGGTCCTTTTCTGCCAAACTCTTTTCCAGATGAGTGGTCCCCAGCATGTCCTGGTGCCTGGGGTTGTTCCTCGCCAGGTGCAGGGCTTCGGGCTTCCCCTTGTTGAACTTCATGAGGTTCCTGTCAGCCCATTTCTGCAGCCTGTTGAGATCCCTCTGGATGGCAGTGTGACCGCTGGCATACCACCCACTCTTCGCAGTTTTCTGTCATTGTAAACCTGCTGAGGGTACAGCATCTGCCCCGCCATGCAGATGATTACTGAAGATGTTAAACAGGACTGGCCCCACTATTGACCCCTGGGGTACACTGCTAGTTACTGACTTCCAACTGCACTTCGTGCCACTGGTCACCAGCCTCTGAGCCCAGACGTTCACCTGATTGCATAAGCTAACATCCACATAAAGGACTACCTAGAATCAAGCTTGTGTGCTTCCCATATTACTGCAGCTATTGAAAAATTGGCTGGATTCACTAAATGCTATACATTTTCAACATGCTACTAATAGCACAGGTGGCTGCTGTATTCATTGTTTGAGCATATTGGCAGGATTGCTCTTCTAATTATCTGTTTCATTGAGGCCATTGCTTTATTTGTCAAAAGAAAACATTTATAAGAGGAAAGATTTTTACAGACATTTTTTGAGTTATTAGTTCTGTCACACTAATTCACACATCATGAATGAAAGAGTGAATAAGGACTACAGGCAAAAAGCATGTTCACAAGAGAATTTAGTTTTATTGATCACAAGCTAATACAATCATACAGGTAGACAAAAATCAAGGTTTATTCTCCTGAAGATATTTCTTGTTAATACCTTTGATTTATTCATTTGTAATCATAAGTACAAAATTAACAATAATTAAAAAAATAGGAAGGATACTGTTGAACTGAGATTAAAGAAATGCAGTTCCATTTGGAACTAAAATGGAGTTAAAAGAATAAGGTACTGTAAACAGTTACTGCACCTCTTTTTCTATAAGATATTTAAACTCTATATGGCATTAAGCTAAAAATCATGTTAGGGAAGCTTAGATTTCTAAATACATGAAAACGTATCAGTATTTAGGTTAACGACATACTCCCAGTCTATTATTTTCTTCTCTACAGAATAAAGGTTGTCAAGATGTATGCTTCGGTTCCACATTTTTTAATACAGAATGGTCATGTATACAATTCATGCTATGAAAAGCTACTGGAGACACTGAAGTGCTAGAGTGTTCCCAACTTCAATTCTCTATCCCCTCTGATGGACTCAATTCTCAAAAGTGAAACAGATATCAATAATCCTTGTTTAAATTCTACTTCTTGCAAGAGAAAAATGAGTTTCTTTAGATATGCATATGATGAAGAGAGTTATTTTGCTGTATAACCACTCATTTAAATTTCCCAGAATTCAGATGGCATTGGTTGGTTCCTGTCTGTAATACCTACCCATGGTATACACTCATGCTAAACATTCTTCCATAGCCCTCGAAGAAGTGCTTTGTCTCAAGCATACACCAGGTTAGCATACAACCTGCTCATATCTGTGTATAGCTGTCCTGGTTTTGGCTGGGATGGAGTTGATTTTCTTCCTATTAACTGATATAGTGCTGTGTTTTGGATGTAGTGTGAGAATAATGTTGATGACACGCTGATGTTTTGGTTGTTGCTAGGTATTGCTTACGCTAGTCAAGGACTTTTCATCTTCCCATGCCCTGCCAGATGTGCAGGGGGCTGGGAGGGAGTGTGGCCAGGACGGCTGGCCCAGCTGGCCAATAGGCTATTCCATACCATATGACGTCATGCTCAGCATATAAGGCTGGGGGAAGAAGAAGGAGGGGGGGGCGTTCAGAGTGATGGCATGTGTCTTCCCAAGTAACCGTTACGCGTGATGGAGCCCTGCTTTCCTGGCGATGGCTGAACACCTGCCTGCCGATGGGAAGTGGTGAATGAATTCCTTGTTTTGCTTTGCTTGCGTGCGCGGTTTTGCTTCCCCTGTTAAACCGTCTTTATCTCAACCCACGAGTTTTTCTCACTTTTACCCTTCTGATTCTCTCCGCCATCCCACCTGGCGGGGGGGGGTGAGCGAGCGGCTGTGTGGTATTTGGCTGCTGCCAGGTTAAACCACGACAATAGCAAAGGACTACTTCTCCGCACAGACAGAAGTCTATGTATTGGTGCTGTTTACTGAGCAGCACTTAATACTGAAATATCCAACAGAATTTTTTGTGATTTCTATTTAGTCAACATCACACAGGCAGAGCTCCTCTGCAATACTTGCAGATGACATCAGTGGTACAGTGAGCAGGCTGCAAACTCAGCTTGGCCATCACCTCCAACATTCAGAAGCTCAGCAGTCCTACACAGGCACCCTACCTCACACACACTGTCCTTCCACTATTTTTCTGGAGCGTTCTTCCCTTTGAAGGAGCATTGCAATATCCAGCTATTCTTTCACACTGGATATAAACAGTCTCCTTTCCATCAACTGGAGAGAGCTCTGAGAATCCCAAATTACATTTTTGGGGGGCTGGGGAAGAAAGAAGGTTGTTGCCTTTTCTCTTTTTTCGCTTGTGTGCAAATTCCCACTGTGCTGACTTTATAATCCCTAATAACCACCTGGAGCTAAGAAGTGGGACAGGTCTTGCATCACTCCATGTCTGCAATTTAGATGGCCATGGTTGCATATGGTTAGTATCTACTTAACAGAAATGGGTTCAATGAGATTATTTAACCTTTCCCCACCACCCTAATGTCTTTTTCAGTCCAGAGTTTTAATCATCTCTCAAACTATGGCAAATATACTCTTAGAAAAATGTCCTTTGCTCTTGTATGCTCATTGTGCGCTACCACTCAGCATCTCCCCATCTTAAAACTTGTTACAGAGCCTAATGCTTATAATCCTCCCAGTTCTTAGTTTCTTATCATGGATATCTGACTTCTGTACAACTGTATCTAATCATTGTACACATGCAAGTCACCTTAGAGGGTCTGTCCCTCCTGGCACAATTAACTTTCAAAAAATAATGATGTGAATTAAATGGCATAATTTTTAGATTTACAGATTCAGGCATTCAGTGCTCAGAAATGCCACTATTACTGTTGTTTGTATAATCTCCCTAGCCCATTTGTGCATGTCCTATAAATGCCACCTTTAACTATACAGTCACATGCTATATTTCCCATCAGCCTCTTAATGAAGTGCTGTGAAACAGGCTGCTCACTGACTGTGCACTACCCAGTATTTTACTTTTTCCCATTGCATAATGGGAACTCCTAGAAGTTTTCATCTGCTCTGGTTAGCTTCCAGTGAAGATTAAAATTTATTACATACGAAGTATCCTAATTAATTACCAAAGTTAACTATGAACATTCATTTATAACTGATGACACAATAGTTTCTTAAGTGTCTATATTTAAGTAGTTATCAACTGGCTCTTCTCAGTTAGACACTTTGTTTTCAATTGTTTCCAACATTTTGAGCACAACCCTAATAAGATGATTAAGGGACTGGTTTAGGAATTGCTTGCTAGTATCAATCTTAGGATTTAAGAGTCATTACATGAAACATGAAGGATATTATATAAATTTGACAAACAATTCTGCGCAACCCAACCACAATAATTTTAGTGAGAGCATTTAAAAACATTAGCCAAGCTTGACCGCTATTAAGGTTAATACAACTATTGAAATCCAGTGGGAGAAGCAGAAATATACTACTAACTTTTTTTTTGCAAAATCTGTCCAAAACTGTGTTTATAATGTTAACTCTGATAAGCATTTAAAGAATTGTATGTCTGAGAAGTATGAGTTCCATTACTGCTTGAAAACAATATGCACCAAAGGCAAAATAATTATAAGAACAGGTATTAAAATAATTATATCTACATCTATTTGTCAAACTTTGAACATTGTATTATAAAACCCAAGAAATTGATAAGATCATAGAATTAAGTTTCTGATGTGCTCAGATGCTTTCCCATGCACTTTAATTTTACTAGTGGGAGTTTTCTGAAAAAAATTGAACACGAAAAACGTAACTTGAGATTAAAATGAAATAGCAATGCAAAATGTCATTCTGTCAAATTTGATGTAATTATTTCTATTTTAATAGTAGCAACTACAAAAATGGTTTTCATGCAGTTTGCCAGTTGTTTTTTATTACAAAATAAAAATACAGTTGTTGCTGAACCTTTCCAGTTCTCCCATATAGCAATATCTAAGGAAGGACAACTATGTTAACTCATTACTAGGGACTGAATGCTTCTATTCTATTCTGTTCTGTTCTGTTCTGTTCTGTTCTATTCTATTCTATTCTGTCCTAGCTTATCCTATCCTATCCTATCCTATCCTATCCTGTTCCATTCTACAGAATGGTCCTCTCTTCAACTGTCTAAACTATAAGGGAAATTAAGCAGTAGGAACGGGGCACAGCTTGCACATTGTACAAATTGGTTTATAAACTAATTCTGTCCCTAACAATTTATAACCTTTGGATAAAACAAGACTAAAAAGCAATGGGAGAACCTCTTTAAAAGTTCCATGCAGATGGATTGGCCAGTATGATCAGAATAAGAAATATGGAAAATTCTTTAGTTCTATATTAATTCTAAATTAACAACTGATACTTTCATCCGTCAGTTCTTAGGAAAATAACAACTGCTATACAAAACCACCAAAAGAAGAAACATAGCTCATTTCCTTTTCATAAAAGATCAATTTAAGTTTCAAGGAAAGCTAAGTAGTGTCTCAGGCAAGGGACAGAATATTGCAAGCAATCACATTACCATATGTTAGTGAGATAGTTAACTCAGTTCACCAGATGAAATCTTAGCTGGAAGCAACTCTGGTATAAAAAACTTCGATATAAAGTACCTTAAATCTTGGCAATAATGGTAAATACCTTAAATTTTCATTATGGCAACTGAGCTGACAAGCAGTTATTCAAAGTCATGTAACTTGATCACTTGTTGTAATCCACTTATATCTTCAAATGTGCTACAAAGACCATACAAAGAATTTGGAACAGAGTTTTTCTTGGGTTTGCTTTTTTTTTTAAAAAAAAAAAAGTGGTGCAGAAGCAAACAAAGTTGTTTTCAGGAAGACTCCTAATCTGCTCAGATTAAGAATTTCAAGTAGTGTAAATCAGTATAGTGCTGCAGAAATCAAAAGAGCTACAACCAGATATATCTGCCTCGTAACTGCCCTATCTTATTCTCCTTTCATATTAATTGTAATCAGGGCAATTCCATGGAATTTATACTGAAGCAAAATGTAGATCTATTTGGATGAATCGTTCCTTCTGCTCCTTTATTCTCTCATATATTATGGAGTTCAAATTTGCCTTATTCTTTCAATTCTTTTATTCATGCAATACAAAAAGTCCAACTGTGAGAAAAGTCAGGTCTTCTACAAGTACATCATTTTTTTTCCACTTAGAAATGTCACAGGAGCTTTAAATGAATTGTCTTTAGGTGGAAATACAGTCAGAAGTACTGAGAAATGTATAATATACATTATTCATTCTATAATTTATCAGTAGAGTTTCACTGTATCACTGTTTACTAGAATGAGTCTCTATGGCTTTTTTGCAACTAAGTTTCTCTCTTACCTGTATCTGAAATAATAGTAGGTAACCAATGAAGGACAAATCTCACTTTTCAGTTTGGATAAATCTCATGAATAAGTTAAAGTTATTGCATTATACTTTCAGCACCCAAAGCTGAAAACTGAAGAAAAAACAATCATTGAAACGGATTATATTCTACTCTTCTATTCTATTCTATTCTATTCTATTCTATTCTATTCTATTCTATTCTATTCTACATGTAAATTATTATATTCACAGCTATACACCACTTAGGGATATATTATGAAACACTGTTATTAGTGTAACAAATTTACAAAATGCTTATACACTGCCAATGGTTACGTTATTCTAGTGTAAGCACCCCGGGTATGCCTGAGATTAAGGTGTGTCTTAATTGCATCTTGCTTAGTACACTTTTACTTCTCTGGGTCCAACAGGCTTCTGCTTTACCTTCACAACAAATATGGATACTGTTTTTAGAGTAATGTCCAAAATGACCCAAAGGCAGGAGTATATGAAATTAAAAGTGAGTTGAAACCCTTTAATTAGTAATAAAGGCTTTTTTGTTTGTTTGGTTGTTTTTTTAATAGGTTTCATTGAAAAGGAAACCATGAAAAGAAAATTGGAAAATCTTACAAGTTCTCAATAACCTAGCCAACAAATAAAACCTGGGGCTTTTGGTGAGTGTGGGGTTAATCTTAGGTTGTATTTATTTGAGATATTAGAAGACTGGAAAGATAGAGATTGGTACTTTATGATTCATGTGAAGAATGAAACACAGAAAAAAAATTATATTGGAGGAACATCTGCTAATATTACAGACCAAGAAATAAAAAAGTATAGCTGGCCCACATCAGGTCTCATATTCCAGACAAAAAATATTTTTGTCCTCATCTGAGTCCTTTGACACAATCTAAGATTTGGAAGTTTAGAGGTATTAAAAAAGGCTTCTCAGCTGAGAGAAAGGAAGCATCACTTACCAGAGAAGGTGATGATTATCTAATACAATATAAACTCCCCAGCATTTGAAAAAAGACAGAAAAAGCAAATTAAATGTTGCATTTGGAATGAAGGATGCAGAGAAGCTGGAAAAAGCAAACATTTTTTCTTAAGGAATATGTCAAATGTGTGATCAAAATGCAGTTTTTCTGAAGCTTCATAAAAAAATATCTCTGATAGGAATGTTAGGGCATATCCACAGTGAAATTCAGATTGACCCTGAGTTTGATTATCACTTGCTGACACACAACTGAAGTCAGAAAAAATACATCACAGATAAAATGTGATACATTTACTTATTATCTACTGTGACCTGTTTAATCCTTTCATTAGAATTAGACAAGTACAAGCCACAGAATTTAGGTGAGCAATGACAGTACTAAATTACTTCATACTTCCAACACAAGTTATATGATAAAATAAGAATACTAATGCTATGTAAACTATGCATCTCATCATCATTAAGGTAATTTTAGATAAAGTTATGGGTATTAATTACTGGCAGAATTATTTTACCTACAGAGCTTCTTTTCTTCCCAATTTAAACTGTTGCTATTTTCTTCCCCGTCTCTTAAGTTTTATGACCACTATCGTTCATGCTGGACCTACCAGCTGAGAAATTTTAATTAGGTGTTACCTTAATGGGAATATATACTAAATGTTAATCTTATGTTCCAAACCTTATTTATCTATGTTTGCCCAAGAAAAATGAGATAATTAACCTCCTCCAACAGCCTGATGGAGAATGGGCTTTAACATTATAAAGGTCGTTCCAGACAGAATGTTTTTTCCTTTTAGCTATCCTGAAAATTGGTGCTTTGCAACATACACTAGCATAATCCAAGGGGAAATGGTTAGTGATCTGCTACACCACTTAGACACACACAAGTCTATGAGGCCGGATGGGATCCACCCAAGGGTACTGAGGGAGCTGGCTGGAGTGCTCACCGAGCCACTTTCAAACATTTATCAGCAGTCCTGGCTAACCGGGGAGGTCCCAGTTGACTGGAGCTTAGCAAATGTGATGCCCATCTACAAGAAGGGCCAGAACGAGGATCCGGGGAACTACAGACCTGTCAGCCTGACCTCGGTGCCAGGGAAGGTTATGGAGCAGATCATCTTGACTGCCATCATGAGACACGTACAGGACAACCAGGTGATCAGGCCTAGTCAGCATGGGTTTATGAAAGGCAGGTCCTGCTTGACTAACCTGATCTCCTTCTATGACAGAAGAAGTGGATGAGGGAAAGGCTGTGGATGTTGTCTACCTGGACTTTAGTAAAGCCTTTGATACCATTTCCCACAGCATTCTCCTGGAGAACCTGGCTGCTCATGGCTTGGACAATTGTACTCTTCACTGGGTAAAACAACTGGCTGAATGGCTGGGCCCAAAGAGTGGTGGTGAGTGGAGTTAAATCCAGTTGGTGGCTGGTCACAAGCAGTGTTCCCCAGGACTCAGTTTTGGGGCCAGTTCTGTCTGATATCTTCATCAATGATCTGGACGAGGGGCTTGAGTGCAGCGTCAGTAAGTTTGCAGACAATGCCAAGTTGGGCGGGAATGTTGATCTGCTTGAGAGTAGAAAAGCTCTACAGAGGGACCTGGACAGGCTGGATCGATGGGCTGAGGCCAACTGCATGAGGTTTAATAAGGCCAAGTGCCGGATCCTGCACTTGGGTCACAACAACCCCATGCAATGCTACAGGCTTGGGGAAGAGCGGCTGGAAAGCTGCCCAGAGGAAAAGGACCTGGGGGTGCTGGTCGACAGCCGGCTGAACATGAGCCGGCAGTGTGCCCAGGTGGTAAAGAAAGCCAACAGCATCCTGGCCTGTATCAGGAATAGCGTGGCCAGCAGGACTAGGGAAGTGACCATCCCCCTGTACTGGGCACTGGTGAGGCCGCACCTCGAATCCTGTGTTCAGTTTTGGGCCCCTCACTACAAGAAGGACATGGAGGTGCTGGAGCGTGTCCAGAGAAGGGCAACGAAGCTGGTGAAGGGTCTAGAGCACAAGTCTGATGAGGAGTGGCTGAGGGAACTGGGGTTGTTTAGTCTGGAGAAGAGGAGGCTGAGGGGAGACCTCATCGCTCTTGACAACTACCTGAAAAGAGGTGGGTGCCAGTCTCTTTTCCCAAGTAACAAGTGATAGGACAAGAGGAAACAGCAGACTAGTCCGAAGCAGGGCCATCAAGAGAAAAGGAAGAGGCAGAACCCATAAACGAGACAGTAACCACCCGATCCCTATCCCTGGGTGAGCTGCGAGATATGCAAAAAGACTTCAGTCGTCGTCCAGGCGAGCACGTTGTCACCTGGCTGCTCCAATGCTGGGATAACGGGGCCAGTAGCCTGGAATTAGGGGATAGGGAAGCCAAGCAGCTGGGATCCCTTTCTAGGGAAGGGGGCATTGACAAAGTGATTGGACAAGGGGCACAAGTCTTCAGCCTCTGGAGGTGACTCCTGTCAGGTGTGAAGGAAAGGTATCCCTTCAAGGAAGAGATTATATGCCACCCAGGCAAGTGGACAACCATGGAGAGAGGTATCCAGTACCTGAGGGAATTAGCCGTGCTGGAGGTGATTTATGAGGACCTGGACAACTAGCAGTTATACAAAGATCCAGATGAAGTCAAGTGCAACCAAACCACGTGGCGGAAGTTTGTACAGAGCGCACCAGCATCGTATGCCAACTCATTGACAGTAATGACCTGGAAAGACTACGACAACAGTGTATCAGTGGCAATATTGCACCAACTTAGACTCCCTGATTCCCATCCATGAGCTGATTCGTTGACTGGAGAGCCAAGGAGTGATCAGCAAGACTCGCTCACCCTTTAACAGTCCCATATGGCCAGTGCGAAAGTCCAATGGAGAGTGGAGACTAACAGTAGACTACCATGGCTTGAACGAAGTCACGCGACCATCAAGTGTTGTCGTGCCGGACATGCTAGAACTCCAATACGAACTGGAGTCAAAGGCAGCCAAGTGGCACGCCACCATTGACATCGCTAATGCGTTCTTCTCAATCCCTTTGGCAGCAGAGTGCAGGCCACAGTTTGCTTTCACTTGGAGGGGCGTCCAGTACACCTGGAACCGACTGCCCCAGGGGTGGAAACACAGCCCTACCATTTGCCATGGACTGATCCACACCGCACTGGAACAGGGTGAGGCTCCAGAGCACCTGCAATACATTGATGACATCATTGTGTGGGGCAACACAGCAGAAGAAGTTTTGAGAAAGAGAAGAAAATAATTCAAATCCTTCTGAAGGCCAGCTTTGCTATAAAACAAAGTAAGGTCAAGGGACCTGCATAGGAGATTCAGTTTTTAGGAATAAAATGGAAAGATGGAAGTCGTGAGATCCCAATGGGTGTGATCAACAAAATAACAGCCATGTCCGCACCAACTAGCAAAAAGGAAACGCAAGCTTTCTTAGGCGTTGTGGGCTTTTGGAGAATGCATATTCCAGATTACAGCCTGATCGTAAGCCCTCTCTAGCACGTGACCAGGAAGAAGAACGACTTCAGATGGGGCCCTGAGCAACGACAAGCCTTGGAACAAATTAAACGGGAGATAGTTCAGGCAGTAGCCCTTGGGCCAGTCCAGGCAGGACAAGATGTAAAGAACGTGCTCTACACCGCAGCTGGGGAGAATGGCCCTGCCTGTAGCCTCTGGCAGAAAGCACCAGGGGAGACTCGAGGTTGACCCTTAGGGTTCTGGAGTCGAGGATACAGAGGATCCGAGGCCCGCTACACTCCAACTGAGAAGGAGATATTGGCAGCATATGAAGGGGTTCAAGCTGCTTCGGAAGTGGTTGGTACTGAAGCACAGCTCCTCCTGGCACCCCGACTGCCGGTGCTGGGCTGGATGTTCAAAGGGAGGGTCCCCTCTACACATCATGCAACTGATGCTACGTGGAGTAAGTGGGTCGCACTGATCACACAACGGGCCCGAATAGGAAACCCCAGTCGCCCAGGAATCTTGGAGGTGATCACGAACTGGCCAGAAGGCAAAGATTTCGGAATATCCCCAGAGGAGGAGGTGACGCGTGCTGAAGAGACCCCACTGTATAACAAACTACCAGAAAACGAGAAGCAATATGCCCTGTTCACTGATGGGTCCTGTCGCCTTGTGGGAAAGCATCGGAAGTGGAAAGCTGCTGTATGGAGTCCTATATGTCAAGTTGCAGAAACTGCTGAAGGAGAACGTGAATCGAGACAATTTGCAGAGGTGAAAGCCATCCAGCTGGCCTTGGACATTGCTGAACGAGAAAAGCGGCCAGTGCTCTATCTCGATACTGACTCCTGGATGGTGGCAAATGCCCTGTGGGGGTGGTTGCAGCAGTGGAAGCAGAACAACTGGCAGCGCAGAGGCAAACCCATCTGGGCTGCCGCATTGTGGCAAGATATTGCTGCCCGAGTAGAGAACCTGACTGTAAAAGTCCGTCACGTAGATGCTCACGTACCCAAGAGTCGGGCCACTGAAGAACATCAAAACAACCAGCAGGTGGACCAGGCTGCTAAGATTGAAGTGGCTTAGGTGGATCTGAACTGGCAACATAAGGGTGAATTATTCATAGGTCGGTGGGCCCATGACACCTCGGGCCGTCAAGGAAGAGATGCAACATACAGATGGGCTCGTGATCGAGGGGTGGACTTGACCATGGACACTATTGCACAGGTTATCCATGAATGTGAAACGTCTGCTGCAATCAAGCAAGCCAAGCGAGTAAGGCCTCTTTGGTATGGAGGACGATGGCTGAAATATAAATATGGGGAGGCCTGGCAGATTGATTATATCACACTCTCACAGACCCGACAAGCAAGCGCTATGTGCTCACCATGGTAGAAGTAACCACAGGATGGCTAGGAACATACCCTGTGCGCCATGCCACCGCCCGGAACACCATCCTGGGCCTTGAAAAACAAGTCCTATGGCGACATGGCACCCCAGAAAGAATTGAGTCAGACAAGGGGACTCATTTCTGAAACACCCTCATAGACACCTGGGCCAAAGAGCATGGCATTGAGTGGGTCTGTCACATCCCCTACCATGTACCAGCCTCTGGGAAAATCAAACAATACCATGGACTGCTAAAGACTACACTGAGGGCAATGGGTGGTGGGACATTCAAGCATTGGGACACACATTTAGCAAAGGCCACCTGGATAGTCAACATTAGGAGATCTGTCACCCGAGCTGGCCCTGCCCAATCCAAACCCTTACGTACAGTACATGGAGATAAAGTCCCTGTCGTGCACATAAGAAATATGCTGGGGAAGACAGTCTGGGTTACTCCTGCCTCTGGCAAGGGAAAACCCATCCATGGGATTGCTTTTGCTCAAGGACCTGGGTGCACTTGGTGGGTGATGCGAAAGGATGGGGAGGTCCAGTGTGTACCTCAAGGGTATTTGATTTTGGGTGAAAATAGCTAATAATTTGATTTGTATTATGTTAATAGCTGTATAGTACTCTATGTCATCACTTCCATGGTGGCTATGTGCCATATCAGCGGTATTGCAGTAAGAATCACCCAGATTAATGTAGAATGAACTCCAATGAAACTAAGCAAGTGCAACGATGATAGAACCAGACGAGCGCAGCAATAATTGAATCAGATAATTGTTCAGGATGCAGCAGTCCAACACCGCACACCATCTGTCCTGCCCTGAAAGACTGTTATGACAGATGGAGCCCAAAGTCATGGACTAAATGAACTCAATGGACATTTTAGAGGGATGGCCCATGGACTAAGGGAATTATATCTCTGTGTATATATCAAAAGATAGGAAAGCTGGTGGTGATTAATTGGGATGTTTTGGAAAGTGTGGGACCTGGGCATGACGTAGATGGTATAGAATAAGAGGTGGATATTGTCCTGGTTTCGGCTGGGATAGAGTTAATTTTCTTCCTAGTAGCTGGTATAGTGCTGTGTTTTGGATTTCGTATGAGAAGAATGTTGATTACACGCGGATGTTTTAGTTGTTGCTGAGCAGTGCTTACACTAGGTCAAGAACTTTTCAGCTTCGCATACTGCCCTGCCTGTGAGGAGGCTGGAGATGCACAAGAAGCTGGGAGGGGACACAACCAGGATAGCTGACCCAAACTGGCCAAAGGCATATTCCATACCGTATGACAGCATGCTGAACAAAAAAATGGGGGGAGTTGGCCGGGGGGGCAGGGCCACTGCTCAGAAACTGGCTGGGTATCGGTCAGCAGGTGATGAGCAATTGCATTGTGCATCACTTGTTTTGTATATTCTTTTATCATTATTATTATTTTCCCTTTCTTTTCTGTCCTATTAAATTGGCTTTATCTCAATCCACGAGTTTTACCTTTTTTCTGATTCTCTCCCCTATCCCACTGGAGAGGAGTAAGCGAATGGCTGTGCGGTGTTTAGCTGCCTGCCGGGTTAAACCACAACATAACTAAAACAGGTTGCCCAGAGAGACTGTGAAGTCTCCATTCTTGGAGATATTTAAACCCTGACTGGACAAAGTCCTGGACAATGGAATCAAGCTGATTCTGCTTTGAGCAGGAGTGTGGGTGTAGGCGACCTCCAGACGCCCCTTCCAACGTCAACTATTCTGTGATTCTGTTATTATGCTGACAACATGAATAGTGATTTTTTTGTTGTTGTTATTCTATCATTTTATTCTTTTCCTACTTCTTTTTCACTCCAGGTTGACCTGAAGGTGCCTTTTAGGAGATGCCTTAGGAAGGAAAACACGACCACAGATTCATTTCAGAATTACCCAAATTACTGTTTGTCCAGAAGTGAAAGGCTTCATAATATTTTTCTATTAACTTTTCACTGACCTTTTTGTAGTGGTTTAGATCACATTCAAATTAGAACTATTATCCCAAAATGAAATTGAAAAATTTGTGCCAGATACTGATAGCAGTATTATTGTTTTTTCAAAGCTTTCTCCTTTTTAGAAGAAATGGTTTGTTGAATGTTACTTAAATCCACAGGGTTTAGGCACCCTCCAGATCTCTTTTTTTTTTCAGAAAAACATATTGTATATCTTAAAAACTGAAAGTTTGAGTTATAAAAACAGAGCCCAGCATTTAGTGAGAATATTTCTAAAGACTGGATGAGATGATGACTATATTCTTGCAAACCATCTCCTTATGATTTTGACATGCTGTTGTATGATAAAGTATTATGGTCTTTTACAGCAAGAGACTTGAAGATAAACCTGTTTAGGCTGACATTATTTAGATACTGATAATAATGAGTATTCAGGACCTGAATCCTTATCTTTCCCTTCTGTCAATGTATTAAAATTTTCATTGACATTTGTCTTTTAGTGATTTTCATCACATAGCACATGTTTTAAAAAATTGGAAAGAATTTAGTAAAGCAAAATGCTTCCAGTACATAATAATATAGTTGGCAGTGTTGGGTCAAGCAATTAGTAATATATAACCCTGGCTAGGTAAAAAACATGCATTAAAGTAATAGAAAAAGCAAATTAAATGCATCTGATATTAAAATGGTTCATTTAGTGAACAATTTACTGAAATCGTAAAGTGGTTGTAATCTGTGTGAGGACATTGAACGACCAATTGATAGCAAGGGTCAAATTTAATTGAGATTTCCTTCAACTGACAGAGTCAGATTTCTTAAATAACTTGCATATCATCATATCAAATGGTAGAAATCTAAAGCTGGTGTTTTGAGCCAGAACTGAAAGGACATCTGGAAAACAGAATGTAGTTAATCTTTGGATGTGTAATTTATTAATATGGGGTATCTCCAAAGCATTTAAACCTGTCAAGACACCTAGTTGTATTGGTATTTTCCAAGGAGATTCACAGAAGCAGAACCCAACAGTTTTTTAAACCTCTTCACAGCATCCCTCTAGGTTAGATTCTCTAGAGCAAAGAGCTGTGCATTTTTGTAAGCATACCTGTTTAGGTGCTAAACTTATGTCTTCTGCATTTTTTCTGTCTATAATCATCAATTCTATTTTTTCACTCTGTATATTCTGAATATTTCTGTCAAGGAAAATGGGCTAAAACAGGAAGGGCCATTAACAAAAACCTCTTATTGTTTCTGGATATGTTTTTTGTATTATATTACATTGACTTTTGGTAGGGTCTTTCATTAGAGTCAATACAAGTCAGTTTTACGATATAGCACGCTGCACAAGTCTAACATTTGAAAACCACTTGAAAATGCTTAGGCAGCTGGTAAATAATCATAGCACAGAATACATAAGCTCCCTTTTAAGCAGGTCTGCAAAGTTTACTGTTTAGGAATTAAATTTTCATTCAGAAGAGTATATCTTCCTGAAGTTAAATAAAGATGAATATACAATCGATTTTCTTTTGCATCGTGGACTTAAGTTAGCTTAATTTTAACTTCTAGCCTAGCCATAAGATGTAAACTGAAGCAACCTGAAAGTCAGCTTCAGAAGTGTTGTGCCTCCTATGACACAGCTCTCCGTTACATCTTTATTATTGTGCATAATAATTTAGTTCTAAAACACCGAACAGAGAAAAAAGGCAAAGAAGCTTTGCACGTTTTGTAGCTCATGATCCACCAAGAGGCCCCAGGGATGAAAAGAGCAGCCCACAACTAAGGTCTAAGAAGAAAGGTGTTTATACTTTTCTCTGACCACAAGTATCAAATCAAGATTTAGTGCTAGCTGTTTCTACAAGAAACCAATAGCTATGATGAATTCTCATCAAGGTACACTGGACAGAAATGGCAGATTTCTTTTTAAGTTTACGTTAATTGGAAGTAAATTAAATTAATTAAAATTCCCCGAGTCCAGACTTTTTTGACAGCAACACAACACGATTACCTGTGTATTTCAGGATCAAACCCTTGTAATGAACAGACAGGTCAAAATATCCCCACAGCCAGTAGCAGATCTGTGCACTCAATAAGAGTAACACACTTGGCTTTCTTGTTCCCAGAAATGCACAGGCAATGGCTCCATCTCTCCTAAATTGTATGGTGTCCTGGTTTCGGCTGGGATAGAGTTAAATTTCTTCCTAGTGCTGTGTTTTGGATTTAGTATGAGAAGAATGTTGATAACACACTGATGTTTTCAGTTGTTGCTAAGTACCCTGCTAGTCAAGGACAGGTCCCATGCTCTGCCAGGTGCACAAGATGGGAGGGAACATAGCCAGGACAGCTGGCCTAGCTGGCCAATGGGGTATTCCATACCATGTGATGTCATGCTCAGTATATGAATGGCAGGCGTGATCCAGGAAGTAGCGATCACTACTTGGTTATAGGTCAGCGCCGATGATGAGCAATTGCATTGTGCATCACTCATTTTGTATATTCTATCATTATTATTATTATTATTTTCCCTTTTCTGTTCTATTAAACTGTCTTTATCTCAACCCATGAGTTTTTCTCACTCTTACCCTTCTGCTTCTCTCCCCATCCCACCAGGGAGGGGGGGAGTGAGCGAGCGGCTGTGTGGTATTTGGCTGCCTGCCAGGTTAAACCACAACAGTTCTTTTTTGGAAAGTGGTGTCAGAAGTGGGATGGAAAACCTACCTTGACCCTAGAGGCACGGGTACGTGAGTTGCAAGAAAATACAATGACACGAGGGGGTTCCTCCAGAAAAAATGCTGCTCCAGTTTTCAGGAAAAACCTGTCTCACGACAGTCCAGTTTCCAGTGAACAGTTCCCCAGACAGAGTACAAAGGCTGATCTTACTTTGGATTGTAACGGAGAAATTCTTGACTCACGTTTGCAAGAAGTGAGAAACAGATACTATGACCAGAACTAGAGAGGCCCTGCCTCTGACCAAGTGGAGGAAGGGGACAACCGTGTTTACTGGACTGTGTGGATTCAATGGCCTGGCACATCAGACCCACAGGAGTATAAGGCTCTCGTAGACACCGGTGCACAGTGTACCCTGATGCCATCAAGCTATAAAGGGGCAGAACCCATTTGTATTTCTGGAGTGACAGGGGGATCCCAAGAGTTAACTGTATTGGAGGCCGAAGTGAGCCTGACCGGGAATGAGTGGCAGAAGCACCCCATTGTGACTGGCCCAGAGGCTCCATGCATCCTTGGCATAGACTACCTCAGGAGAGGGTATTTCAAGGACCCAAAAGGGTACCAGTGGGCTTTTGGTATAACTGCCCTGGAGATGGAGGAAATTAAACAGCTGTCCACCTTGCCTGGTCTCTCAGAGGACCCTTCTGTTGTGGGGTTGCTGAAGGTCCAAGAACAGCGGGTACCGATCGCTACCACAACAGTGCACCGGCAGCAATATCACACCAAATGAGATTCCTAATTCCCATCCATGAGCTGATTCGTTGACTGGAGAGCCAAGGAGTGATCAGCAAGACTTGCTCACCCTTCAACAGTCCCATATGGCCAGTGTGAAAGTCCAATGGAGAGTGGAGACTAACAGTAGACTATCGTGGCCTGAACGAAGTGACGCCACCACTGAGTGCTGCCGTGCCGGACATGCTAGAACTTCAATGCGAACTGGAGTCAAAGGCAGCCAAGTGGTACGCCACCATTGACATCGCTAATGCATTCTTCTCCATCCCTTTGGCGGCAGAGTGCAGGCCACAGTTTGCTTTCACTTGGAGGGGCGTCCAGTACACCTGGAATCGACTGCCCCAGGGGTGGAAACACAGCCCTACCATTTGCCATGGGCTGATCCACACCGCACTGGAACAGGGTGAGGCTCCAGAACACCTGCAGTACATTGATGACATCATTGTGTGGGGCAACACAGCAGAAGAAGTTTTGAGAAAGGGAAGAAAATAATTCAAATCCTTCTGAAGGCCGGTTTTGCCATAAAACAAAGTAAGATCAAGGGACCTGTACAGGAGATCCACTTTTTAGGAATAAAATGGCAGGATGTACGTCGTCAGATCCCAATGGATGTGATCAATAAAATAACAGCCATGTCCCCACCAACTAGCAAAAAGAAAACACAAGCTTTCTTAGGCGTTGTGGGTTTTTGGAGAATGCATATTCCAGATTACAGCCTGATCGTAAGCCCTCTCTATCACATGACCAGGAAGAAGAACGACTTCAAATGGGGCCCTGAGCAACGACAAGCCTTGGAACAAATTAAACGGGAGATAGTTCAGGCAGTAGCCCTTGGGCCAGTCCGGGCAGGACAAGATGTGAAGAATGTGCTCTACACCGCAGCCGGGGAGAATGGCCCTGCCTGGAGCCTCTGGCAGAAAGCACCAGGGGAGACTCGAGGTCGACCCTTAGGGTTCTGGAGTCGAGGATACAGAGGATCCGAGGCCCGCTACACTCCAACTGAGAAGGAGATATTGGCAGCATATGAAGGGGTTCAAGCTGCTTCGGAAGTGGTTGGCACTGAAGCACAGCTCCTCCTGGCACCCCGACTGCCGGTGCTGGGCTGGATGTTCAAAGGGAGCATCTCCTCTACACATCATGCAACCGATGCTACGTGGAGTAAGTGGGTCGCACTGATCACACAATGGGCCCGAATAGGAAACCCCAGTCGCCCAGGAATCTTGGAGGTGATCACGAACTGGCCAGAAGGCAAAGATTTTGGAATATCCCCAGAGGAGGAGGTGACACGTGCTGAAGAGACCCCACTGTATAACAAACTACCAGAAAACGAGAAGCAATATGCCCTGTTCACTGATGGGTCCTGTCGCCTTGTGGGAAAGCATCGGAAGTGGAAAGCTGCTGTATGGAGTCCTATATGTCAAGTTGCAGAAACTGCTGAAGGAGAAGGTGAATCGAGACAGTTTGCAGAGGTGAAAGCCATCCAGCTGGCCTCGGACATTGCTGAACGAGAAAAATGGCCAGTGCTCTATCTCGATACTGACTCCTGGATGGTGGCAAATGCCCTGTGGGGGTGGTTGCAGCAGTGGAAGCAGAACAACTGGCAGCGCAGAGGCAAACCCATCTGGGCTGCCGCATTGTGGCAAGATATTGCTGCCCGAGTAGAGAACCTGACTGTAAAAGTCTGTCACATAGATGCTCACGTACCCAAGAGTTGGGCCACTGAAGAACATCAAAACAACCAGCAGGTGGACCCGGCTGCTAAGATTGAAGTGGCTCAGGTGGATCTGGACTGGCAACATAAAGGTGAATTTTTTATAGCTCGGTGGGCCCATGACGCCTCGGGCCGTCAAGGAAGAGGTGCAACATATAGATGGGCTCGTGATCAAGGCATGGACTTAACCATGGACACTATTGCACAAGTTATCCATGAATGTGAAACGTCTGCTGCAATCAAGCAAGCCAAGCAAGTAAAGCCTCTTTGGTATGGAGGACGATGGCTGAAATATAAATATGGGGAGGCCTGGCAGATTGATTATATCACACTCCCACAAACCTGACACGGCAAGTGCTATGTGCTCACCATGGTAGAAGTAACCACAGGATGGCTGGAAACATATCCTGTGCGCCATGCCACCGCCCGGAACACCATCCTGGGCCTTGAAAAGCAAGTCCTATGGGGACATGGCACCCCAGAAAGAATTGAGTCAGACAAGGGGACTCATTTCTGAAACACCCTCATAGACACCTGGGCCAAAGAGCATGGCATTGAGTGGGTCTATCACATCCCCTACCATGCACCAGCCTCTGGGAAAATCGAACGATACAACGGGCTGCTAAAGACAACACTGAGGGCAATGGGTGGTGGGACATTCAAGCATTGGGACATACATTTAGCAAAAGCCACCTGGTTAGTCAACACCAGGGGATCTGTTAATCGAGCTGGCCCTGCCCAATCAAAACTCTTACGTACTGTAGATGGAGATAAAGTCCCTGTCGTGCACATAAGAAATATGCTGGGGAAGGCAGTCTGGGTTACTCCTGCCTCTGGGATTGCTTTTGCTCAAGGATCGTGGTGCACTTGGTGGGATTGCTTTTGCTCAAGGACCTGGGTACACTTGGTGGGTAATGCAAAAGGATGGGGAAGTCCAGTGTGTACCTCAAGGGGATTTGATTTTGGGTGAAAATAGCCAGTGAACCAAATTGTATGATGTTAATTGTTGTATGATATTGTATATCAGCATTATTTCTGTGGTTGCTATAGCAGTAAAATCACACAGATTAATGAAGAATGAACTAACTCCGATGACACCGAGCAAAGTGCAACAACGATAGAACCGGATGAGCACAGCAATACTGGAAATCGGAACTGTCTTCAGGATGCAATAATCCAACACCACATACCATCTCTCTTGCCCTGAAAGACTGTTATGAGTTATGACAGATGGAGCCTGGAGTCATGGACTAAATGAACTCAATGGACATTTTAGAAGGATGGCCTATAGACTAAAGGAATTATATCTGTGTGTATATATAAATATAAAGACAAGAAAGGTGATGGTGATTAATTAGAATGTATTAGAAAATGTGAAACCTAAACATGACGTAAATGGTATAGAATAAGGGGTGGATACATATGGGAAACTCTACCCCAAAGTATAATAAAACAATACAAACAGCCACTTCAAACACAAAGTCATCACTCAAAAACATTTAACATTTCACATTAAAAAGAAAGTAAAAAGCAACAACTGACTATATCATGGTGATCTTTGAAACATTTTCCTGATGTGGAAGAGCATGGTCAAACCACTTGATAGTCTAGATTAAGGTTAGTAAAATACGAAATCTATTAGAGAGTATTACATCTGTGGACAGCAGATACACAATATTAAGAGGAAGGTGCATTTCTATTTGGTACAGCAAACCAAACAGTTTGGTGCATTTCAAGCTTGGGTCGTATTTTCAAAATGTCTAGCAGTTCAGAGTCCAAACCATTTCAGAAAATTTTATTTCTGAAAAAGGACTGTGCTAATATTAGTTCTGGCATAAAACAGCATACAAAAGTTTACACACGCAGACCTGCATGAATCTAAATACTAGCCACCTTGGGAACGATGACATAAAATGTTCTTTGATGTTCTATTCATTAGATCCATTGACAAGTAGAAGATAGATTTAAGAGGAAAATATATTCAAATAATAACGAAGGCTTCAAAGACACAGTAGGAAAAGCAATTGTTCAAGTATTTTATCTGCTCTCTGACTTTTTTTTTAAATAATAGAATTCAAAAGAAAAATAATAAAGTTAAAGTAAATTTTCTGAGGGCAAAAGTAAAATACCTTTCATACAGACAATTTTACATAACAATGGTCATGATATAGATAGGAGCAGAAGGCTCTGTTTGGTGTTGTCAAATATTGGTTAAAACATGAAGAGAGAACAAAAATACAACATCAGCAAAAAAGACAATTTTAAATGAAAATATATTTCTGAAGTACATTAATCCATTTATATAGTGATCTAAATGAGTATTGTTGAATTTTCATTAGTTTACAGAACCCTTAGGCCATGTGAATAGTGCTAAAAATCCAGCAACAGACTTCAGAGCAGCTTTTCTGGTTATATCATTAATGTCACATTTAATTTATGTTTATGCCTTGTAATTATAACTTTTTTAATTTTCCGTATTTTAAAGTCAAACTTGCATGTTCACATACTTACAAATTCATACTTACAGCAGGTTCAATGAAGGATATTGTTAAGGAGTTAGATGGTTTCGATCTACAGCCTCCAGCACTCTCTCAAGTTGTCATTTTCAACAAGTTAATTCTTTCAGTCTTTCTTATCACCTTGCTACTTACTCTTCTGGCTAGATAACTTCAAGCTTCTCATGCAACAGAACTGAGCACATAGTCTGCAAGGATTATTACAATATTTCCTCCTTAGATCACTAACTATTCACCTCTATTGCTGTAACATTTCACTGTGCTCTAGAAAAGGTCTGTACTTTTTCCCATTAGAAATCCATGAAATTCAGGCTTACTTTTCATATTTCACATTATTCAAATCTGAAAATCCTTTCCACCATCATTGCTCTCAAAGGACTATTTACTTGAAAATATTGCTAAGGTGTTAAATCCTCCTTATGAGTTTTGAGACGAATATATGTATTTATGGAAAAATCCAATCACGCAGTAATTCTCTATAAAGGGCTGTGAGTACTGAACAGTAGAAGCTTGTGTTTTCCATAAGGTTGATCTTGTGGGAGAGAAGGAGAGGTAAAACCAAGTTCATAGAGTCATAGAATCATTAAGGTTGGAAAAGACCTCTAAGATTACCCTTCTAAAAAAGGAGGGTAATTGTCATAGGTGATTCCCTTCTGAGGGGGACGGAGGGCCCAATTTGCCGGCCAGACCCATCTCACAGGGAAGTCTGCTGCCTCCCTGGGGCCCGGGTGAAGGACATTGCTAGGAAGCTCCCTAGTCTCGTGCAGGTCTCCGATCACTACCCGCTACTGGTGATACAGGCTGGCAGTGAGGAGGTTGCAGAGAGAAGTCCCAAAGGGATCAAAAGGGACCTCAGGGCACTGGGGCGACTGGTGGGAAGATCGGGAGCACAGGTAGTGTTCTCCTCGATCCCTTTAGTGGCAGGGCGGAACACCGAAAAGAACAGGAAAACTCATCGGATCAACACATGGCTCAGGGGCTGGTGCCATCGGCAGAATTTTGGCTTCTTTGACCACGGGGAGGTTTACACGGCACCGGGCCTGCTGGCGACGGATGGATTTCAGCTGTCTCACAGGGGGAAAAGGATTCTCGCGTATGAGTTGGTGGGGCTCATCGAGAGGGCTTTAAACTAGGTTCGAAGGGGGAAGGGGATAAAACCAGGCTCACTAGAGAAGAGCCTAGGGACCGCACGCCAATGTCGGGGGAGAAATCGGCAGCCCAGCTCAAGTGCATCTACACCAATGCACGCAGCATGGGCGGCAAACAGGAGGAGCTGGAAGCCATTGTGCAACGGGGCAGCTATGACTTAGTCGCCATCATGGAAACATGGTGGGATGAGTCTCACAACTAGAGTGCTGCAATGGATGGCTATAAGCTCTTCAGAAGGGACAGGCGAGGAAGGAGAGGTGGTGGGGTAGCCCTGTATGTTAGGGAGTACTTTGACTGTCTGGAGCTCAACGGTAGTGATGACGAGGTCGAGTGCTTGTGGGTAAGGATGAGGGGGAAGGCCAACAAGGCAGATATCCTGCTGGGAGTCTGTTATAGACCACCTAGCCAGGACGAGGAGGCACACGAAATATTCTACCAGAGGCTGGCGGAAGTCTCACAGTCGCTAGCCCTTGTTCTCGTGGGGGACTTCAACTTTCCGGACGTCTGCTGGAAATACCACACGGCAGAGAGGAAACAGTCGAGGAGGTTCCTGGAGTGTGTGGAGGATAACTCCTGACGCAGCTGGTAAGCGAGCCCACCAGGGGAGGTGCCTCGCTTGACCTGCTGTTCACAAACAGAGAAGGACTGGTGGGAGATGTGGTGGTTGGAGGCCGGCTTGGGTTTAGCGACCATGAAATGGTAGAATACTCAATACTTAGTGAAGTAAAGAGGGGGGCCAGCAAAACCGCTACCATGGACTTCCGGCGGGCGGACTTTGGCCTGCTCAGGACACTGGTCGAGAGGGTCCCTTGGGAGACAGTCCTGAAGGGCAAAGGGGTCCAAGGAAGTCTTAAAGACGCAGAGGCGGGTTGTCCCCGTAAGAAGATGACCGGCCTGGCTGAACAGGGAGCTCTGGCTGGGACTCAGGAAAAAAAGGAGAGTTTATCACTTGTGGAAGAAGGGGCAGGCAACTCAAGAAGAGTACAGGGATCTCGTTAGGTCGTGCAGAGTAGAAATTAGAAAGGCAAAAGCCCAGCTAGAACTCAACCTGGCCACTGTCGTGAGAGACAACAAAAAATGCTTTTACAAGTATATTAATGACAAAAGGAGAGCCAAGGAGAATCTCCATCCTCTATTGGATGCGGGGGGGAACGTTGCCACCAAGGACGAGGATAAGGCTGAGGTACTTAACGCCTTCTTTGCCTCAGTCTTTAATAGTCAGAGCAGTTATCCTCAGGGTACTCAGCCCCCTGAGCTGGAAGACAAGGATGGTGAGCAGGATAAACCCCCCATAATCCAAGAGGAAGAAGTTAATGACCTGCTACGCCACCTGGACACTCACAAGTCTATGGGGCCGGATGGGATCCACCCGAGGGTACTGAGGGAGCTGGCGGAGGAGCTTGCCAAGCCACTCCCCATCATTTACCAGCAGTCCTGGTTAACTGGGGAGGTCCCGGACGACTGGAGGCTCGGCCAATGTGACACCCATCTACAAGAAGGGCCGGAAGGAGGATCCAGGCAACTACAGGCCGGTCAGCCTGACCTCGGTGCCGGGGAAGATCATGGAGCGGTTCGTTTTGAGGGCGCTCACGAGCCATGTGCGGGACAACCAGGGGATCAGGCCCAGCCAGCACGAGTTCATGGAAGGCAGGTCCTGCTTGACCAACCTGATCTCCTTCTATGATGAGGTGACCCGCCTAGTGGATGAGGGAAAGGCAGTGGATGTGGTCTACTTGGACTTCAGTAAAGCCTTTGACACTGTCTCCCACAGCATTCTCCTAGAGAAGCTGGCGGCTCACGGCCTAGACAGGTGCACTCTTCGCTGGGTAAAAAACTGGCTGGACGGCCGAGCCCAGAGAGTTGTGGTGAACGGAGTTAAATCCAGTTGGCGGCCGGTCACGAGCGGTGTTCCCCAGGGCTCAGTTTTGGGGCCAGTCCTGTTCAATATCTTTATCAACAATCTGGACGAGGGGATCGAGTGCTCCCTCAGTAAGTTTGCAGACGACACCAAGCTGGGCAGGAGTGTTGATCTGCTCGAGGGTAGGAAGGTTCTGCAGAGGGACCTGGACAGGCTGGATCAATGGGCCGAGGCCAACTGTATGAGGTTCAACAAGGCCAAGTGCCGGGTCCTGCACTTCGGCCACAACAACCCCAGGCAACGCTACAGGCTTGGGGAAGAGTGGCTGGAAAGCTGCCCAGAGGAAAAGGACCTGGGGGTGCTGGTTGACAGACGGCTGAACATGAGCCGGCAGTGTGCCCAGGTGGCCAAGAAGGCCAACGGCATCCTGGCCTGTATCAGAAATAGTGTGGCCAGCAGGAGCAGGGAGGTGATCGTGCCCCTGTACTGGGCACTGGTGAGGCCGCACCTCGAATCCTGTGTTCAGTTTTGGGCCCCTCACTACAAGAAGGACATGGAGGTGCTGGAGCGTGTCCAGAGGAGGGCAACGAAGCTGGTGAAGGGCCTGGAGCACAAGTCTGATGAGGAGCGGCTGAGGGAACTGGGGTTGTTTAGCCTGGAGAAGAGGAGGCTGAGGGGAGACCTCATCGCTCTTGACAACTACCTGAAAGGAGGTTGTAGTGAGGTGGGTGTTGGTCTCTTCTGCCAAGTAACTAGCGATAGGACAAGAGGAAATGGCCTCAAGTTGCGCCAAGAGAGGTTTAGATTGGACATTAGGAGAAATTTCTTTACTGAAAGAGTGGTCAGGCCTTGGAACAGGCTGCCCAGGGAAATGGTGGAGTCACCATCCCTGGAAGTATTTAAAAGACGTGTAGATGAGGCGCTTAGGGACATGGTGTAGTGAGTATGGTGGTGTTGGGTTGACGGTTGGACTCAATGATCTTAGAGGTCTTTTCCAACCTTAATGATTCTATGATTCTATGATCATTGAGTCCAACTGTCAAGTTAAAGGCTGATAAGAACTGAATTTATTTAAAGGTCCCCTAAAGTTTTATCAGAGAAGTGATTTAAAAATAATACAAAGTAAAAGACAACCAGTGCCTTTTAAAAAGACAATAAACATCCATGGTACCGTTCTGTAACTCTAGTTTCTTCTTGGTTGTGTATCCCTTTTTCTTTCAAACTAAACGTTTCAGAGCTTATTTCCAGCACAATCCTTGTTAGAACTGGACTTCTGCCTCAGTAATTTCTAGGTACATCAGCCAAAACGATTCTGAATATGTATCTTTGTACGGTGAAACCTGAGATATTTTAAAAACAAAACCAAATTGCCTTTCAGCATAAGTTTGGTTTGAAAGATATAGATTTGTTTGTTTCCTTATCTCCAGCCTCTCAGAACAACCTGTAGCCTGGAGGTGAAAATGAAGTGCTGAATAGTGCTGATCAACTCATTTACATGAGTTTAAAGCTGTTTTTCTATGAGTCAGCATTGACAAGTTTGGGCTGATTGCTACTGTAGAAACTTTCCCTTCATCACTTTGTCATTCTTTGTCAAATAGGTACAGCAAAAACTGTTGATTTTTACCAAGTAACATTCTCAGTGAGAAGAGTTTCACTGAAAAATTCTGACCAGCTATAATTACAGTATTAATAACCCCTACTAATATAGCAATAGCCATTTCAGGACAGTTGAACCCACTTTCAGGAACAATGCCTTGGTTATGTCCCTCTGATTTTTCGGTAGCCTTTCAGAACCAGTATCTTCAGATAAAAATAAGTAAGAGTTAAAAAAAAACAAAACCAACATCCAAATATTCTAAAATTAAATTATTGTCCTATGATTATAAAAGTCTACCTACTGCATTCCATTGTGAACAAAAATGCCAATTACTAGGGGCTTTACATGCATTTGACGCAACTACAGAGTAGCTGAGGAACAAAGAATAAATACTGCAGAATCTGGCCAAAATACGAGTAAGAAACAAAACCAACTCACATATTTCCTCCAACTGTAGATATTCCAAAGCCCCAAGTAAAATGCTGAGTAATCTTGCCAAATCAAGGTTGACACGATGCAGTAATTTGGCCAAGAGGCACTCACTTTATCAGGAGGCAGATCTTCTGCATATTAACTTTTAACAACCTGAAGTGCGTTAGGCAAACTGCACTGAAAGAGGTAACCACTGGGTGGTTTCTGGCTGTTGTATTTATCTTTCTGCAATTTAAAATACCGTAAAAGTGTCTTCTTATTAGAAGAAGTCTAAAAGTAATTGCTTCAGATATGGACTAGTTAAAGGCAAAAAATCACAACATAGATAAAGCACATCAGTCCTTTAAAATGACAGAATAAATAAATTTGTAGGTATCTGGGATGTTGAACAGTTACAAAAAGTGAAGAAGGTGCAAGATTTAGATTAGATATGACATTACTGCATAAAGTCTTATAATTATCAGTGAGGACTGTGTCATTTCTCTTATAAGCTTCAACGAACACTACCTTGAATATAATGTGTACAATATACCAAGAAGAAAGAGCATAATTTTTCTTTTCTTTTGTGTGTGTGTATAAGTGTAAATTAGGCGATTAGGTAGTCTGACATCTCATATATGACTTGTAAAAGCTAAGCTCAGATATGAAGTGCATAAGAAAGCAGAACTGGACTTTAGTGGCACTAATTTTGAGGAGTCAGATTAAACTGTTCAGGGAAAAATTTTAAATTTAGAATTAAATTGAATAGACACTTTGGTATTTGTATCTCAGAGCTGTGCATGTGGTCGTTTTAGACTGTATTGTTATACATATGTGTACACACGTCTACTGTATGGATATATATATGAACTCTACATTTGTATCAACCCTCTCTATATACATACTTATGTATACATATCTCAACTAATGAATCAATTAGTTTCAAATTTTGGTATGAAGAAATATGTTAAAATCTGTCACAATATGAGTGGGGCTGTCCACATTTTCACAAGATACCCTTGTAACAGGCTGAATACTAGACGGTAACAGTAACATGAACCAGTGAACTTCGTCAAATCAAAGTCAGGGCTGCTTTTTTCTCAGGGCATTTGTAAAACTTTTTTTTTTGTTATTATTCAACCAGCACGGCACAGAAGTCTATCAGTTCCCTTCTTCATATGTACCAGTGATTTGGAACAACTACTTTGGAAAGTCCAATTGAAGCGCTTCTCTTCAAAAATGATCTGGTGAAAGGTCTAAAGCTTGCTGGAATTTGTAATCTCTAATTGAATGTAATTACTGTCAATTTCAGGAAGAATCATAGTCAATAGGCCGTATAAACTGACTTGCACATACTTCTGTAGAAGACAGACTAATTAAAAATTTAATCAGAAGGAAATTATAATGAAACATTAGTTTTACTTTTCACAAAATTTGTATTTGTTCATTTAATATAAAGTCCATTGTCGTGGTTTAACCCCAGCCAGCAAAAATAAACGCCACGCAGCCGCTCGATCACCCCCCCCCGGTGGGATGGGGGAGAGAATTGGGAGGGCACAAGTAGGAAAGCTCCCGGGTTGAGATAAAAACAGTTTAATAATTGAAATAAAACTAAGTAGAACAGTAATAATATCAATGAGAACAACAACAATAAGAATACACAAAGCAGGCAATGCACAACACAACCGCTCACCGACCGCCGACCGCGTGTCACGAACGGGGGGCGAGCCCCCCCCCCCACACACCTGGTTTTTATACTGAGCATGATGTCACATGGTATAGAATACCCCATTGGCCAGCTGGGTCCACCACCCCGGCTGTGCTCCCCCCTCCCGGTGCAAGCATCACCCAGCAACAGCCAAAGCATCAATGGGCCATCAACGCTCCTTTCACACCGAACCCAAAACACAGCACACCCCCCAGGCTACTGGGAAGAAAGTTAACCCTGTCCCAGCTGGAACCAGGACACCCATAAAGTAATGTCACATGTTCTTTGACAAACATTTTCAAGAAGAAAGTTTACACATTTCTGATGTAAAATCCTATTTTTTTAAGAGATAAACAGTGGTGGAGGGGAGGGATGCAACCAAAATATAACCTTAAATGTTAACAGTATTAGCTTTATTAGAAACAACACAATAAATAACATTACTATGAACACTTAATGCCTTGCTTTCAATCTTGTGTTGTTCCATGACATATTTAAGTGCCTTTAGGATCTACAAGAATTTGCGTTATTCCTTTTTTTTAGAAACATACTCTTTTACATACGTCTAAGTCAGTTTCAATAAAAACAAAGTTTATTCTTAGAACTTATAAAAATATCATCTTGAGATAAAGTGGATGTCAATATTTATTTCAAAAACACAAAAATATTTCTTCTTCAAGTGAATTGTTGTTGGGTTTTCTAAACTTAGTATCATAGACAAAATAAAAAGTTTAACCAACAGAATATAATTTGTAATAATTGGGTGGCATAGAAAATTAAGGGCTATCAGAATCCAGCCCTTTGGTAGGTAGCAGTCATACTGATACGATTGGAACCATCTTTAGAGGGAAATGCTGTTTAGCATGAGCAAGGACTGTCTCCATGGCAGTCACTGAAGTGTAATCATAGAAGAATCATGCTTTACACTTTAACATCGTCATTAACAGCCCTGAGAAGAACAAAGCAAATCTATCATAGTCTCCCTATACAGAAAACTTTATACTGTATTCATTCAGATAACCATACCTGAATCCAAAGATTATCATGTCCTTGACCTGGTGGAGGATGCTGCTGCCTTTTACCAGTAGGAACAGTAATCCAAATATAATTGTGTCTGCCCTGTTAATAATTTCATTGCATTTATGCATAGATTTTAGGTGTCATGGATAAACACACTCTAAAATGTACATTGTGAAATACAATGCACTGAAAAAAACCCTTAATTAGAGCATTTAAAAGTACATCTTCCTCAATCCCCTTGGAGGACAGATACATACCAGATATCTTCATGATCTCTCTTATGATCTGCCTATAATATGGTTGATTGGAAATAGTACTGCCTTATTAGGGAATACCAAAAAAAACGCAATATGAATTGCATAGCTTTTTGAAGAACTCTTGAATGACTTTTTTGGACAGAAATTTATTTTCAGCAGGGGCCTAACAGGTGACATACTACTCCTCCTACCTAAGGCGTAATGAAAGGGCAGCAATTCTCACATTTTTAGTACGCAAAAAGCAAAAAATTTTTACTCCTGTCATTCAATGTAGCTATTCTTCATAAATGCCATTTTGAGGAATTTGGTAGAGAGTGACTGGATTAAAGGGAAGGAGTTTATCTGAATTAAGATGCTTGTGATTGAGAAAGAAGCTAAAACCCAGAGATTTTAATCTAATTCACTAAGTGCAGATACCTCAAGGCCAATATTCACCTGTATCCACATTGTAGAACTAACGCTGCTTGACAAACCAAACATAACTGTCGTTTAAAACAGATTTATGAGGGAGAACATAATAAAGTTAAGCACCACAGTAATATCTAGCTGGAATATTTCTCACTCGGAGGCTGAAATCTATAGATAAGCTACAATTTTCTTCCTATGTCTCTTTAGTTGTAATTATGACTAGTGCAAAATTCAGAGAATTTTTATAAACAGTGCATCAATACGCAAGATCTGTAGCTACAGCTTTTTCCCTCTCTCCTTTCAGCTGACAGCTTGAAAACTTAAGAGCTTAATCACATTAATTTCTTCATTGTATATCTTTCAGATATAAAAGAATACAGAATTATTTCATTGTCTATGATTTAGACCACAAGAAAAACAAAAATCAAAGCTACTCTATTTGTAAAAAAAGTGTGTGCTCTCCTTCCTGTTCCACAACTCCTTAATATCATGTCACATGGAGTCTCAGATACAAAGCTCTGAATTTATTTATATATGAAAATGATGTGGTGCCAGGTGAGAGAGCAGGCAGTGGTTTTCACCGACCTTCAGAAGCCACAAATACGCAGCAGAATTCTATAGGTGAATTATAGCCTAGTGTGATTGAGAACCGATACTGCTGCAAACAAACAAAAATATAATAGAAAAAAAAAGGGGTATATTTTTAAAATCTGGCCTTTTTTTTGGTTCTTATGCCACACAAACTCAAAGTGATATGTCTTCAGTTAAAAATAAATTACCTTAACTGCACATAAAAGTTGGGTAACTGTTGTATGTTTTTGTTAAATCATCTGGCAAATAAAGGTAGGTAAAAACACATTGTATGTGAGAAAACAGGCTTATTACAGAAAAGTTTGCACTGCCTCATACATCACTAGTTCCGCCTGTCCACCACTCCATTCCCATCACACTGCATTCAGGGTTCATATATCAGCATGGTAACTGGAAGATCAGTAGGAAAGTCATTTCAATACACTCATTCAGGCTTCTTTTCACCAAATCTACTCAGCTGAAAGTTGGACTGAAAATGTTGTCCCTTCTCTATGAACAGTGAGAAACACTGACTTTACATAAAATTTCAGACGGATCTACTAATTTCCAGAGCATAGACCAAACAAGAGCATCGTAACATAGCGTGGACAAGGATTTTCTCAGAAGACTGAGCTGACCCATGAGACCTGGCCAATTATGTGCCTTCTTGAAGGCAGATATGCCAGAATCTAAACATATATCATAGAATGGTTTCTGTTGGAAGTGACCTTTAAAGATCATAGAGTCCAGCCCCCCCGCCATGGGCAAGGACATCTTCCACATAGAATCATAGAATGGTTTTGGTTGGAAGAGACCACAGAAAGACTATGTTATAACTTCTAGTAGTTTCTAGAAAAAAGGAGCCCTGCACTGATTGTACAAGAAAATGCCAGAAGCTTACAACAGTTTTTGCTAAGTTACTTTATTTCATTTAATTTCTCCCCATAAAAGTCCATCCCTGTTCTGGCAGCAGCTGGACCACTAGTGCAAGGTTACAGCACTTAAACAGAATTTTGCGCTGCTGCATCCTCCGCGGGGGTAGTTTTGCATGTGTTGTTTAATCAGTCCTACAAGAAGTTTGATGGAAAGTTGTGCTCTTCCATAACCTCTTGATGTAACTTACAGAGGGCTTTTAAAGAAGTAAATTAAATTCTTATGAGGTTTTTTACGGTAATAGTCCTTTAATTAGGGTGACCCAACTGGTCAGCTTCAGGCTGGATCTAATGTTATTTGGCCTGACACATTTTTTTAGAGGAAATTTCACTTCCACTTCCATCAGGTAACAGAGAAAAAGTGTAAGGCATGCTTCTGGCCACCTCTGCACTGTGACCAAACAGGCAGACTCCACACAGAACACTATAGGATTCTCAGTTCCAGGTTTTTGACTAAAAAAACCAAGGTGGATCAGAAGTTATATCCCCAAGACATGTCTCTACATCCTAAAACAATTAATAAAGATTTGTCATCCTTCTAGCTATCATTCTAGCACACTTCCTAAATTCTTTAAGGTCCAATTCTGTGATCATTAGTGGCATTATATAAATCAAAGGGAAAAAAAAGTAAGTGGAAAAGTATTTTGTACTTAGTATAATTATGAGTTATAAACAAGATTGTTGTTTTCTTATTTACGCATATGGACCCAGTCCTTTACATGAATAATTCCATTTTTTTCACAAATTCAAGTAACATAAAAAAGTATTTTACTTTTCCATCCCAAGATCTCTAATATATCAATATGTTTATTCTCGTGAGATTTTTAAGCAGTCATTCCTAAAATATTTTTGGATTTTACTTCACAGGAAACCAATATTGCATGCCCAAGTGTAATACATTACATGTGCACTGTTTAGCAATTGGTTTATATAGTTTAGGATATCTTGCTATACTTTTACATTAGATCTTAGTGTAATTCTCTTTCCTCACAACTAAAATTTAAATATCTAAAAAAGTTATTTCTATCTGAAATATTTAAAATGCAATTAAGGAACTGAAGGTTTATGTCAGTTTGGTGACATGCCAATTAAAAGTTCTATGTACTTGAAGAAATTATATTTGCTTTATTTACTATTTAATGCAAAACAAGAAAAAGCCAATATTAAGCCATTATTCTTGTGATGTTATGAAGATTAAAGGAACAGTGGCATGTTGTCTAAATAATTTACCAATTATTTATATGTAATAATTGGTGAATATACTCTTAAAACTGTAAAGTAAAGCAAATGTGAAAGTTTATGTCTCTGAGATTTGATAAGATTAGGCTTCATGTTTGAACATGCTTTGTTTCTTCCATATTTTTTCTCTATAATATTCACTTTCCAAAGAAAGAGCGGAGTCAAGCTTTTGACTGTGATTGACTCTCTTGTATGCAGAGACAAAGAATCAGTCTCCGCATGCCTCACCCAGTATAAATCTGTTACTGGAGGTAGCAATACTTGCACTATATTGCTAAAGCTAGTGTAACAGTGAAAGTGGAGTCAGGAGACTTCTGCTACATCTCTTGGATGTTCCAATTGAAGACCAAATGCCGGATTCTGCACCTGGGATGGAGTAACGCCAGGCACAAGTATAGACTTGGAGAAGAGTGGGTGGAGAGCAGCCCTGCAGAAAGGGATCTAGGGGTGCTGGTGGGCAGCAGGCTCATAGGAGCCAGCAGCGTGCCCTGGCAGCCAAGAGGACAAACCGCATCCTGGGGTGCATAGAATCATAGAATCATAGAATCATAGAGGTTGGAAAAGACCTCTAAGATCATCGTGTCCAACCGTCAACCCAACACACCATGTCCACTAAACCATGTCCCTAAGGGCCTCATCTACACGTCTTTTAAATACTTCCAGGGATGGTGACTCCACCACTTCCCAGGGCAGCCTGTTCCAAGGCCTGACCACTCTTTCAGTAAAGAAATTTCTCCTAATGTCCAATCTAAACCTCCCCTGGCGCAACTTGAGGCCATTTCCTCTTGTCCTATCGCTAGTTACTTGGCAGAAGAGACCAACACCCACCTCACTACAACCTCCTTTCAGGTAGTTGTAGAGCGCGATGAGGTCTCCCCTCAGCCTCCTCTTCTCCAGACTAAACAACCCCAGTTCCCTCAGCCGTTCCTCATCAGACTTGTGCTCCAGGCCCTTCACCAGCTTCGTTGCCCTTCTCTGGACACGCTCCAGCACCTCCATGTCCTTCTTGTAGTGAGGGGACCAAAACTGAACACAGGATTCGAGGTGCGGCCTCACCAGTGCCCAGTACAGGGGCATGATCACCTCCCTACTGCTGCTGGCCACACTATTTCTAATACAGGCCAGGATGCCGTTGGCCTTCTTGGCCACCTGGGCACACTGCCGGCTCATGTTCAGCCGGCTGTCAACCAGCACCCCCAGGTCCTTTTCCTCTGGGCAGCTTTCCAGCCACTCTTCCCCAAGCCTGTAGCGTTGCCTGGGGTTGTTGTGGCCGAAGTGCAGGACCCGGCACTTGGCCTTGTTGAACCTCATACAGTTGGCCTCGGCCCATCGATCCAGCCTGTCCAGGTCCCTCTGCAGAGCCTGCATCAAACACAGCATGACCAGACGGTCAAAAGAGGTGATTATCCTGCTGTATTCAGTGTTGGTGCGACCTCACCTCGAGTAGTGTGTGCAGTTCTGGGGCCCACAATTTAAGAAGGATGTGAAGGTCCTTGAATGTGTCCAGAGGAGGGCAACAAAGCTGGTGAAAGGGCTGGAAGGAATGTCCTATGAGGAGCGGCTAGGGACTCTGGGTTTGTCTAGTTTGGAGAAAAGGAGGCTGAGGGGCGACCTCATTGCTCTCTACAGCTTCCTCAGGAGGGAATGTGGAGAGGGAGGTGCTGAGCTCTTCTCCCGGGTATCCAGTGACAGGATGTGTGGGAACTGGTCAAAGCTCCCACAGGGAGGTTCAGTCTTGGATTAGGAAGCATTTCTTTACCAAGAGGGTGGTCAAACACTGTAACAGGCTTCCTAGAGAGGTGGTCAATACCCCAAGCCTGTCAGTGCTTAAGAGGCATTTGGACAATGTCCTTAATAAGATGCTTTAACTTTTGGTCATTCCTGAAGTGGTCAGGCAGTTGGACTAGATGATGGGTGTAGGTCCCTTCTGACTGAACTAGTCTCGTCTCGTCTCGTCTCGTCTCGTCTCGTCTCGTCTCGTCTCGTCTCTTCTCTTCTCTTCTCTTCTCTTCTCTTCTCTTCTCTTCTCTTACAAATGAATATTTTAGAATGCAGACACATGAGCTGATGTAATCTTACTTGGAGAAACTGTATCCCCAATCCTGTGGCATTTAACATCTCAGTTTTGAAGCATTATGATAGCAATAAGACATTTCTTAGAAAGAAGACAATCAACGTAAACCCTCCTTTGGACATTGAACATGACACTACCAAACAGGATAGTACTGCTTAGTAGCATAGTATGCCTTTGGTAAGTGTGAGATTCAGAGTTTTCAGACTAAAAGACCCTTTCTGCATGAGGCACAGACATTTGAATTTTGAAGATGAACCCTTAGCCTGTTTACATAGCTCTTCCTGAAACAGAAAATTTCAACAACTGTATGTCATTGCTTTCAAAAACATTTAGAAGATTTCAGCTTCATTCCACAACAGAACAAAAATTATTGTCTCATCGTATACATTTCACAAAGGAAAAATGCATAGTTTAAATAATTATGGATTCAGTATTATTTTCTGAATATTTTTTCTAGTATCCATTTGTAAACACAAATAGTTATTCTCTAATAACTCAACAGTACCCATTGCTTCCATTTGGTTTTAACTACATATTAAGATCACATTACAGCAAACTGATAACACAAATGCAGCTTTCTTATTAATGATTAATCTAAGTGTGCTATTTCATGGACTTGTCATTAGAAGACTTTTAATCTACCTAAAACCTCATTGATTTTTTTCATTAATTGCTAATGCAAGCTTCCTTGGATTTTGAGTTGTACACATACTTCTTTAATGGATGAATAAACAGTAGTAAGCACACTGAAACCAAGTCTCTTGAGATGGATGTGCTCCAGTGCAATGTAAATCAGCAAGATGTTTCCACTGGTGTCTATCACAGGATCTATACAAAACCAAAAGAAGGCAGTGTCTTCAATTCAAAGACCGTACTTTGAAACAGACAACAGAAAGAGAAGTGATGATTCTACTGACGTCAGTAGTCTAAACTCACAATCTTTACACAGCAATGGTTAAAACATACACACATATGTATATATACATGGTAATCGCTGATGTCCTGATCATTTACTCATTTATATACACATAAACAAAATTAATGTGTACACTTCCCTCTTTTGGCCTTGCTAAAGTCATTACCTTATTTACATGATCAAATTGCTCTGTGACCTATTTTCTATTCTTTTTAATATTTTAGAGGTACAGAACACCATATTAAAAAGAATATATAATTGTATCACTAACGCAATATCTAGGAAGAATAGTATTCCATTCATTACTTTAATAAAACAAAAAATATTAAACTATAAATTATAATTCTTTATACATTACATTATACTATAATAAATATAATATAATTGTGATAAATTATATTAAAACCTGAATTTTAAAACTCCTATTATTATTTCAAATTATATTCACTGTGCTTTATTAGAGCTGCAGGACAGAAAAAGCTTGACTTCAGCAGTAAAAAGATAATTGTAAAAATGTATCCCAAGAACTGGCTATAACAGGAGGTAGAAATTTTAGTTTTACCCAGTAAAGAAATTTTTTGGCCTCTTTTTTTATTGCTTCATCATATGCCCTTCACATGCAGTATACAACTAGCCACTGTGCTTGAATATGTTCCTTACATCTCCCAGTATCAGTATTTTCAGTTGCTAGGGAGCACTGCAACATCAGGTGAACGCAGTGTGGTCTGTACATTCTTTTTAGAGCTTCTTTTCTCCATAACTTCTTCAGCCATCCACGCACACACCTGGCATCACTGGCCTCCCAGGCTTCCCCACTAAATACACATCGTTTGTGCTACTTTGGCTCTTGTTAAATAGTATATGACTTTCCCATGTTATCAGCACAGCTATTAGTGCTGAAAGATTGTCTTTGCTGCAGGATGACAAAAATCTGGCTTTGTGGGATTAGAAAGATCCCATCTCTATTCTTATTGCTCTGTGGATTCTCTGGGATTTTAAAGGTGTTCAAGCACTGTGAGAAAATGAGAGAGAACATAACTTGACGAAGGTTCAAATTTCACTTGGGTCTTGCAGGAATTACTGGACTAGTTCATTGTTTTCTGAATTGATTTGATCACCTTCATTTCAATGTAAACATCACAAATCTATCAGCATTCACTGGACTAACCTGCAGGAGAAACACATGGTGAATTTACACTCTAGCTTGTGAAAAAGCTGTGATTCTAATAAACAGAAGTAATAATTACCTATAGATGTTGCATTAAAGAAACTAAACCCTGCATCTTCCAAATATTCAGTATAATAAAATATTGCATTCCACGATACGGTTTTTTTTTCCATGCATAAATAATCCTGGTATTTTTTAAGGTATGACATTCTTATTCATGTAAATCAAAATTATCTTCAATCAATAGCTTTTTAGCCAACCTTTTTTGACTAAACAAAACTTACAAGACTAGAAGTGCAGTGCTCAAATACAGATGCAAGTCTGCAAATGAAATTTAGCCTAATCCTCTCTCCTTGCTGGAACAATTAGAGGGCATGCTGATTCCACAGAACTGCAGCTCATAGCCTGAATCCTCATTTTTATTGTCATCCCTATACCTCAAAATCCTTAATTAAAACCTACTGAAGTTATTAACAAAAAGAGGCAAGAAAAACTTCTGGTTGCAACAGACTTTTGAACAAATGTTGAGTTCACCATGAAAATAATAACTAAAATAGTTTAATTAAAGTCTAGAATAATACCAAAAGTGCATTTCAAGCCAAGCCAAAAGTTAGAGCTCATTAAAAGGGATCTGGAGGAAA